>NC_142190.1:9310000-9935833 GCF_026936395.1 Plectropomus leopardus
AGCTTTGGGCTCATTTCAGATCAGACCGGTAATGGAAACCGTTCTGCAAGTATAGAAATTACATTTGAATTTTGGACACAGTCACATACAAATATATAATTTTGCTTTCTTACCAGAGGGACACCATGTAAAGAACATCTGCTAAAATAAAGAGCAAAAAAAGGGAACTTTTGATGATCAAATCTATGATAATGTCAATGAAAGATAGTGGAATGTCATATTTTCTATATTTATTAAATTATTTCAAAAGTTAAGACTGCTGTTAAAATCTTAATGAAGCTCAAATTTGATCTCCTTCATTTGTCAATCTCACAGTCTCCAAAACTCTGTTAAATTTTACAAACATTAACATGACTGCCTGTCAAATTTGTCAGTTTCAATAACTGTCAAATGGACCTGTCAAAATCAGAGCCCAGGGAAAATGGGAGTTTAAAGTGACGTTCTGAAAATGCAAAAAATGATTCTTGCAAAAGTCAAGGGGGGGCATTTTCTCCAAACTGTCACAACAGACTCGACTTTAGGGTGTTAAGGAGCTGCTATTACACCTCAAATAGTTTTGTGTCTTGATGGTATGAATGCTGTTTAAATTACTTTTTAACCCAAGATAAAGCAAGAATAAAACTCTGGCAAAAAAATGAAAAAAAAATACGTCAAAATGTTGTGATTTAAATAATGCTGAACACCAACTATTTTCTAATCAGTGTCACTCTTGTAAAACGTAATTAAAACAATGCCACATGTCGTTTTTTAAGCATATTTAGTGGTGAGGTCATGGTGGCATGACAACAGAGATGTATCTGAGGGCGGCAGACTACATAAGAGACATGCACAGCTCTAACAGGAAATGCCTGCACAGGCCTACTAATCCCAACTGGTCCTGCCTGTAAACTGCTGAGTGGACAAGCAGATAATCCTGACGACAGATGGCGGCAGAGAGGAGGGAGGAGGGCTCGCTCCGCTCTGCTAAAGCTCTCTGCAACTTTCTATCACTGCAGAGCACATCAGCCAATAGACTGGGATGAGTTAAAGGGAAAGACGGAGCGGAGCATGATGGGAGGATGGAGGAGGGGAGGGAGGAAACATTGGTGATAAGAAGTAGGTGACACACGATTTAAAAAAGGGATAACCTGCAGCTTTTAATCTTAGATACAAAAATAAAAATTGGTTGACTGAAGTGAAAACCATTGGTTTTGACTGCAGTGAAAGTGAGATTAATAATTTAAGTGTAAAAATAACGTAGATGAACATTTTATGAAGGTAAATTAAATGTCTTACAAGTTGGCAAGAGGTCAGAGAGACAACTTTAATTTTATTAACACCACTACAAATCTGGAGACAAGTGGGCGTAGGAAGCTGAGGGTGAGCAGGACGGTAAAAGGGAGAGTCCGGCTGAAAACAGCACAAAGAACCTGGGATGGTTCCAGTAAGAGTGGCCTGGTCAGCAGCAGACAAAAGAGGCCTGCACTCTGCTGGAGTCCAGCCAAACTGAGACAAACAAGCCCATCATTCAGCAGCTCGGCTCTCCTTACTCCCTCATCCTCATGCTGCTCGTCAGCAAACAGGCTGTCAGTCTATCAGCAGGAGGACTCATCACCTTCTCCCCCCACACTGCTGTTCCCACCAGACGTGGAAACCAATGTGTCTGCCATAGTGCAGTGCGGGGCAAAGCAAGACTGCAGAACCCATAATGCAACAGCCCGAACCAGAACTGGAAGAGCCCTCAAGTCACAAGGCTGTCACCTTTTATTCAAAATTTAAGCAATCACCACACGCAACTTCAGCAGACCACAGACTGTATGGGCTGTGGCTGCTGATGCTGTAGCAGCGTAGGGGACAGTTGCAACAGTCCACCTGGCTACATTCATACACTGACAGGGCTACCTGTAAGCATCACATGGCTAATGTTATCTCAACATTATCAACAGGTTGAATGACAACGTTGAGTCATGTTTGTGTTGGTGCAAGTTTGTTGAGGCAATTTAACATATGGCAGCAACAGAAAGTTTGCTGATCGAGCAGGAAGTCGGGACAGTTTAGGATAAGACCGCCAGTGCAAAAAGGATAGAAAGCAGGTATCGTTTGACTCAAAACATTCAGATTCTTATTAGTCTGGGTTACTTCAAACCCTCTGAACCCTCTGCACTACCATGCCTTGTACATCAAGAGGGGGTCTTTTTAAAATGAACTAAACCTTTGTAAACTTTTTGGTCTTTGTTAAAGCAAGACTATGTGACTTGTGAAAGCAGATAATAAAAGAAAAGTTGACTTCAAAAGCAATAAAACGTCACCCTCACACAGTTCAACACGCTCAGGGGAATTGCTTCTACAGCCTTAGTTGGTCTGACATGACCAGTAGCTTAGCGTGGCTGCTGTAAGCTTAAAGTTTAGGTATTGTTGTGTAACTGATATTACTGAGTCCGTTCTGTGACTTTTCTCGACTTGTTTTTCTTTCACATTACGTTTGAGCATTCACAGCAATAGTTACATGGGCTCGCTTTAAGGCAAAGTGACAGAAACTAGCCATCATGACACAAAACCATCTGAGAGAGTTAAGAGTGTAAACATTTTGGATTGGAAACCAAAGATACAAAATTTAGATAAAGGTAAAGCTGTTTGCTGCCTTTAAAAAAATCAGTCGCCTGCCTTACAGTCATGTTATCGACAAAACTTGTGAAGCTTGTTAGCCATGTCAATTCTAATGTAAACTATTTTCGTAAAAGTTGCGTTAAACTTGATTTTTTTGAAAAAGTGACAGCCCTTTAAAGTCACTATCCCAACAGGTAAACTTGGTGCAGTTTGTCAACTGAGCTGCAGTTGTAAACTTCTTGGTGTATACTACAAAAACTGTTACTAATGATATATTTTTTCAGCATTACATGAATGCAAATGAACCAAAAGACTGCTGAGGTAAATTTAAAAGACAAAGAGTTTTTAACTTTTACATGAAATCTAACATCAGACCTTAAGCTGTAGTGTGGGGTCCCAGTAGAAATGTACGGTAGAAATAAAATGTGTGGTCCCAAAAAAATGACATACTAAGCTGTGGATCAACCTGATATGACTTGACATTAGTGTTGTATACATGCACCACAGTCTCTTTTTTGCATAGATTGAATTTGCAGAACATACAAAAAGGCCATAAATGCACACTTAAATCAGTTAGTTCACTATAAAGCTTGAATGCCCAAAGATATTAAGAGTTAAATTAACCTCAGGGACTAGACTGTGTGTGAAACTAACCCTGCTGCATTCTTATGAAAATAATATCTTCTATTTATTCTTTGATGTGAAGAAATAATATTCTTAATAAGATCAAAAGTGAAGTATTCTTTCTCTCTCATAAAAGCCTTTAAGATAAATGTCTTTATGCAACTGTGAATCCAACAAGAACAAAAAAAAAGGTTTTGCACGATAAACAAAAAAATGGTCCTTTCAGGTCTAATTATGTTGATATAGGTTTAAAACTATTTTTGCGATGAAACTAAAACAGGATCTCTAAAAACATTGACTATATACAGCCCTGTGTGAAGTGCTCTATGCAACAGCGAGTACACAAGTGCATATAAATCTGTGGAGCCTCAGGGAAACTTACTGGATGTTATTGATCCATTTCAGGAATAATCATTTCTAATATCTCTCATTTTTTTGTAGCTAAATTGCTCAGAAATTTCAATCCTCTGTGTAAGTTTGCCCTGGTGAGCCAACGCTCACCTTATTGCTCTGACCTTGGCCCTGAGTTCGTCCCACATTAGGCATGTCCCCATCAATCCCCTTCTCTGTGGTCGAAGAGCAGATCTGAGTGACTTAACAGGAGAAAACAAACAACTGCCTCAATAATTAACCATTAGTGACCATCAAAGACTGAGTCATCCCAAGCTGTCCTACATCAGCATCGCAGCGTTTCTATGGCGGCTATAAATGCTCCAGTGTCACCTAAACAGAGTGTGGATTCAAAAGCCGAATCTCTCAGTAGCAAGAAACCTAACTAACCCTGTGAAAGCACGTATGCAAATGATACTGACCTAACAGATATGATAATCCTTGCACTTGGGTGTAAATTAGCCCAAAGAAATGATATTATGTAACATAGGGTCATATTTTATCCCAGCATGGCTTTACATTACTATTCAGTCATTGAGAGCAGCCCTGTTTTCAAGGCGATTCATAGGCGGTCTTGCCTAAATTTTGTAGAATCAACCTTCAATTTAAAAAGCATATTATGGAAAAAATGAAGAATGCTTTCCACAACTTGTTGGTGCCACCATTCTCCAACTTTGACATTGGCGGATATTGCCAAACTGATTTCCTGAAAGCTTTCTTTAAAAAGTATTCCCTAGAAGACCAGTGCAGCATTAAATCCTTGGGGGGTGCACCATGCATACAGAGCTAGCACCCGGTCGAAGGGGATGGCTTCTGGGAGACAAATGGGCCTGAGCCGTAAAAGTGTTCTGGATGTTACAGTGAGGAGAATGGTATTGTTGCAAACTGACGCCATGGTAACATGCTGCATGGGAAGCTACAAACAAAATGAACAGAGGTGAAAAGTCACATTGATGGGGTTTTAACAAATGTAGCTGTTTTTAGCTCTCAAAAGTGAATGAGGTGACGTGTATTCCTGCTAATACTGCCTGAATTTGCATCCCACCCACCATTATTCCTAATCCTTCTCGTCGGTGTGATTAGTGAATGGATGGGATAGGAAACACAACTATTACAATAAAATCATTAAAATAAATACAACCTGTCGTAACAGCCGCTCACACAAACACTGTAACAGACCTTCCAAATCAGCAGAGGCTGTAAACACAATAGGAGTAAGAGATAAGATCAAGTCTTTCCATGGAAGCTCTTCTTCAGTTTCTGGTGCTTTTGCTCCACGTTTCACTCTCTGTGAAGCAAACGTGACCTTTTCATCAGTGCTGTAAATGTTGACAGACGCAGTGTAGCACTTCAACAAGATCCAGGCAAGAGCCAAAATCCCCCAAAAAAAGAGAAATCCCAAATCATTAAACTTCAGTAGTAGAGCTGGGTCGGTGGAGAGGTCCACTTATGCAGCAGATTTTGTAACAGAGGGTTTAAAGTGTGCGGAAAATGCCCAGGAGTTGTGGGACAAGAGCAGGCAGTCCTGGTGTACTACAGTACAATGGTGGGGTTTGAAATGTGTTAAGTCAAACTAGTGCCTTTGCAGAAGTAGTTGCGTTAGTAGCTGAGTGTGCGGCTTGAGCGAGCAATCGTGAACTGGATATCAATCCTCCTTAGAATTGTCAGTGACTGTGGCCGTAGGAGACAAGTCTGGCATGCGGCTACGCCGGTAAAGACGGTAGCCCTTTCGGCAAAGAAGGACAAACCAGTAGACCTGCGGTGCCAGGATGCACGAGTTGCCCAGGTTGGCAGACAGCGGCAGGTGGAAGGGCACGCTGTAAAGCGGGATGCCGTAGTGGCGGCCGTACACCCAGTACATGTAGGGGAAGAGGGCGATGCGGCACATAAAGAAGGTGAGCAGCACCATACCGCCATTGACCTTGTGCAGCCAGCAGTCCTGGAGGCTGAGCTGGTGGAGGAGACATAAGCAAAGAGGGAGGGATAGAAAGGATGTGGACGATGAGAACATTTCAAAATAACACCTAAAGACGCAGTGGAATCAAAAATATGTCATGTTTCCTTGCATTCATTGCTCAGTTATCTCTTGTAAAATGTTCAAATATTTTGATGACTAATGTATTTTTTGTAATTTGGGGCAACAAGCTAACCCGTCTAATCATATATAACCATCTGGCTGTTGCTTGTGGCCCATAGCAGCAAACAGAACTCTTAATTTATCCATTCTCCCATCCTCCTCCTCCCGATCTACAACAAGAGCGCAAAGGTGCAGGTGGAGGCCAAAAGTGTACAGCTCTGCATGGCTTTGCATTTGCTAAGCTAAACCCGTTTTTGAGTGACCCAGTCAAATATAGTGGATGTGATCAAAACCCCCTGTATGTTCTTTTTTACTTAGAAATGCATGACATCATAGATGACCACTGTGACTTTAAGTTGTGAAGGTAGTTTTTTTTAAGCCAAAGTCCACATCAATGGTTTCCAAAGTAGAGTCCAGAAACTGGGTACAGGCATTCATGGTCCCCCGAGGATAAATAATAGTGACTTTGGAGGTTATCTGACACGCCATCTTCCTCCTCCAACACTCATGACTAGACTGCACTTTAGGATTCAAGGTAACACAACATGCAAACATCTTATATTGCCTGGTAACAGCAGCAGTTATCTTCTCTTCAAAGAGAAGCAAAGAGGTGCTGATTCATTTCACTGTGACTCATCATTAAGATTAGCATGCTTACTTTAGACATGCAAGTAACTTTTACCGTGCTAGTACAGTAACGTCTGCATGCTGAACATTAAATGCATGGTCATTAGCTAAAGCTGACAGAAAGAAAAGCCAGATAATATAATAAAAACCTGGCTGATTATACTTTTTAACTGTTGTGTATATAAACAACGGATCTGTTTTGTAACACTGTGAGCCTTGTGTGCTGAAAAAAATAACAAAATATGTGTGCTAAATTCTTCTTGTTTGTTTTTCCTTTGTTTTTATTTTTGTTTTTATATCCTATTGTTGTTTTTTGTTTTATTTTATTAGATTCAATTTGGCATTTTTTTATCATCTTTTTTGCAATATTTTAGATAAAGAATATAGAAAAAAACACTTAGTTTTCTCAGTTTAATGATTTATTTACTAATTACATTTTTAATTACTTGGCTTGAACTGTTACTACTACCTCTTCAGTAGTTTCCAAATTCATGCTAAACACCAAAAAAATCATATGTGACTCTCTGATCTTCTTATCATCTCTGATGTGAAAGACTGTTGTGACCTAAGGTCTACACTCAGAGATCAATGGGAATCAACGCTGCTGTTGAGAGCAGTAAAACTGTCTGTTAGTGCTGATCGAGTCCAAAGGAGGGCAGCAGTTTTTTTTTAAAGACAAAGACGAGCTGATGAGCTTTGCTTTGCTCTTTTTCTCTGCTGACACCAGATGTCAGCAAAGACCTGAAAGCCCACGGTCCACTGATTTCACAGTGAAGCTCTTCTATTCTTAGATTACAGCTTTACTAAAACACGCAGCCTCGGACTGCACAGCTCGAGTGCAGTCGCCAAAGTGCGGGATATTATGCCCGCTGTATGGGTGCGACTAATGAGGGCATTAACTGCTGGTAATGGGTTAAGAGGCAGGGAGAGTAAAGAGTGCCATGGCCTCTTAGCTCTGAATGCTACTGACTGATGTTTTTTTTGTTGTTTTTTGGTGAGCCATGCATTTTAATTATTGATAGCACAGTGACAAGCTACATCCAAAATGAAACAGAGATACTCAGGTTTTTAGATGATGCAAGGCACCACACATCACCCGAGCAGGAAAAATAATTGTATAATGGCTTTAACTAAACCAAGGGTGACAGACAACAGCATCTGTCAGCTGTTTGTATTTCAAAAAATATCCTTGCATTTTTTTTTATACCATGGAAGCAGCATTTCAATCCCTAATGGACCTTTTCAGATAAGGTTTACATATATGGCTTAACTCATTCAAGCAAGAAATTTGCAGTAGAAGTATAGAAAGGTGAATAAATTAAAGGCAGCACTTATAGAACTGGTACTCATGTAATCATGGAAGAACTGCATATATCCCCTAGTTGAATTTTTTTTATACATCAAGGTTTATTTAGCGCAGGTTGCTCATCATGATGCATTATTAGTATTTGGTTTTCCAGTGCAAGTTTCCATTTCCACTGCAACAACATATACACACTGGGCCCAGTGTGGCACACATCTTTTCTGCATGCATGGAAAGCAAGCTGGTATCACACACCTGTCAAGCTTTCCATTCTAGCACAAAAACATCTGCAGTCTACCGTAATAACCGGCGGCAGTTTTAACATCTAAGTCTTACCACAGGGTTTCCACATATTTTCATTGACAACATTTCAAAACTCTACATGATTTTGATGGCCACTTGACCTCTGATTACTCACTTTATTCAGGAGATCTGCTTGTTTATTTTTAAGTCATTTAATGTCAAGTGTTTTATTGCTGTTTAAATGTAATCTGTTGTATGTAAACACTATTATATGGCTATTTAAAACATATGTCTGGTAGCTATTCTATATGGCCTAAATAATAATAATAATGATAATAATAATAACAATAACAATAATAATAATACACCAGACTTATATACTGATTTTCAGAGTCCTTAAACATGTTGTACAAAGGACATCTAAATATATAAGACAATAAAAATAAAAACATCAAAAAAAGAGCAGCCGATTCTTTAATGTAGTCAAAAATAAATAAAATAAAGTGAAGAATAAAACTGAATAGACTCTGCTTGTGAATAAAAACATGGGCTGTCAAAAAACAGTCTAGCGTAGTAAGATAGCTAGACAGGCATGAGAATGTTTGTTAATTACTCACAAAGCAGAAAACACACCATTAAATCAATTTCTCATGTTTTTGGGAGGGCTATTTTCAGATATTATTCTTATTAAAAGCTTATGCATACCATTTTTGAAAGTGCATGTGTTGTGCCTGGTTACATTTTCCACGCTACGATTGTGTAAGTGCTGCTTGTTTACAAATGATTACCCAGCTTAACTATATGGTGGTTGACCTGTGACAAAATAACAGTGGCCGATGTTATAATCATGTTTACTCTGCACACTGAGTTTACATAAAAGCGACAGCATGCGATACATGACAGGTGTATGACTTGTCTGTTTGCGTCTGGTGAGTGCACATGTGTACGCTCTGTCTCACCTGAATAAGTATCTTCCCCAGGGAGACGAAGGGTGTGCTGAGCTCTGTTAGAAACAAGCAGCCAATGAAGAAATCCCCCTGGTCCCTTCTGAAGAACTGTGGAACAGACAAACAGAGCGCACACGCACAGAGTGAGCAAACAAACATAAGCACGGAAAAAAAACACAGCTGACATTCAAGGACAATTTCTGGAACAGTCTCAGTGGAAAAATGCTCAGAGAGGCTTCAAAAGACAGATCAGTTTTTGGACACGCATGTTTCTCAAGGCTGATTCTGACAGACTTGGACTGAAAGTGCCGATGGCCTTTCGTGAATAGTCTTATTTAATACTCTATATATTTTTTGTGTAACTGTTCTGTTAAGAAATGATGTCAGTGTGGATCTGTTATAAGAAGTAGGCCTGGAAAGGATTGGACAGTTTCTCTTTAGTTATCAGTCGACAGCAGCACTTCAGAGACTTGGTGCACCTGAGACATGTCATTGAAACAAAGCTCAGGCCTAAATGGCCAGCTCACCTCACCTGCTGTTGCAAGCTTCTATTCGTATCTTTAATAAATCTGTTGGTACAAAAGCAGGTAATAGTCTTACTATCTTTTTTTCTTTTTTAAGATTTCATTCATTCTTAAAGCATAGGAAAAAATACGAGTTGTGTAAACCATAAGACTGTAAAAAATTTTTGTCTTCATGCCTAACCATCATAGTCTGGTGCATACAAAACACAGGGAATAAGACAAGGATGGTGCATTGGGGGTTGCTTCAGTGTTGTAGGGGCAAAGTACAACCTCAGTCCCCAGCAGGAGCATTTTGTTTGCCTTTAGTACTTGCACTACTGACTGTTCAAAATAAAGGACAAATAACACATCCTTATGCCTTTTTTCCGCTCTACCAAACCATGACTCCTAAACGGATATTGTTCAATACTGACATAAGGATCACATATCACAATTATTTATTAAAGTATTTGTATCAAATCTGGATAAACAGAGCATTGCTTTCACTTCCATGCTGTGCTACATTCTTGCTAATGTAAAAGTCTTTGAATCATAGTAAGACTGCTCCTTATTCACAGTGCATCTCCTAGAAGCAAAACATAAATACATTTGTACAAAAACTCAATTTAACGCCTGGTTACTTGTATGTAAACACGCCCTGTACTCTACTCCACATACGCAATTGCACTGTGCGTGCTTAAATCCTAAATTAGATTTAGGTTTATTAAATTTTAGACCAACACTCTGAGTAAAACCCATTAGTGGATACTAGTATGACAATCTCTGCGTTTTTTGTGCAACTACAAGTACAAAGGCAGATGTCTTACACTGTTGTCTCTGTCTCCACCATTCTTCACTTACAATTTCCACATCAGATTATATATATATATATACATATATATATATGTATGTATGTATTTTTTCTTTAATTATCTATTTTTCCATTCTTATTGTCCATTATTTCTGTTATTTTACACATTTATACGGTGTAATATGCCATTCAGTTACCTATTGTGTAATATTCTTCCACTTACTGTGCAAAAAATATTTATAGGCCATATTTCTATACTTTTGAAATAGATATACTATACACCATTTGTGTATTTCGGTTATTATGTGCAATTATCAAACATGTACATATAATAGTTGTATAAATGAAAGGTTTATATAGTGTATATAGATTTTATATCTATGATTATTTAATTTTCTTTTTATCTCATTTGTATTTTGTAATATCCTATCATTTTTTTTTGCATTCAAACACTTTTTGCATTTTGATTCTGACTCTTGAACTTGCTGTAAAACGTGAATTTCCAAAATGTGGGATTAATGGTCTTATCTTTTTCTGCCACAACTTCAACATGGCAAAAAAACAGGCAGCGTGATTCGAGCCAGGGCTGATGTCCTGTACATAAGTAATGAATGAAGCTTTCAAATATTGACCAGCGGCACAGTGCTGTGTAGTTAGAGAGGCCATCCTAGAATAGGTGAGTCAGTCTAGATGGATAAAGAGACTCCAGACAAAAGACGAGCACTGTCTGGTAGCCTAGCTTGCTGTGTGCTGATGATGAATAAAGCATGAGTGGCTTCAGACGTGGCCCTGCCATCTGCCCATGAAAGAATGAACTGAGACCACATCGGGGAACTTTACACTACACCTAACCGACTACCTGGCTACCTCATCCCATCCCCACCTGTCATGGGTGTGCTCTACTGTTGTCTATGTTTGAGATGCTGTATGAGGCAGAAATTAAAGTTTGCCATGCACATATTTTACCTGTCAAGCACATATTGAACAGTGTATCTCATGGATGCCACTTAGAGAACAGTCAGAGGCCACATAAGGCTTCTTAAAGGGTTGGGTTGTTTTTGGTTTTAATCCTATATTTGTAATTCGAGATGTGGTACAGCTGATCTGAGCTGTAAGCCACAATACACTATTCTAATGCACCACTCCCCTCAACTAGTTTGCCTGCAGCCACTGAAAACAATAGGTGTATTTGTGGTTGCGAGTGTGTAATGCTTACCATCTGTTCAAGTATCTCTTTGAATGTTTTTCTACATGCATTCGCCTGTGTGCAAACTAAGGAAGCATTTACAACATGAGAATCACAGTCGGCCACTAGGTGAAAGCTTGACATGGAGATAAAGTCAGTCTCATGTACAACTGGAGGTGCGGAGTTGGTGGCTTTGGTGGGGTTAACGTCTCAGGTGCTGCATAAAAAGTATCATCATATACAGTATACCTCAGTGAAATGTCAGGAAGGTATGAAGGAATGGGAAAATAGATACCGCCCAAGCCTAGTGAGGGTATCAGTGAATACAGAGTACTAATCTGATACTGGTATTCTCCTTTTCCCAAGTCCAAAATGAAAAATTGAGTCGGAAGCCCGAAATGACAGAATTAATATACATATTAGTGAATTTTTTTGAATGACAGCAAAAAAATACACTATGTAATGTGTAAATCGGTCACATTAAGCAGTGATCTTCTCATATCGCGGCCGATACCAATCTGATGGATGAAATTAGAGCATTTCTACATGCAGCCGTAATTTAGGTTATGTTGGTTCATAGCTCAGCTGGTAAATCAACAGCTGTTGACTTCAGGCTCATTTGTCAATTCACATTATCATCGTACAATAGGCTTTTTTCACAGTGGACAGTTTAAGGGTCCAGGTATTGTGCATACTCACTAGCCTGGCATATTGGGAATGCAGCCATTAATTAATGTTATTAATTACTGCTATGCTACTACAGCATATACAAATTTGCATTGTAAAAAGTTTATCGTTATTCCAAACTTTACTATAATTTCTAACACATCAGCAATAAGGTATTTCTAAAATTATTCTCATAAGTTCTCTAAAAATAGTTGGTTTTTTTTTTCATTTTAATTATGTAGATGTTTTTTTCATTAACACTAAAGGTTTGGTGCACCAGCTCATGTGTTGCCCGGGCGGGCCAGAGTGGCATAAAGCTGATGAGTGAGGGAACAAAAGGAGAATCAGAGGGAAGGGGTGGCAGGTTTAGAGAAAAGAGAGGATGACTGCAGCTGGAGCTGAATAATGTAGGGTAATGTGATCTCATATTGCCACTGACTGCCACTGCAAACAAAAGGGCCAGGTTTCCACTGCACCTGGCCTGCTAACCTCAGATACTACGTGGAGAGGAGAGTGGCTGTGTTAACATGTTTCTGTGAACTCCATGGCACGTAAGTACACTATCAGCGGAAAAGCTTATGAATAACCTTATGAATAACATTCAAGTGTGTGATACAATAAATATTTCCTTGAGAAAACAGAAGTCTTTATATTCGACTGCAACCACAGAATAAAGGGAGCTTCTACTTTGTCCAACACTGAAATCATCAGAGTAAGGCATTATGCAGAAAGTGGAGCGCTATTATGAACTTCCTCCCCATGCTTTGCTGCTCAAAATGTGTTCACAGTGAACTCCGGTTTTACAGTTCAGTAGGTTTCCAATTTGCCGTTTATACCTGCACTAAAAGTCATCATGGTCCACAGTACCTCTCCTCTTGTGTTGCCTGCTCCCTCCCTTGCTTAACCCTTTGAAACCTGAGCAAATTGGTTAGATTTCTTTCAAAAACATAGGAGAAGGCAAAAAAGCAACTTACAAAGAAATGGCTCCCAAAAATTGCAAAAAAAATAGTTAAGAAGTTAAAAGAAAATTACCTAAAAAAGAGCAAAAAATAAAATTAAAAAAATAAGAAATCAAAAACAAGAAAATTACCTTGGAGAAAGTGCTGAAAACACTTTCTAGAGAATATCTTTTTTGGGATTATTTTCTAATAATTCTCCTTTCTTTTAAAAACTATTTTTTGGGGTTATTGTCCTGTCTCTTTTTGTCCTGTTGATACAGGTTTCAAAGGGTTAAGAACTGACTGTGTATTAATCCATTCAATCCTTTTCTGTGCTTTCTTGTACATTGAGATCTTTGCCTGGTGCCATGTTCCTAACACTTGTATCTCAGCAGAAAAAAACCTGCACCTTTCATTTTGTCTTCCTGTCCATTCTTACTGCATCTGTCCCTTTGCAACACTTACAATTCAAGGACATAAAAGAAAACAATACAGAATAAATTGTTGACATTTTTTCAAAGAAGGTAATCAATAATTATCAGCTTACTGTTCTCTCTCATTTCCCACCATTTACTCCCTTAGAGCCTGAACTCTAGTTATTCCTTTGAACTGACAAAATTGGATTGTATATAGACCACACAATAAATCACTGAAGTTTTCCACTCCTCTGCATAAACTTTGGGTTAGAGTTTGACTAATGCTACAGTTTTTAAGTGCTGGGACTTAGTCAAAAAATATCTGCCGTCCTACATACACAATTAAGTATTCAAACATGGAAAACAGCGCACGCTTGGGGTGCCTCAAAGGCATTCTCAATGTTGATGTAGATATTAAAAATAAGGTATGACGATTGCAAACCCCTGTTAAATCGACCTTTTGTAATGTGGAGTTGACATGATCGCTGGATTGTTGGTTTCAGAAACTTCGGTTTATCAGTGCACTAGTCTCTTACAGCCACCAGGGGATTAGCATGTTTGCACACTAATGCACTTCATATTATGTCTATTTTACCACCATCCACTTTCCAAAGCAACATTTTTTTTCATTTAAACATATTGCCTCTTCACCATATGCCAGGCAGCCTCAAGGTCCATTTCAATTAGTGCAGGCGGAAATGGGACTTGCAGAGAGTTGAAAATCACTTGATTGGGAATCCATGACAGTGAGCATCAGGTCTATTTTGTTGTTGCCACTTAGGCAATCATTAGGAGATAATGCAGCTTAAAGCATGGATTGATTTGAAAACAATGCACTACATTACAGCAAACACTAATAACGCATTACTGGCAGTACAGAGTACTATGAGAACACATGACTTATCACATTTCAGACAGTTCAGACACAAGTTTCAACTCCCTTTGAGCTGATTTACCATACTGGAATAAAAAGAAACTGCTGCCTAAAGGTGGGAAATTATGAATAATTAAAACTTGAAAAAGGCACTATGGTATGCTTTGAAAAAATGGTCAGAAGTCTCTTAATGTATAATGTGAAAATCACCCTTCAGTAGGACAAATTTTCTCGATTAATATATTATTCATTTGGACTATAAAATATAAAAAGAATAATAGCTATTACAATTTCCCAAAGTGAAAATTGACATATCAGAATTTCATTTTTGGTCCGACCAGTAGTTCAAAAACCAAATATATTCAGTTTAGTATTGTGGAATAGAAACAAAAAAAAAAACCTCACATTTTAAAAAACTGGAAGAAGTTAAGTTTTTTTTATTTTTTGCTTGAAAAATGACCTAAATGATTAAACAATCATCAAAATTATTGCAGATTAGGTCTGTCTTAATCGACTAATTGATTGGTGTATGCAGGATAGTATCTGCTTTCTTGGGGATGCACAACATACATGCACACCTGTGATGCGATTAATGCTAGCTTTACAAAGCAAAATACAACTACGATATATTGACTTTAGAATAGAAATAAGCCAAAACTGTATCAAACTGGTGTTGCTGTCACACATTGGACAACCCCATGAGATCCATGACAGTTGTAGTAAAACAGACGGTAATCCCACAGTGTTGATGAAGATCTGTGATGCTAATCGTTTGAGCACCAGCACTGCAGGACAGTGATTCCTTGCAGCAGCCAGTGCAGCGAGCTATGATCCATCACGACCAGCACTTCGTGCATTACATTCAGTTTTGATCTTAATTATTGGCCTTGACTGAAGACAACAAAACCTCATCAACACTGCCTCAATCTCTCCCTCATTTTTTCCACCATCCCTCCCTCCCTCTCCTCACCAGTGTGACAGGCAGCAGGATAGTGAGCAGGGCGATGTGATGCAACACCAGCAGGAACTCTCTGCGGACGAAGGAGTTTACTGTCCTCAGCGAATGTTGCTTATAGTCCTCGTGCCCTTTGACGCGGAAGCGGTGGTAGTGACTGAGGTACATGGCGAAGATGTCGTACGTCATGTAGGGCACACCGTACCAGATGACAAAGTAGGTGGCCAGCCAGTGCCTGAGGAAGAACAAACAAAATATAAGGGATTATGTTATTGTGTACTCATTTATCATACTGAGATTGCTAATTTAAGTCATGCCTCTGTGATAATGCCTCTGTGTATTGTTCGAGAGATATTTAACATTAGTAATGTTATGTTGTATAAGACATTGTCAACCTCTAAATTAACGTCTTTTGTCCTATGTCAGATTTTTCTCATCAGTCCTGATCAACACTTGGTGGTGAGGAAGACTCACAGAAGCAGCTTAGCTGGAAAAGCTCTCTTTCAGATAATTTACATTAGACATCACATTTATTATTTACTTGCCCAATCAGACAACTGCATGGAGAGATGAAAACAGAGGTTATTTGCTGCAGGTGAGCATTAATGTGATATCGACACGATATTCATGATGTTAGTGATAATGAAAATTCACCCCGATCTACTTATTGTGTTTTTTTAACACTATCTGCAAAAATATATAATGCTATCTCTAAATTGAGTTATGAAATCATACATGAGCCTGGCAGTCTCTTTTTATCAGCAATAACTTCTTTTATGACCAAAAGTTTATTGAATTTTAAATTTTTCAACATCATCTTCCCAAAGAAGACCATGCAGAAGAGAAAACAAAACAAAGGGAAATAGACAAAAGCACTAGTATACAATAAACAAAGGTAAATCAGAATAGAAGTATTACCATGACATGAAAAACAAAGAGTCAAATTTCAACCGCACCACTGCCAAGTGTCAACACATCATCACCAATATCAGCAATAACTTTCACATGAACAGTCCGTCTATCTGTGAGGATCACACAGAGGTGAAGTATGCACTAACCTGCTGGAGTCTGGAGGTGAAAAAAAATGGTTTGCAAACAGGTGCACCAGGCTTCATCTGACATATGGCTATCATTTTATTCATTTATTTATTTATATTACAATATGTCTTTTCCCAGTAGTGATAATTTTGTTTGTTCTTACTGCATAGAGACAGCTTGGATATTTATTTATTTATAATATCGTGACCTCAGATATCATGAAAAAAAAGGATTTTATAAAGAAATGTTTTTTTTTAATTAATCTTTATTTTAAGTCAGATCATTTGGATTCTCATTTTGACCAGAATCCAGCCCTTTAAACATTTATCAGTCTCACAAAAAGGCCATCTCACAGTCAATGATAGCTTAACGATTAAGTTGTAAGTAGAATTATCTCAGTATTTAGTGCTAGTAGACGCTGGAGTAGATGTAAACTTAATAACCTTTAGTTTCCGTTAAAGTAAACACACGCCAGAAACTCATTTAACCTATATGCCTTGCTTCTCTCACATAAGCACGCAAAGGCTTTAAGGCAGGCTTATGTAAGTACAGTATAATAAACAGCTTGGATGGCTGCAGCACTCTAATAAGCACCGATTACCGTGATGGTTAATTATGTGGACAGCACGAAGTAAAGCTGCAGGGCAGAGCTGAGCTACTGACCCCTGACCTCTGACTGGGCTCTTCAGCTCTTAAGGTCAGTGAATGGAGATTAAGAGCAGTAAGGCACAACAAACAGCTCTGGGGAGAATGAACTGAGAACCACAGAAAATACAGATGAACTGTTTAATGTAGTCTAAAGGAGCGACTGGGCAAAACAGGAAAGATAATACAGCTACCTGTTTATATGGCTATATAGCTTTGCAGATTTACGCAAATACAATTTTAGTACTGTCAAACATTACTGTGTTGAGCAGTTATATTTCTACAGGTGGCACTTTTTAAGGAACAATTCCAATTCAATGCAACTTTGGCAGTGTTTTTGTATTTTTAAGCAAAATTCCTATTGGAATTGACACTGTAATGACACTGTACACAACAACAACAACAACTGCTTAACATGAAATCATGGCAACATCACTAAAATGAAGCCGATGGGGCAGCAGTTTGCTTGAGTTTGATTGAGTCATCAGTTTGATAACCAATGCATAGGCCAAAGTTAGCTTGTATTAGAAATACTGGTATCGAGCTACAGTATGAGTTTAGAAACAATATCTGTGGTTACATGGACAATATTTCTTCAGTGTTATTGAAATAATTCTAAGAGATGCCGACTGAATTGTTTGGAAAATTAATAAAGTGATCATATCAGATGTGCGTTTACATGCCCGAATACAACTTTCTTGACTTGTGCATCTTATTTTTCAGAAATGTAACAGAATATTTTTTTTCAACTTTACTGAAATTTATTTAATTAATTCAATACATTAATTAAAGAAGAAGAAGAAGAAGAAAAAATAGCTCCACCTGGTTGATACATTTAGTAGTAGGTGACAAACCAGGTTATTTTCTGTAGCTAGACATACAGACTATCGACAGACGCTACAATTAACTGTTGTTCTTTAAACTCAAATGCAGGCTACTGCTACTGTTAGAGATAGAGGATTGTTATGTCCAGTGATCCCACAATACCTTGTAGCAACAACAATGTTACATGAGGTCACTTTTTCAAAATTTAAAGAACAAATTTACTAATCAGAGCACTCATATGAGAACGTAGCACTAGCAGAGCACTAAAAATTTGGGAATTTAGGAACTTTTATCTGTTAAAATCAGCACAGGAAGGCAGGTAGAAACAGCTGTTGTGGCATGTAGTGTGCGGCGCACACAGTCCCCACAACACCTGATGTTATTACAGCCACCTGAGGCAAACATGTGCATAAAGAATACATTTTAATCCAACCAGAGAGTTAAATTCGGACTAGGCATTTGTGTGGTTACTAGGCGCTAACATCTCCTACTGAATGATGATTAAAGGTTTACACTCTCAACTGACTGTGGTTGTTTAATTAGGCATTTTTATTCTGGTTGGGACATTATTCTGATTATTAGTGAAATGTTAGGGTCCATGTAAATGCATATAATGACAAATCTTATTTTTCAACACTAAAATATACTGCTTAGTACATATTTTGGTCACAATTTTAAAAAAGAAACATTTAAGGGATCCTTTACAAAAAAACTGATATCAAGAAAGTGAATATTGGCCAAAAAGTCTCAACTATAGATGCCAGTAACAGGGTAAAAAAGTGTCACGTGAGCACCTAAAATGTTGAGAGCAATACCATATAGTCTACAGAAAGTACAATGGGTCAAATTTCAACCAGAAAGTAAGTCTGTAGATTGTGATGTATGTTGTCATAACGTTGTTATAACTGACAGGAAACAAGGTGGGAAAAGGTCTAAGTTGTTATAAACCACAATTTTCCTTTAGGAGAGACGAGTGGAGCTGTTGGATGACGAGAGCACGAATACCAAAATCATCCTTGTGTTAGAATAGGGTAGAATATGATCCACACTACACATATGGACACGCAAACTCACTGGGTTGTATGAAATGCATTTTCCTCAGTATTGGGGGTTTTTCCACTGCAAAGCCCTGCAAAAGTTACTGCATCTGAAGCAATGAAGGCTAAATAAAGTGACAGATTGTGATGGAGTATTAGAGTATTCGTGGGTCTGACTCTGGAGCATGTGTCTGATAAGCTCCAGGCCGTGTGCACGTCACAGGACAGCAGAACTGAGCAGCGTTGTGGAGGAATTAAGCCCTGCGGGTGAAGGGGAGGGGCGGCAGAGATTAGCAGCCTGAAACTGGGCCTGCCCGAGTCTGGCCACTGACTCAGTGGGATTAATACGCTAGCATTAGCTTAGCGTCACACTTCCCTGAACTGCACGGGAAGGCTAATGCTATGCTAACACTAAATTGCTGCCAGGTGGCCGATGTAGGGGCAGAGCTTGGGTGAAAAGAATAGATTGTCCTTAAACAGAATATCAGGAAACTTCCCTTTTGCACCCAAATTGTACATAATGTATCAACTGTGGCCTGACTTGCTTGTGATGTATCTATGACATGAAGCAGTACAGTCACATCTGAAGAGTGCCAAGATCAAAACACTGTTGTAGCAACCTCTCTGGTACAGATATAGCACAGCGGTACAACTGTTTTATCTTCAAGGATATTAAGGGCAGCTTAAACCCTGGACCATCCTGGTGAAGGTACACTGGTAACCCTTTTTTTCCACCCTAGTGCAGCCATCATACTGTAAAGTAGGGCTAGGCGATATGGCTTTAAAATAATATTGCAATATTTTGAGGCTATATCACAGAACACAATACATATCTCCATATTTTTAAATGTTGTAATGTTAACTACTCAAATAAAGAGTTATTGAATGAACTGCAGTTACAATAAGGTTAAATAAAGTAGCTACTGTCATATGGTAAAGCTGAACACACTACTGTTATAATAACATTTAATAAAATATGGTTATAAGAAAGTTAAATGAAGTACTTTTAGAGTGAAATTTAAAAAATCAGCTTGGGACCCATAGTGCTTTTATTTTGAAGGACCTGGCTTGTCTTAGGCTGGAAGTGTCAATGTTTTTGCTTTGGACTTGATAAACAGATACTGCAGTGTATCTAACCATAAGGATTCATTCAAAAACAGCTCTCTAATTTATATATTGCAAAGATTTCCAAGTCGCACTGGTGTTCCATGAATGTGACTAAGTAGTCGTGATCGGAGCTCTGCAAATACAAACACACACCTCAGATGCTCACACTACCACCACTCCTATTTGTTAAGTTAAGACTGTTACTGCAGGGCTGTTAAACGTGGTGATTTATTCATTGTAAGCTGGAAACAAACTAAAAGCTCTCCAGTTCATATATTAATAGTGTTTGCAAATTGCAGTAGCGCTCCATGGTCACAAAAACTTAAAAGTCACAATCAGATCTGCAAAAGCCCTTCTTTGTGTGTGTGTCTGTGAGAGGTGGAGGGCCACAGAGGAGAGCTAGAAAACTGAAACTCTGGTAATTATAAACCTATGTAACATTTTATACCCTACTCGATGTTCACAATATAGTCATTTTATATATCACACGTGGAACAAGCCTCAATACCTCGAGTATATTCGACATATATCTCCCACGCCCCCTGTAGAGACTATAGTACTGACACAAATATACAAGAAAACTGGTAAATCATGTATAAAAACAATGTTTTTTAATTACAATTCACAACAGGAAGTGCAGTAATATACATAGACTAATAAACCTATGAAGGTGCGGGATGTTTTGATCTCTTAGTAGTTCTCTAAAAAGGAAAAACCAAGCAGATAGGGTCTTTTTTTTATAAAAGAAATACATCAAGTTTTGTCATGTGACACTGAACTGTGGCTCAGCCAATGCTTACAATGCATTCACACACACAGATACAAAGAGGTAGACTGTTTCTCGTCTCTCGGCTGTGTGTGCCGAGTGTGTAATTCGGGCTTAGACTGGGTTATTTTCTGACTTTACACAATTCTGAAGCATGAAAAGTAGTTCATTCTCAGGCTTTCATGATTTATTATTATTTTTTACATGAAAGTCCTGTTACCTTGTTAAAACTATATTGGTAATGATAAATTAAATAGCATAATAATAGTAATCATCATAGAACTTTTTTTTCCCCGATGGTTGTGATTATAGACTGACCTGTTACTTTCTGGCTACAGACTTTTTACTGTTTAATCTGATCTAACCAAAGAAGCACAACACACTTTGACCATGTTTGAATGACAAACATTCAAGACAAGATTCAAACTACTGACACGAAAGTCACAGGCCCATTTCTCTCTTTAGTTAAGAAAGTGAGAAAAACATAAAAAATAAACATAATAAAGAGAAAAGCTCTATTTTCACACATACTTTTTATTTATTTTATTCTTAAGATTCAGTATTGTTTTCTTTTACTTGAAATGTAGGCCTTACAGTCATTGTGCTAATTTTATTTATGGTCAAGATAAATATTTTTTCAATACAACATAAATGCATGTGTATGTTACAGGTATTCTACTTTGAAAATTTACAATATTTTTGAAATTATGTGGAAATTGACATTGTTGATTTTATTGACAGACGCAGAGGTCGAAAGCAATATAGACATTATAAGATTTGGATCTTTGCTGGGAGGAAATTTTAGTAACTGGACCTGTTTGAATAAGACAAACAACTATGGGTTTCCGTTTTAAGATGTAATGAATTTGGTTGGTAAAAAAAAGATATATCTGTATTTTAATCTACAACTAAATTAAAGTTTTTGATATGGGTGCAGGATAGAAAGCGTTAACACTGAGTGGAGAAATCAGTGGGCCCTAAGATGTATGGGTTACCACTATATTTTATGAAGGGGATTGATGACATGAAGTCTCACCTGTCATTAATGATGTTGCCCCGGCATGATGACACGACGATGACTCCTGCTGTGGTTGCCATGACGGCATGGATGGAGGACACCAGCCTGAGAAAGACACACGTAAAAAGATTGAGAGAGAAAGGCCATACAAAGTAAATCAAAACATTCATAAACATTTGTTATTTACATTCTGAGCAGCATCCAATAGAGCATTAGAGTATTTGTCTTGTGTTTTTAGCTAGCCATGGAAAGGGTTGATCCAATATTAGCAGGCTAACATGCGAAAATAAGATGGTGAACATGGTAAACATTATACCTGCTAAGGTGCAGTCTCACAAAACAGATGTTAAATAAATCATATATGATTCATTTGCCTCTCCGTGTGACTGATAGCTCTACAAGCAGAGTAAAACCTGATAAAACTAGGTCGAGTTTTGGAAAAAAAAAAGTGTCCCTTCAGGTGAACTCAAGCAGTCAGACCTTCAAGTTCAGGGCACCATCATGGGATTAGCAGTGCTTGGCCTCGACTTTCCTCGTCTATAAACAGACCTGTGACATAGGAGAACTTGCTACATCTCTATTTGAAGTCCCACTGTGTGAGGTGGCGTAAGGCATACACAACATTCACAGGCGTCGCACCTATCTTAAAGGGATACTCACATGGTCTGTTAATAGTAACTTAAAAAAAGGTTACTGACTGTGATGTTTTATGTCTGTACTAGAAAGAAAACCACGATGAATGTTAGTTTACAGTCAAAAAGATGCCGATTATTTTCTCCAACGGTTCAACAGAGTTAATTTCTGGCCATTTTAAAACAGGACGCTGGATTATATCACCAATTTGTTCAAACTATGAATGGCCGCTTTTGCTCAGACAAGCTCTCTCCCTGGCCGTTCTCCAACTTGGCAGCACTGACAGTAAGCTGCTTTGAAATCAGAAAACATGTAATTTATTCCCCAACACTCGCTGCGGCTATAATAGACAGTCGCCCCTTTAACACACCAGTGTGTTTTAATGTCTCAGCTTTTCACAGCACCTCGTGGGGCTGCTTTACATCACCACCGACTCATCACCACCTACAGCAGTGAATGGAGACAAACACGGGTTACCTTCTGAAACTGCACCAAGTCCGACAGTTACTCAGCTTGTTATAGATGAGAGGCTTGTGTGTGCCAGGAAGAAAACTCGATTTGAATTTAAACATTTTCTTGTGGTTTGTAGGCCTTGTTTAGGATTAATCGTGTGCTAAGAAGATTTGAGCAGGGGGAATATCAACTCCCTTTGCCAACAGAAATGAATCATATATGCATTAATACCACCATAGGATGGTACTCCTGGAGCTACACTTTTCCAAATAAAAAAAGGATTATGAAAAGAATTGTGGGGGTATGAAGGTCTAGATGCAGTAAAAAGTCAGAAATATAATCATTTTCAAAGATTATTGTCCTCAAATTCTACAGGTTGGACCGCTATGATATTTGGCTTGGATATTAACTGCCCTCAGAGGATGATTCCTAAAATTATAGCTGACCTTGCCTCTCCATACATCATCAGGCATGCTTTCTCAAAAACAAATGAATATCCTTGAATTGTCAGAATTATCTTTTGCACACAAAAATCATCAAGATGTCCAGTTTAGCCAGTTTCTGCTCCCCAGAGGAAGCACCTTTCCTATTTTGGGCACTTTACAGTCTGTCCTTTAGTTTACTTAAGGTGTATTCAGACCAAACAATCTGGGGACTCCCTGAGAGTCAAAGGATTTTTTTTTCCTGTTTGTTTAGCACCACTAGTACAAGAAGAAATGCAGATGTGACATAAGACTTTCAGCTATTAGTATAGCAAAGTTATGCTATCAAACTCTGATAAGTCAAAAACGTGTTGTATTTCACTGTCGCATATATGCACTGTAAAAACTGGACTTCATAGTCGACCCATTTATCTGAGCTTTCTTTGTGTTTGTTTCCTTTACAGCCTCCTGTTTGGGTTGTGTTGTGTTGTCTGGTTTTGACACATCTTACAGATTTTAAAAATCTTTTTTTTTGCATTGGCTTATGTGTTCGGCTAATCACTGCACACACCGATGACACTCTTGTGCTGGGTGAATACGTACACTAAAAAAGGAGCAATAAAAAGTCCCTCAAAACACTGTTAGTTATATGATCCAAAACAGACAATAGGGGTGTCAGACCTGATGTGAAATAGACCTGAGGATAATTACAAACAAACAGACCCAAACAGCCAAACAGCAACACTTGCAGTAGCACAATGTCCAATCAAACACCATCTGAGGTCAAAATGAGCAGTAAGACGCATCGTTTTTCCTGTACTTCACAGTATACACCACGTGATCAGATCCTACAGCCCGTCCCCATGGAGCAATTCAGGTATTTGACATTTTGTCACAAAGCCCAGACTCCAGCCATCAGGACCTAATGCAGATCTGATTCCAGTCAATGTTATTTGGACCCAGCCTGACTCAGGTCTCAGCTGGTAGGAACCGAGACGACCCGTGAATTCCCCTCGCGCAAGAAAAGCTTAAGACTTTTAGTCCTGCTGTAAATAATGACCAGTTCTACAAGGGCAATAAAGGCTGCTTTCTTTCTCTTTTTTTAACGAGTAAATCGTGTGTTGCAAATGGCGAGATTGAGAAACAAAGAGTGTATTTATGCGGCTTCCTGCCTGAACCTGCTGTCACCTCGCACCAATCTCCATGGGAATGCGGCCATGACACCGGCATCGGCAAGGCAACGAAGGCCATGTGACCAGCAACTACAAAACCACAGGCCTGAGCTGGAAAAGACTGACTGGCCTCTCTCTCTCTCTCCATCCCCTACAAACTCTCACACACACACACACACACATTTTACCCCCACGCCTCGCTGCCTTCTAGGGCTGTATGGTCGCATACTCTATCACAAGACCCAGATTTTACACAGCCCATTCATTGTGTGTCCGCCAATAACCCCCTCTCTCTCTGCTGATGAAAGGTTGAGGTTGATGGGGTGAGTAGCGTGTGGAGGGGAAAAAGGGAAGAATGCGTCGCTGCCTTGTTCGGCAATGTTGTCTTTTCTTTCCTGCTGTGTCAGGCCGGCGAATAACCTCGGCTTTCCTTTCACACTACAACCAAGTCTTCCTCCTGACTGTTTCGTTATACACGGACGACTTGCTCTTTCATGTTCTGTCACACGCACAGTGTCTGACAGTCAGGAGTGGTGTTTTTTTTTTTTGCTCCTCCAGTAAATGGGCTACGTAATCTGTAGTTGCATTGGTGCTGCAGCAGGGCGAAAGAAAAAGTGACAGCAGAGGCAAAAACTGCAAACAGGGTAAAGTGCATTTCACGGCAAGAAGGAACTCTATCAAGGCCGCTCAATCGAACAAATGGATGCAGCTGCATCACTAACTGCATTGTTCCTTAACCACTTTGTTAGAAGTGGAAACACAAATCAATAAGACAAATAACAGAAAAAGATCTTCATACTTTCACTAATCGATTCATTGTTTAAAAACCAGCTGGTTCCTATATGACATCCTTCTAAATTTGTTTAATCCTTTGAAACATGAGCAAATTGATTTCTTTCAAAAACAAAAGAAGAAGGCAATGAGCAATACAAGAAGAAATGACCTCAAAATAAGTAAAAAGTCTGAAAAAAATTACCTGAAAAGGAAAAGGTGCTTAAGAATGTATAATGCTCTACCATAATTTTAAATAAGTAATTATGATAATTAGCTATAACATGCTATATTAGCTATGACAGTGGTCATCATAAGGCAAACAACCATAACCATAAGAAAAAAATAGCTTTTAAAAAGGTATCAATTCTTTTAAATTTATTAAAAAACACTTTCCTCTTGTATTTTAGCACACCATTGTATAATTTAATTCAATTTCGCAATGGCAAATATTAGATCTGATAAATGTACTGTTTAAAGTTCAGATTTTCGGAGGCGATTATTATTTACGCCGAGCATAAGCCTTGAGGGGGGTCACATGTTTGGTCATGATGTGTCTCTCCGCAGCTAATCTCACATACTACTGGAACAATCAGCCCAATTTTTGTGCACACATTTTTCCTTTTATGCACGAGGACCTCTCGTGGTTTTGTAGATTTACAATTGTTGACAAGCCTGTTTTACAGACTGTTTTATACCCTCAGTATATGCTGACTCCTCACTCGCTCAACAGCAGAGGCTTTCCGGAAATCAGCTCGGCTAAAAACAAGCCTTGCCATCAGTAGTTGGTGCTTTTACCATATCTAAGTAAACAGGCTATGTAGCCTAATTTAATGTTTTGGGGTTGTTTTTGTCCATTTAAATCATGTTAATTGTTGTTATTTCCTAATTTGTTGAGCTGTAGCCTTCAGACAAAGTTAAAAGTCCAGTTATGAGTAGGGGTGTAAATCAACAGAGGCCCAACGATGTAATTTTTTTCAGGCTACATAAGTCACAACACAGTATCGTTGCCATTTTAAACATCTAACGCTAAAATATACTGTGATTTATTAAGATTTATTACCTTTTTTCAACTGTAAATTATGTGTCCAAAGGAAAACTTTGTCACCATTTGTGTTATCTAATAAGATTTAGTTTTCAGTCTGTTCATACCAATTTTATTTCACAGCAGCAAAATGTTCTAGTGGCCTGAAAAAACAATTTAATATATTATTCTCAAAGGCTACCAAACGTTTTATGATATTAACAATTCAAAGATTAAAAAAAAAAAAACAAACTAGTATTGCAATACTATGCTGTATTGATTTTTTCCCACGACCCTTGTAATGAGAGATGTATCAAAAATTTGTGGCTGTGTTTTAGTTATCAAAAATACATACAATCTCATAATCTTATTGTATCTATATTTCACATATCATGAGAAATCGATCTGTCCTGCGCTACATGCAGTAGCTCTGTCAATAACAGGCGAGGTGTGTATTTTTATGACTTTCAAGCATGCTTCTGGGACAGGCTGTGTCACGTCTGCTGGAATCACAAGAATTGACTGGAGCGGTCGCGATCAGTTGAGTCGAACACCTGGCAGAGATCGGCCCTCTACTGAGTGCACTTTTTTAGTTTAAAATGACGTCACCATAGTGTTAACTGTACCTATGACTTTATCCACTGCTCTTTGTGTATGGGGAAGGCAAATTAGTTAGTACAAATAGCACGTATATATTAAGTTACACTGAACAGTTTATGCCTACTTTACTGTGTTCTTGAAGTAATATAGATTTGTGTCTACTTAAGGTGTTCGGCTGGTGACCCATTAACCCTTTGAAACCTGAGCAAATTGGCTCAATTTCTTTTAAAAACATGGAGAGAAGGTAATGAGCAACTTATGAAGAACTTACAAAAAAAGTTGCAGGAAATTAGTAAAAAGTTACCAAAAGAATTTATTGAAAATAAACAACAAAAAATGGGAAAAAAAAAGAAAAGGAAATGACCTGAAAATGTGCTTTAAAATAATAATTATTACATACCATAATTTCAAATATGTGATCATAACAATATTGAGTATAGTTTTCTAGATTTAAAAAAAAATATATATATAATTATGTAAAAATATATCAAAATTATATCTACAAATTCTCTTTCGGGACATTTGTCATAAATTGCTCACTGCCTTTTCCCCCACGATTTTGGAGAATAAATCAAACCATTTTGCTGAGGGTTCAATGGTTTAAATACTCATGAAAGGTTTCGAAATGCAGGACATGAAAAGTGATGTCGATTCAGGTTTCGAAGGGTTAAGAGCACTGCTGCTGTGTGAAATTTAAAAGGCATATTGTGGCCGAAAGACTCTTAAGCCGAGTGTGCCAGCTGATGTTGAACATTATAATCCCTCCTGAAGTCAAGTGTTGTTGTTAGAACGAGGCTAGAGATGCACCTGGTAGGATATGAGATCCTGTTAGCTGATTTTATATATTTGGTGTTAGGCAGTCATCCTGCTGGCAGGTTTTCATATTTGATGTTAAGCTCTGATTGCTGTCGTGTTTCAGCACTCTGAGAGATCACCTGTCAATCACGTAATGCGGTCAGTGCTGTTACATCTTTCTGTCCGCTCAGACATGATGGTAATCACTGCTGACACTCATTACCCACTTCTCTCTTTTACAGACACGCTGGACACATATGGGGAAGTTCACCCTGTGTGGCAGACGTACAAAGACTGAGATGACAGTCTGAAGTGTCCTAAGACGACGATACGCAGCCTGCTCTGTTTGGGGGGCACTTTTTCAAAATGACAGGAGGCCAGGAGCCAGACGCAGCAGCCCCATACATGTTTCTAGGATTTTAGGACATCTTTTAAGGATTTAAAGACAATTCAGGAAATTTCTAGAATTTTAGGACATTTCTTGAATTTAAAGATGTTTCTAGGACTTAAGGATGTTTCTAGGATTTTAGGACATTTCTGGAAGTTCAGGACGCTTCTAGGGTTTAATGACGTTTCAAGGATTATAGGAAGTTTCTGGGATTTTAGGACATTTCTGGGATTTTAGGACACTGGGATTTCAGGACATTTGGGGCTTAGCTAGAACCTCTGTCAGGGGTGCGGGGGGTCCTCCTCTGGATTTTTTTTTATAAACAAGCTACATTTTGATGCTATTTTATGCAGTCTAGCTCCTTATGCATACTAGAAGTACAAAAGCAGTTCCTAGTGTGAATCACTTCACTTTTATTGTGAATCAAAAAATAGCTGGGGGGCCACCCAGCACCCTATAGGGGGTTAGATTTGGCCCACAGGCCACAAATTGAGTATCACTGTCCTAAGACATACAGTACTATGCTGATGTATGATTAATCATTTTAGTCATTTTTCAAGCACAAATGCAAACTGTAAAGTAGGTCCTTCTTATGAGAATTTACTGATTTTCTTTATTTCATCTGATAGTAAACTGAGTGTTGGGGTTGTGAACTGTTAAAAAAAACATTTTCTTTATTGAAAAAGTTGCTTTGCAGCCCTACAGATGATAAACCCTAACATCGAGTCCTTTCCTTTACACCATATCATATTTTTTTCCCCATGAGTGGTAAAAATATCTATGTTTTCTACCCTTTTTTAATCTTTTTAACATCTTTGTTTTGAGCATTATAGTTTCATAGATACATACATTTTAGTGAAGTGAAATTAAGAACAGACTTGCCATGCTGCCTCTCAACAACAAAGTGTGAGTGGATTATCGTTTTCTGTGCTGTTTTGAGGATTATTCTCACCTCTTATTCTAAAGCTCTTTGTTATTATAATGGTTATGCTTTAAACTTAGATTAGAATGTTGTTTACAAGTTTTTATACTAGTGAAAAAATAAACACAGTCACTTTGTAGTTAGAAGAAATGTCAACAACTAGACATATTATTTTAGTAAAGGTGAAACCTGGTGAATTTCCTGACACTGCTCCACCAAAACCAAACACTTGAACATGATCTGAGCTTGGGACCACTGTTGCAGAGCGGATACGGCAGATATGAGAGGCTGGTTAAGTCGTGAACAAGCAGTGCGATATCCCCTGAGGCGTGGACGCTTGTAAGAACATTTTCCGTTAGATGAGCATTAGTAAATTAGTAGAAGCGTGATTCGGGAGTAGGGTTCAGTGTTTTCCAGTGCATAGCTAACTCAGCAGTCGACCCTGACCGGCGCTCAGAGGAGGATTAGCAGGAGTGACAGTGTACAAATGAGCATTGAACTGAGCTGTGCACATGTGAGCGAGTCACACTGACCCACACACACTAACTATAGTCATCATTACTAGTTTGCCACGAGATGTAAAAGTTACTGAAGAGGCTGCAGATCAAATGACTTTGTGTATAAAATTACATGGATCAAGCTTGATTGTTCACATGTAATAAGATGTCTCACACCTCCTTTTTGGACCACTTACAAGGCCACTGGTGGATGCAAGTTTTAATGATCTCCCGGGCTACTTAGGAACTGTTCTTTATTTATCAAAAGAGGAGGGTAAAAGGGCGCAACTTTTTTTCTTTTTTCTTGACCCTCTCCCAAGTCTCGGGGAAAATGCAATGACCATCACTCCACCATAAATTAGTTGTTAGATTTTAAAAATTGCCCCTCTGATGTTTGTCAGTGAAAAGTTGAGGCAAAATCTCAGAGTTAAAAACAGCCTTGTTTTCACTTGTCATGCATGCTGGTTAGTTAATGCAAATGGTTTACTTTTGGCAAAATTTCAGTTGAGACATTTAAAATATAGTGAATTTGATGAAATATCTCCATTTTAAGCTTAGATTTTTTATATTTTTTTCTGACAATAGAGTTTGTCCCACATAATATGTTCAAGAACCATTGGAAATTTGAAAATACAGTGAAAGTTTCTGTTTTATGGTCTTTGTTTATGATAAATAGTGTATATTTGATGATTTTTATCACTTTGAATCCAGAGGAAATTGGCTTGTTTTCTTCCAAAAGCATGGGAAGAAAGTTATTAATGACTTAGGTTATGGCCCAAAAATTAAGATATTAATAAAAAGTCAAAAGAAAATTACGTGAAAATAAATTAAAAATATAGAATAAAAAGAGAGATACAAAAGCAAGGAGAAAAAAAACAAAATTGGCCCAAAAAAGAAGTGCTACAAATTATTCATACATTTTTTCATGTAACGTAATTTTGAATATAAATTTATGAATATAGTTTTCTCTACTTTTTCACCATATTTTTTGAAGAAAACTTTTTGGTAATTTCCTTGTCATGTTTTACTTATTTCATGCCATTTGTGGCACATTTCTTGTCAAGTTGCTCATTGCCATTTTCCCCATGTTTGAAAAAGAAATCACACCAATTAATTAAGTTTTCAAAGGTTTAAATGTTTGTGAAAGGCCTCTGAAGGCAGCACAACACAACTTAACTTTATCCAGGTTTCAAACAGTTACTAAAAACATGCCTTCAGATCACAAGGCATATTAGTTTAAAGAAGAGGTAAAAGAAATATGAAATACAGCCATTTTGAGTTGTATGTAGGGTTGTTATGAGATTTTCACAATACAATAACAAGAATCTCAGAAAATATTGCATGTTCACAGTATCACAGAGTTAAAAAAAAAAGTATTATCAGTCGGGGTTACTCTTCATAGAAAAAACAGAAGGGTTAGTTTTGGTTAAACATATGTTTTATCACTATAATTAAGACTTGAAACCATTTTTTAATATAAGTATATGCAAATAAAATAACGGGGTGATTTTCTATTCGGGTGCATTTTTTTTTCCAATATTGTGGTTAAGCAAACGTACACATTATAATAACCGTCAACTTCATATCACAGTATACCCTGTAAACTGTATATCGCTGCAACCCTTGTTGTAGGCCATTCCTCTAGGCCAAAATATAAAACATAATTACATCCCCAGTGCTTAAAAAATATTTGACATGCCTCCCCCTTTTTGCAGCACCCCCTCCCCTCTCATAAATAACGAACAGTCCCTTAATGCATGTGAACCACGATAAAATCATGCACGGTGGTAGAACTTTTGAATACCAACACAATATGATCCTTTTATACACAATATACACAGAAAAACGTTTAACTGCACGTCCACGAAGCCTCAATATGCACATGTACTTTTGGTACTTCTATAGTATGTCTACAGCATTTATATATTCCTACAGGGACCCATACTTTTACTGTGATATCTGCAAATCATCATTGTAGGGATTACTTTGCTCATTTTGCACAGCAGCGATAACACTAAATCAAAAACAAAAGAAGTAAAATAGCAACTACAGAAAATCTGCAATTCAATTTCGGTAACAATGATCTTAAAAACGTTGCATAAAAAAAGAAAATACATCAAGAAGCAAGCTAACTGAATGGGGGGAACCGTTACTAGCGCGAGCCTGCAAACAAGGTCAAATGCTACACATTAGCTTACTGTTAAGTGATATTTCGGCAGTGTGTGTGGTAAAATAAGAGATGAAATTAGCTAGTTTACCTCTCGCTGACCAGTACCACGTCGGCATCGCTCCAGTGTTTGAACACACACGGCAGGATTCTCCTGAAGGCGAAGAAGAGACCGGGGAAAACTACGGCGCCACAAGCTAAAACTTGCAACATCCTGCCTTTATTTTCCTCTAAACCTGCCCGGAGACCTGACTCTCTCCCCACCGCGAGTTTCGCCCGGTTACACGCGGCGATGAGGCATTTTAGTGCGGGCCGGGGGGTCGGTGTTTTTTCACCGGGAACAGTCCACCATCCGCACACACACACTCACGCTCCGCTGAGGCTCAGCAGCAGCACCACTGTCGAGTTACAGGCGAGGAAACACACACTGGACCTTCCCACAGCGACTGTCAAAATAAAAGTCTTGACCCGGCGCCGGAATATAAAGGTGGCACTTCCGGTGAGGAGTTTCACAAGAAAGACTTTTTTTTTTTTTCCAAATTTCCAAAATTAACAAACAAACGTGGCAACATGAAATTCACAGCGTCACCATAAAGTGTTGTCAAAGGGAACAGCACTACTTGATAAAAAAGTGAATAAATACATAAACAAAAGAATAGATATATCAGAATCAGAAAAAGATTTATTGCCAGGTATAGTTAACACAATACGAGGAATTTGTTCTGGTGGGTTGGTGCAACATAAATATAGGGGAAAAAAACAGATAAAATAGAAGATACAATATATAAAATATAAAAAGTACGAGTCTAGCAGTGCAAAACAAAACAAGTAACACAAGTAACAGTGTAACAGTGCAAGAAACAGAACCATGGGACATATAATTTCATATATAATTTCAATAGGCTACAGTGTAAATGTATCAGTCCAGTCATGTTTTAAGTAATAAATTCAATGAACTAAAATAAAATAAATCAAATTAGAATACATAAATAATTTTTTTTTCACATTTTTCCTTTTTATTATTATTTTTATTTACTTATTCATTTTCTCTCATAGGAGAGTTGTTTTTCACACTTGTAAAGTACTCGTACGTTGTATTGTTTTTCTTACATGAAAAGTATCTGTAATATGTGCAGTTGTTTTATTTTGTAAAGTACACATACTCTGTAAGGAAAAGAAAAGACTTTCAGTTTTAAGGATCTCAAGCAAGTGGAATTTTATATAATATACATCTCCTTGGTGTTTGTTAAATTTATGTGCGTATGTATGTATGTTTGTATGGGTAAAATAAAAAAAAAAGTAAGTTAAAAAAAAAAAGAATACATAAATAATAAATACATCACCATACACGGGGGAATTCAGTCTGAACTTAATCATTTACTCCAGTGGGGAAGTGTTTGAAGATATCATATCATTTTTGTTCTTTTGGTCATTTCAGAAGTTTTGGGGATTTCAAATACAATTTAAATTCATTCAAAAAAAAAAAATAAACTTGGGGGATTTCATTTCCTAGTTGTATACTTACGGATACAGAGTGTTGCTAGACAAAAAATTACATTACAACAGAGTTTATCATCCTTGTTCTGCATGATCACACCAAATGTTATGATGTCTCTGGAGATAGAAGATGGGAATTTTTTTTAGAATCCTCTGCACACAAGTAATTATCTTGTGGAACCAAAATATCATATTGTGTGCACAAATTAATATCTTGTGGAAACGTATTATTTTGCCGCCATAATTTAATTATCTTGATCTTGTGTTTTACAAGTGGGAACAAATATCTTTCACGTACAAGTTACTATCTTGTGCGCCCAACATCAATTGTGATTATATATATATATATATAAAACAAAACAATATATGTAAAACCAAAACAATTAGCTTAAAGAAGCACAGAGGCTGAATAGTGCCATGGAGATAAAAAATATACCACAGTTGGAAAAAACACCTCTCTGACAAAACCTCTGTATCTGCAGTCCAGCTATCAGCCATCAGATGCTGCTATCAGCTGTCAAGTAAACGTTCCCTTTAAAGTCAGTTGACCCAGCTTCACTGGCCTTGTTGGGGAGCATCTGCTGGCCAGTTGTTAAAGAGAGTAGAGCATCAAGATACACCAAGTAAGCCTCCATCTGTGACGGGACATTTAAGTTAACATACTACCAACTACTGCTCTAATAGTTGGATTTCAAAATCTCTGTGTGAATTAAGTCACTGGGCACAGAAAAATTAAGTTTATAGTTTCTTTTTTGTTTTATGGAAGTCACATATTAAGTGAGCTGAAAAAGAGGTGTTGGATTTATAATTTGGAAGTTTGCTTCTGTTTAATTATCACTGTGACAATTTTGCATGATGTAAAAATAGATGCAAATAAAAACGTGTTAATTTGCAAACTGATGGTATATATTAAACCTCTGTATGTGTGATATTGACACATATGCAACGCAGATATTTGAGGCTGCCAAGATGTTCGCACTCAAGTGACAAAGCCCTCTAGCTGCCAAAGTAATTATGGCAGGAACAGAGGAGGAAGTTAAGTTTAACATCATGGAGCAGCAAAGTATGTAAAAGAGGTAAAGGTGGATAAACTGAACCTTAACAGAGTAGTAATCTTAACCCAAATAATGATCTTTCCCCAAACTTAACCGAGTAGTTTTTGTGCCTAAAACTAAGATAACTTTAACCACATAAAACATATTAATTTAATTCATTATTTCATTCAATCTTAACAGTGATTAGGTTTTGTTTTCCCTGAATAAGGATGTCATCTTGCTGATAGGGCGATCATGTAAAAAGATACTCCTTTGAGTTGTCCTAGAAGGCATGGACTACGCATTGTGTCCTTTTATCTTGGAGGACATGTTGGCATGTTTTATCTTTCATTCTGTAAATCTTTTACAAATTCATAAAACTGCAACAGACTACTAACAGATTACATACGACTGTTTCAGGTGAGTCTGTGTGTACCTAATCTTGGAACAGTACCTCATGGGTTGTAGTTGATAAAGTACTTCTTCTATAACCTATTGCCCTCTGATAATTATTTATTTGCAGACTGATAAAACCACTGTAACATTTGGCTTTTTATCTCTACACAGCGTCTTGAATGTGGTTTTCTGGGTACTGATGAAACTTACAACAGAGCACATCTTTAGACAGCTCCATATGGGCCCTAGCAAGTCATGGGATAACATTGACAACTCACAGACATTGAGATTGCAACAGATGAGCGCTGCAAAAATGCCTTGTCAATTTTGAGGTCAATTTTTCAGGTCATTTAAAACCTGAACAGAACTGCCTTATCCTCTACATTTGTTTTTGTATTCTGTTCTTGTATTTGTATTAGTTCTGTTTATGTAAGCATTTTTAGTATGTTGTATTCTCTATTTTGCATTTGTATTTTTTTTATATATATTTTTTTGCATTTCATGTAAAGGGCTTTTGTGTACCTGGAAAAGCACTATATACATTCTATATTATTATTATTATTAAAGATTTTTTTTTACTTCCGTGGCAAACCAAATAACCAATAAATAGCTTTTTTCTCTAGGGAATATTGTTTAGCAGAAAGACAGTTTCATTTCACTTGTCATGTTATCAAACAGAAGTTTGACTTCCCCAGACTAATTCATTTTCATTATTTCCTATACAGTCAAAATGTCACTGCATTATCTGAATGCAAACCTCACAGGCTTTTTCAATCATGACTATAAATGCAAAATACACACTAGAACATACTGATCGCAAATAATTTGACAGAAACATTTGTCATCTTACACTCAAAGTCAACCATCTCTAATTTAATACCCTGTAGAACTGAACTATTTCATAACTGGGTTAACCCATTTCAGCGTCAAAGCCAGGTTCCTCCCACTGTGCATTGTGTGTGAACAGCGGTTTAATTATATTTGCCTAAAAACTCAAGAAACCAGCTTATGACTTGGAATACTACTTGGGGCCAGGTTTGCATTGGATTCTTCAGTGTATGGTAATTTGATTAAAGTTATGAACAATGCATCCACAATAAAGTCTGCAATGCTTAAGCTTTTGATGGACACTATTTCAAGGTGCAATCATCTTTTTTTGGCCACTTCTTTTTTTTTTTTTTTAATCACACTGTCCTGACTGAGGTCCCAAGTCAAGCCTGAAACATGAAGTTTAAAGTTCTAAACAAGTCATAACATGCACTTCACCTAATATAATGCCATTTTTAAAACAGAGTAAAAATAAATTAATTTACAAAAAATTATGAACACTAATTAAAAAAAGTTCTTATTTGTTAAAAAAAAGTTATTAAAGTTGTTTCCCTGTTTAAATTTTTCAACCAGCATGTTCTGCATACAGCAATTTGATTTTTGTTGGTGTTTTTACATGCAATCTAAATTATTTTTGATATCATTTTTTCCAATTTATGCTCAGTAACATAACATTTGTTGTCCATGGTCTCTCCTGCATTTGAGTGTAGCTGGCGGAAGTGAAGTGTTGACTTGCCGGGAATGAACTGTGTAAGCAACTCATTCAGGAATCGAAGGGAGATGAATTGATTAGTGGCCCATTTTTTAAATAACAAACTTTTTAACCTTTGGGCTTGAGGAAAGGTACCATTGCAAGTCAAAAGGTTCAAAAGTTAAGTCACAAGTCATTGTAGTCCAGAAAAGACCTAAAAATAAAATAAAGGCTTTATTTCAAATTCAAATTTGTGACTTGAGTCTGACTTGAATCCATGTCATGTGACTCGAGCCAGCACCTCTGATTCAATCCCACAGACAACATTATCATCCAAATGTTGGGCCATCAGTTTAATGGTACTGATAAAACAATAAATTGTTGTCTTGGATTGCATACAATGTCAATAAATGCCTATCACAATTTTCTGAAGCCCAAAGTCTACCAGTTGCTTGTTTTGTCTGACCAACAGTCCAAAACTCTAATGTCATATATCTCACACAGTAAATTCAGAATGTAAATGAAATTGTTAAGTCAAATGACGCTAAATGTTTTTCCAATAACTAAATTGGGTGATTATAAATCATAACTGCCAAATCTCTACAACGGCCACACATACAGTATTTCCATGGTAAAAATCCATGTGACTAAGTTAAGTCAGTATTAAAGGGTTAAGTTTCACACCGGAGAACTCAACATTTATTTCGTTTGAAGCTCTGGAATTTTCCATGACTCACAGATAACAATAACTTTAAGGACCAGTGCATCCATGGCCATCAGATAAGCTCTAATTACCAGAATATTCCTTGAGTTTCCTTATTGCCATCTGACCATCATAAGAGCACGGTCTAGTTTCGAGTCCTCTGAAAATGTAGAGTGAGTGCAGTGTGACTGAACCCAGGGTCATCAGTGCAGAGACACATTTTTAAAGTTTCAGATCAAGGCTTCTCTGACATTTTTAAAAACTTTGGCTGATTAAAAGCGTAATGGTATGACCTTAGCTCATTAAAGATGTAAAAGCGTTCTTTTGTCCTTGCAGTGAGTACTTCAGCTGCCACTCCGCAGTGACTGGAATAAGGAACACAATCTTTTATGTAATGTGTAGTTAAGTCATAAGCAGTCATGTAGATCTCCAGTGCCTAAGAAAGACATCTCAAAAACAATTTTTTACCCTATGTGAGCCAGAGTTCAGTTTCGCGTCACGTCACAGCCTATTTCATAGTTGTAGTGAACTGTACCAACTATTTTTACTGGTTTTAGGAGTGGTGATTTCTCAAATCAAACTGTCTTTCAATCCAGTATGATCTCAGAATATCAGGTGTTATCTCAGGTCATCACCCTTTCACACAATAAACATTCAAATTAAAATAGATTTGCCAAAGGAAGAAGATCACAGAATACATGTGTCATTAATTCAGATTTCTTGCACCGTAACAATACTGCATTAAGCCAGATACTAAAATCATTTCAGGACATCATTTTCAACAATTTTACAAAAGTGGCCCAGGTATATGTGTTGATTCTGAGGGCATAGGTTTTTATTTTTACAAAAGAGGAGACACATTTGAAATGAGGGGTTTGGAAGTTCTCTGCCAGCATATTTTGAGAATAAAAAAAATGAAATTCCTGTATTCTGTTGATTTTTTCTGCTTTTTCTTCATCAATTTAAGGCGTAAATATCTTTAACTTTGTCAAAAAATAAAGGTTGTCCTCTACTTTCATGTTTTAATTTGGGTAGGTGGGACTAATTCCCGGGAAATCTATACCTGTGGTTAGTTGATTCTACGCAGACTTGGTGAATACTGTACTCTAGACCAAAGTGTAATACCATAAAAGCACAGTAAACCAAAATAAAACCAAATGCCACGTCATAAGAATTAATAAACCTATAAAAATCCAATATCAGTCGTGAGGCACACAGACTTCTAAATGTCACCACTTCACTCTTGCTACTTCGATTGTGTATTTTAGGCCAATCTAGAAGGAAAAGTTAGTGAAATTAACACGACACTGAATAATAAAAAAACAAATTGAATGCTGTAGAACCTAATCACATCTTTTACGATCAGGTTACAGAAACACCTAGTCTTGTTCCTTTGACATTGACATTTTTTGGCATTTTTGAAAGTACAACTTGTGCCACAAGTGCAGAATACCATGTACAACAACCCCAAAAGTGACTGGAGATGCCACACATGTCATACATTACTACTTTTTACTCTTTTCACTCCTCTTTATCTCTTATTCTCCCAATGGTATCTATTGTCATTGAGTCGTGTGTCTCAGTATAACTATTCTATTCCAAAACACACTGGCAGTATAGCAGAAAATCAAAATCAAAACAGCTTATTTTTATAACAGTCTATGAGATTACACAGCACACTGTGTGCTAGTCAGGTTCAGAGTTATCCAAGCAATTGACCACTCGTGTTTCCTAAAAATCTTATCTAGACTGTAACAAATTGCTGTAAGAATAAGGTCACAGTCTTTTAGAAAGCCTTTTGTCTTTTGTGGCATGAACCACAACCTGTCCTTAATCTTAACTGAAGTGCTTCTGTTGTGGAAACCAAACAATATCTAGGGCTCAAGATACGAGTAGCGGAAAAATATTCAGATAATTTACCAGCTCAGAGAGAGAAAAAGATAATGTTGTATGCCTCTGCAAACCACGGGTTCCTTACATTTGTATATTTTGTACTCATCAAATTAATGTTTCTAAAGTGACATGAGTGGACCTTGTCATTGGAGGGAGTCATTGCGTTTTTAAGCAGGTATGCTGCAACAGAAAAACATTTTTTTTCAAGTGGGTATTATAACCCTAACAACCCCCAACCCTAACCCGTAATCCTAATCTCCTAAACCTATAAACCAAAACATGATCTTTTCCCAACCTTAACCAAGTGGGTTTTGCGTCTAAATTTAACCTCATGGTAACCACAGGGTTGTTGAAATATAAAGGCTTAATGTATCTGTTGCATAGTGGCATACAAATTTATCCATGATTTCCATAAAAGTACAATGCCAACATATATTCCGGCAAGCGGATTAAATTTACTTAAAAGCGCAATCTCAGATTTGACATTGGACTCATTTATTGTTGCTGCAGTCATGTTGGACAGTTAAATAAATCCAAATTCAATGTAGTAGAACCCGAGATATTATCTTTTTTATTTCATGTATTTTTCTTTCTTGTCAAAATCTGTCACCTACATTACCCACAATGCAACTTGAAGGTGATTCTGAGATATGTTATGCTAGTAGTAGCGCTAATGCTTCATTTCAAGAGACCGGGTTGATACCAACACTGATATAAGAGAATCTCTTTTTGTTTTTCTTGGTCTAACTGCTGCCTTTAATGCAGGTGATCCTGGTATTTTGATTCATTTTGATTTTATTAAACATGCTTCTACTTGGCAACATTGCATAAAGTAAAGGTACCTTATCATTTATATTCCAATGACACACAGACGACACACTTCCTCCTCATCTGACTATCTTGATCCTATAAACAAGCTTGTAAACTCTACTAAACTGAATAACTAGGACACAAGATTATCACTTGAGAAATACATCCAAAGAAGATTCATGTGTGAAAATGATTCTGTGGAAAAAAAGTTGTGCATTTACTTCAAGGCTAGATGACTGTAGGGCTCTCTTGTAGGATCGTTTGCTCAAAAAAAATCTCAAGGCTCAAGTCAAACATTATTCCAGCACCTAACTCACTTCAGTTGCTCCCAGTGCAATACAGAAACATCTTAAAAATTCTACTAATAGTCTATGAGGCACTTAATGGTTTGGCTCCCCAGTACACATCTGACCTGCTCACTGACTAAAACTCTGTCCAATCATGCAAGATCGTCATGCAGTGGATTTACATGTTCTACAGACATGGCAGTTGTTTTTATACATTTTAATGTAAAGTAGTATTTTCTTTGCCTGACATAATTGGAATTTCCAGAATTAGCACCCCAGAGAAGCATCAGCTTTCTACACTTTCTCACTACAACCAACAACACCCAAATGACACAATAGGACACATTTTTTGGTTGGTTTGGTTGGTCTTTGTACAGATTAAACAAACGAGATATAACTTGTTGAATCATGAACTTAATGGTAGTTGGATTTGAACTGGGTTTTTTAATTAGTATACAACTGTACTGGCCCATTCTCATTCCGACGTCAACAAATACAGACACTTTTTGATAGTGCTTTCGGTGTAAGATCCAGACACCAAAAGCCACCTTTCATGTCCGCATGATACGCCCCCGATGGCATCAGCTGAGAACGCAGCACGACAGAAGCAGCCACATTGTTATCATACACTACTGGCACCTACCGCACCGGCCTGATGCATGGATGAGCGGCGTTTCCTGAGAACACGGCTGGATGGAACCTATCGCATCTGCATGAATAGCAGCCACAGAAGGATACCTTGATCGTAATATGTAGACGCAGAAGTCCACTGCAAAACAGCATTGTGTTGACTTTGGATGAGAACACGCTGATTGTACACATGACTACACGCACATTAAAAGAAAAAAAAAGGTTTTCTGAAAAAAAAAAAGCTTACACATCAATGCCAACAGTGCTTTGTACACTGGCCATCAGTGGGGAAATCTGGGCTGCAGGGGACTGTTTTTGTTGCAGGTTGGTCACTGGGAAAAACTGGCAGCTATGACTCCTCCACACAGTATCCATGTAAATGACATGCTGCAGTGTTTTGGTGACGGTGTGTTTTCAGCCACAGGCGGCTGCCCACCTCACCAAACAGAGCAAAGCAAAGGATGTTAAGACAGTAAGCTTGTTCTGCAAGGCTGCCTGTTGGATCAGTCTTTAATGCTACAGCTACTGATGCTAGCTGGCTAATTTCACTTGTGCTCCTGGCTCAAGGACAGAGGAAACCACTGCAAGAAGAGGGCAAGCCAGTCTGTAAGTGTTTCTATAACCTGAGGCCTTGTATCTGGTGTATTGTTATACATTTTTCTGGCAAGCACTGTAGTGAAGGTTTGGTTTTGTTGAAGCTCAAAACTTCTTGGTGAAGGCTGGACAAAGACGATCATTTTTAAGTGAAACCAATGTCTCTTTTTTACAATCACAAGATCTGCTGAGCCAACCATCCACCACAAGGTGTTAAAATACAGTATAACAATGTCGTGCTACTTCTGCTTTTGCAAATGTATATGTCACAAAGGTAAACATTTGTTGACATTTACATGCTCTACATTCGGGACACATTCGGGTTTGGCTGCCACCACGACACAGAGAGCTTTGACGTACTTTTTACTTAAGTATTGATCATTTCTTTTCCTGTCAAATACATAGCTGCTAAGCTGAAAAAGTAGAATAGTCAAATCCTCCACACTACTAATTCAAATGCAATTTAGCTCATCATCAGGCTGCTACTCCTGCTTTATAGACCCACACAATCATCTTCAGTTACACATTATAGGGCGACCACATGAACTTCCTGATTTGGCCATAAAAAACAAATATAGCCCTGTGGTAAGCATTAATAAACCGAATCAATACATGCCTTGCCCTCATGGCTGAGCTGCTGTGATGTATTACAGTGCACGCACGCACATGCATGCACACACACACACACACACACACACAGATGGGAGGGCTAGAGATGATTGGGTGTGTGATAAAGGTGTCATAAAAGCACAATATTTTCTGGCCTTACGGGAAAAGAAGAAAGTCATATTGACAGACTCTCAGGTGAGTAACGCAGCTTTCCTTAATAGTCTTCTTAGATCTGTGAGAGAAAAATCCAGACTTTTACATAAAATTTTGCAACAGGCACGGATAAAGTTGCCTTACAAATACAATCATCTCTGTACAAGATTTTATTCATCCTGTATGGTAGGAATTTGTTATGTAAAAAAAAAACAGTGGGCACTATGCAGGCCAGGCAATTACTCTTGTAATAATTCTCACAAAAAATATTACCTTGAGGTATTTAGTGTGTTGTTATTATATTTGTTAATAAATGTATCTTTTTTCTGTCAGTAATCTGTCAATTTGATACTTTTTACTGGAATACCTGTACCTGTTTAATATACATTTCATGTAAATGGTAAAATTAGGTTAGCCTAAATTGGTGACGTTAACTCTATTCAGCAAGCAGAAAGGTCAACAAATTAGGTTTACATAGATGTTCCTTACTACTTTTGTCTTTTTCAGTACAAAGATGGATATAATTAAAGGAGTTTATGGGTTAAGAATAATTTTCCTGTTTGTGACCCTGAAGCGATTAGATGAAGTCTAATGTTGCAGATGGAAACCAGAATATATTCCACGTGTTCTTGCATAGAAAGCAATTATGTTCTTTTGTTTATTTGTTTGTTTTTTGCTTCTGTGTTTCAGCACAACATTTATTCCCTATTTTTGTGGCAGTGACACTCAGAGATGATGAAACTAAATCTACCTGTCCTGACTCTTTGCCTTCTTGGCATAGGTAAAAATATTTTTTACTTTGCAGACTCTAAAGAATTATTGGTATTTCTGTCTAATAAAGTCTCCTTTACAAAGTTTTTTATACGTTGTTATAGTTTAACAGCTTTTTTAGCAGTTGATTAATAATTTACTAATGCTTTATAGATCAGTTACAAGCCATTATTAAGAACAGATTTGTTGCTACGTTTTTTCTATTTTTTTTTATAACAATGCAGTTATAAATGTTGAAAATCCATATAAAAATCTTTGATTTTTTAAAAATAACAACAAAAGTATACACGTAAATAAGCCATTCCTAAAGGTTTTTAATGATTAAGTCTGTTTTTGTCAGTGTTGATAAGTTTACCTCCAGATTTTTAGAAAGTAAGTGTTAAAATCATCCAACCACTCGAAGGGCTTTGCCACAAAATGGCAACCCAAAATGAGTTACAGCATATCACCATTTTATAAACAGTGTCTTATATCAAAAGAGGAACTGAATTTTTATTTTTATTTTAATTTTTTTACAGTGGTGCATCTAACAGTGAGTTTAGGCAACAAAAAAATGGTGATTTAAAGTTCCACTGTATACAACTGAGGGGCATCTTTCACCAGAAATGGTATATAATATCTATAACTATGTTTTCATTAGTTTTATCACATAAAAATACGAATAGCTGTGTTTTAATAACTGAAGAATGAGCTGTTTGTATCTACATATGGAGCAGGTCCTACTTTGCAGAGTCATGTTGTTCCACAGCAGTCCAGAACAGACAAACCAAACCAACGTCCAACCAGCCCGTATGTTCTGTGTGAGAGGAAATAACTCTCTGCACCAGCAGCTGGCGTTCGTCTGTATTTGTCATTTAAAAAGGGAAACCAGAAGACCGACAGGACTGATTCAAGATGCTAGTTAGCCAATTAGCACATTAACAACAATAATATGACATATATGTTTAGATCTCAAGCTGTGATGACTTTAGTTGTTACTTTCTTTATCTTTTTGTTTAACTGCCAATCAAATTGATTTTACCCAATGATGGGCTCTGCAGCTCAGTCGCAGATTCAACATGCTAAATTGTTCAAAACAAAACTGACTAGGGGTCGAATGATATTGGATTTTCAGGAAAGATACCGATACTGATTATTTCACTGAGACCGATACCGGATATTGGGAACCGATTTGAATTTACAATAAAATTGAAAATCTTTCTATCAATACGCAGATATCGGTCCCAATAATTGGTTAGGCAGATAATCTTTTGACCCCCTAAAACTAACAACAGCCGACAAAGGGCAACCAGTGCCAATGGTTTGGGACACAGTGCAAAAACTAGAGCTACAGACGCTAACCAACAACCTGGCATTGACCAACAGCAGACCATTGACTTGTTGTGTCTGGCTCTAAGAGAGAACAAATGAGATTAATGTGACCTCTAAATACAAACCGTCACAAAATATCAGCAGCAGGTTAAAAATTAAAAATCATGTAACCTACAACATAATGAAAAAGTAATGTTGTCCTGATAAGTCATTCAGCATGATATCCCGAAGTGAAAATATATGCCGTTCAATAAACTTTGAGGAGGAAGTGGAAAATAAATGTGTGGAAGTTGGGCTGATGGACATTGAACATGTGCACCTTTATCTTCAACAACCCAGTTTAAATGCCAATTTTATAACGAAGAACTTTCTTTGTTGAGAATGAAAACTTTTTAGTGGCATGAGAAAAAAAAACTGCTGTGCAGCTTAACTATTAGCTAACCTTTTCCTTGATAGTATGGTGAGAAACCCATTTCATGGTGATGGCACATAATTTGTAGGAGGAATGTAAGAAATTACTGAAGGACTTTAATAGAAAGAAACTGCATGATGCCTAACACCTTTAATGACATTTCATGTACAACCGCAGTAAGTTTAATCACTGTTGTTTATTGTGAAGGTAACTATATCACCTTATAACGTGGCATTATATATCAAGGGAGCCGGAAGAAGAAAGAAATCATAAATGTTAACAGTGTTTGTTTAAGGTGGTCACAGTCACTGTCGAGATGTTTTAATGGCACTATTGGGTGAAAGATTAGGTTCATTATCTTTGACATTGTCCTAAATAATAACACAACACATGTTTGTTTTACACATACAATGACGACTCTGTCAACCACTTAATTGCACCATAAATACTGCTGATTATGATTAACTAAAAGATTTGTCTGCAACACTTCTGAAATCCAGAAAACATTTTGACGTTTCATAGATGTTGACCCAAAAATTTAGATGATGCTGTTGTCAGTGTAGCATTTTTTGGGATGTGGGCACAGTTTAATAATTCTGCCTCAAAACTGTTTTTCTGCTTTTACTTACACAGTAGCTGTGTGTGCAGTGTCAACAGTGACCCCAACTACCAGTTCAAAACCAACCACCACTACCACTCCAGGCCCAACCACCACTACCACTCCAGGCCCAATCACCACTACCACTCCAGGCCCAATCACCACTACCACTCCAGGCCCAACCACCACTACTATTCCAGGCCCAACCACCACTACCACTCCAGGCCCAACCACCACTACTACTCCAGGCCCAACCACCACTACCACTCCAGGCCCAACCACCACTACTGGGGCAACTACGACTGGCGGAAATACACAAACCTCTTCAAGTGCCACTACCACCAAGCCTGTGGAGGGAGAGGTTCCACCAGAGGGGCTTTCATCTGGAGCTATAGCCGGTATTACCATTGGCTCAATTGCTGGGGTGGCTGCTGTTGGTAAGTACAATTAAAGTAAACACTTTAGGATGATGTTCTCATCATAAGGCGTTACATACAGTATTGCTGCTTTGTGGTGGACTTCTGCGGCTACATGTAGATATCTTTTAGCATTTGCAATATAAGTTCCGGGATACCACTACCGGGATGTCAACAAAATCACAGTGTTGATTACACTGTATGTGGGTATGTTTAGACAACACAAGCACATGGCAACCAATGCCAGGATGTCAGCAATCGTATATGCTGCCACTGATGGTTAGTATTAGGGTAAACAGGTTCCCTCAGGCCAGATTCCCAAATAACAGCGCCCATTTGTGTATTAGGCTGCCGCGGCAGGTGCCATCCAACCTTGCGGCGGAGTATAATTACGCAACCTGTCCCGTCTATCTGCGTTCTCAGCCGATACCAAACGGGTGTATCGTGCAGATGTGAAAGATAGCTTTTGGCATCGGAATGGTACGCCGAAAGCATTGTCAATGCGGCGGTATTTGACAACTTCAGAATGAGAGCGAGCTGGCTTTATAGAATACCTCACTCCTGCTTTCTCAGTAAGATGCTGTCCTGTTTTCCATTAACAAGTATATGCTGTTAAATTTGGACACATTTTATACTACACGGGAACAAGACATGCTTTTTTTGCATCTGAATAAATGCAAATCTCACCTTTCAAATCAATCGATAAAGAGGTGCGCAGTAACTGGGGATGTAGCAGGAGCAGTTGGAGAGCAGGTGTGTTCAAAATATTTATATCGCTTTATGTTTCGAAGCTATGAAAGCTCATTCTTGGCAAGAAGAAAAAACAAATGGGAAAAAAACTGGAGTCAAAATTAAGATCATAGGTCAAAATTATAAAACATAAAAATCATAATTTGGAGAAAGTGAAACAATATTACAAGATACGATGTCAAATGCCTAATGGTGTGAACACAATGCTAATTTTCATGTCTCGTTACTCAAGTGTACAGCTGCTGGAGTGCTTTTTGGAGTATTGTGCAACTCGCGAATATTTGTCTATAACAGCTGTGCTAATGGTTGTACTGGCTAACTAACCTGGTCACAATTTAGACTTTCTACTGTATCATAAAGTGACACATACCAATTTTAATTATGTTTTAAATATGTAATACATGTAAGCAGAAAATTAATTAAAAAGAAAAAATGCAGATGTAATTTGAACAAAAAACCAACACATCTATTTTCTCTATTTCCAGGTGGTGGTATCTTTGGCGCGCTGAAGTACACCGGGAGGATTTGAGACCAGTTATGGCCAAACAAAAAAGTAAATGGTTACGGATTGTAAGCTAAAACAATTAATCCTGATGCCGTTGACTAGACATTAAAAAAGTTGTCTGAAAGGCCCAAATCAGAATAAAACACATGATATGATATGGGCCAGGAGGAAGACATAAAAGTAAATTCTACTGCTTTGCTATTTTCATTGTCTGGCAGCAAGTTGCACATTTAAATAGAATTAATTATATGTAATTGTCAGGAGTGTTTGATCAAACAACAGAAGGTGATTTCAGATAAAAATGTATTTAGACCTCAGCGCAGCTGTGCCAGTAGATAAAAATAAGAAAAGAATACCATCAGAATACCACCAATAAAAAAGAAAAAAAAATAGTATTTGTAAATTAATGCAGTCATTCTTTTTAAGACAAACATTTTTTGTTTAATATTGGTGACATTATTTTCTTATCTTTAACTAGGCTTTTGAACCCAGATTCTGTATTTCCTCAAAGTAAAGGCTTTGAAATCACTCCATATGTTTAATAAATAAATGTTTCCTAACTGTCTCTTAATTGACTGTTGTGATAATATTTCAAGTGTATAAACAAGATGCAATAATGCAACAATATCTCAACCTGTGCAGGTAAAGTCCAGGTGTTGATTATATAAGTACTTCCTTGCAAACTTGAGTTGTTTGTTCATGTTATGAGCATAATAATATATGCGTATGAGTCTTTACTTAGTTTTTGCAGCTTATGACAACAAAACCTTCCATCAAATGTTATACAAACTGGTCTCAGCTCAGTGCTTCAGTTCAGTAGCAGTTTTAGAAAATAATCTTAAATTATTTTCTTAAATTTTCTTAAATTATTATTTATGTAGTAAATAGTGTAGTGTAGTGTAAAAAATCAGTGTAAAAAACAATTGTCGGTACCTCCAATACTGGATGGTGAGTTAATATTTAATCACTGGTAAAATTCTAACTTGTAAAAATCTTTTTTCTTTTATACAAGACTGTAAAATAGTTTTTTGACATCCGTTATAAAACAAAAGGGAAGGGCTTGGTAAAATATAACTTGAAAAGACTCCATCAGTTGTCAGAGGTATTGGGTGCAACGTGTAACTTGTACAAAGCATGCTGACATTGTTTCAGCGCTGTTGATTTTGGCAAATGAAGGAAATTCATAATTTTGTACATATGGAAGGACAGAAGGCAATAGATGTCAGAGTGCAGAGTAGACAGACCAACATTGTTAACTTACAGTATGGACGATCAGGGTTTGAAAGGGACAGACGGTAAACGTATGAAGGATGGATCTGGGATGACGTCAAGCAACTTCCACGTGTCGGCAAACAGACCGCACCTGAACCACATGACCTCCTCAACACCATGGAGACCTGGAGAGAGGACAGACTAAACAGACTAGCAGGAGGCAATGCTCAAGCACACCATTCACATGAACAGGAGAAAGACACAAACCCACAGAGGGAGAGAAAGAAAGAGAGAGAGAGAATAACATGCACCCAAAGAAAAGACAGAGAGACACCAGGGGAAAGTGAATCTCCTGGAGGATGAAGATCCAGAGCCAAACATCTTGGATGAGGCACCTAAACCCAGGAGAGAGGAGAGGCCAGGGGTCTCTCAATGAAAACAAAAACAAAACACAGACTTTGGTGACGACATGTGGGATCATGGGAGTTGTCCACATTATTAACCCTTTGTAACTTGAGTGAATTGGTGAGGGAAATGAGCAACGGAAGAAAAGTACAAGAAAATGAATTGCAATTAATATAAAAAAACAATACAAGAAAAATGAAAAAGGCAAGCAAGACTTTAAAAAGTGCTTATGGGAAATTTAAATATTTCTTTAACATAATTTTAAATATGTAGTTATATTATAATTGTAGTTGTATCCCCAGCTTTCCTCTTTTTTCCCTTGAAATTTTCGCTACCTTTTTTATAAGTATAAACATAAATAAAGATAAATGCAAGAAATAGACACATACTAAAGGTAGTATATGCTTGTTTTTTGGGGGCCAATTTTATGACTTGTTTTAAGCTGTTTGTCCTTGTGCAGCATTTATGTGTAGTGTAGCTGTGCTGTTTAAGATACAATTTCCAAAGACAATGACACTAGCATTTGCCATTTTTTTCTTCAAAGAAACTAACTAAAATCTTGTTTTTAGACAGATATGATTGTTTTTAGAGTAAGTAGTTTTCAGATACCTGTGGTTCTTTGAGATAAGATTTTATTTTTATAACAAAAAATTTCACTGCTCTGTTGGCAGAATTTTTTTTCTAATTTCAAGGAATATTTTCCCCATTTTATTGATTTTTTTCCCCCTTGTTTTTAGACTTTTTAGACTGTTTTATGCACTGATTCCACTGAACTAAGAGGCAACCAGAAACTGTAACCCCCTACTGACACCAAAGAAATACTCCCAAGACATCGTCATCAGCCATGCTCTCTCCACAGTAAAACAGTAAAACAACAAACTTGGTCTGTGTCTGATTGAGATCAGCCTTCTCATCCTATTTACAGCTTCTGCAAACTATTGCAGCTAAACTCACCCAGAGATCAGCAAGGTCAGCAGTGCAGGGTCCTATGGGGGTGTTGACAGAGCAAACAAAAGGAAACTGGTGCAGGTTAGATGTCAGCATGAGCCCGCTTGTCTGGGGCCCAGGTGACCCCAATCAACTGACCACACTCTCATTTCAGCCAATCAACTGACAACCCTCTCATTTCAGCCAATCGCCCGCTTATGTTGGTAATGCAGCCTCCTAGAAAGTGGGAGGGATGTCACAGAAAAACTCTTTTTTCTTTCAGATACTGTAAGTAAGACTTAAACCAGGTAAGAGCCAGGCTAGAGACACTGAACTGAGTTTCCAGTCAGCACATTATCAGTGTCAGGACCTGAAAACAGACTGAAAAGGTTGAAAAAATATAGAAATATAGGCTGAAAGTTGTTGAGACACAATGTTATAAAGAGATGCTGGATCGGAGTGTTTTTTTTTTTTTTGTTTTTTTTTTAAACAGGAAGTTTAACCACAGTCATCTTAAAACTAGTGGGAGCAGTTTATTACCAGTCAAAAGTGAAAAATGAACAATGATCAGCATTGTCCCAGAAATAGCCAAAGATCTTTAAAAAGTTTAACTACATTAGATAAGACCTCATTAATCCTTCACCGGGAAATTCACATGCTTCGGCAGAGTCAGAAGCAGACAAAAAAGAGGGAAAAAAGTGATTAAGTGCTAACTAATGTGGAAATATGACAAACATACATATTAGAAAAATAAAAATAAAATAATATATAATCTATAAACACAATAGGCATCATTTACTACGTTTTTTTTTTCTTTTTTGCTTGATTGACTATTAGAATTGGTTAATTAAGGTTCCTTTATGGACGTATTGAGTCCAATTCTTCCATGATCGAGGTTATTATTTTATTCTAGACTATTTACTGGTACATAAACTGCTAATATCTATTATTGGTGTTTGTTTTCTGACCAGTAGATAAATAATTTCTCACAAAAACATGCTACTTTTATTACATAACATCTACCAGAGACAAGGACATGATTTTGGTGCAATTCCTTCAAGTGAGGCGCCCATTGGGCCAGACTCCCATGATGTCGCAACTGCAATTTAAAGTGGACTTCAGCCTTCATGAATCCTTCACAGTTTTATAGTATGTTCATTAGCTATGGAAGTGTAAACACAGAGACCGGCTGATTACAACACTGAAGACAGCGCTGCTCCCATGCAGGCAAATTACTGTTAATCCTCCGAGCTGTGTGATCAGCCCATATGGCGAGCATGGGAGCCAGAGGGACAGTGTGCATGTGTGTGTGTGTACTTGTACATCTATCTTTGTGAGAACCAAAGTGTGGACATTTCAGACAGATTTTTCAAAAGGCCTGTTTAGGGGTTTACACTTGGTTTTACAGTTCTTCTGAGAATTAGGTTTAAGTTAGGGTGAGGGGCCGGGGAACGCATATTGTCAATGAATGTCCTCACAAGTATAGGCGCACAGGGATGCGTTTGTGTGTGTGTGTGCATGTGTGTGATTAGGTCTCTGTGGCTGCTACAAATGATCTGTTGGTGAGGATGCAAAATTGTGAGGAAATAAGATAAAGTTATCGGAGTGGGGCCGAGTGTTGGTGCAGCTGTAACACTAACTGTGCTTGTACCACACAGTCAGTGGGATCAATGCCATGTTTGCTGTGCATACAAGGGATGTGGTGTTATGAATCAGACATGGTTCACGTAATTAAAATTCATTTAAAGCATGATGCACTTTTGACTGATTGATATGTAATTGTTTGCTGGTATACTGACACTGAGCACTTCATATTTCATATTGATTTCATAGTTTTGACAAAGAAAATCAAAAGTTGAACTTGGTATCAGTTTGAAGGATATTAAATATTTTTTGCCATTCTAGCAGTATAGAGATTGGGTTTCTAGTGTCTGTTGGATGGTTCATGAAATTGTGTACAAACTTTTAGTGGTGTACTGTAACAAAGTAATAATACTTTTTTATAGTACTTTTATTGTATTTTTTGAGAGTATCTATACTTTACTTGAGTTTTTATATTTCTGTCAATTTTTTGCTTTCACTCCATGACATTTCCCCTAAACATCTGAGTTACTTACATATTAGGGAAGGAACAGAAGGATGAATGAATGAATGGGAGTGGAGGAAAAACATAACCCAACGGATTCGTGTCGAGGTATTAACTACAATCGTCAGCATCCGTCTACCTACACCTCATCAGTCCACACACACCGCTGCACACAGCCCCCTCCTGTGGCTGTGGTGTGAAAGAGCACCTCGGTCAGATGGACTTGCTTTAAGTGGGTCAGAGGTGTTTCTGACATAAATCCAGTCGCACCATAATCTGCTCATTTAGCCTGGAAGTTCACAGATGGCATTGCAAACTCAATGACCTCTGCTTCTTATTCAAACTGTATGCAATATTGGTAATTAATAAGGGAAATGAAGCATTTTTTAATGTTTTGCTAATAGTGTAATAGTGTAATCCAAGACTCATTTATCAAGCTGTATGCTCAGTACTTCCCAAACACATCCATGTTTGCTTAAATATTATGATTGAAAACACCTTCCCATAAACAATCTCCCACACAGACAAATAGTGAACCTCAGTATTTCAATGAAATGCATGAACACAGAAAACATGCACTTGCCCATGCACACTACTCGTATGCTTAAGTTTTAATAGTTCTACTCATGGTCCCCCATTACACCTATTTTTTATTCTTCATTCACCTGCGAGGCATGTAAGAAAAGCAAAGTTTTCTTCATGAATTCAAGGTAAAACAGGTTGAGTAATTAGTCAATTGTGGGTGAAGTAGGTTACGAGACTACCTTGTGAAAATAATGCAGCATTTAGCCAATAAAGAGCCACATTTTGTGCCAAAAACACAACAAAACAAAACAAATGCTTTTGTTCTGTGTCTGCTGGATGTGTAAACAGGCAACCATTTACTAAGAAGTAATAAGTCAGATGTTATGTTTACAGTTTATTTTGCTGCCCCTTGGTGGCCAAAAAGTCAATTACAATGCTTTAATTAGTTAGAAGCGATCTATGGTTTGTGTATAACACACTTTATGTGGAACACACTTTCTGTTTGGGAGTGTTGAAACAAATTGTCTTTGAAGGAGCTCTTTTTATATCGATATATGTTTACCCTTGTAAACTCTATAAACTTTAATTTGGCTGGCTGGATATTTAAGGGTTAAATGAAAAATATACACAATTCATTATAAGTTAACATTTATTTTTAATCATTCATATGCTCTGCATTGACTTAGATGTTAAGTCACTAACATTATTGCTGGGAAAGTATTATTGATGCATTTTTATACAGCTGCTTTGGTATGTCTGGCTTTCCCACAGTTCTCATCACCAGTCAAAGTCGAGAATGATGGTCCTCCTCAAACGTCCTTTGTGAGGGTCTTTTAATGATCTCCATTTTGGTACCACAAACTTTCTTGCAGTTTGGGCATTTGTGTGAGGTGCTGAAAGTGGAATGTGGGAGAGCCTTTTCGGTGGGACTCGCTTCTGTCTTTCCAGAGCTTGACTTTGGCAGGCCGTCGGAGATCGTCTTCATGGAATTTGGCTCAGTCTTGGCACAGTCTTCCCAAGTTGAGCTGTTTATGTGGACTTTTTTGAGGCTGATCCTAAAGTTGTCCTTGAAACATTTTGTCTGCCTACTCATATATGATAGTTCAGATCTTTGCACAGATCTTTTATAAAAGTGTGGGCGAGATAACTAACTCGTAGGCCAGCAGCCTCGTCTCTGCGAGCAGGTCAGAGTTTTCAAAGACTCTTCCACTGAGCTTTGCAAAAGCCCCACTGGCACAGCAGATCTGATAGTGTACAATACTGTCGATGTCTGCCACTGAAGAGAGGGGATTTCCGAAATAAGAAAAATGGTCTACATTTTCAAGACTTTAACTGTCAATTGTTATTGTTGGTGGGGGTGTGGAGGAGTCTGTTGGGGGCTGATGGAGAGCCTTTTTAACACACATGGGCAGTCAAATTAGTCCAAAAAACTCCAAAAAGCATTGAGTATGCACTGAGGACCTTTTGTTATCATCATCTGCATATTTTTCCTGTAACTGTCTGGCTGTGAAAATCATGTCTGTTTTGCAGGATGAAAACCGCACTGGGACTCAGAGGATTTCTTCAGAAAGTGGGAGGAATCTCTTGAACAGAATGTGGCCAATAACCTTCTCAGTTGTGGACAGGAGTGAGACGCTCCTGTAGTTTCCTTAACATCTTGTCTCCCTTTTTAAAAACGAGAAATAAGTCCATCTCTGAGGTCTGTGGGTATCATCTCCGTAACCACTTTGTGATGAGTTTCAGTTAAAATCATTCTGAACTGACTTGGATGATAAGTCAGCAACATTATTGCTGGAAAAGTCTTTTTGATGCACTTTGTACAGCTGCTTTGGTATGTTCAGCTTTCCCACAGTACAGTTACATTCACTGTGCTGTCCATAAATACTGTACAAAAATAACATGTGCTCTGACACAAAACATCCTCTTTCCAGTAGTGGATTTCCGCTGTTCTAAGAGGAAACCATAAGGCTTTGTTCAATACAGTATGCACTTTCCATTACTGGCATTATGTTAAATAGAATAAATTATGTCTTGCAGTTGCTGTGAGAGGCAAATCTCTGCAATGTCATCGCATAATAATGTCCTTACGGTTAATAGTCCATGTTCAAAGTGCATTGAAGAAAAATCCACTCGAGTGGGTGTAGATTCAGGCCCAAGCACAGCTGTAAAATTTATTTTCTTGGAGTGAGTCCACTGTTGCATGTCCATCATAAAAAGCATCTTCTTGTCCTCCAAAAAGGCATTTTAAGTTTGACTAACAGCTGTGTCTTGAGCTGAATTTGCAGTGGAAGCAGTATTTTCCCAGTGTCACTTCAGGTCCATTTCACATTTCAGTTCAGCTTGACATCCTGAAGTTCAAATGTGCTTTCACATCCAGCCTTTTTCTCAAAAACAAACACACTAAGAGGAAGGTCAGAGAGCACTTTTTTTCTAAACAGCATATCGCTGTGCTCCATATTCAGAGTCTGTAATGGCAGGACTGTCTCCACTAGGTGGAGCTCTTTAACAGCAGGCAGTGTCTGACTCCACTCTTGGGCGCAGCTCAGTGCAGCTCTTATCAACTCCTCCACAGCGTCTAAAGCCGACACGTCTGGTATTTGCTGTGTGAGGAGGGGGCCAGCTCATAGAAGAGGACGTAGGCGTTGCTGCTGCGAACCTGGCTAGAGGAAACCGGGCTCACCCTGCACAGAACAAACGGTACATGCTGTAGTTAGTACACTCAACACCACAGAGCACACACACGCACACACACACGCACACACACAAGTACATACATGCATACACCCAATCTGCACATTTGCAAGAAACTTGACACACCTTTATACAGTTAGAATGAGGTCATTTTCATTTGACAACAGCTGAATACAGTATAATTCGACTCTACAGCGTTCTGTCGCTTTGATAAGAGCAATATGATGATATGTGAGTGGATGTGAGAGTTGATACCTGGCGTCGTTGTAGCTGTACCACTCTCCCATGGACTGGTTCTTGCAGTAGGCTGTGTAATGGCCTCCCAAAGCATTTCCAGAGTGGTTGGATACAGCGTACAGGTTATACACAACACGCTCTGCAGGGAGAGACAACAGTCAGTCAACAGGACTGCAATACTTACTCATCAAATCCAACTGACCTTGGACAGAGCACGAATTGTCCTCCTCTGGTGGCAGCGTGTGTCACCTTCGGCAAGTACTTACCGCTGCTCTCTGAGGCGAACTCCCGCAGGTCCAGCTCTTTGAGAGGGAAGTTGACGTACGTGGAGAGTTTGCTGGTTCGGATGTTGGAGTCTGAGAAACGCTTCAGGTCTGAGAGGGACATGGAGTCAAGGAGCCGACACTTGTTCAAAATATTATTGTTTTGACTACTTTTTACATCTACTGCGTTGCATTTTTGAAGGAAATATATTAAATACATAGCTTTTTTTTCCTTTTACCACATCTATTTTAAAATTTTACTTCCAAGCTAGTTAACAGGTTAAGATTTTCACTTATGATCAAGTCATGAAAGTATGATCCATTTCTACAGACTGACTATAATAATACTAAATTCTACATTTGGTTATGATGAAAAATCTAAACATTAAAAAATAAAATCTGAATAGTTTCCTTGGAATGACCCGCCTAGACTTAATCTAATCCTGCAAGTAGTTAATCATAAATTGGTTTACCACATGCTCAGTATTTTCTAATAAGTTAGCAGAAAGACTGCTGTCATTTAAATGCACGTGCCGGCTGTAATCATTGAACTGATGGTACAGAGATTTGAAGAAAGGATACGAAGCACGAGGATCTGAGGGAACTTCTGAATGCTGAATTTTTTGGTGCATTTCCTTCTGGTTTTGCATCTGTTGCACGTCTGAGAGAGAGAGAGAGTGAGAGGGAAGTGAGACAGTGCTGCTCTATAATCCATATATCATCTTCTCAAAGGAATGTGGAGGGTGGTGTGCTATGTGAGGCCTCTTACCGGCCTCTCTTCTCCATCCAACACATCTTCTTTTGTGAAGAGCCTCATGCAGTCTTTGAGAGTCACTTCTCCTGTGCTCTTCTGTGGAGACACACAGCATGCACAGTAAGAAAACAGCAAATTATATATGGTATAAATGACAAAACTGGCCATTTTGTCTGTATATCAGCAAAACAGGACAATTACAGATAAACAATAAGATGTTTTTCACTGCAGTATAAAAGTCTTTACAGCCTAGTAAACACTATTTCACAATGTATAAAAGGCCAAACTTTTCTAAAATGTGTGTGTGTGTGTGTGTGTGTGTGTGTGTGTGTGTGTGTGTGTGTGTGTTCTGACCTGTGCAACAGGTATGGATAGGTCCCAAAATGGATCAAACACGGTGGAGCGAAAGCCACAGACGGTGCAGGTGACAGAGCTCTTCAGCTGCCCAACAAACAGATCTAAAGAAAGAAACAAGTGATTAAGATTAACATTTGACATGCACTGAAATATAAGGATGGTTTTAAAGATATTAAGCCGTCCATCAAGGTAAATATCTTACCCACTACTTTGCTGTCCTCTCTCTCCAAGTACATATTCCACATCCGCTTGCCTTTTTCATCATCCCTGTGAACCAAACCACAACTCAAGTCAAACAAACGTATACCAAAGACTTCCTAAGTGAAAACGTAAAGTGTGTTCAAATTATTTTAAATAAATGTGAAGATGAAAGCCTCTTTAAAGGGCTAGTTCACCCCAAAATCAGAAATACATGTTTTTCCTCTTACCTGAGGTGCTATTTATCAGTCTAGATTGTTTTGGTGTGAGTTGCAGAGTGTTGGAGATATCAACAGCATTTGAGTTTTTCAGATGTATGTATTAGGTATTTTGAGCACAACAAGCTGAGTGCCATCTCATTTCATTATATTTGAGACAAGTTAGACATCTCTACGGCCGATATCTGCGACACTCTGCAATTCACACCAAAACAATCTGAGTTTAATAAATAGCAATAAAGGTAAAAAGATAATCATGTATTTTTGATTTTTGGGGTCCCTTGAAGATATAGTGAAGGTCCTTTCTCAAGCCTGGAATTCCAGATATTTTAAGATCAATGAATATATATATGACTTTGAATATTTAAGATATTTGGTGTAATAATTCTTCTGAAGAATAATACGGAGTCCAAAAATGGCCACCTATCTAAAAATCTTAAAAGTTAAAAATTATGTTGTAATTACAAATAATTACACAGTTTATTTTGACCTGTCGGGTGCACAGCAGTGTTTTTTGGCAGTCAGAGGCGTCTGTGACGGATCTGGTTATCAGTGACTTATTGGGAGCAGAGGTGACAGGTGGGGCAATGTCCAGCTGACTTACGAGAGGTGGTCAAAGTCCTCGACAGAAACCTTCGGTCGGACTGTCACTCTGTTCACCTCATTATGGAGACCGTCCAATAAGAAACGCAGGAACTCCTGGGCGTCCTGCTGACTGCAGAGACAAAAGGAGAAGTTGTTACTTTTTTTACCCGAAAAGCAAAACTTGTATGCCCGTTGGTTGACGGGTGCATTGAGAGACCATGTGTGATTGCAGTAGAAAAGGAACTCCTGCACAATATCTGCTTCATTTGCAATTATGAGAGATTTATTGGGAAATATGTTTCGGTACAGAGACCATTTTAATCAGGTAAAATACCCCAATCAAAGTCCCTGTACCGAAACCTAGTTGGCAATAAATCTCTTATAATTGCAACTGCAGACAGTGTGTGGGAGTTCTCTGTTCTACTTCCTTTATTCTAGAATCAGCTGTAATCCTTAAACTGGTCTGAATAAAAAGGCTGACATGCAGGAGGAGGGAAGACTTACTTGCAGCCCACAAATTTGGGAGCGTATCTCTGGATCTGACTCCTGAAGTCAGAGGGACTGATGGCCTCGTTGTTCACAGAAGTCCACAGACTCTGAGTCAGCTTTGCAAACTCTGGGGTGAAGAAAATACAAATAACAACAGAATATGAGACCATGATCACGCAGCTCCATCCTTTATTAAATTCAAAGTATGCTACTTTAAGCTTTTATTGATAAAATGATGACACAACTGGATCCTCTTAGGGCAGTATTTCTTTTCCCTAAAGCTGCATTTTGCTCCAAAGTCACGAACGCAGCGTTTTGAGAGAATCTGCATTCTTTAGCTTAAGACGCAGTTTGACCTTCACTCAGACATTTCCTTAACCCTTTGAAACCAAAGTAAATTGGCTTGTTTTTTTTTCAGAAACATGGGAAGAAGGCAATGAGCAACTTGAGAGGAAATTGCCCCAAAAATAATAAGAAAAGTCATTGAAAATCAGCACCAAAAGAAAAAATCAAGGAAATAAAAAGTGCTTACTACTACTACAACGACTACTACTACTACTAATAATTTTGTAATATAATTTTCAATATATAATTATGATCATTATAAACATAATCCTCTGGACATTTTCCCTGGCTTGTTTTTAATAATTTTTTTAAAAGATTTGCAGGGCATACTGTATCTTACCAAGTTACTCATTGCCTTTTCCCCATGTTTTTAGAAGAAATCAAACCAATTTACTCACGGTTCAAGTATTTAAAGGTCTAAATCAAGCTGTGGCACAAACCAGCCTTAACTCACAGAAGATTTGTACTTATCTGTATAAAAATTAATATTATAATTTGAGCTTCATGTGTTTGAAAACCATCAGACAGCATGGACTCAATCAGGACAGATTTGTATGGTAAAGTAACAAAAGTTTTAATAAAAATCTATCAGAAAATTATTATTTTAAGGCTCTAATGGCGGCCTTGACTTCATGCTTCCATGTCCACTTACTCTTAACTGCATCTCAAGGTCTTCATCAGCTAATGGAGCTGGCTCAGGTGTCGTGGTGTGAAGGTGATGTAACACAATTTAAGTCGGCCATCTGAGGACACCTGAGCCAGTTTCACGCACTGATAAAGAGTCAATCGAGACTGGCTGATTGTGGTTGAACAGCTACTTGTTGAGAATATTATGCAAGATGGATTAATTCTAAAACTAAATACTGAATAAAGGTGAGGCCAGTTTTCTTTCTAATTACAGAGACACACAAACTTTTTGTGCTGAGCACTGGGAAAACATGTTACGATGTGCACACACGAGAGTCACAGTGACCTGTGAGAACATGCTGCACAAACACACCCTCCAAAAAGCGCTGCAGGAAATAGTCACTTTCATTTTGTGCCAGCACAAATGTCATTCTGCTGAGAATTATAATTGGGGAATTATGTGATTGCAGTTAGGTATATGTTTTTAGTTCAGTTTTGTTATTTTGGTGTTGTCATTCTTTCCAGTAATCAGGGTATAAAGTCATCAGATCTTTAGCAGTGTAGCACAACAACATGTAGTTTAAGATTAATTTAAGGAGTATAAAATACATATAAAGTGACAATATTTGATGCACTGCTAAGCCATAAAGTGACTCAGCACTGACACGGAACGACACATTTTCGTCATTGTTCCTTGTTATGGTGCTCACGTGAGGTTTAAAAGCTCAGAGTCTCGTCCTACCTTCCATGAGAGCGGCGTTAGTCGTGCAGTTGTTGTTGAGGTCGGTGCGATGGACGTTCCTCAGGCAGTAATCTCTCAGCTCGGGAGTGTTGCTCAGACATTGTAGGATGGAGTTCATGAAACACTAGAAATAAAATAAAACACAAAAATGAATGAAATGCGGTTTCAGAATCAACAGGTCAAAGTGCAGCATGTTGTACAATTAGATGACAAAGTGGAGTAAAAGTACTTACTGTGTTGCCCAGATTCTTCAGTCCCACCAGGCCTTGAGGAGTCTTGTTCTATTCAAATAAGAAAAGAGAGGCGATGTTAATTTACTTATTTATTTGGAAAATTATAGCAGAAACATTTGACAGTCAGCTAGACAGTGGATAACATAGTATAATTAATTAATTCAAGGATTATGTTTTAAAGTGTTTTATTGTTCAGGCTGTTCTCATGCACTGTAAACTTTCAGAAAGTAACGCACCAAAATTCATATACAGGATATAGCCTATGTAATTATGAGCCAGCAATTCATACATAACTCATGTAATACGGAGGGCTGCGGTCACATAACCATTGGAATAAAGTGAAAATTTGTATAAAAACTTAAAGCCAGCCAAAGGAGGCGGGTTGGGGTGCAGGATCGGTCAAACAAACACAGGACTTTACCCTCTAAGTGTTTGTGTCTAGTTTGATATGAAGTGAAATTTGAATTACTGTAAGGTACGCCATCACCATTTTTATTTTTTCTAAACCTGTGTAACTGTGTCTCAAGTATGTAGCACGACAATGTCATTCTTGGGGAGCTAATCTGTTAGTTATCATATGAACCGCTGTACGAGAATACGTTGCATTATGAGAGCATGCTACAAATCTGGAGCTCAATATATAGATCTATCTTAATTACTGAATTTTAAACTGACAAACACTGTTTTTGGGACATTTTTGACCACTTTATTGAGTCAAAATATTCCTTATTTTGCAAATATAATATTGCAAACATAGTCATGGGAAGCCAAGATGGGCTAATGATGATATTTTGGGCTTCAGTGTCCTTTATTGGCTCATAATTGGGTAAATGTGGGGACCATGAAAGTAATTATTTTTAGGACAGATATGAACCCCTTTTTGGTCTTCTTACAATTTAATGTATGAGCAAAACTGGGTCCTAAATAGGCTATGTTTAGACATCATGGAGTTTACCGCAGGCTAAATTCTCAATTACAGGCATATTATCATGTCAAATAATTATGTAACAATGTATTGATTCTAAAGAGAAACATGCAGCGATTTTCTAAAAGTGTTCTTTCTCTTGCCAGTGTAGCCTGCTGTACGCCCCAACAGATCAGCTGGCACACGCTCTCAGTATGATGTAACTACTGTATGATAGCAGCCCTGATACTTTCTTTAAGTGTGAAAAAGCCTCGAAGGACCGTCTGGCATTTATTCAACGCACACCATCTGATGGTCACATTGTTGGCAGCTGTGGGTATCAGCTACTGCTCCACATGCTTGGATGAAATACCACAGTGTGTCCTGACCACCAGCCGCCACTCACACCAGAGTGACATCACACAATGCATGTGACACCGACCTGAAGAGAAAAGCTCTACTGAGAATCTGCAGCACACAACAAGGTGTCAAGTTTTCTGTGTGAAGAGTTTCACATTGCTGCCGGAGTCAAGGATCAACGAGTTATACAACATATCTGGAGTCACCGGTAGTGTAGCGTTAATCATCTGTAGGGTAGACTGATGCAAGGTGCTGAAAGCATCCGCATACCTGCTGATGTTCATATGGCTGAAAGATTACAGAGGAATTACAAGCATCTGGCTATGGAACTGTAGTACATACAGGCAATACCTGCCTATGTACTGCATGTGTTACATGTGTTGCATGTGTTACTAAAGGGTTCCACTAGGGCCACCGTAGCATTTCATCTTGCGGACATGCAGCAGTCATTTCTGAGGGCATGCTCATCCAACAGTCTAAACACATGCAGGATATTCGAGGCAGCCATCATGCATATGCAGATGTATACTTTAAACAAATCATATGTCCGTTCTTAAGGCCAAGCCATGTCTAGCAGGGAGAACCATTGAAACTAAATTAGAATTAAAACATTAATAACATGCAGAAAAACAATCATTATATGCTTTTAACACATTTATAAATGCACCCATTGTCTTATTTCAGATAAACTATTCTGTTTCCAAAAGCACAAGAAAAAAGTTAAAACAACCAACATCATCCTCAAATGTCATCCTGGTTAAAATCCAGTCATCTGTTGTGACCACTTTTCACTACAGATGGTTTAGATAAAAGTTAAAAAAAAAAAATCCATGTACAATGAACTGCTTTAAACAAGCTCATCCTTGAATGACGAGTCTGTTAATTGTGGTTAACAGATAAATGCCATTGTTAATACTGTGTTCTTAAGCAATACCGATATTTGAGTATCAACAGGTGACACTTTGGCTCGTGACCTGTAGCTCATCCTTGATGAGGGAACATAGTAACAGTGCAACGTGATCGCCCGAAGCAAGTCAGCACCATCATGCATCAACGCCTCTGCTGACGGCTGAGAAGCTGTATGTGGAAATAACAGTTGAGAAACAAGCAACACACTGACAGAGGCAAACATGAGGGCGTAGATATGAACGCACACAAACTGTAAACTGAGCAGCAACGTCAGCTACCCGTAGATCAAGTCTGTCTACTGTGGTTTATTCTAAATCATTTATGTTTTTTTCATTTGCAATTGCTAGGAAGAAATAAAATATGTATCTGCAAAACAGGTGGATGTTTGTCTTTTATTCTCCAGTGTGCCTCTCCTGTGTTACTTTTGTTATCACAGTAAATGCATGATATCACTGTTACACTTGTCAGACTTGGAGATATGAGGTGTGATTGGGAGCTAAGCTGGAGTCTATTTGCTTACACTTCACAAGACTTTCAGTGGAGAGCTTTAGTGCCTCGTGATGGTCGTCCAAAAGCTTTCCAACCCCGAAAATAGAACTGTGACAATACAAACTATCAACAGCACCTCTTGGCTGAAACCTCAAATTTTCTTCCCCTTTGTGTCTCTCTTCTTCTCTGCAGTATTTGAAGGTGACCATATGGTGTTGAGTCCCAATCTGCTGCACTGCTCTCGTGAATACTGACCAGCGGGGCCTCGGCACGCTCAGCAGGCGCCTCGTGATTTAAAACACCCATCCAAAAATGGAGGAAGTGATGCGTTCAGGTAATCTCTGCGCTCTGAGCGAGAACGCCAGTCTCAACTGGCTGGCACGACTTCAGAGAGTAGGTGAGAGAGAGAGAGAGAACTCAATGTCCTAAACGAGCTATGCATGCCTGGTCAAGGCCGCGTAACACATGACGAAGGAAGCAACACTCCTGAACACACATGGTGCCAGCGTTGCCACTCCCTTGGAGACAGTATAAACATTAATCTCTGCTACATAACAGCAGAGCAGGGAAGCTCCAAAATGCCATTCGAAAGTAGAAATATTGGTACTTAGCAGAGAGAATATGAAAAATACCTAAAACATATCATTTAAAGAGCAATGGGAGTGAAGTTATTGAGTTCATTTTTACATCACTGCCAACTCATGTACAGTTTAAAGGCCACAGCAATGTTCTTTTCTCAGCTGACTGCTCATTCACTCAATGGCGAGCTACAGATGCTTGAGGAGAGATGACGAAAGTTTCCTCCCGATGCATGTGATAAACTAAAGTAAGAGTCTACTGCAGTGATACTCAACTTATGACCTGAGGGCCAAATCTGGCCCTTGACAGAGTGCCAGGTGGTGTCCCCAACAATTTTCTAATACATAATTAAAAGACATTGATTCACACTGGGGATTTTTATGCACTTTCGATGTACATAAAGTACCAGAGTAGACAAAAAGTATAAAAATAGAGCTTGTCCATATAAAAAAAAAGTACCAGGGGCAGAGGAAGCTAAGGCCTGAGTGTCCTCATATTCTGGAAATGCCCCTGCATACACCTGACTTATGTGATTTTGCTGTCCCTTGGCCCAATGTCGTCTTGCAAAAGTGGCCCCCATGCAAAGTGGCTTTATGAGGCTGCTGCATAGCCTCACACATATAATCATAACTACATACCAGACCCAAAGATGGCGCCTATTAATTCCAATATTGTTGCTCATCCAGTGCATTTGCCAAAAAGTTTCTGGCTTCCGGTTTTACTTCTGGGGTTTGCGGCCCACTGAACATGCACAGCAGTGTTTGTCCTGCTAGGTAAACTTTCATTGTGATGGATTTTTGGAGAGTTTTTTTTCATCTCAAGGAAAGTGTAACAAATATTAAACCTCCATGGTTAAAAAAAAATCATCATAGAAGGAGTCATAACTGACCTTGTTTGCAGTTCGAGGTGTACTGTCAACAGTCTCACAGATGTCTCTTACAATGGGAAAATGCTTTCTGGGCTGCAGGGGATTTTTTTTTGCACTAGCGTGAGTGGCCACTGGGAAAAATTGGAATTAAGGCTGAGCTGCTTTCCGATGGGCCTGGGCTGAACGTGAGACTTTAAGCTGAATGCTAACACTTAAAAAGCAGAAATCCTAATGGAGATGTTTGGATGGTTATCATGTTCACCATCTTCATCTAATGCTCGCATGCTAACATTTGCTAATTAACATTAAAGACCTCCTCCAGTGACAAACAAGATTGTAACCTTGTTGATGTGCACATATGGTGTTTTTTATATGCTACAAGACATATCACGAGCAAAATAAGCAGTCCGTGTTATGGTTGAGCACTTTCTTTGGAACTGCAGGGTCAGCCTACCGAAAAGTCTCAGAAACCGGGATTCAAAGTTCTTGTGTTTGTTACAAAACAAGGAACCAATCCCGTCACCCTGTGGGCCGTAGCTTTCCATAACACTACAGCACTGCTCGTCTGATGATAGTTTAAATAGGGACTGTCACTGTGATGTTAATATATTAATCATATTTTATATTATATTATATATATTCCTCAGTGCACTTTGATGAATTATACTTGGTTTTTAAGACTTGAGATTTTACTGCAATGCTCACTTATACAATTAGTTATTTTTTAATTACCTATTTGATAATGCAGTGTTTTATTTATTAGAATGTTTTTATTTATTGATCACCGAGACCTGACACCTCATTCTTTTCGTGCACTACACGGCTGGGATGACAAAAAGGAGAATCCTTAATCCAAAACAAGGAGAAACCAGGAGAGCGACGTGTAGTATTTTCCAAGTTAAGTTTCATCTTAAGTTCAATTTATCAGAGCTGGCGATCAAGGATTATCTAACATTAGTGAAAAATTATTAGCTGTTAGATAAAGTAGTCAAGCCGAAGTTATCTATTAACCTTTGCAAGCAGAGGTTTGTGCGTTTGATCAGAGTCGAAGGTTAGCATGCAGGCTTGAGCTGCAGGCCTGCGACTGGGGGGGGGGGGTAATTTTGATAGATGTGTGAATACTAAATTGCACAAGACGTAAATCTCAGCCATAATTAAGGTGCAAAGGGACGTTTTCATGGAAAAAATCTGCTAATCATGACAAACATGAATGATGTGGACACGTTTTTAGGGGTTTAATCAACGCCTGAAGGGCTGTACTTAAAGTACAGCTGAGGAAGATGGGAATGGTGCTAGTTGTGCAGATTTTTGGATGCAAAACCAAGTACGGTACAAATTAATGGATAAAAATTGCAGCTATTTTGATAACTGCTTAATATTTTAAGCCTTTTTCAAGCCCAAATGCACAGTATCTAACGTTATCATCTACAGTATAACATAAGCATTTGCAAGTTTTTTTCATCTTATGTGATGTTAAACTGAATATCTTTGACTGAAGCACTGTTGGTCGCACCAAACAAATCATTTAACATCATGTTGGTCTTTGGGACATTGTGATGGGAATTTTTTTTACTAGTTTCTGACATTTTCTAGACCAAACGATAAACTGATTAACAAACAGTTATCGAGAATAAAAGCATGATGATGTTGCTGGACGAAAAGTCAGGATCACCAAACTCATTATGGGCACCATGAAATGTCTTAATCAAATTTCAGGCCAATTGAAACAAAATCTATGAGATTTTTCAGTCTGGACCGACGAGTCAGACATTGCTAGAGCTGCTCCAGCACTAAAAACAACATTGAACTACCCAGTTACACTAAGAAAACTGAGAGCAACAGTCCAGTGTAAACACAAGCATGCATACCACTGAAGGACCAGTGATATCCCCTTCAAGGACAAAGACTTGAAACGTAGCCTGTGACCTAAAGCAAACTCATTCACACGGCTATAAACACATCAGACCCCTGTGTACACAAGTATGTGCTGGTGGTGCGCTGACAAAATGTACTGTGTTGATGATAAGGTGACAGTCTGGACACATTCCTTATCCGCAGCGCTCCCTCCTATTACGCAACTAACGTCACACTCGAATTGTCACATTGATGCAGGCAGCCTGTTACCGACTCCCATGCATTGTGTTCATGCTTTGTGTGTGAGTGATTACAACCCCCGTCCTTCTCCTTTTAAGGGCAGATAAGGGCCTAAAGGTCAAATTTGGACCGCCACCAAGCCATCTATGGCTTTCCATAGTTGGAAGTGATTTAAATCTGACTGTTATTTTACAATTTCTTTATAAATAAACAAAAAAACACTCAAAATTTAACTAGTTTTAAGTCAACAAGTAATGACCTTAGAGTGACCATACTGTATTTCAGGGGTTTATTTTTGCTCCGCTAAAGTATCACCATGACACCTTTTTTTATATCTATATATAGTATACGAATAATTGTTTATACTTTAACTGCAATATTTGCATAGAAATACAATGAGATGTTAAAGACAACACACTTCATTGTTTTAAGATTGATCTGCAGGCTTAAAAACAAAACTTAAACCATCATGAAACAAACTTTCACTTTCTTCTTCTTAAGTAACAAATAAGCACATTTTAAAGCAGTGGTTCCCATCTGGTGGGCCTCAGTCCAAAACTGGGACGCAAGTCTTTTCTGAGTGGACTCCAAGTGACTTGTGAATGTGCCAAGTTTGTAGAAAACATACTATAATTTGAAGTACAGTGAATTAATGTCACAGAGCTTTTAATTTGAAGTGCTGGTTCTGTTTATTCTTGCAACATGTTTGATTTTCTTTGTGCTCTATGTCAACTTGTAGTTTACATTTTGTGAAATAAAATTGAAAATGTGGTGTTTTATCTAATTTGAGGACCTTCAACTAATGACTAAGGAGAAATCTGAAACCAGTGGCTGCAGCAGTTGGGAACCACTGTCTTAAAAAACATCACATTTGCAAGAAATTTAAGAAAACATTAAAATAACAGACACGCCAAGACTGCACTGTCCGGACTTATCAAAAATCTGCAAATCTAAGTAATGCACCCCCCAAAAACTACTTTTCTCCTGTAGGGGCAAGGCCCAGACCCCTACTCAAGGCTGAACCTCCCCAATATATCGCCTATGTAATATGTTTTTTTTTTTTCTGGTACTGATAATACAAGTACATGAGAACTTTAAAAAGTCTGCACAAACAGAAACAAAAATACAGTCTTTGCATACAAAAAGTTACCCAATTTTAAAAGGTACGAGGAAGAGGATGCTGCTTTCAGAAAGGTGAGACAGAAGCAGGGTGCAGTGGACTCACCTTGGCCTGGTTGATGATCAGACCCATGAACGTGGACACCAGCTTGGACCGGGACAAAGACGGACTCTTCCGCCGCAGCTCGGGTTTGTCTACCGGGAGAGCGGCCGGTTCCTCCGGTACCGTCACCGTGTACGAGTGTCGCAGAGACGGCATGGCAGCGCTGTTGAATGTTTTGTCCGACACCGGGACGGTAGTGTGATTCAATGCAGCTGGACACAGTGAAATCCTGACAGGCTGAGGTCACAAATCAATTAATAATCAATCGATATGCAGTCGGGTCGCTGGTCGTGCTGTTGGATCTGCAGGTTGTAGGTCTCTTCAGTCCCGCACCTGTGCACAACCTGCCTGTGTTGGAGAATATCACACTGAGCTGGCGTGTGTTGGAGTTTTTACTGCGTGCCATAAACATCCCCCTCCCACACCGTGAGCCGGCGCTGCCTTCAAGTGCTGCAGGAAACATCCAAACTCATCTTGGTGCATTGACAGAAACATGTTGACAGTAGCTCATTATTCCTAATAGAAACTTATTTATTTAAGATCGTATTACCCGTTTAAAGCTAATATTTGTCATTTTTTCTCCGGTTGTAAACAATAGATGGACTTTTTTGTAATCGTATGGGAGAAATCAATGAACACGTTTTTGTTGATTGTTTTTATGCCACCTCTTTTTGGTTTGATTTACAAATATACTTTTTTTTTTTTTTTTTTTAAAAAAAGATGCCCCTCAGTTGATTTGTAATCTGTTTTTGTTTTAGAATTATTATCTTCATTGATCATTTTATTTTGTAATTTTTAATCATAATTATTATTATTAGTTTGTTTTTGGGAGTGTGCGACTGTGTGAGGGGATGTATATTTGTATACTGATGTGCATTTGTTTGGTTTTGTAGTTTAAACTTAAATACAAATATTGTTGAAGAAAAAGATGTTCCATTAAAAAGATATATATTACTCATTAACAATCCCAGTTTCTCATCTGATGAAGAGTACATGATTCAATTGATTATTATCTTAGCAAAATATCATATACACAAACTGATTTGGCTTAAAAGACTACCCTCCTTATATATTTTTAAAGATACTGATTTTAAAACTTACCTGATAACTATTAAAAGTTTAAAACTCAACAACTGTAAATTGGCAAAACTTAAAGATTATTCAGACATTTCAGTTGTGTTTTTCAGACCCTGAATGTTTTTATTTTTTGTAATGTTTCTTTATTTTCCCTACATTAATTGTACAGTTTAATTTTTTTTATTATGAAATATTTTTATACAAATTTTATAATGAAAATATGAAATGTGCTGAAGGTATTTAGCAAAGCTGGAGAAAAAAACAAACAAAAAAGACATAGAAGCTGTGAAACATCGTATGTAGTAAAAGAAATCAAAATTAAAGTCTGCAGTAAAATGTCCCCTGTGAGTGTTAAATTGACATTATTAGGTTTAATATTTAATCAGCATTTTACTGTTATTGCTGGTCGAGAAGGAGATAGTTTAAACAACATTACATAAAGTTAGCTAGTTCAGTCCAGTGGCTCCCAACCTATAGCATGTGCTACTTGGGGTCTGGGACCTTCCAAGGGCCACAGAGGAGGTTGTGAGATGATTAGTTTTGTGGCAAAGAAGTGAAAAAAATGGCTTTACAATTTCTCTTTGTTAACATAATATTAACTGCATCTTTTAACATCTTATTAGGGATCTATGTAATGACTCTTGTATTTTATCTCTGCTTCTGTCTATTGCTGTTTCTTGTGTCTATTGCTGCTCTGCATGTGTATTTATGCTAAAAGCTATATGTTGTTGATGCATGTTGTGTGCATGGCGATGCTGTACAAAAACGCTATATATAGTTGCTGTGCTATTTTGTTTGACATTGTTTGACATGTATGTTAAGTGCTATTTAAATAAAACCATCGAGTGCTGCATGATGACTTGTTTTTTTGTTGGCCGACCTGGAAGTTAGCGTCACCATGGTTATAAATCAAAACCTAAAGCTTTACGTAAGAAGAAGGCCCATACCTGACCTGATTTACTGATGTATTTATGTCATACAACAAAACTTATCCACAGACCATATATCAGGATTTTGACTGAACACTCATTCAATAATCTCATTAACTTGGAGACGAGGGAACCAGGAGGGCTAAAATATTAAATGATTTCTGAGTTTTAGGACTCATTCCTGCAGCAGAGAAGTTAAGAGGGGAAATGTCTCTTTTGTGTAACTGCTCATAGACATCTGAAATGTGACAATGGAGATTTCCTTTTGACTGATTGGGAACCACTAACAATACATTTAATTTTATAGGATTATGTTGTTTTTTTAACAGAAAGTCTTGTGTGGAAAGTAACATTATATATTAAAAGAAAGGTACTGGAATAATAAAAAAAAAAACCCAAAATCTGGTCTTTCCCTCTAAAATGGAAATACTTTAAAAGAATACTGTGTACAATATAATAATAATAATAACTGTTACTATTATAACAAGCCAGCCTTTGCAGTTTGTGCTTTTAGAGCTGTTTAAACAGCGGTTAATTTCACCAGGTCTTTTCTGAAATAAAACCTATTGTGTAGCAGACATTGAATATGTGGGTGGTTTGGAAAAAAAAGGTTGAGCAAATATAATGTGTTGGCAGAAAATAAAAGCTCTCCTCAGCTTTATTCCACCGTCCAAAAGCCTCAGCCCCGCGCAGGGAGATTTGCTGACCTTGGTTTTGATCTTTAGACTGTGGTTCTGACTTGACACAGAAACAGCTCTGAGTCAGATAAGAAAATTGATAGCTCGCCTTGTAAACCTTAACATGTCCTTACAAATCACTGAGTCCAGTGCTTTAAGAGTCATGTAACAGACTATACTTAGCTGATGAATCAGGTTTTATATCTATGTAAATTAGTGTGTATAGCGAGGGTTGAAACCACACTGTATGTCTTGTAATTTAGGGCCCCTGAGTTATTTTGAAGGAGAAAAAAAAGGTTTAGTATATTGGGAACATGAATGTGCGCCTGAAAAATATTGATTGCATTTTGATATTTCTTGTGTAATATTAAACATTTTGGCTTGATTGTAGATCGAAAAGAAATGTTATTGTCTCACAAATATCATTGCTGTCTTTCCTCTAGAGATTATGAATATTAACACTTTTAATGTCAATCTGACCACTAACTGACTACAGGGGCATAACAGTTAAACATACGTCCCATTCACACCCAACTGCCACACCATGAAACTAATTACAGTGTACACAGTGTGTAAGTGAGGCAACACCTTAACTTCATTAAGACAAACCCAAGAGAAACACTGTGAGGAATATCCCATAATTAAACACCCACATGCACAGAGGATGAATGTGATCAACCAACTTAAACAAATTCCAGTCATAGCTGATCGTGACTGCATGTTCAGCAGCACAGACTTTTAATAAGAATCGCATTTCAGGTTTGTTACGTCAGGAAGAGCTTGTTTCGAGTACACAGTGTCTGCATTGAGGTGGGGAGCTGCTGACCAAGCTTGACTTTTTGTTGAACCATGCAAGCTATCATTAGCAGCGCGACTAATGATGATCATGCAGGAGTTGACCTTGTTATTTGTCCCATAACATCTGTGGATCACTAGGCAACCACATGAGCTAAATGCTTAATGTGAGCATGTTAACATGCTGATGTTTAGCAGCTTAAATTAGACATTAGAGTCACTGTCTTAGCGTTTTAGCATGCTAACATTTGCTCATAACCGCTACACACAAACTATACAAAGGTGAGGGATCACTGAAGTTTTAACAATTTATCCTGAGGGGGACATGATCATGTGTCCATCCAATTGTTCTTTAGATATTTCAATCAACACCATAAATATCAATGTCATGGTGAAGAGGAAAAGTCTGGGAATCAACAAAGTTATTTAAATTCAACCCGAGGGGATCATGACTGTCTCAATTAAATTTCCAATACAAATCCCATGCAAAAGCTGTTCAGAAATTTCCCTGAAAACAAGAAAATTGCAACTTCACAGTGGCACAAGCAAAGTCAGTGGATTACCGAAGTCATTTATCCTCTGGAGACCGTGAATGTCTGTAGTGTGACATTTCATGGCTAACCATTTCCTGGTTATTCAGATATTTCAGTCTGAACCACAGTGAACCAACCAGCTGACAGACCAACATGGCATCCAAACTTTAGTTAGGACATTCAGAGTCCCCACAGGATGAACTCATTCAATTTAGCAAAGCTCTCTTAGCTCCAATTGGTTAGAATAAAATAAATTAAAATAAAATAAAATAAAATAAAATAAAATAAAATGATTTATCTTAAAATCACTATGTGTCACCACATGAGTGGCTGCACACAAAACAACAAAATAAAAACTAACATCATCTGCATAATTTAAATCATACTATAATTACATACAAATGCTGTGCTTGGGGGAGATTTGGAAAATTTTCTAAACCCATTCATGCTCCCAGAGGTTGAACCCCAACAGTTTGGACACTAAAAATGTCAAATTATCATCAAGTTAATTCAAAGTTAGCAGATTTTCATGAAAGTTGCTGATTTTTTTTCCTTTTCTTTTTTTAATGACCTCCATGGCCTTTTGTTTTAACACCTCTCTGAAAACAATCTTGAATCATTAATCATTAATGTGTGATATCAATAAATTGTGGCAAAACTAACATTGATGAGTGAGATATGCTCAAGATAACAGCCATGTGCCGTGCACAATGATAAGAACGGTTGTTAAAAATCACCTCTAAGTCTCATGTTATGTAACGAGACAAGAGTGTATGCATGCAATAAATATTATTTATCTTACAAACAAACTGGTGTCAAGGCTGCCACTGTTTTCAACGTGACAGAAAATTGCTGTGAAAGTACTCCTCGAAATAATTACAACAATTACAAATTCAAACACTTGTTCTACAATGAAAAGAGCCAATCCCTTCATTTGAACATGCAAATATCTACTTCCACTTTACACCTCCGCCCCTAGGCGAGTCTTACATCCTGCACACATGCACGTCAGTGAGGGAATACTTTGAGCAGCACTCATGTTTGACTAAACAGGAAACCCTATTCTATAAACTTAGCTACTTTTTGCAGTGAGTCACTCACTTAGCCTCCTTCACAAAGAGCAGTGAATTACATACATGATGACTAATATCAGCAACATGACGACATAAGTAACGGCAAAATAGACACTAGAAAACAGCTGATTAAATTAACCTTTTCAGTTAAATTGTTGCAGTTTTATTATGAAACCATTCTTCAGCAGAGATGATTGTATAGCTACAGCTATAGGTAAACATGAATATAAAGTTATATGCAGATGATGTATTTAAGTAACTTGAAAACCTATACTTGAGTATTTCCATTTTATGCTTCTTTATTCTTCTACTTCACTTCAGCTCAGAGGCTAATATTGTACTTTTCAATGACAGCTATTAGTTACTTTAAAGATCAAGATTTTACAAAATATAATACATGCTAAGTTTAGAAAATATGTTGCATATAGATTATATGCAGATTATTTTTTTGTAACTCAAACTACCCAACAACATAAACAGAAGTTAAAATTTGCTTAATTTCAACCTACTGAAAACTTTTACTTTTGACACTTTATAAATGCTGCTGCCAACACTTCTGTACTTCTACTTAAGTAAGATTTTGAATGCCAGACTTTTACTTGCAGTGGAGTAATTTCACCCCTATGTACTGCTACTTTTACTTAAAGGTCTACTGTGTAGCATTTAGTAGCATCTAATCGTGAAGTTGCAGACAGCAACCAACTGAAACTTCTCCCGTGTGCCAAGCATGTAGGAGAACTATGGTGGCAGACACAAAAACACAAATGGCCCTATCTGGAGCCAGTGTTTGGTGTGTCCATTTGTAGAAACTACATGGCCAGCTCTGTGGAAGACCTACACCATACGTAAAACATGGATGTATAGAGAGATATGGATATAGTGTACAAGGCCTGGGCCCATTAATTCATATGAAGCCAGAAAAGTTTGACTTTCCAAGTATAAATTACCTGGATCCTCCACATTATTGGGACCATAAGGCAAGCATACAACAGGAAATATTCATTTAAGTTACAAAAAATAAATATAGTAACCAATATTTAGAATGTTGAAAAGTGACAAAGACCAACAGATAAAAGAGCATCTGACACATATGCATACTTGTACACACACCCATAAACACTCATACACCTTTACTTATGTAACCATAGATACATAACAGACCCAACACTCAGCACTAAGGGTGGGAAACGAGGACAAGGGACAATATACCCACATGTCAACAGAGCACTTTTAAAGGGTGTATATATAATCAGTGGCCTGACTGCCCTACATGTGACACAATATGACTGAATGCTAGTTTTAAGTGTATTATCAAATAAATCACAGCATGAAAATGTGTCCTCTGCTTCTCCAAAGAAACAGTGTTACACTTCAACCTACTGCTGAATACAACTTCGGTGCAACAGTGCACTATCAAGTCTTATCTTTGAGGAGGTTACCTCAGTGTTCACTGGGTCAGTCTGCCCTCAGCAGGGTGTATTTTGAGATTCAACAGTAATTAACTTTAAGCCAGTCTCCATTAAAGTAATTAAAAGAAAGACACTTTCACAACCAGCTGTGAACCACAAAATGAGCACAGCATCGCCTTTTTTGGATATTGCAGCTCAACCACATTTAACTACTATCAAATGTCACTGGTAGCCAATAGATGACTACAGAGAACACAAACACCTTGAAGGCATCCTTCACTGTGGAAAGAATTCACTTGAACAGATTTTGCAACTTCCAACTAACTGAACGCAATCGCAAGGTGTGGACTGAATTACGGGTAATTTCATTGTAATTACATTGGTAGGAGACAAATGCGTTGATCCAAATTTACTTCCTGTCAGCTAGACTTACTGTATGTCTTTTTGAATGTTCATACAAAAACAAGCTGTCTTTGTTGGTATGTAATATAACATAACATGCAGTCTTTACTATTTATAATCATAAAATATTTTGTCAAGTAAAATAAATAAACTGTAAAGATTTTAAAGGTCGGGGTTTTTATACTGTCTTCAGGAAATTAACTATGAACAGCTATTAACAATTCTGAGGTACTTGTACTTTACTTGAATATTTTAATGTAAGGTAGCTTTATAATTCTACTCAACTGCATTTAATGGCAAATATTGTTCTTTTTACTCCATTATGTGTATTTTTTAAGGTCTTGCGGGTACAATTTTGGAGAATTTAGTAGCATTGATCGGTGAGGATTACAGATTGCAACCACGTGAAACTTCTCCTGGACAGAAATCCTTCAGTGTACAGAAGGTTTTTTTTTACCGGGAGCCAATTTATCCACAGAGGTCTCCAAAACAAACAGACCAGGTGATTAAAACTGCTAAAAACAGAGTCATGCATTATCTGCAGATGTCTCTTTCTCTTAAAAACAAGCAGACCCAGCAATTTAAAACAGTAAAAACACAGAGTAATACAGTTTCAGGTTAAAAAAATAAAAAATAAAAAACCCAAAAAAACCAAAATCTATCTTTGCCCACACTATTATGTGAAAAGGTGAATAGGCAAAAAGGCGAAAGACTAATTGCCCTTCCTAGAGACTGTTTAGTTTGTCTGTTCTGGGCTACTGTAGAAACATGGCTGTGCAACATAATGATATCCCTCGGCGAGGAACCCACTCCCTATGTATACGGAAATGGCTCGTTCAAAGGTAAGGAAAACACAACAATTCTTATTTTTTGGACATTTATACTTCTACTTAAAGTTATATTTTGAATGCAGGAAGGGTTTTGCTACTTTTAAATAAAAGATCTGAATGCTTCTTTCACCTCTGGTTGGATTTGGCTACGTGCTACACATCAAATAAAGTCGAGTCACACTGACTTTGAGAACTTCTTCATTTATTCAAAGTCGGGTGGCTGCTCTCAAAGAATAAAACATCTTTTGGTTGTGTTTTAAATCTTAAAAAAGATATTGATTATTTAAAAAAAAAAAAAAAAAAGTCATGACATAAACCACCAAACTGACAAGGACTGTACATTTGTACATAGAAGGTAGCAAAAAAGACCTACCTATTAAAAACTGATACTTACTGTAACTAATCTGAAAATGAGTATTTCATTTGGCTTCAGTAAAGAACACCCAAATGTCACTTAAGTGGTTCGGTAACATATAGTGACATTTAAAATGCATAAGGTGCCAAACAGAAAACCAGGGACCATACTTAGAGAACCTTTACTTTGTCCTCACATGTCCGTCATAAAAGACAAACTGCTGTTCAGAATCAACATCAGACCCAACAGTCAGTATTAATAATCATAACTGATTAAGAAAGAAATTAAATATTTGAATGTCTTAGCTGAGTGCATATCATAGAGTCGCAAGACATTCATCTATGACACCAAAATTTGAGTTAAAAATGTATATATGAGTATTCATTTCACATTGTGCTCTCCTCACACACAAATATTCATTTCATTCATAAACTCCACTTTGATGTCTATGATAAAATGTAAGCCGCCCATTCACAATGTATTCTCCCACTGTTTACGTCATTAAATATCTCACCTAGTTACTTTATCTTGGCTCAAATCACTGCCGCCCACCCTTTCTTAATGGCAAGATGAATTAACAAAAAGATACTCAGTGGAAAAAAAACTGAAGTCCAAACTCCAAGTAAAGTCACAATGGTTTTTAAATCTATGGGCTCCTATATTTTAGATTAACAAATCAATAAGGTGCTGATTTAATTCTGAGTTTGTTTAAAACTGACTGTTTTTTTTAATGCATTTTTTTATGCATTTATGTTTTTGGAGACTCTTTTGAATCATGACGTGATTTATAACTTGTATATTTGTTTGCAAAATTCTCCTGATAAAGAAGCTTCATATAATTCAAATTTGAATAAACTTTTTTTTGTTTCAAAGAGAGTCTCCCTTATAGATTTTGTTGGTTTAGAAAACCGTAAACCATGTAAAACAATAGTTAGGAAGTAAGTAGATCAGGTGTGCTCTGGTTAAAGCTCGCATGTATATTTAGTGTCTGTCACCATCAGAAGAATTTAAACTCACACACTTTTAATCTCAGACACTATCAGAGCATTAACATGTGATCTGCATCTTGTCAGGAAAAGAAAAACATGTATATAAATTATTGTTAGCAGCACTGACAGTGGTAATGTTTGCAAAACTGTCTGCAGGTCTTCTGCTTTCAGAGCTGGTAGTTATTATTACTTTTATTATTGATTATTCTGCTGATTATTTTTGCAAGGTAATGGCTTCATGGTTTCTTTTGTAAAATGTACAAAAAAGCAAGAAATCACTTTTTTTTCTTCAAAAATCACCATTTCCCTAAAGCTCCATGAGGCAATTTCAAATTTCTTATTTTGTTGTGATTAACCGTCTAAAATCCAAACACTTCAGACTTTAGACTAAGATGTCATTTTAAATGAAATAAAGCAGAAAATCCTCATAGTTGAGAAGCTGGATAAGAGAATGTTTGATCTTTTTCTTAAAAAAATGACAAAAAAATGATTTCCAAAATAGGTGGCAATCAACTTTCTGTCAGTCAATTAATCATGACACGACTAATTGTTCTAATATTGGATCGATCATTTTTGCATACTGAGATCCGAGCACATTGTTGGTATAACTGTGATATTGAGAACACTTATCGATATCAGATGCAAATGCAAAGCCCTGTGACCGGATGTCAGTATTGAAAAAATGCTAATGTTGTCCATTATGCATCTATTGATTAGCTATAAGTATCAGTGATTTACATTAATGCTCAGTTCCAATGCAGAGCGTATTCATAGCAGTGTGAATTCAGGGTGTGGAGGTCAGCGAGTCTGAGATTTGTGCTGGGTTCATGTCTCATCTTTCTTACATATAACTGGCATTAAATATACCTTAAATCCTTATGTGTAGGACTAGAATATATCTTATTTTAGTGCCATCTGGTGGTCATATAAATAAAATAAAAAATCACTTTGCCAGACTAGAGTATTCCTTTTCCTACAAACAGAAACCATCAAAATAATTTACAAAAATGTATGATCACATTTAATTCTAAATAAATTGGCTTTATGTTTATGATAATGCACAGTGGGGTGTCCTTATTTATGTGTAAAAAAGGAGAATAACACAATGTGAATATGGGGTGAAACTTACTTGTCTTGTTTAGTTATGTACCTTCAGTTGTAATATCTGGACATTTGTGAATGTACAGTGTACTCTGTCTATATCTTCTGCCTGAACACAGCTCATCTACACTGATCTACCAACGCTGTTAAACTTTGTGCATCTTCAAGTCTTTTTTCTGTGTTTGATTCTTTTTCATGTATTGCCTTCCTTTGCTGGCAGGGTGTTAGGAGAGGAGAGTGTGAATACAAGCCGGGAACACGGTGATCACAGCGCAGATGCTCAGCAGCGAAACCACAGGTGTGAGGTTACAGCTCGAGCTCACAGCTGGGAAAAGAAGAAACATTCATTATATAGGATGCTCCAAGCTACTTTTTCTCACCTTTCATAATGCGTTTATGATAAAAATCAGAAATGTATTGTTTTGTTAGTTTATTCTTGTTTTGTTTATATTTAAGTTAATTTATCTATTTATATATTCTTTTATTTTTGCTATTTTATTGTATTTGTTTTTGTTTGATGAGATTCTAAATATTTGTAGCTATTGTTGAATTTTAACTTGTGCTATTTATTGTGTTTCGCATGTATATATATATATATATATATATATATATATAAAATTCGTATTCTTATTATGTGGCTTTTTTTAAATACATCATTTTGTTTGGGCTTTAGACATTACTCGCTAAGGCCATTAGTGCACCTTCTTTCCCCTTTTTTTAGCTTCTTCAAATGTATGCAAAATGTTGCAAAAACAATTATTTAAATATTAACTAAAATTGCTGTTTGTACTTCATTAATACACATAGGCTACCCTTATAATGGAAAAAATACAAATATAAATGATGTTGTAGGGGAAGTGAATGTAATATTGTATGCATTTTGTTTTTGTATTTATTCTGCATTGTTTTTGTCTTTATGACTGTAAATGTATTCATTTATTTTTTGTTTTGTTTTTTGTGTATTCGTTTTTTTTTCTATTTTTATTTTTTTTCATATGTTTGTCAGTATGATTTTGATATTTAGTAACTCTAATAAACTGCAGACTGTAGAGTTTATAAATTCCAGAGGAGGTCAATCACTGGAGCTTCTTCACTGTGTTAAAACTACTATACCATTGTTTGTTTATTTATTTATGTATTTTGACTGGACATTAAACTGAAAAATTAATTATATTTACATACATATGCATGACAGTGACATGTGCAAAGAGGGTGACTACCACCACTATGGCACCTGGCAGCATCACAAGCTCATTCCCACCTGATTTAACAGTTTAAGTTTATGTAAATTAGCTCTCCCTAATGCAACCAAATCCAAAGTGAGCAGTGCTGTATTTGGCAAATAGCCAGCACAAGAGGTCATGCACACAATGGCAATGGAGGTAATTGAGATAAACCAAAATGGCTAATTTCTTTATCATATCACTATGGGAGTAGTGTTACGTTAGCGGTGTGTAGTGACGCAGGTAGTGGGCTCTTAACACCTTCTTTCTGCATCAAATGCCCAGCTTGTGTTACTTATTAATCAACAAACGCCAATTGTACAGGTTGCTGCTGTGAAATATCCAGAGCAGACGGCAAAGTGTTTCATAAAGCGGCTGAGACTGACAAGCCGGGCTTAATTCAAAAAATCCACAAGATGTAGGTGTTCACAGATGGCCATAGAGCAGCACAAATTAAACAATGTGCCAACGAGGGATGAAATATTAAAGAGAAAGGAGCAAAACCACTGCCATATACAAAGGTTAAAGAGAATTTTTGCAGCATTCTCGGTTAGTAAAAGCTCTAACACAAGTAGAGAATAATTCGGCATTTCTGCACAGCCCTCCTGACTCCGTTTGCTGCATTGTTTTGCTTTTAAAGTGTCATTTTGGGTTTAAGTCCATTATGAATGTGAACTTTAACCCAAGATACAAAATGGCATTAATCAACTTCAAAGTACTATTTGTGTCTCGTGTGTACATGTTGTGTCTTGTGTGTTTCGTGTGTGTTTGTTGCTTACTCCGGCAGCTTTTCCCATCTCGTTGCAGCATCCCAGTCACACAGCTGCAGACTGGTCCGGTCATCATACTGGTGCAGATCTGCTCACAGCCTCCGTTTTCCTCCTCACACCAGTCTGATTCTAAAGGGAGATAAAGATCACAAGTCCGTCACGAAAAAATCATTTTAAAAGCTTTGAAATTTAACACAATAATTGGATATGATCCTTTCAGTTAAGTTCAGTATGATGAACTTTGAACAGAAGTTCAATTATTAGCTGTTCTGCTTCAAATCCTGCACAGATTTCCATTGATTTATAGGGGTTAAATCCAAGAGAAATATAAAAACTAGTAGCTGAGTGTTAAAAACTTGACCTCACTCACCTCTTCTTCTTATGGGTCCCACAGTCAATATGTGCTCTTTATGGTCACTGTCCTCCGAGTACATTCGTCTCTTGTGTGGACAGTTCTGGATGCACAGCACACAAACATTAATACAGCACACGTTGTTTCATCACCACTGTTATGTTTCAGATCGTACAGTTTTTCTCACCACTTTGCAGGCGTTTGTTTCAGAGTCACACAGCGTGACGTCACAGTGGAGGTGAACCTCGTCGTAATCCCCGATGAACTTGAAGACGGTGACGTGGAAGCGACAGGTGAGGGACACACCGTTCTCTGCCATGCCGATGGTGTTGTCCTTAATGTTTGGACACCTGGAGAGAGACGGACATTGAAGAAACAGACTGGGTTTATGTCATTAACCCATTGAAAACTGGCTTGATTTCTTCCAAAAACACAGGAAGAAGGCAATGAGCTACTTAAGAAATGGCCAAAAATTTAGCAAGATAATAGTTAAAAAACAACATCAAATAAAACAAAATTTGAAATTGCTAAAACAAAAAAAAAAAAAAAAAAAAAGGAAGATGAAACAAACAAAAAAAGATCTGAAAAAGTGCTTGAAGGTAATCTTTTTCTTTAACATAAATTTAAATTAAAAATTATGAATATACTTTTCTCAACATTCTCCCTCCCTTTTCTAAAAGCAAATTTTAGGTAATCTTATTGTCACCTTTTACTTATTTCTTGCAATTTGTGGGACTTTTCTTGCCAAGCTGCTAATGCCTTTTCTGTCATGTTTTCTAAAGAAATCAAACCAATTTCCTCACGTTTCAAAGGTTTGAACGCTTGTAAATGCAACACAAGAAAACTGATGTTGGTCCAGGTTTCAAAGTGTTAATTGAATAAAAGTCGCATATACTGGTTCTAGCTTCTCAAGTGTGATTTGCTGCTTTATATCATCTTAAATCGAGCATCCTTGGACTGTTTTCTTGACTATGGCAAATTTTTAAAGGGTGTTTTCACTGTAATCGGAGACTTTTCCAAACCCACCCTCTCTCTATGATGATGTAGCGGAGTCGGTCACTGCTGTAGCGTGACGGCGTGGCCCAGCACATGTTCACTATGAGGATGAGCTGGTTTTCGTCTGCTCCTTCCACAAAGACGCCCACAAAGAGGATGTCTCGTGTGCTGAGCACCACCTCGCCCTCCCTGTATGGATTTCGGTACGAGGAGTTCTTATACAGAGCCATCTTGGTGATGAAGTTTCCCTCCTGGGTCGGTAAGGTGAGGTTTATCACACTGGAGGAATAAATAAAGAGAGATGGTGGTTGTTGATGTCTAGTCGTGGTATTTTGTTGTATTTGACAAACATTTTATTCTGCAGTGTGTGCTCTGTCTGACCTCAGCATGGGCTTGAGGACAGTCTCCAGCGAGATCTTCAGGTCCAGCTCGTAGGCGCAGGAGAACTCCACATTGATGGTCTTGTCTCTGGTGATGACGTTCCCGGTGTTGTTCACGCTCTCTATCCACACGGTGTTCTTATACATGATGTGTGTGCCGTTCGACTGTCAGAGAGAGATTTAGAAGATTCGGCATCAGGAAAAACAGAAGCAAAGATGCCTGAAAACAGTTTATATGGGCTGTGAAAACAGTTTTGTTCCAGCAGCCATCACACTGGTGAACAAGCTGTAGGACGATTGCACAAAATTACACATTGCACAGGATCAATTTGTGATTTATTTATTCACAGTTTTTAGATTTTTTTTAAATTTAAGTTTTTTTTGTAGTTTAATGTCCTTATTGGTATTTACTGCATATTTAACATTTTGAGTTAGCGCTGGGGCTCTTGAAATGTTCTATCTTTTATCTTCTTGTCATGTTTTATCCTGTATGCTGTCTGTGATGTCTGACAACTGTGTTAAATAGATGCCCTGCATACTGCTAACCAAATCTGCCTACGGGAACAAATAAAGTTACCTAAGCTGGACATGAAATTATTATTAGATAATATTTAAATATTATTAGTTAAGGGTATACTATGCAGGATTTTCCTAATCTCATAAACAATGTCTGGGCTCTTCTTTTTACCCACTAGAAGTGTGTGGTGTATTTATCTACAGACACTCAGCCCTCTGCTTTAATTTTCCTCTAACTTAGCTGTTTGGGATGTTTATGGGCTGCAAACTTGTGGCTGCAAAAAATGTAGCGACCAGGTGCCAGACTGCAAGCAAGGCACATTTAAGAAGAAGAAACTACAAAAGGGTCCAACCAAGTATTATGGTGTTATTTACACCCTCAATCTAACCAATGCAGGTGGTGTATAAATGCAGGAAATTTGTTTTAAATTACTTTAAAACAAATGTTTTAAATTACTTACTTTCTGGGGGAGCACCATTGGACCCCCCTCCATTCATGTATCTTGTATCATTTATTGCTACTGGCCACTGACATGGTTTTAAAGTTACTGTTATTCAATTTTTGCTGTCCAAATGTGTCAAAATTCACATATTTAGATCAGAGAAATAAAATAATTTCTGGGGCAGCATGCCTCAAAACCCCCTAGTAAGCTCAGTTTTCGAACCTCGGTATTTCTAAAGCCCTGTGTACGGCCTTGAGTATGAATGACTGTAAACTGACCAGGACGATGGAGCCGCAGTGCCCCTTAGTGTTGTTGATGCGGAAGGAGATGAAGTCCTCTCCCTCGATGCCGGCACAGTGCTCGTCATTGATCCTGACGTCCTCTCGCTCAAAGCCCAGCTGGAAGAGCTTACACTTGGAGATGGAGACCTCCATCTGAGCATGCTTACAGGTCACCTCCGCCTGGATGATGTCATCATCACCTGACACACACACACACACACACACACACACACACACACACACACACACAGACATAAAGTGCCTTACATGGGCAATGTGAGACCAGTATTATTCATTGGAAGTGAGGCCCATGATGCTGAAAATACTGCTTCTGCTGCCTAAAGATTTGTGTTTACAGTCATGATATGTTGTTATATTGGACTGTAAGAGTCAAATGGCTGAAGATAGATAAGAATGTAACAGCTGGAGTTACACAACAAAAAATGAACTACTGCCACAAAATGCATCCTTGTAAACTATTAATTAAAAATCGATACAGTGATTTTGAGAATTGATCAGTGTGTATCATAAAATAAAATATTGCGATACAGAAGTGTATCGATATTTTCTCTCAGCCCACATATTTGGAAAACGGGAAAATTCACCTTGATACTAGGTAAAGTGTTAGATTTTCTGACAGCTCTTTGTAATATGAGCAAATAGGCTTTATCACTTTCAAAAATTATCCCAAAATTAGCAGGAAAATAGTAAAAGTTGTTACAATAAAACTAAATTAGCACAAAAAAATAATAAAAAAAGAAAGTAAAAACAAACAAGGAAGTGCTTAAAGTGCTTTAAAAATTTATTAACTCTTTATTATAATTTCAAATATGTAATTATGATAATTATAAATATGGCTAGCTTTAAAAAAAAAATTTTCTAAATCTACTAAATCTTGGAATTTGCGGGACATTTCTTGCTAGGTTGCTCATTTCCTTTTATATCATGCTTTCTAGAAAAAATAAATCAAACGGCAACACAAGATAAGTAATGTCAATCCGGGTTTCAAAGGGTTAACCTACTGAACTCCACTGAAGTTGGACCAGCAGTATATCACCATATTTTTACCTCATCAGTATTTCAGAATGGTTGATTGTTTATATGACAGCTTCACTTACAGCATACTGGGACAGGATTAAAAGTGAGGATGGACGATGTGAAAACCGTATGAAGACTCACCTCCGGTGCTGGTGGGCAACTCTGGACAGCCACACAGGTCGCCTCCGTTCTCCAGCTCACAGGTGAAGTTTGTGCAGATCTCTCCTGCACAGGGGTCATAGATCCATTCTGCTAAAGACAGGTCCACACACAATGTTAGCTGTCACACACACTGTCAGCTCACGTAAACATGCAGATTCAATACAACAACTCAACAAGCCAAATTATGACTGCTGAAAAAAAGGTAAAATTTCTGCCGAGGCCTAAAGAATTGCCTCCGGGGTGAGGAGGACAAGTCTGTTTCAGTGTTTCCCCAACTTTGACAGTTTCATATCACCGTAAAACTTCAGGTAAAATCCCGGGCTATTATTCTCTTTAATCGCTGAACTCAACAGGCTTATATTTAGGACAGGTGTCTATATAGGACAGGCTTTTTTTCCTTTCTCATGAAACTGTTGCTCAGCAAAAAAATAACTGTTACTGTATGTAACCTTAATATTTTCTCTTTTTTCTTCTTTTTCATTACTAAAAGATAAAGTAAGGACAGTATTAGAGACTAGCAATAGCTAAAATCTCTATATGTGAAACATCAGTTACCACAGCTTGTTTGTAACAGGTGGAAGTTGCACTGTTAATTCACATTGCCCCTATTAAATAAACTACATAAATAAATACATTCTCATACTGACAAACATTTAAACTTTTATATTTCTGTATGATCTAAGCAGCTAACTAAGCTTCAGCAACACCTCATTTTATAAATCCAAAGAAACTCTATAAATTCAACTGCACGGCAACCACGCCTCAAATTAAGACAGGTGTATCTTTGTCAAAATGTGTAGCCACACCAGGCTAGTAAAAGATTAAAAGTTTTACCGTAATTTGCTCTCTAAAATGTTTCAGTGTCCTTTTACTGTCCAGCCTCCAAAATCCATGTGAGACAAGAAAGGAGCTGAAACATCGATACACTCATCTGAAACTCGTGTGTGTGCCATGTGGCTGAGAGAGGCTGGTGCCTCGCGGTGCCCTTACAGCAGTTCTCCTGGGTGATCCACTTGGTGGTGAGGGTCCCCATGGAGCGGCAGGCCTCAGCGTAGGCAGCCAGCGAGCCGCAGACCTGAGCCTTGCGGTGATTGTAGCAGCCGTCCAGGTAGCAGGACTGGTAGAAGGGCCGGGGATCCAGCAGGCCGTGGCACGGCTGGAAGAAACCCTTCAGCTGGGTGAGCTTCTGACAGGCGTCTTCACCTTGCAGCGCCAGCACCGCCGTGTTGTCACAGGACTGAGCCAGAGCCACGTACTGGGTTTCATCACAGCTGGAGGAGAGATAAAAATCCAGCTGTCAAAGCTCAGATCCGGTCATGATAATTCTATATATGCAAGTTCCCTTTGGTAAATATGCAGCTCAAACTTATGTCAACTGAACAACATTCACGTGTAGCCATGTTTCTGTTCATCCTCTAATGTACGGTAAATAGTGTCCAGTGTATTCCTCCATGTCTGTTAGCCTCACCCACCTGTTCTGCATACCGTTGGTCTTCCAGCTCTGGGCCAGCTCCAGGGCGCTGACCGCCGGCTTTCCCCTGGAGGTGATGTAGTCGTCACTGGGGTCTCCGTTGAAATTCCCACAGAGACCGCACACCTTGTTCTGAAGCCGCTGGCCCATGGTGATGCTGAGGGTGTTGAAGCGGTTGTATCGGACCTGGATGTCCTGGGGCGTGTCGATGACAATAAATCCTTCGGACGTGGACAGACGTGTCATCAGCCCAGTTAGAAACGGTACGGATACTGGTGTACCATTGACCTTTGAAGACACAAAAGATGGTAAGAGACAGTCTTTTTTATTTAATGTATTTGCAGTAAGCATAGCATGTCCTTACATGCTAAATTTAGACATCTCTCTGCAACTCATCTGCAACTGTTGATTACCCCCTTTACTGTCATTGATATAATCTGATGATATAAAACACTATATTGCTGTTTTTCTTTAACATTTACAGTTTATTAACATATTAAAACTATAAATATAGGAACAGATGAAGAGTCAACTCTTGCCTTTTACACAAAACGGACTTGTAGTTTTGATGAAGGTAATGTTACTTATGTTTGGGGGTTTAATAGACAACAGATTTCACTTCTTGCTATATTACTCATGAACACCTAAAAAAAACCTCCAACAGCAGGAATCCAGATGGATCGATTTGGGATCTGGGAGTGTAGTGTGCAGAAAGTACTGTCAACACCAATTATATCTGAGAATTTATGTCCTTCATTGTTTAAAGTGAGGCAGAATATAAGATGAAACCTAGCTGTGGGTATTTGCAAGATTTTGCAGTTAATGTCACAGAGACACAAACTTTTACTAAGATTGCCATTATTCTCTCCTAACAGAGAAGTGGTGTTTGTGCTGAAACACGTAGAGTTGGGCGGGATTGTAGATTTGGGTATTATGTCCATAGTTTGTTTTCACACAATATAATTACTAAGGGTGTAGCATAGAAAGGACAAGAGGATGGCAAAAAGCAAAGACTGTGACGATCTAAGATGGTGCTGTAATGAGTGTTCTTGTAAATACGACCCGAGCCCACTGCCCCTGATCCCAACACAGTTCTTAAGGCGGTGCAGAAAAACGTTGCGGTCAATAGCTCACTCAGATGAAGCAGGATTAAGACTCACTCAGAGCCAGAGTTAAAGGCAATCAGTAAGTCATTATTTACCTCTGTTAGTGCACTTTCAGTGGAATGATACGGCCTAGAGTGAACTGGAGGAGCTCTACGAGGCTATTAGTGGTAATTGGTAAATTGGACTGCAAGTACTCCGGCAAGAAAAAGGAGATTTGAATTGGATGTTTGTTTGGTTTCTCGGGGAGAAAGGGCATCTTTGACAGCAGGCAATACATCGCCAGAAGAAAGTAAGACGATAACATAAATTTAAAAAAATTTAAAAAACCCTCCTGATAGAGATAATAGATCTATTAAAGCAGGGGCCTGCTACTGTTGGCACGTGTGCCACCACTGGCACACTGTAGCATAAGTAATGGCACACTAGAGTTTTTTTGCAAGTGCAGGGTTTCCCAAAGATTCATTACTTTGTGGCGACCCGCCACCATGACAACATCTGGCATCACGTACTGATTTCCTATTTTTTGGGCTGGAGCACTCTAGGGCTGTCACTTGAAACTGTAAGCAGCAAGCAGAAGATTTTTTTTTTGGTAGTTCATGTGCTGTGCAGTTTACTTCTGGGGATGTTTTGGTCCCCAGAGTTTGAGATAGAGTGACTTTCACTATTCTTTGGTACAAGAAGGTGTGGCACAGGAAGGAAGAGAGACTCTGCACTCTGAGATAACATGATCTTCTCTCTTCTGCTTAGAAGTGGTGCATTTACAGCTCACAAGAACTTGATACAACACAGTCTCTGGCTTTTGTCTGACATCTAAGTGTCAGCAAAAACTGCTGTTGCACCTGATCTGACCTGACCTGACCTGATCTGTTATTAGCGTCATTAGCTTGTTTACTGAATGGCGCTGTCACACTGAATGTCCAGCTGAGCCCATTCAGACTTTAAAACTTTATAAGGAAAAAAAAGAATAATTGAATATTTGTATTTGCTGGCAAAATCTGATTTGACTGATATAATCGGGTACAGCCCAGAGCTTTCATTGAGAGCCTGTTTGGAATATACAGTTGAGTTAATGATCTGGGCACAGATGAAACAGGAAACTGTTTGATAAAGCGTTACCGGGACACAGACAGGTGTTCTACAGCAGGCCGATATCCTGACTTCTCTCACCTTGACAGTGCTGCCTGAGATGAGTATATTCTCCTCGTTGATGTAGAGGTAGACATGAGAGATGGTGGTGAGGTTGGGTGTGCTCCATTTATCAAAGTTAGCGATGAGCTGGAAGGAGAGGTCGGGCAGCTTGTGACAGTTTGTGGACAAGACGAAGGAGCAGGAGGCCGGGAGCCGCAGCGACGCCCCGTCAAAGGTCCTGAACACCCCGCCACCAGACGCCACGCAGTGCTGGGAGCGGCGTGCAAAGCAGCCACGCACTCCATACCGCAGGGTGCACTCTTCTTCTGCCTTACAGCGCCTCGGGTCGCACTGGATCAGGTTTCGTCCAATGCACTGGCAGCGTTTGGTGCAGTCACTGTTCCAAAACAGCTGCTTGGGCTGAATAAAAAAAGAAATGCTGTTAAAATTAAAATTGATTATGGATTTTTTTTAAAGGTAAAATTCTGTTGCAAACATTCCCAAGTTCCAGTGTTTCCGTTGAGAAGATTTGCTTCTTTTGTTCTTTTGTCTTATTCAATAGTAATTAGAATATTTTTAGGTTTTGGATAACTGACGAGGAAAAGAGCCAATGAAATGACATCAACTCAGCCTGTAGAAAATTGTGATGGGTATTTTTTCTATATTTTCCACCACTTTCAATCAAATAAATAATCAACAGACCGGTCTATACTGAAAAAAATCCTAAATTTCAGCCCTATTCAAACAAGTCTGAATTCTGATGCAACTTGGATTTGCAACTTTAAAGACTGAATCCAAAATCTTTCCTTTGTTTTTTTTTGTTCTTCCATACTTTTTTTTTAATGTTTCATTAATATTATATTTTAACAGCCCTGCAGTAAAATCCAAGTCTCATTTAACCAGTTGTAGCAGGATTTCACAAGCACATGCATTTTTGTTAAAACCGTACAATTTAAAAAAACTTCTACATAAACAGTCTCATGCACAAATAAGAAGCAAACCTGTGCAATCATGTGCATTTAAACTCTGCAGAAATGCATGTGTTTTTTAGGAAGTACTGAGCATATGATTGGACACATGAGAATTGGACAGTACTGCATGAGTTGTGTGAGAGTTTGTTAACGGATGTTTTGATATAGTTTTGCTATTGTTAAACACAGTCCCCTTTTACTCCAATGAATAAAGATTTTCTCAAATTTTGGATACTTTTTCAACCATGGAAGCATAATAAAAACAAAGTTTTTGTCACAAATTCAGTAGTGGTGAAGTATTCCTTTTAAAGTGCCTGTTTCCAGCTTTAGGGGGTCTTGGATGTGTCTATCGTAACCACGGAAATGGACAATATTTCCAGACTTCTTCTCAGACTTTTCTCCAACTTTTTCATTTTCAAAACATCACACAGATAAAGATTCACAACATCTTCATCATTGTTTTCAATTCTAAGTTGGTATTGTGCAAATGCAAGACACTGAAAGACAAAAACCAGACAAAAACCTAACCTCAGATTTGTTCAGGGTGAAAAAGGTTTAACTGCAGATTTGTAATGCCAGCCTGAGTTAATGTTCTCTTTTGGCTGCATATGTCACTGAGTTTATTCCATGTGGTGGTGGATGTGAGACTGACCTCGTAGTACTTGCCGTCAGTGTAGCAGCCGCAGTTCTGCGGCAGGATGCAGCTCTTGCCGTTGAGCACGTAGCCCTGGTCACACTGGCAGCCCTCCACGCAGTCCTGGCTGCAGTCCCTCTGGCCGCGGGCTGGGGCGCACTGGGGCGGGCAGACCGACACACAACTGGAGTAATGGCTGTTTGGTGGACAGCTCTGGACTGGGAGCAGGCAGGTTGGCAAAGATATTAGCTAACAACTGCATCGACTGCATTGTGCACACAGGACAGTTTCCTGTATAAAGAGGTGTTGGTGTTTCAGAGGTAAATATTTGTGGACACATGTCGACTGGAGGGTCCACTGTGGCAGCTGTTTAAAGGAATAGTTCAACATTTTGATGATGAGAAGACTAATATTAATCTATCACTTCCCTGTTAATTATAGACCTCAAGTCAAGGCATGTTTAGCCTAGCTTAGCATAAAGACTGGAGGCTTGCCTGCTCACCACCTCTGAAGCTCACTAATTATTGCATTTGTTTACACAAATATAAATGTATCTTTTTTGGTCATTTTGTGTTGCTTTGTAGTAATTTTGTGTCTCTTTGTAGTCATTTTGGTCTCTCTGAGGTCATTTTGTGTAACTGAGGTAATTCTGTGTCTTATTTACAGAATTTTGTGCATTATTTGGGGTAATTACATTTTGTTTTTGGTTGTCTTATGTCACTCTGTAGTAATTTTGTGCAACTTTGTCTCTTTGAAGTTCCTTTGCATCTGGTTGTAGTCATTTTGAGTCTCTTCCTGGTTGGTACATGCTAATCTGACATCTAACATTCTGCAGGTGAGGGTCATGGGTCCCTTTGGGCCCCTGGGCCTGCTCCTGGTTGGCCTGTTCAGTCAACAGAGACCATGTCCTTGTTACTGTGAATTATCAACAGATCTTACTGTCTACAGTTTTCACCAGAACTACTTTTCACCAAGAAATAAGTCCCTATTAAAGCTGCTGACAGTGTGTGTTCAGAGTGACACAGACATTTTTCAGAGAAAGATATCTTAAAATCTGGACAAGAAAAAAATGTAACATGACTTATGTTAAACGAGGGGGGACCTTTGCACCTCTGCACACATAATAATATTAATAATAACAATAACATAACACAGTGAAGTACACAGTGAAATTAAGGTGAGCCCAGACTTGCACTCACCACATGGCGTGTCGCTCCTCCAGCCGGTAACAGGCACTCCTTGGGTCTGACAGGTGCCTGCATAAATCTGCAGCCAGTTACAGATTGTATCCTGTGCTCCTTGGTCCAAACAGGTGTCCTGCAGGCAGCTTTGATAAAAGAACGCTGGCGCCACCTTGCTGTGACAACGTGCAAACACACCTCCTCGATCCACAATGAGCCCGCACAGCCTCACTGCCTCGGGCTCCACAAACACATACAGTCCATCTCCGATGTGGAAACGAATGCGTGTGTTGACTTGATTCTCCCCGTTGTCGGAGTCCATGTTCATGTTGCCATCGGCCACCATAAGAGGGGCGTCATTTAGCACGCTGGTCTCTCCCAGGCCACAGCGTGGGCAGGAGTCTCCGCAGCCAACCTGGCAGAAGGTGTCTCTCTCTGCCCAGGCCATGCCCCAGTCGGTGGTGGTCAGGGTGGGTGGGGATAAAGGCATGCCCTGGCAGAGGCCGCAGGAGCTGTTGTAGAGGTCGCGGGGCAGAGTCAGCAGGAGGAGTGTGTTCCAGTCAAAGGCCACTTTCAGGCCAAAATCGGTCTCCAGAATGAGCTGCATGCCCCAGGTGAAGACGTTGACCTTCCCCGGGCCCAGCTTCAGAGGAAGGTACAGACGCTCCTTATTCACCTGAGTGAGGAGAGATTTGACAAAAAAAAAAATTAAAAAAATCATTCCTGTTCTGTAATCATGTCAGCCTCATACAAAAATGTAAATATCTTTCTTGTTTTTTGCATTTATATGAAAATGATGACTTGTTTAACTGTCAGGAAAACATATTGCCCAATATCAGGCCCTCAAATAATAATTCTTATATGAGTGGAATAGATTAAACTGGTAGATGGACTCTACAAGGTGGAAAATTTTGAGCAAAGGTACTCTTATAACTATGTGAGTGATCGAGATTTATCTGACAAACCTTCAACACATAAAGAGAACTTTATGACTAATATGTTTTATGATTTTTCTAACAAAAAACAAAACAAAAAAATTATAAAGATTATTTTGAGTATCTAGTAAAAGTCAATTGTTTGGTACAGGGGACATTAAATTGAGACACACCCAACGTTTACTAACGTTTACACATACTACCCAACCTGTTATGATACAAGGCTGGTTGGAAAGTATCCCTTTGACTGTTACTCTAGGTTTCGCATCAGATGGCTCACACAGATTCCTACAGAAGCATTTTTAGCACCAAGTTTCCAATCCAACTGAGCTGCATGTTTTCAAAGTATGCGGGGAAATCCAGGTGATTAAGACTCACTGAAAAGAGCTTCTATGCGTTTCTCATATAATCTTATTGTATAAGTGAGAAAGAGACAGAAACAGGGAGTATGAGAACAAATGTGTGTGTGAGCGTCGGGTTATGTGTGTCATTTCTGTTCCTCCTCAGATCTTTTGGTCGGTTTGTGAACCCGGTCCAAATGTCGCTCAGGGTCGGGGTTTTGTCTGAGCCAAATCCAGCCTGATAAAAGATGCCCATTGAAATTAGATCCACCTTAAGCCAATCAAAGAGGAATTCACTCTCTGCCTGGTTATTCAATCGGCTTGATTAGAAATAAAATGTCCTCACAAATACAACAAGTATGACCTTCAGGGGTCAGGAAAAAAAGTGGTGTTAAGATAGAAATATTGATGTTATAAGCTGGGTCAAAGCTTATTCCATATTACAGATAATTCCAAATATGAACACAGTATATAATAATGGCTTTTGTTTCATTTTCTCTTCATGCACTCACCGTGACAGTGTTTTTGTAGCTTCGAGACACTTCAATCTCATACTCGTAGACCTCCAATACAAAGCCCCTCACCCAAATTGCCTGGCCTGTGTCCCTTTCTTCATTACGAGCTGCCAATTTAAAATGAGGAAAAGCTCCACTGATGGTCGCAGGGTCCCTGTTGTCTCTCCCACAGTTTGTTGTGGCCATCCTAAGAGTACAAGAGCTCTGCAGCTCAAATGGGATGCCACCAAAAGGCAGAAAGTGTCCATAACCGGCTGCCACACACAGGGCCTCAGTACGCGGCTGGCAGAAATACAGGCCTTCATTCTCCTGGCAGTACTCCTCAGGGTGACAGGGTGCGAGCTGACAGTATACACTGTTGTCGGAGCCATTGCAGTAGCAGCGCTCCTGGCACTCCCAGTCCGTCCAGAAAGTCTGATTAGTGGCCAGCTGGCGCCCGTGGCTTATACAGCCGCAATCACTGCGTGCCACACACAGGCCGTCGCGAAGCGCAAAGCCTTCCTCGCACTGACACCCCTCCTGGCACGGGAGAGGGCAGGGCTCTTCGGGTTCATCTAAGTTGGCACAGGTCAGAGGGCAGGCGGTGGTGCACTCATCGAAATGGCTGTTTGGTGGACAGGGAAGAGCTGAAACAGAAGAACAAGGTAAGAGGAGGCAAGGCAAAACTGCCAAACCTATACAAGTTTTTAAGCTCACCCTTTGGCAGCAGAGTACACAGCTTGGACCCACCACTGTTTTAAAGGATTCCAGTGGTGACCAAGGTAATGGCAAAAGAAAATGTCTAATATGTTCTCAAACCACTCCTGCGATGTAATCCACCACCTGAGAGTCAGTTCATATGCTCAGCATGTCTTTTTACACTTTTTAATCGTTTTTTAGTCAAAATATTACTAAATACTAGGGCTCTACCTGAATCAGTTGAATCAGTTTTGGTTGTTCAATACCAATATTCAACAATTTGTTTTTTTTTGTTTTTTTTACATTTATAGTTTTAAAGCTTGAAAGAGGCTCAGGGGGACATTCACTGTGACAATGGCATTCACATAACAGCACTGACAATGAATGATAAAAGGATAAAAAATAATAATAAATAAATAGATAAAAGCCAGATACTGCATCATATTTAGTTGTTGTGAGCTGTAAATTCACCACTTCTAACTAGAAGATATTGCCTCTGTGCATGTCCGCAGCTCTTTGTTCCAAAGATTGCAGCAAAATCTGGGGACCAAAACTTCCCCAGATGTACTACACATTATGCTGACGAGCAAAAAACAAACAAATCGAAATTAACTGCTCCACTTGAAGCAAACTCAGTCAACTGAGGGTCTCTGACTGATTATCTAAATCTCCGACTTTCAAGGGGCAGCCCCAGTAAAGACATAGCCCCATCAGCTCTTTACCTTAGTCAGACGAAAAATTTCTTATGTTGATAGCTTAGGACAAATAGAAGCAGGCCGAGTGACAAATGGAAGCAGTGAATTAAATCATATTTTGGCTTAAATATGACTGTGGGAGCTAAGGCTGCATATTGGTACCACACGTTTAAGGTATCAAACAAAGTAGCCCAACATTAAGTAGTATCACAGCATCTCCACTTCCAAACAATACTTGCATTTCATCTTTTTTGTATCCAGATCTTTAAAAAAGGACTATCTGTATGGTCGTACTCACAGCCAATCACTGTAACCATTCTTCGATTTAATGTAACGTGATTGGCCCACTTCCGCAGCAGCTACAACCCAAACAGTCACACTAAAACATTGCCACTAAAACATTTGAAACTGTGACTATACAACACACTTGTGGTGCTTGTTTGTATTTTATGAAACTGAATGCTTCCATTCACAAGGTGAGTATCAAACAAATTAGAAGAAAAAGCAATCAAAGGAAGTGCTCTATTGATATCAGAATCACTTTAAAGGTACTTGTGTTGATAACAGTATCACAACAGAATCTGTCTAAATGTTGTGAATCCAGGCCGAGTACAGCTTCAGTCTGCAAAGCCTTTCAAACCTACAAGGCGTGACTAATAAAACAGGTTTTCAGTGGAGTAAACCTTTGAAGAAGAGGTAAAAAAAAAAGGAGTGCAACACTTTAGAGCAGTAGCGGAGTGGAACTTAGCAGGAATACTGACAGATGTTTTTGCCTTACACTTGTCAAACACAGGGATGACTAATTACTTCATTAATTGCTACACTGCATTTTAATAATTGCTGGTACAGAGTCATCATCATTGTTATTAGTTCCACCTGTGCTTTTCCTGCTTTGATAAATGCTGCTGTGAAACAGGTCCATGAATCTGATTTATCTGGGAATAATAAATGAAAGAGTACTCTAATGGTAGCGAGGAAGATTAAGGTGAAAGGGACCCTTCACTCCCAAATCAAAAACACATTTTTCCTCGTAGCTGTAGTACAATTTATCAGTCTAGATTGTTTTGGTGAGAGTTGCAGAGTGTTGAAGATATCAGCCGAAGAGATGTCTGCCTTTTCTTGAACCAAAACAATACATTAGAAAAACAATACATCAATGTCTCTTTTCAGAAATCATGACCTGCTTTCTCAACATAATCCACAGACCTTGCTGCAAGCAGTTTCATAAAGGAATTATTTTCTTTTCTCCAAAGTACACCCGCAAACTTTGGCACTGTGCAGAAGGACGCATGCTTCAATCATGGACGTTAAGCTACTGCTAGCCAACATTACAGCTCAGCCAAGGAGGACATCATTAATGTTTACATCTCAGGAGCCTCTAATCCAATGTATTTTTTTGATGCTTTGAGCACCAAAAGCTGAGTGCTATTTAGTTCCAATATATTGGAGAGAAGACAAACGACTCTGCGGCTGATATCTCCAACACTCTGCAATTTTTTCAGGTTGAACTGTCCCTTAAAGCTTTATCCAAAAATCAAAATGACATGTAAAGTAAAACTTGGGGTTTTAGCAAGGAGTAAATGACAGAGGCTGTAGAGGAAGTTAAATATACAGAAACAGGACAGGAGGGAAACTACTTGCCAGGAAATACCTTCCACCAAATTCAAAGAACACTTGTTCCATGTTGCAACAACTATATTTTACTTATTTATATATTAATATTTATAATGTGTTATATGGTAAAGTTCTAACATTGTAAGACAGGTTTATGAATGTTTGAAGATTATCATTATTTTTGTTTTATATTTTAGCAAAGCCACACAGACTATATCTTTAATTCTCACTCTGGGTGTGATGCTGCACAACCAAAATCGAGCTTGTTCATTTCAAATAAAGATAAATCAACTCACGGCAGTTGGTGGCACTCCTCCAGGAAGCGAGGCCTACTTGAGCATCCTGGCAGGCAGTGGCGTACGCCTGCAGTGAAGAGCACAGGGCTGAACGATTCCCTTCCCTCACGCACATGTTATACAAGCAGTTCCTGAAGAATGGAGAGGGGTTGACCACTGCATGACATGCCAGAAATGAACTATTCCCCGGGTCATTGATGTTGCCACACATCCAAGGACTCTGGTAGAGACGCAAGTCTGTGCACATTCGATACAGGTCATCGCAATCACCATTACAGGTGAGGTCATCAGCGATGGACCGCCAGCCCTCTGTGAACTGTTCAGTAGACTCCGCCAGGCGTCCATTTGGAAGGCGAAGGTCATCGGTGGCATTGCTGTTGAAGACGCCACACAGACCACAGGTAACGTTGTAGAAAAGGGTGGAGAGAGAGATGTTTAGGTATCCCTGGCGAGTGTACTGGACACGAAGAAGACCACGGGACTCCACCACTGTTGCATTGCCTGGTGCTCTGTAGATCATCATTGTCTCCATCGGATGGACGTATGGGAGCGCCACTGGTTCACCATTCACCTGGGACAGAAAAGGGAGTCATCACAATTGTTCTGCCTCTACATTTGGTAAATTAGTGTCCCCTGCTTGGCCTTTTATTTTCTCAATTGCTCAATTGATCCTTATCCTATAATACAGAGCCACAGCAGCCAGGTGGAGTTTATAATGTTGCATCTAATTTGATTATGCATCTTACTTATTGTATTCTGCATCTTACTTATTGTATTCTGCATCTTACTTATTGTATTCTATTCATGTTTATTTTCTTCATTTTCACTCCTAGTCATATTGTACAGGCGAGTGCTGCCCAACAATGCACTTGGAGCTTGAAAGCTAAATCCTGACTCCTGTTTTCATTTGAATGGAGTTTGACTTATTGTTGAAATGTGTAACTATGCACACACGCAAGGAGGGCAGTAGAAAAATAGGTACGCAACAGCTGAAAATAGAACGCTGTTGAGAAAATACTAACCTTTACAATATCAAAATCTATCCCTCCCATCTGTGCTTCCAGGTTAGCCACTGTAACTACCACTGGTCTTTTCCAAGTGGGGCCTTTGTTCACCAGCCGCCTGCCAATCTTCACCTCCACCATCGAGCCATTAGCTGGCACTGGACCACACAGCTTCAGCAGGTAGTACGAGCTGTCATCTGGAAACAGCAGGAACGTGCCATCAAAGGAGGATGTCACTGAGTTCTGGGTGATTGAGCACACTCCCTCCCTCCGAGGGTAGCAACCCAGCAAGCCCACCTCCGCCACACACACCTCGCCCTCCCTGCATGACTCGTTGTAGCAGGAGACTTCCCCAGCAAGTCCGCAAGTGCAGCGGAGGGAACATTCGCCTTCCTCGCCACTGGGGCCAATCCAGAAAGTGTGATTAAGGGGGTAATAGAGGCCGTTATGTTCACAGCCGCAGTCTTCACGCTGTACACAACGGCTGCCGCTAAGAACATAGCCCTGATCACACTGGCAGCCCTCAGTGCAAGGGTGAGCACAATACAAGGGAGCGGTGAGGTCCGAGCAGGAGGCTGGGCAGGCACTTGTGCACACTTGGTAATGGCTGAACTCTGGACATGACAAAGCTAAAAACCAGTAAGAGAGAAGAAACAATGTCAGATGACACTAGTAGATTAATGTAAGAAGAATTTGTGCAAAAAGAATCAAACTGAACCTCACCGCAGAAGGTGCGAGATCTCCAGGGTCGTATCGTGACACCAAGGGCCTGGCAGGCCAGAGCATAGGCCTGGATGGCTTGACAGAGTGTGGTGATATTATCCCTGTTGCTGCACATGTCATACACACAGCTATACACAAAGGCTGTGGGGTCCACTACAGCCCTACAGTCCCTAAACGGCCCATCGGTTTTGTTTATGAGACCACAGTAGTCTGAGCGAAAGTAGAAAGCTTCTGTAACAGGGTCACACACGCTGCAGTTCTGGGCACAGCCATCTGTACACCTCCAGTCTGTGTCCTCTGCTCGCCAGCTGCCCCCTAACTCCACCACGCTTTCTGCTAAAGAGCCGTCGGGAAGCACTGGATCATCGGCGGGGTCGTCGTTGTAGTTGCCACAAAGGCCACAAGTGTTGTTGAAGAAGGAGCTGGGTAGGGAGATGGATGCATAGTGTTGGCCGTCATAAGTTACCAAGAGTCCAAAGTCTGTTTCTAAAGCAATGGAAACCCCAGACTGGTATACCCTGATAGCACCAAGCTGGAGTTGGACCGGTAGAGTCTTCATCAAGCCGTCCACCTATTGAGAGGCACAGAGGGAAAACTTAATATAATGTCAATATATGACAATTAAAACACTTCCTCTCTCTTTGTCATTATAAAACTCCCAAAACTTTTACTCTGGATCATCAAGTTGGAGCCTGTTCTCATTAAAAGTTTCAAATACCACTGCTTTTTCAAGCTCTTCTGCCTGTGATATCAATGCCAAAGGCAACCGCTAGCTCTCTATGAGATGCACCAGGCTTTCAGCTAACTCAATTGTAAACCCTTCTGCTGCAATTTGACACTAAGAGCAACTGATGTAATATAAAGAGCACCATCAGTTTCTATTTAAAAATTGGACAAGGCAGGAATGAGACAGCTTTGGAAATGTTGGAAGGCATATTTTGTATTTTTTTGAGCTACTTAGCAGTTGCTAAGGCGAGAGTAGAGGAGCCATGTGTGTCACTATGAGGACCTGAGAATGGAAACAGGTTGCAGCCAACTTGCACTGGATATTCTGAGAAAATCCAGGTTGATGCATCCAGAAAGTAATAATGCCCAAATCACTCTTCCAAGGTGGTCAAGAAGAATTTCAAAAGCAAAGCGTGAGTGCAGCCACCCGAATCAACACTTAATCATCAGTCAAACCAAGAAACACACAAATAAAATATTGAGGTAATTCCTATTATAAAGAAGTCCACAGATTCTCACCTGGACTGTACCAAAACTGCCTTTGGGTAATGTGACTCGTTGACCGTACACCTCCACTGTCACATCTCTAAGCCAAGAAACAGAAGCCACCCCGCGATTCTCATTTTTGGCCTCAACGCTGAAGAACGGCAGCCCCGCCATTTCCCAGCAGGGCCGAGCCAGCAGGTAGGAGCAGGTTCCCTGGAAGTGATAGAGGAAGCCATCGAAGGTGTGGTAATGAGGGTCGCCAAAGACCACACATGTACTGGTGCGTGTCGGCTGGCAGTAAAAGGCCCCCTCCTGCTGCTCACAGGTCTCCAGCTGCCCACACGGAGCCTCTTGGCACTGCACGTTGTTGTCAATGTCCAGGCACCGGCATCGCTGTGAACACTGGTCAGACAGCCAGAAGATTTCCCCTCGTCTGTAAAAACGCCCTGAAGAGGACGCAGAAAAGAGAAGAGATATTTACAAGTAAAGTTCTGCATAGGAGAAAGCCGGATTGACATAATTAGTTTGAACTTGCCATTGTAGCTGCAGCCATTGGCAGGATCGATCAGTTCAGTGTCAATGCGGAAGAACCAGCGCCCAGGGACATTTACATTGGTTGTCTGTTCAATGTTTACGACATCATTTGACCGTGATCCTGGCAGGTTGAAGAAGTGACCAATGTCTCCACCGTTGAAACCTGACTGAAAAGGGGAGAGGTGTGAGGGACGTGAGGTGAAATGTTTATCATATTATGTCTTTTATATAAAAGGATAATCATATGAATGAAATGAGCTCTGGGACATTGTGAGAATACCTGAGCTGTCGTCCCACCCAGTCCTGTTAAAGGATCTCCACCGCTGGCAGTTCCTGTGCTCCACGTGATTTCTCCGTAGTTGAACATACTGAAGAACGCCACGCCATCTGAGATTAGTACAGTTTGGAATGTGTTCACCTTTTAATCAAACAAGAGGGTTAAAATAGTTTTAAAAAGAGAAAAACAGACATAAAAAAAGAAGAATACCATAAAGCCATAAATACCACAAACCATGGAAATTAATGTTGAAAGACTACATGTGTAGTTAGCATCTGCCTCAGATTAATAATAATATAGTCACTGAAATGCCATGAAAACAACAGTTGTTACTTAAATGTTTAAAAAACAAAGCTGTCCCAGTTTCAACTCAAAATATACACATTTCTGGAAATGCATAATACCATCTAAATGCTTTCTGGGCCAGTCTTGTTTTTAGCCTTTTTAGCAGGAGGAAACAGTTAAACACAGATTCCAACCACACCGAAGCATTAGCAACTTAGTATGTTATTTCTGAGAATAACAAACCTTAATAATATATAACAATTGGAAAACCATTACCACTGTGGTTGGTATGCTTTAAAAAATAAAGATACTGAGCTAAAGACCATGTGTATTTTTGTACTTTGAATGAAATTCATAGGCTACGTTCACATTGAAGGGTTTAATGCTCGATTCCAGGTAGGCAAAAGTCATAGCTACTATTATTATTATTATTATTATAGCTCTTTTAGCAAATATTTCTGGTAATTCTTGAGAGAGAAAATTTATAATTTTATGATGACGAGGGTTAAATTCAAATATATTGGTTTCTCGCAACAAGGCTACCACAGCAGGACTCAAAATGTAGGCAAGCTATCCCAGTCATAAAGAAAAAACATCTACAACTGTATGGAAAAAAACACATATTAATTCTGATGTGTCCGTTCATACAGAGGTTGCACGGCCAGTGATCGAAAAGGTATTGGATTTAGGACCACACTTGAAAGCGGCCCAGATTTGATTGACAAAAATTGTATTTCTGTGATTTGAGTCACGAGCTTAAAATGGAAACGTAGCCATCAGTTTCTATTTGAAAATTGGACAAGTCAGGAATGAGACAGCTTTGGAAATATTGGAAGGCATATTTTTTGTATTTTTTTTAATCTACTTAGCAGTTGCTAAGCTAGGCTAAACACTGACATTGTGTGGAAATTATGTGAAAAAACAATTTCAGGGTTCAGACTTTACCGGGGTTGTCTGGCTTCCTCCATAGAAAGTGACTTGGTGCCATGTTGCAATAAAGACCCATGCAGCTGTGAAGGTCGGCATGTTTTTGAAGTACTTCCGGACATCTTGTGTCGCCCTCTCCAGTATCTCCGGTTCGGTGGACTCTCGGTAGTACACATCTCCACGGATACCGTTGTGCACATCTGCCCAAAGCGGAGCAATGAAAGATCTGCTGTCACTCAGGGGAAAAGCCTCCGGCGTGAACTGGCTAACCTGCACGTTGAAGGAGATCACACCATTGTTGTTGACCTGTGGACAAAGGGGACAAGTTTTATTATAACATCATGAATGACAACAGATAAAATAAATTGTTTTAATTGTGACAGATTACTCAATCAAAGTCAATAATAAGAGTTTGAGAGCTTTGATGAAACCTTACATAGATGGAACGGTATGGGACATTGAAGAAAATGAATGGAATAAGCAAAGTGATTTCAGCAGAACTCCCATCATCCATCTTTGGGGTCTCTAGATCCCTATGGCCGAGTCCATATGGATACAGGATATCCTGAGTACTAGCTAAAAAGAGAATCATGGATAAGAGCTCATTAAAAGGACTTTTCTTGACCCAAAAAGTCAAAAGAATTGATGCAGAAGACTCCTCATACCTCCCGTCTGTACTAAGATGCTGAAGAGGTGGAGCAGAATGACTGGACAGCCTGGCCTGACCATTCTAATAAAAAAAACACGAGATCATATTGTCAGTGTGACTGATTTACTCATTACCACTTCCAAAGCAACCTTGTCTGAGCAATCGTTACATTATCTGTCTTGCATTGACCTTAATGGAAGTGGAAATGCAGGCAGACATGAGTCATAGGACAACTTCTCATAAACAAGGCCGTTAGACAAAAGTGGAGAGGAGGGAGAACCATCAAGCCAACGTCACGTTACTTCTTTAAGATCAGGCTCCCAGGTCTCCCCTGAGGAGCCGTGAAAAGGCCCTATTATGCATGCCAGAACAATGTGTCAGGATCACATTTGCCTTACAGTCCCATGTGAGCCGACAACAGTGGACTGCGGGCCTCTCTGTGCCTTGGTTCCCTGCAGCTGACCGAACTAGCCCGCTCTGCTCCAGTGTCTCTGTGTCTGAAGCCGCAAGGCTGCTCAGGACCTCATTACCACTTATGTTTGGGATCCATCCATGCCTTGTTGGCTAGAGGGAGAGAAGCGTAAACACTAGGGCACTAATGGCTTTAAGTGAGTAGGTTTGAATTGCTGGGGTCCTTGCAGTGGCCCTTTGGGGCTGTTCAGTATCTGGCTTGGCAAGCTTCCCATTGGCAAAGTTGAACATACAGCCAAGTTGGCAGATTTTCCTATCACCATATAGCATTTGAACTTAATTGTTTAATGAAAAATGAAACTTTTAAAGGTACTCTTTGTACTTTCAGTGAATTTAATGAGCTTATACATCACTGCCAACTTTACCCACAAGCTTTAACTTGTCCCCTCTGAATATCATAGCTCTTGTGCTATGATATGCCTTTCTTTATCTGCATTATCCTCTGTGAGTGTTATTTTGGACTTGTGAAACTGTCGCAATGTGAAGTCCCCACCAATCTAATGCATGTTGTGGTACTTGCAGAGGACATGAGCTAGACCCACAAGTGTAACTTTGGTACAACAACTGTTGATTCGTCACAAGATTTAGTTTGCTGATTTTTAGGCGAGAATGCAAATGTTAGGAACTGTGTCCACCAAAGAATTTTATCTTCAGGACAGTGTATTACTTAATTTTTTGCAATGGGAGCACCACGTATTTTTTATACATGGTTGATTTATCAAAATGATGTCTACTGAAAAATTTGTTCAGACATTTTCAGGATGTGATATGGACCGCCTAGACAGACAGTTAGCTATTACCCTCTCAATATTTGCAATACCGGTAAGTTATCAGCAGCACTGATTGTGGTGTTTTTGACATAAAATAATTTGTTTCTAATGATTAACTTTAGCTTCCTCGTCAAAATCAACTTAATTGTTGCTGACTACAGTTTACGTTTTTTATTTGACAGTTTACATTGTACAATAGGGCTGTCTCGCATGTAGCCTACATATAAAATACATTTTCCTCATACTGTGCTGAAACACATACGTTCACCCTTTGAGCAAAACACTTTGTTCAGGTGTCTGTCTCTTTAAGACCCCTCCCGATAAAGCCCAGTCTGCTCTCATTGGTCTGTGATTGCGGGTCTACCATATCTTGACATCTCTGCACCATCACTGCTGCCAGGGAGTGACGGTAACTGAGTATAACAACAATTACTACCATTAAGAAATCACTAATAAAAGGTTTTAAACCTAAATCCTCACAACCAAACATGTTCCTGCAGAAAGATGATCTGAAACAAAATTACATGTTACCTTGATGTTAGCATGTAGCTACATGTAGCAGTATACGCAATGTAAATGAGCGCAGCAGTGTGCCTGGAGCTGATGACCATATAAAGAAATCTGTCGTGTGGTGATACCAGCCTGTCACAAAAGTAGGAAAAAAAAGTTGGAAACTATTTATAACTTAGTGAAGTGTGAAGTTTTTGCTAACAGGGATTACTTTGTCATAAGTTTACCTCATTATTTGAATCTTTGGCTATGTTAAATATGAATTTCCAACATTATAATAATATATAAATATGAAAGAAAGTAAGACAATAACATCAATTTTCATTTTCTCATCTATACAAAGCGAGGGTAAGAGGTGTTATCTGTCTAGCTGTACTGTAGGTTGATGCCATTGAAATTTTCGAAAAAGCTAGTGAGAGGATCTGTAAATTGAGATTGTTTTATTTAACACTGGTGTGTAGTTGTGTAGAAGTGTAACTCCTAGGCATGGTAATGTCTGTACGAAAAGTATTTGTTTTAAATACCAACCAATGAAATTAAGAAAACTACTTGCTTTATTATTTAAGAATTGGACTTTGATTTCATTTTGGAATATATAAATATGGACACTTTGACTGTCCTGCATGCAAAACTGCTGATAAAGGAGTTATCTGAGGTCGATTGGAAACTTCACTCAAATCACCTCTAATGTGTAAATCTATTCAGCTTGACGTTAAATTGTGTTCAGGTGTGCCAAGCTTAGTGAGCACTGCTGAGAGAGGTCTGCTCTAATGTCATCAGCCTCTCATCAAACATTGTCAACAAAAAGATTACCACAATTGCTCTTTTGACTCCTGTAGCTCACCATCTTATCTGCCTGGTATTAACTCCGAACCTTTTAGCAGGGTAATTAAGATAAAGTCCCCGGGACTTAAAAGATGAACAAGACACTTTAACATGTTTATCTCTGGGGTCACACTCAAAGAGAGACTTCTCTAACTGCATCAGGTAAGCCACATGCTTAATCTAAAGTTAATTTACTCACTGAAATATACTTATTTAATTTACTTTTCTTGTATTATAAATGATGCTGTTATATGTTAAAAGTGAAGAGATGACGTGCATTTACATTTTCTATTTTAAAGGTCTTAATACTAACATTAGCAGAAATATTCCTGGTTGGTTCCCAACCTGGGGTTTGTGACCCAAAAGTGGGTCCCAAGATACATTTGAAGGGTCACAAGATGATTGAAGAGGAAACTGTCAAACCAAAATGATTTCTGGTACACATTTGGGTTTAATTTTGTGACTTTGCTAAATTTCTGTGTAGCATTTTCTTGTGAAATATTAGTAACCTTTACCTCTTCAGGTTTCTAAAATCCTTACAATTAAATAAATCAAGAAAAAGCAATGATTTTTTTGGTTGAGCTGCCCATAACTCATACTTTGCCCATAACCTGTGATGGGGGAGTCAGACATAGACTTTGCTTCCTTTTAAGGTGTTAGTGACCTCTTAAAATTAAGCAACAAACATTTAGGAACATCTGTAATAGCTATCAGCAATTCTGTTAGACCATGAACAAATATTGACATCACCAACAACAGTCTGTTGAGCATATAATGTCTCCTAAACAGATCATGAATGACCCAAAATACCTAACATTTTAGCAAAACGTCTATATTTCAAGCATTAAAAATTGAAAGGCTTTTTGAGGACAGTTGCTTTTGCCGCACAGTTATGGCATGAAAAGAAAAACTACAGAGTATAGGGGGAGATGATGTACTCACCTGCCTTCAGAGGATGGACATCTAGCACCTCAATAGTCTGACCTGGCAAGCTCCTTACAGCAGCGTCCCATCCAGCAGAGGACCATCCACAGAGTGCTGGTGGTGGGGATGGAGAGAGTGAAATGAGGCAGTTAAGTGGACAAGGGTGAAAAGAGAAGAGTTTGTGTAGAGGAAGTGGATGTCCTGATAGAAGAGCACCAATTCCAGCTCTGCAGGATGACCAGCAGAAGCAGCAACAATCCAAAAAAGGTTTGGCTGTTTAAATAATGATGTCCTTACAGGAGAAAAGTGGAGATTAAAAAGCACCTGCTGAAGCTGTGCCTAGAGAAGCAGGTGCAAACTTTACCTGGGATACTGTTCAACTTAATCTGAGATCAGTGTTTGGGGACGGGGGCAGGTGGGGAGGAGAGGGAAGCTGAGGGGAGGGACAGCATAGGAATCTGAGGAAGAGAGAGGGAGTGGAAACAGAGCAATATGTAAGAAACGGAGTGGGGAGGTCAGAGATGGGGAAATGATGGAGAGCGAAGTGGAAAAACCTAGGAGAAAAACTGCTTGGAGACATGTTTTAAATGCAGGCGAAAAAGGAATGTGTTGCACAAAGAGAGGCTCTCATGCAGGATGAATGTCAAGGCTTTTGGGCTGGATCTGTCATTTACACCTGCAAAGCGCCAAATGATGATAAAATATGTCTTTGGTGAAATTTGGGGAAAACACTGCAGCCTTTATTTTGTGGAACAATGACGTTTACATACCAAGGCCTCAGCAGCGTTTAAAGACATTAGGTGGTAATTTCGCTAAAAATGGACAGTGCATTTTTCCCCCTTAATATTAATTGTTTGGCAAGTCCTTTGCAGGTGTAAAATGGAGATTCTGCCTTTGGATAAGGCCTCATTTGTGGTAAAGACTCTGCCAGAGTTCACTCAGTGCAGTTCGGGCAGCTTCACCCAAGCACACAAACTCGCCAAAGTAGTACAGTATCACTCTGGGGCATTTATGGACAAAAAACAGAAACACACATACAGTCTGAAACCTTGCTTTTCAAGCTTGGTGGTAGGTAGAGTTACAGAATTAACATCAGTCACTTTGGATACTCTGTGTACCCCCTTTTTTTAATTAGGACCAGCCTCATTTACAAGGTTACACAAGACACTTCATCTCCATAGATGCTGGAGAGATAGCGAGGAGAAATCTCAGGTGGATCCACACTGATAGGGGTCTGGGAAGGAGAGGGCAGTCAGTTGGGTCTTTGTTGCAGAAGGACAGTGGAAGTAATTGGAGAGGCAGGGAGCAAGATGTGTGAAAGGCTCCAGGACTGAGGGCAGGCCCCGGGCTCCCATTAAGCAGCACCAAGGCTCTCTGCGGAGGCTTCTTTTATACCTCCCACGTCTTGTTGTGTAAATGGACACATACTCTTAAGCAACCTGTGAAAGAAAGCATCGCACAAAGAGGGAGAAAAAAATCAACAGTTACAGGTGACCTACTGGGCTGAGGGAGCCTCTTGATGTCGAGTATGTGTTTTGGGAAATGTCGCGGATGGAGAAGTGGGAAGGACCGAGATGGGCTGATAAACGGATTTCTCGCACTGTTGCTTTCCCTTTCACTGACACCCACAACAACTCATTAGGAAAAGAAAACATAAAAGGAAATGATAAAGCCCCTATTTTCTTCTCAATACTTGGATGGCCAACTTAAAGCAACGTTACCTTGAAATCATGTTTAAATGTTTTTCTCACATGCCTCATCAGCGAAACAAGAATCCAAAAATGCAGAAAACCTTAATGCAATGAATTCATAGGGGTCTACATTCATTCATGGCAAAATTTTATCAACAATCAATCATATCAAGTCTCATTTGTCCAATTGTTGGCTCAGTACTTCCCAAACAGACGGCCATATCCGAAAGGGAACTAAACTGAAAGTAACACTTATCTATATTCTCTTCAATACCAGTCTCCATCGTCAAAAACAATATTTTTACCTCACTAAACATGGGAGATCCTGGTCTACCGCTGGGGATGAAGTATTCCCTTAATCAATATATTTATGTCAGAAATAAATCCAATGATTATGTGTATTATAAAAAGCTGTTGCTCAGACCCAGAGAGAATCATCACTAGACGCTCAAGTGTAAAACAGCGTTTTAAAGTCTCTTAGCTAATACTTTTGGTTTATGGCCCATGAACTCGAGGCCAGAAAAGCAGACTTCTCAACCAAACTTTGTGTGTGGCCATTCTGAGCAGGTACACCTTTGCCTCAAGATGACTCACTGTACAACTTCATTCATTTGAATCATTCACTCACATCTAACCTTTCTGCAACACTACTGAACTGTGAAAGCCGCTTCAACTTGACTGACACCGAGTCTTTGATTTTTGTCTGGTTGTCGGATGGTAGGATGTAAACAGCTCTTGACAAGAGCAATTAATGGCACCTTTGATGCTTAAAGTCAAGACTGAAAAAAACATAAGATAAGAGCTCTTTATAAGTTACAGTGAGTGGGAAGGACCTGCTGCCTTGAACTCAGCAGTTCAACATCAAGAAACTCCAGTTCAAGTGTGCAGCTCCACACCAAATACAGTTGACCAAGGGCTTTGCTGGAGAAGAGGCAACAGCAGTATTAGTCATAACCAAATACTAAAAGTATCTATGGAAAAAAAAGTTGCAGTGCTGATGTTAATAGCACTATCCTCCTTAGAAATGGGAGCGGCTGACAGCATCTGTGTGGCTTGAAAGGCCAGTGGGTTGTGTAGCTCATACCACCTTGAAATTTTTTGCAAGAGACAGAAGACAGAAATTACATCAAAGGTTTCTGTGCAGCAGGAGGGCACCGTGTGGGAACAGGGTCAAAGTATCCAGCATCACACGTTCTGGAGAATCCATCAAGCCTGACCTTCACAAAGAAGGTCCTGGAGTGGATACCCGCTGAGCTCTGTTCGGCAGTCACCTAATCCGTGGAGTGGGCCACTCTAATTCAACCCTTATGCCCAGCGGTTGGCTCTGCCCTGCCCTCCTCTCCTTCCTTTCCATTCACAATGGCGAACCTCCTTCCAGTAACCCAAACCTTCTTACCCCAATGACTCCTTCACCTCAGAGAACAAAAGGCCCTGTTCAGCCCCCCTGCCCTCAATCCCACTTCATAATGCAATGGGGCAGATCAAGGGCAGATCAGAATACCAACCGTGCAGCCAGGTCCCGTTTATGCAGCAAGGTGCTAGGTACGATCTATACAATGCAACCGCATCCATCCTCCAACCTCAGTCTGACCTTGCATTAGTGAACATCTCCAAGCTCAGTGACAACAGTCTGGTTGCGGCCATGCTCTTTGAAAACTGAGAGTTTTGAGTAAGGCTTCATTATTTACATGTTAAGGCAGCATTTTTGTTAACTATACACTGTTTATGCTTAAATTAAAACCATCTAGAAATTTCTACCTCCAACATTGCAGCTCCAGTTACACTGCGCATGTGTCATACCATTTAGCTCACAAAGGGTCAAAGAACGCGATCCAGCCTTCACTGAATAGCCTTTGCTCATGCTTCATAATGTTTACCATGTTCATCATCTTAGTTAAGTGTGACTATGCTCACACCTGATAATTAGCACAGAACACAAAGAACAAATCAGGCTGGTACAAAGGTCATCGACTTTGCAGATATTTCATCATAAACCAAAGTGTTGGTGAACTAACATTTTTGATTTAATGATGTCGCTAAATGAGAATTCAGGGGACGACTTTTCTTTTTGTGGTAACCGAATTTTACGGCAATCAGTCCAATTGTTGTCAAGATATTTTATCCTGAAGAAATGCCAACTTTCTGAAAGCAATAGCTGAAAGGTAGTCAGGGGATCGCCAAAGCTGTGATGATACATCATCTAGATCATGGCATGATATTTCATTCAAAATAGGAACTGTCAACCAAATGGTGGCACAAGAAGAAGAGTAATCAGACCAGCAAAGTGACTGGGAATCAAGATTTGGTGATCACGAATGTCTGAAAATAACAAGGTCCCGATGCATCTTGAAATATTTCCGTGGATAAGAGAGAACTTTGACGTGCTGGTGGAATCACCTCAAGACTCACTTTATGTGCATCCTGGTGATAAAGTTTCACATAAGTCTGTTAATAGTTGTTAAGACATTTTACTAAAATCCCAAAGTGTCAACCCCATGGAGGCACTAGATGCTAGAGAACGGGGGATCACCGAAGAAAGTGGGGATTCATTATTTTTATCAGTGACAGTCAATGCTTTCACAAATATTTAGATGAAAATTAGATACACTCCTTTAAACTACTGAAAGACTGACTAAACTTGAATTGGGTTTTCATCACTCCAGACAAGGGATGTCAGATGAGGTAAAGTGAGGTAAGGTAAGGTAAAACAGCTTATACTGTATTTCTGAACTGTGTGTCAATGTTTGGAGCTGGTCCTTGATACAATCCAATAAGATGTCAAAAACACCTTTGTGTCTTACTTAGCTCCCAGAGAAGGGGGTCCTGATGGTGACGGTGTATTGAGGGGTGGCTGATGGTGGTGGGTGGCATAGATATCCCACACAGGATTAGAGCAATACCACTGGAAGAGGAGGAGGGGGAAAAAAAGAGGGAATGCCCCAGAAACACAACACCGCCTGACACGTATGGAATGGAGTCTTTGCAGCTCGACTAAATCACAACTGCCAGAAAGAGATCTCCAGAATCCCATCTTCTCCGAGGCCAAGCATTCAGCCTGTGAAACAGAGCTGTGTATGCCGACCACGTGTACATTCTGCACGTAACATGAGTGATGCCGCTCCATACCTTGTCTTTCAGTCAAGACTGTGAAATGCTCCACAGTAGTTAACAAGCTGATTTGTACACATTATGCATTTTTTTCCTTTTCTTTTTAGAAAAGATCAAACTCACCAAGTTTTGGAATGCACACACAGGTAAATATTTCTGCACTACACAATATCAACAGACAAGTAATACCAATGCAAGAACAACACGTTGCAGCAGCAGTGTAAGAGCAGAAACTTGCAGTCAGCTGTGTCCTCTACAAGCAGATCTGCAGACAGCAATATGATGGACAGCAGCCTTGCAACTTTTTGATGCTGCAAGAGGCCAGGATACGCTTGATAGAAACTAGTCATTACATCATGCTGTGCAACCATACTTGGTAACAGCAGCAATTATAGCTGTATCGAAAGGCCACAATCTAAAGCAGGGTGATCATCCCTCAAATGGGAATAACAAAGCATACTTGACGCACTTATTTATAAATATAAAGAGTGAAAGAAGTAGTTGAAGAATGAAAAAGAGAACTTGAGAGAAAAATTTGGAACTCACCCACTTTCTCACCTCCACACACCTGGCCAATCATTGTATGAAGTCAGCAAGCTTGTCAGATTTAGAAAAACTTACAAAAACTGTTGGATGTAGCAGCTGCAGGAGAAAGCTGAAGCTGAGGGCATAACAGAGCAAAAGAGTGAGCAGAGCACTGAGGACTTAAAGAGATGCCTAAAATGGCAAAAAGTGCATTTGATTTGATTTTCATAGAGCTCTTCATGTTAGTATATCTGACAAGTTCTCTGCCTGAATGAGCTCACGTCTCACTTTATTTATAAAAATGTACCACTAGAATAAGATGAAATAATTAGAATTTATTTCTTGAAGAGAAGTAAAAGCACCATTACACTGTACAGGTGTAGTCAAAATGGCAATATGATCGCAAGAGAGAAAACAAGGATTTACCATCAAAATATCAAGATAAACATTTGAGAAAATACAGAAAGCAAACGTAATATAAATTAAACACAATATACTAAACAGCACAAGGCAAACTGTATCACAGATTAGCAACTATCTTTTAGATTTTTTAAATCTGTAAATAATCTTTGTATTTGGTATAACTGAAGGGACAATGTGAGGGTGAAAGGAGCACAAGTAATATTTTAAAGCGTCAAAATGACAAAATAACAGTTTCCCTGAATGACACATCCATACACATTTTAAACCAAACATATCAAGAAGTATCACAGCATGCAAACCACCGACTTACCACAATATAACTTTAGAAACTAAATGCTTTACGCTCATCCCATTACTTCCCATTTAAGCACTCAATCATAATATAGTATGATGCAAGTGAGTCAAGACAGAAAAACCCAGAAGAGATCTCCAGTTATCAACTACACATTTTAAGTTGCGTGTCGGAGGAGCGGTCCGACAGCACTGTAAGGCTGCCACAGAACGACGGCACCTCAACACTTTTTCATACACTTTCGGTAACACAAGGCTTCACTTATAATTGGAATAAATGTACTCAAGAGAAACTTTTTATCCTGGCAGCTCGCTTCACCCAACATGATTTCAAACAAACACCTTCGCAATATTTAAAAGAAACGGCTTCTGCGAGACCTACCTTATTTTCAGTAATATTGTTGATCGTTTCATCAACAAATGCACATATTGGGCCACGTTTACACTGCAGAGAGAGCAGGGAAACATCAACAACACATTTTATTTAGAGTCTTCTATCAGCCTGACCTATCTGTCTTTGGACTACAGGAGGAAACCAAAGTAACTCTTTGAAGCACTACAGACCTCTTAAAAATGTTATTTCTTGGCCACAAAACACTAAATTGACGCATGTTTTTCTTTATAAATGCACAGTGAGCATTTTACTCTTAACTCCTAAAATTAAGCTTCAAGACAGTCTGCATACAGGGAGCCCAGCTAGTTGTTGGTGCTTTATATGAGAAGTTACCATAGACAAATTCATGTCCCTTGTTTTCTATGAATGCAGCACTCCGTCTAGTTTGTTTTTTTTGTGAGTGGAGTTTGCAAGTTCTCCCCATGTCTGTGTGAGTGATTCAGCTTCCTCCCATTGTCCAAAGTCATGCAAGTCAGTTAACTGAAAACTCTGTTTCCAGTGCAGGAACTTAACGAAACACAACATAATGTGCTGCCAAAGTCAGCCAGGATTCTGCTTTTTCCTCCACTGTTCTCTCATCATCTTTGTGAATGAGCTCTTAGAAATGAATTTTCAGGTTCCTTTAGGGGAACAAACGCCACAGTATGAATCCCACTTTACCGTTGTGTCTGTCGACAAGAACAACGGATATTTAGGTCAACAGATAAATAATGGTGGACATCTGAAATAAAAAGGTGTCCAGGTCCTTGCCAGTATTAGTAGAATAGAAGCTTTTCAGTGGAATCAATGATCGGAGATGAAAAGGTGTGTCAAGATTTTTCAGTGTCTGGCAGAAGGAAACACAAAAAAATGACAACTTTCCAAGGGTTAAAGTTAAGGTTATATGCTGTTATATTCCTGCACTGGAAAAGGCTGTCAATTAACCCTTCTTAAGTCCCACTCCTTTCTGCTCTGTGCTCAATATCAGCTGCGCAAGCTTGATACCCGGCAGATCCTCACTCAACATTCCCTGTTCCTGTAACACTTAGATAACATTTTAACATCTGCTAGTTAAAAGTGCTGGGAAAAAATGAAGATGGGTAAAAGATGTGACCGGCGGACTTGTGAATGTGACACTCAACACATTACATCAGCGTCACGGGACAGACGGGTTAGTTACCGACATGCTTTTAAGATAACATGAATTATTGTAAGCCAGATCAACTTCCCTTTGTTTATTTTATCTCTGTGATGCGTACGTGCTGCCCAAAAGTAACTTTTGGGGTTATACATTTGGATATGCACTATGTCTACTATCCCGTAAATATAACCTTCAAACACATACTGTAGTCCTCGCTGTTGGCCTGTTAAAGCTATATTGCCTGACGCCCAGAAACTGTCAGCACCCAACTTGACACAGAATCAGCGTGTTTCTGACCATCAACAGTAACTAAAGTGTGCACGACTTAGGATCGGCCAATTGCCAGAAGGTGGGGAAAGGTGGGGATGTTTTTCAATCTATTCTTTGATTTTGAAAACAATTGATGCCAATGTGAGCCCATGGAGAAGTTCACAACCCTATGTCCTGTGAAACAGCAGCCACTGAGAGTGTCAGGTTTGTAAGACAGGAGAGATCGAGGTGACTGGGTGAGGGGCGAAGCCTTTTGGTTGAACCCATTCTAACATAAACGCAGCGGAAATGTCTGTGACACAGCAGCTGGTGTGTGGTTACCATACAGGCTGGGCCTCAACGTTTCTCAGCTGCCTTTGCAAAGGAGAGAGAGCTGCTCCATTCATGGGCTGAATGGCCAGAAGACCTGCAGTAACTTGAGCGTCAACGCTCCTTCCTTTCTCTGTCCCAGACCCGAGCTCACCTCAGACTTGTCTCGTCTTTCTGCCAGGGCGTCTTGACTGAGTGGCAGCCATGTGCTCTGTTATCCCCCACACACTGCATTCGTGATTTCAGCTCGGGGGGGTTATCCCAGGGCATTTCACTGCTATCAAGAGTCATGTGGAGAGAGAGTGATCTGAGTGACGGGAAGAAGCAGGGAAAGATTATGCACACACTCCTCATGTTCCTGGAAAAGAACATTCTCAGGAGCAAATCTCGTCTGTTAGAATAAAAGTCAGAAGAGATGAAGCCTCTCAGAGCCTGTCATGATCATGAAAATGTAAATAAAATATTAATAATTCATTTTTTATACGCAATGCAAATGTAGACTGTACCCGGTTCACGAACACTTGGCAATATGCAGAAATCGAAAAAGTCATTCAAAACTTGGTGTGAGTTTTAGACAGCTTGGCTGCAATCATTTCTGCATGATTAAGGTTCATTGTTTGCCACTGTGTCGGCTTTTAAGGAGAAGATAAGTTTAGAATGATTTTCACCCAAACTGCATTCTCCGAGGCAATGAAAAAGTCACACTGTTCACTGCTGCCTGAAGACACTGTTCACAGCTTACAGGAAACGCGCCTCAGAGTAATCTTCTACTTGCAGAAAATGAACCGAAAAATGGGGTGAAAACACAGAAGAGCTGCTTATTACGGTGCAGAAAAGCCAGACAAGGCATTTTGAAAACTGTGAAACGTATGCATACAGCAGCTGGTATTTTTAAAATCCAATTTCCATCTGAACTCTTTTATGTCAGCCAATTTCAACATTTTTCACTTCTCAAAAAAATACTTATAAGTCCAATGCATGTTGCAAGCCAGGGTGAAGTTTTCCATCCCAAATTGCTCAGATTTAATTAAATGCTTGAATTATTAATTGTTTTTAAAATCAATGTGCAATTTTTGCATGCGACTGGTAATTATGGCAGCTGTTTTTTCTTTCAAAGGTTTTTTTGCACCACATCCGGATTTGCATATTTTTCATAAATGAGATGTAAACTGCAGTCTTACCTCAAGCAACTCGAGCGCAGAAAAGTGCGACTCAAGATACAATCTTTGTGAATGTGGAACTTCTATGTGCAAATAAACTATTGTATAGATTTGTTCAATATGGTGGACAGCAAACATCTTTACATTCAAGGCTGAATAATATCGCCTTTCTTTTTAATCTAAAAAAAAAAAAAAAAGGCTCAAGTCAAAGCTTAGTATCCAGTAAGTGTTCATCTAAAAATCCTGAAGTCCCATTCAAAAGCCTCAGACTCAAAGATCTGAGGAGCTGCAGCGGCTTTTCACTCTGGGCACAACTAGAATCTCATCCCCGTCTCGGATGCTGTAGGAATGGAGCGCCCGGCTGCCACACTTCAACTCCTCTGGTCCCACGACCGAACACATCTCTCGGTTTATATAGAAGAGCCTGATCCCGTTGGTGGGCAGCTGCAGCAGAGCTCGAAGGTGTTTCTTCAGGTCACCCACCGTCTGCTCCAGACGAAGACTAACAGCCTCCACCCTGTCGCCCCAGCGAACGTCCACCATGGTGCTGCGGGGGCTCAGGTCCACCTCCGCCAGCGGGGCCAGTTGACCGTACTTGGATACAAGGATGTGGTACCTGGGAGGAAGCAGGGCTCATGGCAGATCACTGAAAGGCTTTGCTAATTTTTTTGTTTTTTTTTAAGACTACAGAATAACAAGTTTGCAAGATGACAGTTAACCCAAAAATATAAAATACAAATGTATACTCTTACCTGTAAAGCTATTTATCAATCTAGATTTTTTTTAAGTGTGAGTTGCCAAGCTTTAGAGATATCACCCTTAAAGATGTCTGCCCTCTCTGCAATATAACAGAACTAGATGGCACTCGGCTTGTGGTGCTCAAAGCGGCAAAAAATAAAAGATCAAGAAAAGTCAAGTTATAGTTCCAGCATGTAACTCTCCATGAATTGTTTAATCTGTTGGTGTACAGGTTCAATAAAATTGAGACAATTTATAATATAATCGATGAGCTTTAGAGGTGTTTGCAGAAGGTACTGTTTTTTTTTTTTAAACTTTATGTTTTTTGATAGAAAAGATATAGTGATATAGTATAGTATAGAGAGACGGGATGACATGCAGCAAAGGGCCAAGGCTGGAATTGAACCCACGGCTGCTGCACCAAGGACACAGCCTTTGTACATAGAGCGCCCTGCTCAACCAGGTGAACTACTGGGCGCCTCCCAGTAACAAGAGGTGTTTTTATCGGCCGCTATGATATATGGAGGCAGCTGAGATGCAAGAAGTGCCCCTGTCTGGACATAACCCAGGGATGTTGCAGTTCTTATTATTTCTGGTCTTTCTGCTGGGGTGGAGGCCTTTAACGGTGAGTGGAAGAATTACATGTTATATCTACTATAGATGAAGCAGATGAGATCTATTAAAAAAAGAAAACCTCTTTCAATCAGCGACTACTGCATCTTTTCTTTTTTGTAAGTGCCAACTACCTCACCTCAGCCTAAGCAGTTCCATGCTGTATTTCAGCCTTTTCTTTACATTTCTGACATTCCCACTCAGCATATTTTAGGAGCAAATTTAAAATGGGCATAAAAACAGGTAAATGGCTTCGTGCCTCGTGTGTTTAAGTGGCAGAGAAACACCGAGTTCTCTGCCTCTTGCTTGCCGTGAGAAAGCTCTCAGCCACCTCAGGGGACTGCGTGTTCGAGATAAGGACCCAGGAACGATTAAATAAAATCCAGGAGAAAAGGCCTGTGCTTTCAAAGCTACTGTAACAGCTGGGCCAATCAAAGCAATTTCCCTTCCCTCCCCAAAAACTTCCCCACAAAGCCAGTCCCCTGGCCTGGGGTTTCTGGCCAAAACTTGTGGTCCACCATGGGAATTCTCCTCTAATGCCACAGTGCACAAAGTGCCATTCTAAGAGGAGCCATTTAGCTAAAAGGCTTCATTAAGGTGGTAAGCGTTGCATAATGGGGCAAATAATGCTGCAGGTGATAACAAGTCAGCATTCCAATTGTCTTTTCCAGCATTCTTCGCTAATGGACGGTAAAGTAGCGGCGAGAACAACAGGTATTGGAGCTAATACAGAAACTATCTAGCCCAGATCTAAACGAGCTTCTCTTTTGCCGTTTCGTCCTACCTCATTTTCTCATTTCTCTAGTTGAAAGATGACCTGCTCAAAAAGTTAAAATGTTGTTTTCCCCTTTTTTTTCTCCCAGACTCCAATCCCCACTGTTCCAGGTCCAGTCCCCTTTCAGCCCCTCTCTACTTATTCTACTGGATACTCCGACTCTCAGATTTCTTTTTCAACCCTCTTTCACTGCAACTAATCCTTCCTGTCCAGCCAACACATTTCTTTACATTTCTGTCTCCCAGTCCCACAACCCCTTTCCCAGATTATCTACAATTCTCTGCACATCCTAAAGAGATTATTGAAGCATATCGGTCTCTATCAGTCAGATTTATGGTTTGAGCTGCGTTTACAGTTACTCAAAGCCAGGCTGTGTCAGATGTGTTCACCTGAGAGGCTGTGACCAACCCTGCAGGGCTCTGATGTCTCGGGGTAGCAAGGCCACAGCCCCATCGGTGAGGAAAGGGGATAACGGCGTTCACTGCTTACCCAGCGTGTCCGACACCCCCGTAACACCGACATGCTGTCATGGTAATCTCTAGGGAACCTGGCTCCAAACCAAGACCACCAATGCATGGATGACGTATACAAACAGGGATAAGAAGTGGACTTGAACATGGCTTCTGAGAAAAAAATGTCTGAAGGTCTTCGGATGGTTTTGGCAAAGTATGATGAATATGATATCTGTGACATGATTTAATGGCTCCTGAATTTAACTGAATCAAAGTTGTTTTGTGGCAGACTTTGTGATATCAGCTAATACTTTATTGTTGTCGGAAGAATCGACATTATACGATATTGTGATAAAACTTGTGATTTGCTACCGAGCCCCTGAAAGGACATGGTGAGTAAAAAAACTGTGGGGAAAATGAGATGGTAAGAAAAAAAAATAGATGGTGGGGGAAAAATGAGATGGTTAAAAAAAAGAAAATATTACATGGTGGAAAAATTACATTGATTAAAAAATAATGGTGTAAAAAAATAGATGGTGGGGTGAAAATGAGATGGTTAAAAAAAAACTAATTACTTGGTGGCAAAATATAGATGCTGGGAAAAAATGGATGGAACAAAAAAAATAGAAATGATTAAATTAGATAATTAAAAAAATTGAGATTTTGAAAAAAAATATAGATGAATGGAAAAAATAGTGAAAAAAAATGGACAAAAAAAATGACATGATGAAAAAAATTAATGCTGGAAAAAAGTTTGCTCGGGAGAACACAAAGTTTTCTAGGGAGACTTTTTTATTTTCAACAATCTTTTTTTTCCCTCACTATCTATTTTTGTTGTCCTGGATGTCTCTTTAGGGGCTACATAATTAACATTCATATGTACAGCATAATTATCGTATACGTCTTGGATCTTCACATAATTAGGAAGACAATTCATAGCCAGGAGATTTATTCCAGCTACAGTGACATAAGAAATAAATAAATCTCTCAACTTAAGGTTTAAGGTTGACACAGTAGGTGTATACATAAAAAAAAGAAAAGAAAAAAATTCAACCTGCTACCTTGTGTATCACTTTTCCAATCAGAGAATTCCCAGCACAAAGGACTCATTGAGCAGGTAGAGACTGGTGGCATTGTCTCCCAAAGGTTAGTTTCCCCCAGTCAGAGACTACACCTTCCTTCACAAATCCCTCCAACATTCTGTCGAGGTTAAGTGGAATGCAGTCGGAGAAGAGCGCGGGCAATTATTTGACTGCTGTCAGCCTCCGAGGACGGCTTTCCAAATATTATACCACATACCGTAAATGTATTGAGGGCAAAGAGCGTGTTGGTGCTATTGCTACAACTGTACAAGTGTTCACAGGTACGAGTTATAAAAGTGGAAGACACTACTACTACATGTTCAGATTTCTGACTGATATGAGCTATAAAAATAACTTCGGCCCACTCATGTCGCACATATCATGGCTTTAAATACCTGGTGGATACAAATACACACAAAGCGCAACAACTCAGGGTCAGTGAAATCATAACGTTTGTTCTATTTCTGGCCAAGTTGTAAATAATTAAATCTTTAGACTCAATTTCCTCATTTTGTATTTAGTAATCTATATTGTAGCTGGCTGATATATCGATATCATATGATGTTGTGATACAAGACTAGATTTCGTCTTAAATTTTTAATATTTTTATATCATGAGACAAGTCTATCCCTAGTTTTAAAAGGTGCATTATAGTAAAGTGATGTCATTTTCAAAATGACTTGACTTCTTAAGCTGTTCTATAATTTGCCTTTACCCACTTAGTCATTTAGCCACATTATTAATGACTATTCATCAAAAAAGTTTTGTGAAAGCACCAAAAGTCAACTCTACAATACCACCACAATTTTTGACACTGAGGTATCTGGTTAAAAAATATAATGATATTTGATTTTCAAATTAATTCTGGTCGATTGCCAGTGCTGATACAGATATGACATATGTCTTTCCACATAATTGCAGAGAGCATCAAGTCATGTTAGTTAAATAAAACATTCGAGTCCAACGAAAAACTTAGAGCGGGTTTGAATTGGAATTAGCTGGCTTTTGTTGAGATGTTACCATTTATTTTGAGATTTTACAATGCAATGTAAAAAAAAAAATGACTCATGAAATAACACTTGTCATCTCTGAGCATTTCTAGGACTACTGAAATACTGATTTGAGACATTATAATACCAATTAAGGCCTTATTTTAAATTAATGAATTCAATGCCTTTTAAGGCTTTTTAAGGACCCGCGCAAACCCTGGGAAGTACACGCTTTTGTTTTTATGTGAACAAGAAATACCATTAAAGAGTGAAACACTAACGCTAATGGTGCCATCATTTAAAATTAGGGGTTGAGTGGGAAATAGGCGTGGGTGTGAAATACATATTGTGTGCATATTGTGTGTCTGAGTACCTCATAGGGAGTTCCTGTTCTGGGCAGTCCTGGTAGTACCGGATGAAAAGCCTCTCAGCATCCTCCCTCTCTCCATTAGACACTGCACTCCCATTCAGCAGCACCACAGATGGCAGCCTGAAGGCAGGGACATTTGGGGTATGGAGATTAGAGGCAAAATAAGAAAACATGCTGTCCTGATTGTGTAGGACAATAGAGATTTGATGTATGTGTGCGTAAGTTCAGACTCACTGTGCTAAAAGGAGGCAGCGTCTCTCATGGGTGGTGTAAGGCTGCAATAAAGGAATCCCTTTTGCTTTGACTTCCTCCAGCTTAGGGAAGAAGTTCAGCCTTTCAATGTCCTCCCATTTACTAAGCCCTGAACAACACAACATCACAGAGTTTTAGGGCCACAGAGAATACTTAGTCGAAAAATCAAACCTGCGCACAGCCTTCATCCTCCCTCTCAGACCTGAGTTGTTGAGGTTGATGCTGCGCAGGTTGGGGAAGAGCCGCTGCAGTGTTTCCTGAGTGTCATCCACAGAGTCCACACTATTATTGGCCAGAACCAGTGTGCTCAGACTCGGGTACATCTGCCCAAACTTCCTCACTTCTGCCCATTGGTGCAGCTGGTTGTCTGTGATCTGCAGCAGGCGTAGTGACGGACAGGACGTCTGGGATACTGACACAGTGTTGTAGCCATTCAGGCACAGGAAAAGCTCCTCCAGCCTGGATGATGAAGTGAATTGATTAAAACTTCAAAACATTTTTCGGGTCAAATGTGCATCTGATATATTTGTTGTGCTCATTTTTAAGCCTCTGTTTGATTTATTGGCTCTCTGTGGTTGAATCCCCACAATGAGGGCATGTCTTTGAATCTACTTTCAGGAAAGGCTGCTGTCGTTCTATAGATGAAACAATGTATTAGTTCATCTCTCCATACTGTTAACCCTTTGAAACATGAGCAAATTGGCTTGATTTAATTAGTAAAACATGGAAAGAAGGCAACAAGAAATGACCTAAATATCAGCAAGATATTTGTAAACAGTTTTTTTAAAAAGGGGAAAAAAGTGGAAAATTTGCATAAAAAAAATAAAGAGCATCATGAACATGAAATAACCTGGGAAAAACAGTGCGAAATTAAAGGAAAAATAATAAATAGAAATAATAATGCTAAATTTAATTTTATTCTGTATGCTAATTTTAAATATAAAATTTTTTAAATGCAACTTCTGGTCATTTTCCATTAGGCTTTTTTTAAAATCATTTTCTATTGATTCTTTTTTTCTAGATTTTTTTCATAAGTTCTGCAATTTATGCTAAGTTGCTGATTGCCTCTCTTTGAAAGAAATTTAACCAATCTTAGGTTTTAAAGGATTAAAAGCTTGTTAAAGGTGTCAAAAAGCAGCACAAAAGAACTGATGACAATTCAGGTTTAAAAAGGTTAACACAGGTCAATGATCTCACAATTCACTGACTTTCCTTCCCTGTTGTAGCCCTTTTTGCACAGAGATCCTGTAATACTCCTGCAACAGCAATCCCTCATATTGCCAGCTTTGCTTTCTTGCACAGAATCAAGCAAAGCCGTTATATCACTGCCCCAGTGTGTGATTTTATAAAGCATGTCGGTTTTCCAGAAGCAAAAGAGGTATGATGTGCAACGTTAAAGCATCTGCATCTAGTCTGATATACAACACAGGCAACCTGCAGCATATTTTTCACCAAAACAATGGCAATACATGGCACTAACAATCATTTACCGTCCGTTACATGGCGATTGATCGCGCCCTCTGCTCTGAGGGTAAGGAGCTCCTGGACCTCATTGTATCCCCAGTTTGCTGACATTTTTGGTTTTCTGTTCTTCTTCTTTGAGTAAGCTGCTAGCTGCTTTTTAAATAATCTTTTCAAATATCTGTACGTTCAATTCAAAAGGGCAACATCTGCATGTCTCATCACTTACTCTGGTGTGTGTTTTGTGAGTGTGTGCACTGCGTCCCAGCTGATGTGTGTGTTAATGAGGACGAGCTGTCGGAGCCTGGAGAACACCTCAGCCATGCTGGGCTCCAGCTCCACGCCGCTCAGGGGGTTCATGCTCAGATTGAGGAAGTCCAGGTGGGGGATGTTGGAAACAATGGTGCAGATCTGGCAACCCACAAGCAAAAATGAACAAATACACAAAAAAGAAACCTTGCAGAAAATTTTAAGCATATACAATGCATATAACTATCACTAATCACAGGTTTTCTCAATAAAAGTCTGGCTTTGATGAGAAGGATATAAAAGCTTCAGCTCCTTATTTGAAATCATATTCTAAATATAGCGTACACTTAAACCTTTTTTGATTTTCTTTACGTGGCTAAATACATTTTGTTGCTGACCCCTCCGTGGCAGGAGATTGTTTAGCCTTCATGCCTGTTTCTTCAAAGTGGGGGAGTGCAAACTGTCTTCTACTGTATGTATACACTAACTGAGTATAACTTTGTGTGCAGGAAAACTGCAGCGGCAACTAACAACACCAATAATCTTAAACCATGACACTGCCCCACACGTCTGATACAAATAATTCTGTCTTAAATTATAGCGGGGCCTTTGCAGTCAGTACAAATTAGATCAAAGTGATAATTTCTGTCTCTGGAGTAGCTCGGCTTTTGAGAAATATTACCGCCAAGAGTCTTTTACAGACACCCACCTCTGTCCAGTCGTTCAGTTGATTGTGGGACAGGTCGAGCTCGACCACGTGGCCACAGAAAGCTGCAATATCTGAGCCATCACCGGCTTTACTGATTCCAGAGTCACTCAGAACAAGTATGCTGGGCAGGAACAGTCGATCTGCAACAAAATGAGTTAAGCAAACTTCACTCAGCTTTTGTGCAGTAAATGTACTGATGATTATAACACTGACATAATTCTCTGCATCGTCTCTCACCTTTGACGGGGGATCCTGGTGGGCTGGGCATGACCATTACTCCTTGTCCGTAGGGGAAATTCTCTGGGTTGTATTTCTCACTGAGGACTTGGACGAATGTGTGCACCTCCTCTTCATCAGAGGACGGCTCCATGGTCCCAGCCCTGAGCAGGTCCCCAAGGAGAGACAAGGAAACACAGGGTGCAAACAACAAAGTCAGTCAATTTCTTTTCAGTTTATATTATTTTTGGAGCCTTTGATTAGTGGAGTCATTAAAACAGTTACACCAGGGCTCTGATCTATTTTCACCACGTGAAGAATAAGGCTGATGATTTTACTTAGATTAAATTGTTGCTATTGCTATTTTTTTAACCTCCTAACACCTGGGGACTGTTGTTTATAGCAAACATTAGCCAAACTAGAAATACCTGAATTGTTTTGTTTGTAAGGGGGTTGTCACTAGCTACAGATATAAAGCTGCTATGAGAAACTTTGCATGTTGCCAGCCTCAAATGGCTGCCTACAGGAACATCTGAGAAACTTCAATAATCAGAAACCATAAAAGATGATATCAGTAAATTTATTGAGTTCCTTTTAGCAGTGTGAGGATTTACTGATAAAACCATGTGACAGTCTTCACGATGAACTCATCTATTTCACCAGCTTATAACACGCAAACATAAAAACAACTTCCAGAAACAACAAACAGGGCTTTGTTGTAACTTTAACTTTCATTTGTGAGCATATTTTGTATTTCTTCCTTAGTCTTCTACGACATAAAGGGTCACACACACGCATGCCTTGTTGCTCAAAGTAAAGACAGACTCACACTGACAAATATTTAGACCTTCACATTTGTATTTTTTTTCTGAACAAGGAAAACTTGTGTGGACATTTAGTGACTGTGGAAGCAGTGTGGCCAGTTTAACCAGCATAACACTGCAGGACATTAAACAAATTCACTGAAGCATTTTGCTGCAGGGCTTTAATGTACCTCTTAGGTAATGGGGGAGTTAGTTACCTTAAAAATCCTCAATTTCAGAAGCTTAAAAAAGACAATAAACACAAAATTCTAAGTACTTTTTTGGATGAACATTTGAGAGTACTGCCCAAAAAAATTTGATATATGAGCTAAAAGATATTGCTAACAATATTCGCTAAGGGAGAAAAAGTCTGTCTTTTTCTTAGTCAGCCCAGGCAAAGAATAGAAATTAATGACTTTGAGTTGGAAATGATTATTACTGATAATAATTCTGATTAAAAGTAGTGGCAGTAGAAACCATTTCTCTTAGTCTTGTTGTTCCTGCTGGCAGAGTATGCGTTGGATAAAAAGGTCTAAAAATAACCCTTCAACATCACAGAATAACCTCCAAGACACAGAAGCAGAAACGTGAGAGGCAAAGTAGCACTGACAAGAGCAGGTGCATGGTTGACTCCAATGCACTTCTTATTAAGGCTGCACCACCTGTTCCTGCCTAAACTCATTTTGTGTAGTTCTGCAACAGTTAACCGATTAACCAGTTAGTTGATTAACACAAGTTACTTGTTAATTATTTTGATAATTGATGTTTTAAGCAAAAAACAAACAAAAAAAACAGCTTTTCTCCATTTCATATCACTATGGAATAAATATCTATCTCTATCAAGAAACAATGTAAAGAAATAATTATGAATTTTTGGACATTTTATAAACTAAACAAATGATCAAAACATTTATTGACCTTTTAATGAATATCAGATACACAGCTGCAGCCCCAACTATGTGTTTGAAAGAAAACAAGACTATATTTGCATATTTATTTATTGACAATTCTTGGTAGTTGTTTTCCATTAAGGTACGGGGCTTAGCAAACACAGGACTATTATCACTCCAAATATAAATAATTAAAATAGAGAAACTGTCCTGTCAACTTTGGCATCTAACAGCTGATAGCTCAAAGCCAGGCTGGCAACAGTGTCTAAAACATACTGCAGCCCTGCAGAAGAAACAGCAACACATGTGAATAAAAAAAAAGTTCCTGATTGTCCTGATTTAATGTATGCTGAAATTATTCAATTAGTATGCAAGGATTTATTTTTTAGAGTTATGATGATATCATTCATCACAAAGCATATAACCTTGGCCTTGTGTGCACCCCGGGTAGCCCAGGACTCACCCTCTCTCTTCAGCCCTGATCAGCCCTATCGGTTTCGAAACATCTTAAACTCAGCCCACCTGAGGTGGTGTTTTTGCAAAATGACTGAGCGTTGCGTCCGGACACTGTCTGATGTTTCTGTCATAGATAGTTTCTTGTTTCACAGATGCCCTGATTCAAACCTCTGATGTAGCAGAGACCAAAGGAAAGCCTGTTTTCAACTACACATCAGATCACAAAACTCATCTGCTGCTGAGAGAAAATGTTGATGTGAACTTTGATGAAACAAGAAGAAGAGCGTCTAAAAAAAGAGCTCAGCTGAGTTTGGGGATCAGAGAAAACCAATATACATTTGTGTAAATATAAAATGTCTGCCAGCTTGATGGTATAAATTGGAAGAGGAAGTCCTATGACTTGCAATAAATAAGTAAAGGAACAACTTGCGGGAATTTTCTTTATCTAAGGACAATTTCCTTCTATGCACCTGTCTGCCAGTTTTTGAATGGAACAAAAACAACACAGGCAAACAGACTTTGCGCTTCATAAAAAGGAGTGAATGTGCATTTTATGGCTGACAAAAGAAAGACAGAGCGACAGCTGGTTTCCTGGCAGGTTCAAGGGATACAAAAAAAAAGTTCAGTCCAACACAATACACTGACAACAAAGTATTTGATAAACATATGCCAGACTAATCTGATATTCTCCAAACATCCATTTAAAACCTATCCATATGATGTTAGCTGTCTCATCCTGTGTATTTTTTTCTACAAATATGTTGTGCAAACCTGTGTTGTCCTCTTCAGCCTTTCTTCAATTCGGCACACCTAACAAGCAGCAAGTTATTTTCTTTATAGGAATACAACTTTTAAAACTCGTCGCTGCTGCCTTCACGGTTTAGTTACTGACACAATGCTAATCCAATTTCATGGTACAGTATTACATACAAGGCGTTTTATTTAATGCCGAATTGAATGGCGACCCACGGCGATTCAAAAGCAGTCCAAAGTGCAAGCTATATCTGGCATTTAGACGTCCTGATAAGCGAGACTACATTGAACTCAAAGGTTTTTCAACAGGGTTTGGCGATACATTCTTCAAGCGAGATAAGCACATTTGGTGGTGGGGGGGCTGGCTGCGACCGAGGCCTGGCTGCCTGATGTCGCTCGTGCAAAAATAACATGGACAAAATAACAATGTAAACGTCGACATTTTGAAAGTAGAGGAGGGTACGTTTATTCACCTCACAGCCACACAATTTCACGACGGTGTCAACCTCGAAAAGATGTGCAACATGTATGAGGTTGTGCAGTAGTGTAACTTAGCTACCTTCACCTCAAACGTTAGATTGAGAAAGGTATTATGATTTCAGTGGCTGCTACAGTCGAGATATTATCATGCCCTCTCAAGCGTACATCACATGTGACTACTCATGTAATATTTTGTAACTGATACGGTATATTTCGAGACCATTGCACTCACCGTCCCCGGAACCCCCTCGGTGCTGTGTTTGTTTTTGTTGTTCTTCGGTTAGTTGACAGTTTAAGACACGCCTACTTTCCGGAAGTGACGTAGTTTAAATGTTTTTTTTTATTTTTAAACTCGTCTTCTTACTGTACATTTTTTCTTTTAAAAACTATACACACTAATCAGTAAGACATTACCGGGTCTAATATACAATTTAGTAGGCCAATATTTAAAAAAAAGTATATAAATATTATTTTTGAAGTTGGGAGCGTTTCTGATTCGTCATGCCAAAAGCTATATCGCCAAGTATTTGCGACAAATATAACCCGCAAGAATTAAATCTAGTCATTTTGAGGCAGAAACAACCTTTCAGTCACAAGATAGCGGCTGTTATCACTTTTCGGCAAGTTGAGAATGCATTTTATGCATTGCATTGGTCTTTAAAGGGTATTTACATTGGTAAAAAGGGACTGAGTGGGCAATAATCTGTCAAATATAATCACTATGAATGAAATTAAGTGATTAAGAGGCAGAAACAACTTTTCAATGATAAGACAGCAGCTGCAAATTATAGCAGGTATTTTCGGTATTTACACATGTAAAAATGACTGGAGTGATTACAATTCATCAAATACAACCCCCAAGATTTCAAAATAAATTTTGAGGCAGAAACAGCCTTTCAGTAATAAGATAGGAGCTGTAATCAGTTTTTGGCCATTTGAAAATTGCATTTTAGTTTGTATTTGTTATATTGGCTCTTCAAAAGCTATTTCAGCATGTAAAAGGAGGTAAAAGGACTGGAGTGGTTATAATCTCAGCCACGGAGCAGGTAAAATAATGCAGGCTCATAAGGATAACAGCAGTAGATACCTTTATTTTTACATTACTCATCCGTAAAGTATGATAGACTACTTTCCAAATATAAACAAGATACACATACTAAACAAAAAACATTTGAATATATGTGTTCATAGGAGGACCCATTTTACAGTTAAATTGTGAGTTAAATGACAAAATGATTAGAAAAGATTAAAATTGGGGCTGTAGTCAATATTACAATAAGAAAACAAAATGATCTTTCATGTTCAGAAACATAGTTCAGACAAGAAAAGGAAAGAAGCTGCATAGACATCTCTTTCACTGTTGCATCATTACACCATATAAAGAAAGATGGTATTTATATTCATCCTCAAGTTGCCCAAAGTTTTTCTTAATTTACAATCATGAGGCGAAATATTTGACAGTAGTTTTAATGGCATGACACAGTCCTACCCCATGCTGCCACTAGATGGCAGTCATGTTGTTTGCAGTAAACAGGTAGAAGGAAGAAGTATAGCATTTTTTAAAACACTTCACTACAACTAAAAGTCCTGCATTTTACCAGGACATCAGCTAAATGTACTTTAGATATTAAAAGTTAAAGTAAAAATTGTCCTTTTGACTGGTATATATATTAGTACATTTCTATGGCAAATACTGATGCATCAGTGCTTAAGTAGCGTTTTGCTGATGTAGCTGGTTAATGTGGAGCTTGTTTAAAGGTTCAGCATGCAGGATTTAGGGGAATATGAAAAAATAAGAATTACTGTGTTTTTGCTACCTTAGAATTAGTTTTTTTTCCATGTACATATGGGAGCAGGTCCCCATTTACAGACATCACCATGCTGCATCGTCTTTCACGTTTTTACATCAGCCACCATATTTAGCAGCCAATCAACAATAAGTGCGTTAGAAAAACACAATTTAAAAAAAAAAAAAAATCATTACTAATTCATACCTTCTAATTTCATATCTTCACTGGTTTAAATCACTGGAACAGACCTCTGCAGATAATTTGGCTCATAGTGAAAAACCTTATGAATTTTGGGATGTAAAATTAACAGAAATTAATGAGCACACATTTGCAAACAGATCTAAAAAAAAAATATCAGATTTTAAAATATATGAATTTGTGCTCAGGACACTAAGTCAACCATGACTTCGCTCCACTGCCACTTGTAGCCTATATATAACAGAAGAACTATTATGAGTTGTGGTACTGGGTATCTATAAAAGGAGATTGCACAAGTCAGAAAAATGCCTTGAGCCAGTCATCCCGTCTGTCGGGGGTTCAAGAGAGCGGAATATAATTCCAATTCACAGACAACGTAACAGTTCTCTATCTTTAACCAGTTAAACAATAGATGATTTCCTGCTGCTGTTAATAAATCCTGGTCGTTTGCTATGTCGCTCCATAATCGTCACTACTCTTTATAACAAGCAAGTTTTCCAATCTTTAACCTGCCTGACCTGTTTGTGTTTTCTGTTTGATGCAGATTACAAAGCCTTTTTTCTAGCATTTTGGCCAGGGACTACAGATGAAAAATAGCCTTTATTTGCACTGTCCTTTTTTCCCCCAATAAACTAGACTAAACAAAATGACATTTATTTGACATCCTGAAGGGTTTTACGGCTCACCAGACTCCATTAGATTTCCATCTGTTTTAAGAAATGGGACTTTTTCTGGATAGTTAGCTGTGTCATAGTTCATTACACAGTTAAGATACATGGGCGGGGGGTTCCAGAGTTTGTTTTTGGAGAAAGTATCTGAACACCAAGAGGAAGCTATGACTACAGTATTATTCACTGTCAAAACAAAACAAAAACTAACTCGTACTTTTGATGGGACTGTAGAATTACCAAGTGCCTGTTTTAAAGATTTTTCCCCGAATGGGTCCAACACCACAATGCATGCACATGGTCCAAACATGGGGTGTATCTTATGATACTGCTCATGATAATCATGACAATGGTAATATTCCTACATGTTGATATAACAACGTTACACACGGCAACAACAAGCATGGCTTAAGGCGATAATGCTGCCGACTCAGCATTGAAAATTTGAAGGCAAACGGTTATATTTATGCCGACATTTAAAACACTTCTTTTGTTGCAGTTGTATGTTCTTGAAATTAATAATCCATTTTTTTTAGGGATGCAAGATATTGGATTTTTTAATGATATCCGATTTGCCAATATATAACTGATTTGAATGACAACAGATATATATTCACCAGCAGATGGAGACAAATGCAATGCTTTTCAAGATATGTAATATTTATTTCCTGTGCAAAATAAGAAAAATAATTCAAGGTTAATGTTTTGTACGTCTTACGGAAGTCCTGAGGGGAAAGGGAGAAAACGTTTTTTTCTGGTAATCCATTTTCTAAGTTCAAAAATTTTTCTTTTCATGTGTGCAATAAATTAAAATATATATATATATATACATGGATAACATGCTGATATTATTGTGCATACCTAAATATTTTTCATTATTTTATCATATTATCAAGAATATCGTTATCCTAAAAATACACTGAAATATTTTGATATTATTTTAGAGACATATCTCCCCCCCCTATTCTAAACCAAGTTAACAGACACAAATCTGTCCCTCAGAAACTCAAACATGTCATGTCATTTCATTTTGAAGTTACCGTAACCGTTTTACCGTTCTTGCTGTTAATGCAAACATTAAGTCAATAAAAACTTACCATAATACAGTGCTTCTAAATAAAGAAAGGAGTGTAAATACATAATAATGTGATTCAGCTGACACTGTTTAGGCTGTAAAAGGAAATGATGTCATGCAGACATCCTGAGAAGACTCTCATAACTGACCTGGGGACTATTAGGCTAATCCTCATGTTGTTATTTAAGTGCAGGGATTAACTTGTAAAAGCATGCTATATTTATGCACAAAAACAAATGAAACTGGGATCACATGAGTTTATAGTTTATGAACATGTTACAAGGGTGTTCGACAGTATATAAGTGGTGCACGGTGTGAGTCAGGCCAAAACTGAGTCCAGAAAGAGCGAGGGAGATAAGACAGGACGAGAGGGAGTGGCCAAACACTCTCCTAATCCAGAATGATCCAGTGAGTCAACCTTAGTCCAGATTAATCTACCAGTACCTCACTGTCTGTGGGACAGAGGGGATATAAACAAAAAAACAAGAGGCAGAAGAGTCCAGACAAGCTGCTGGATCTTTTTGTCCACTAAAACTTTAATTTCTCCTTTTTGCTTCTATTGGATTATCACTGTATCACAACAAGAGGGACGGCAGCTGAGACACATGGCGCTCCTGAAGTCAGGCTGGCTGTGGAGACAGAGTGAGTAGATACAGGACAATTTTTTAATCAAAGATCAAGAAACACGGGGGGGGCGGGTGAATACTCTGCCTGTTATGATAAGGAGCACAATTTCAATTTCTCCAGTGTGAGAATTTCCAGTTTTTCTCTTATCTCGTTATTAACTTTTGGAAGATGACGTCTTGGTGTCTGGGAACTCAATATTTGGTATTAAAAATGTTAGGGGGATTTCATGCTTTAGTCCGAAGTTAACAGTAGAGGGACAGGAAATGAGGGGAGAGAGAGACAGAGGGGGTGTACAAAAACACTGAAGGCCAGACTCAAACTACAAACTCAAACTCTACTCTGAGGACACAAATTTAACACATTTTCTGACATTTTGTAGGATAAAAGATGTATGGATTTATTATTGATCAAGTAAATGGTTCCCTTTTTCTATTACTGTGTAAACTGACAATCCCATAAGTGACATATTTTATGGATATTTCAAATCATCTTCAATACATAACAATAACAGTACAGAAAAAATGATAAAATGTACAATTGACCCAAAAAGTAAAAATAATAACAGCAGGAAGTTTGTGTAAAGTGAGCTATTTGGTTACATTTTAATCTGATTATTCCTGTGAATAGTGCATCAGAGATTCGTTTTTGTGATATTTTTAGGAACTTTTTATAGGATTCTCTCTACACATAATATATTTTCAAACTTTAGCAGTCATTTTTGACAAATTCATTCCTGTGCGATCTTTTTGAGTTTATATCTTGAATTATAATCTAATCTTTAAAAGTAATTATTTATATACATGTTTAATTTAGTTATTTTTCACCCAGAAATGAATAAAATGCTGAGTTTTAGGCCGACTGTATTTCTATAAAAAGTTTCTTACACCCCTTAAAATCAGGAAGGCCTTGTGCTCCCCTGTAAAGCTTTGGGATCAGGACCTCAGGCTTAACCAGCAGATTATGTCATGATATGTTTTCTACTTTAGTATTTCAACAAGCATTCATTAAAATATTAAAATACATCAATAAAAATGTCATCTTGGTTGATTCAGAAATCAAACATTTGATCTTCAAGTTACAGAACGACTCCAGCAGCCGAGCGAGCACCAGATATGCACTATAGACTAACAAATTATTGATTTCTCACACTAGTGTTGATATTGCGTTTTAAGAAATCTGATGATTAAATATCAAACCATGGTCATCCTTTTAAATACACAAACATTTTTATAACGGCCTCTTGAATTTAGTTATTAAAGAACTGTTAACGTGAACCGAAAAAAAGAACGTTTTGCACCTAAATGAATTAACAGAGGCACTATTTTAAAGTGCTTCAAACATATTTTTAGAATTTATGTTCTACAACTGCTGTCTTGACATATATTCAGATACAGATGTATTTATGATCAGATAATATCCATCAGACTTAACTGTCACTCTCAAATATGTCCCACTGTGGTTGTCCAGATGTTTCCACATTCATATAACAAAAAATCCTTAACTTAATTTCACCATTCAAAATTAAATTGAACTTCAATCAGATATACTGAGCATTTTCTAGAAAGTAAAAACTGTACCTGTTATGAAACTCCAACCTTTGTAACTTGTAATCCCATTATTTGTCCCTGGCCATGTCCTTAAGTGGCTTACGCCGCTGAGTCAGTCACGATGTGTCTGCTTGATTGTTTTTTTTCTTTTTTTTACCAAGTTGCTAATTTCCCCTTCAAGGTGAAACACTAATGGTACACTGTGACATGTGTCTCCTCTCTAGCGTCCTATCTAAAACGCTGGAAGTTAAACTGGTGTGACCTCTGGATAGATGGGAGTCTTTGCTTTTACAAGACTGACAGCAGGCGAGAGCTGGAGCACCGCGTCAGCCTCAAGATGTCATGCGTAGATGTGAGGTCTGGCCTGGAGTGTGGAGGTACAGCACGCTGCTGGTCAACCTTTCCTGCAGATCCATTGTTTTTGGGGTTATTTTTTATGTTATCGAGCACTGCTCAAACTCACAAACTTTTATCTTAAGGCTGTCTGTAGCGATGATTATTTTTAACGATGTCACAAAAACAATGCCTGAAATGACTGCATATGAAAGGAGTCACTTTGAGTGACAAACCCAAGGATTTAGTTATCTCATCTACCAGCTGCAGCTACTTTTTAGCTAATAAACCCACTGTGCACTACCAGACCCGCAGCACAGAGCAGATCGACACAGTTAGAGGCATGCTGGTGAACATTTAGCAGCTGAAAAGCCAGATATTTCCCTCAGGAGTTGGGGGAGACTAAAAACACCACACCAGGAGCTGAAAAATGTTGCAGGGCTCCTGTCTGGAAATGTTAAATGATCTCTTGACTGGGTTTTAATTTAGGGGAAGCCATGACTTCAATAAGTATTTTACTGACATAAAGAAGGCCGTCACATAAAACTAGTCTCTCTCTGCTGTAGAAAGACTACAATAATACTTTTGAAATCGGTATTGACTAGAGAAAACAAGTAAAAAGGGTGCTTTTGCTCAAGAGGTCCTTCCTTCCATCAGCCATCAGGCTATACAACACCAGCCTTAGCCAACAATAACCTGGACTCACTACAATCAAAAGTTTCTGCCAGTTGCTGTACATTTTTTTCTTCTTCTTTGATACATGCCTATTTGTGCACTTTTGTATATTTTATATTTTGTATATATTGATATTTTATATATTTTTTCTGTACACACGGCTGCTGTGACAAGCTAATTTCCCACAAGTGGGATAAATAAACGTGTCTAAGTCTAAGTCTAAGTCTAAGAGGTAAAAAACCTACAACTCCCAGAATGCTACACGTCTGATCAGACCAATAAACACTCCCGCTGGTGGGTGACGTAATGTGGACTGGTCCATGTGAAACAACAGCAGCTGGCCGATTCTCATATTACAGTAAAAGAGTAAACTAAATCATGTTTCTGAAAGGATTTGAGGTGAGAAATATGCAACCAAGAAACAGATTCTTAGTTTATATTTGATCAGGGCTGCTTAGTTTTTCCATTTGATCTCTGCGTTTTCGATCTCAGTGCAGGAAGCAGTATGGTGCCGACTTCCTGTTCACAAACGTACACTTTTACAGCTAAAAAATATGTTTCTATTTTTCTCCTAAAATGTTTTCAGAAAGTGCACTAACAAAATCTTGATTTATATTCAGTCAATACTGCCTAGTTTTACCATTTGATTGGATTATGTGCAACTTTGAGAGCAAGACAATTTGCAAAATTTGACCTAAAACAGTCAGTATACTGACATATATCTGCGTGTATATGCATATTTTTAAAAGTCTGATTTTAGGGGTTACCAATGACTGCAGTTACATGGAAAATCATTTCTCTCTTAAAATGCAGTGCAGACGGAGAATGGAGCTCTGCAAAAAGTTCAGATAACAAAAATAAGTAAAAATGATAATAGTAGACGATAATCTTAGTAATCCATCATTTCCTAAGTAAAACACTATGTTGATTTCTCATATACCAACTGCAATAACAGAGTAAAATAAAGATTAGTTTGTAATATAGATGCTATATAATCAGTATTTAGCATGGAGCTGGGGAACAGCTTTTGTTTAATGATTTCTCTGCAGGGGCTTTAAACAGCCAAGCAGCATGAGACCATTTTACAGAACCAGATGCTTCCTATAGTGCAACCGCACTTCACCACACTGCGCACAACTTAAGAAAAATCCAAAGTGGTTTCACAAAAATAAGAATAAACCAAATGCCTTTCGTGGCCTCACAGATATCAACTTTGTACTCCCTAAAGCTTCTTATAGACAACATGACATGACAACGTGGCTGAAGCTGTTCTGAAGGACTACCGCTTAAAATAATAGAAAGAATATGTCCAAAATGTTATTAAAATTGTTTGTTCTTCCTATTTATATAAACACCAAAATCAATTGCGCGTATATAAACGTCTTTCTGTTGTGTGACAGTAGACTACTAGTTAGCTCAGTCTGAAAACATTAATGGTATTTCAAAGTTTATTTCGTAAATGTTATAAAGGTGTGCAACTAAGTCGGATGTTTTTTTTTATTTTCTGGTTTAGTTTGTCTAATTTGGTTTTATTTTAATTTATTTTTTCCCTTTTTCTGACAGTGGATCCTTTTTATATTTATATAATTTGTATTTTTGAATAAAGTCTAAAGGTCAGTATATTTGAATGTTAAAACAAATAAAAATTCAAATTACAAAAAATAATAATAATAATAATAATAAAGGTGTGTATCTTCATGTTTTATTGTCTAAGTAAAAGATTCTTAGTTTAATTTTATGTGTAACAGTCAATATAAACATATCATCTGAAGAGTATAATTTCATTGTAAAGCCACAAATTACCCAAAGACTTCAGTCTTTCTCTAAGTTTTTGACTGACAGAAGAATGATGACTAACTTTTGGGTAAATTACGTCTTTAACTTGTTTTTGGGCTGCAGGTGTGACTCCACCAGAGAGTAACCCGAGGGAGAATCTCATTGTGGTTCAGCTCGCAAACGGCTCAACAGTCAACCTGTGTGCTAACAGCGAGGATGAGTCCATGTAGGTACTCTCACTGCACTCGTGTCCTCTATGCTCTGCTTCCCTTTACATCCATCCATCAGGTCTTCATTCCTGTTCACGTCTTTTTCAGAGCGTGGAAACTGACTCTGCTGGACACCAGGAGAAACCCGGTGAGTGATTGATCGAGTGTTCTCTGTAAGCGCCGAGACACGATCTGTTCACGCTCATTGGTGTTTGGTTTTTCCACCTCGGTGCTGAAAGGTTTTTTTCTCTCCCTGCAGGTGTTCACATACGACCCATATGATGACTCCTACCAGGCTGTGCCCATCAACAACTACCATACCGTCTACATCACACCTGGAGCAGGACCAGGTATGTTACCATGGTGATGCAGGGCACATGAAAGCTAACCCCAAAATACTGTGAATCTGACTTGGCAACCATTGACTCATGTTTAACAGGGTTCCTGCAGCTTAAGGCAAAGTAGATTTAGATTTAAAGTGCTTGTTTTCCACTGAGACAACACTGCATTTACAGCAAGGATTGAGCCATCAAAACTGGGTATTTTAATCCAAAATAAGACCTTTCTCTAACCATAACCAAGCCGTTTTTGTGCCTAAATCTAACCACATGTTAAGTACAATTGTTGAAACTTACTGAAACATTAAGGTTCATTGTATCTGCTACATAACAATGTACAAATGTAACATATCCACTGCTTACAGGAATGTACAATGGCAACATTTATTCAAGCAATTGCGTTGGAAAACTACATAAAACAAAACAAAAAATAGAAAACTGCACAAATGTAGGCTATAAAAATCAAAATTGCAGAAAATATATTTTGTGCATACAGTGGGGGAACTTGGACTCATGACCTCAGTATTTCTAAACCTCTGGTTACGGCCCTGGTAGTCCTTAATCTGCATGCAACAACAGTGTTCCTCAAAACAGGACATTCAACACAGAGCACCACGGCGGGTGTACATATACATTAATGCATTCACAACAGAGTATAGCCCACACAGCATCCATACTGCCTTCATCACTGACACAAACACCACAAACACACTTGCATGCTTTAAACTGACCTCTTCCTCGCGGATCCTCGGCTGCTTCCTCGTCCTCTGCTGTATCTTCCTGTCGATCATGTAATCCATGTAGACATGTAATCCAGAGGAATCCGACACAAGTTTCAAACTTTCAGTATATCAGCCTATAGGCTATTTTTCACCGCCACTTCTCAAACGCCGCCACGTCGCTTCCTCTATCACGTGATTCACCTCCACACCTGCTGGGCGCGCGGCCTAATCAGACTGTGGAGCATTTGATTTGTGTCACCTGGCGTGTCCGCCGGGCGGTGCATTGAGTCAAATACCAAAGAACAAAGCAACCATAAACATTATACAGTTGAAGAATACTGTGATACTAGCAATATGTGTAATGTGTATTATAGTGCAATATTTCAGATTCGTTTATGTATCAGTAGGCCTACCGAATGCTTTTGGCCAAGTCTTAAAAAATACTCCATCAAAATTCAAATGTTACCTAATTAAAAATACAGAACGCAGAATCTACTAAAAGTATTAAAAGTACTCATTATGCAGAGTGCTATAACCTATTATTATAGAATATTAGCCTATATTATTCTATGTTTTGTCACTAACAAATAAACGTAGGAGCATTTTTATGTTGTAGTTGGTTAATGTGGAGCCAGTTTTAGATACTCTGTATACAATTGGGTAAATTTAATATTAAAATACTGCATTATATCATATAAGCATATCATGTCTTTATTTATAAAGTAATTGGCAACTCTAAGTATCAGGAATTGGTGTGGTAATAAGTATTTCCTCTGACATGTAATGAGTTTAAATAGGCCTAAAAAGTAATGCACAATGACAATACTCAAGGAAAGTAAGAGTATGTCAAAACTGTAACTACAGCACTTGGGTAAATGTACATTATTTACCATTATATCCCCTATTGCATGAACATTGGTGGAAACACCTGCAATGCAATTGAGCCCAGACAGCAGTTCAGTCCAGTCCTACATAATGCATCGTGCCAAATGCAATTTGTAATTTATTTATTTAAAAAAGGGACAGTGTACATTAATCCACATTTAAACAAATGTAAATGCTGGTTGCATTCAGCTAAGGAGCTATTTCTCATCTGTAGTCCCTTACCTTGCCTTACATTTAAATCTTTTAAGAACAGATCAAAACATTTTAGGGCATTAAGAATTAAGGAATAGGCATCTTCCCGCTTTTACATCTTTGAATTCAATCTGTTTTGTGTGAAACAAAGGTAAGCACAACAAAATCCAGAGGATTTTAGAGCATTTCTATGGAAAAAAAATGAAGGTTTCAGTGGCATCCAATATCACATGTATCTGATGTTCAATTTATCTGACTTACAGCATTAGAAAATATCTGTTTGTATACGTAAATGCATATCAGTGCATAATGCACAACATTTTATTTTTTAAGGACATGTTAAACTGTTAGTGGTAAAAGTCAAACAGTGTCAGTTTTCTGCAGTTCTGGCTCAGAGCTGAGCTCCCCTTTTACCAAACATGGATCAGGCAACAAATTATACATAAACATTAGGTAAATGTGTCTTCCCTGTGTCTTTCTTTAAGGAACCCACCAGGTGGTTGTTCACAGGGACCCATTTGATGGAGTTTTTGAGCATCTAGCACTGGGATTACTGGCAGGCATGGCTGCAGGGACAGCCATGCGATCCTTCCTCTGGATGCCCATCTTTTTCTGCTGAGATGATCTCCATTACTGACATGACAGCGCTGCACACAACCTGTGTGGGATCCAAAATGACATCAGCATGTGTAGAAAAGCCTCATCTTTTGTATCCTTACTTTTCAAATCATGTCTGCTGCTCTTATGTGGACTTTGCATGTAAGAAGCTGAAAAGGATGTTGTAATTATGCTCTTTGTGCTTGTACATACAAAACACTGAATCATGTGCATATGCATCATCAGAAAGTTGATTTTGTATGTGACTGTTCTTTAAACTGCTGCCTGAATTTTACTCTTGATAGCTTGATATAAGTGTAGTTATAAAATATGTAGCGTGTTCTAGGAAATAAATTGACATATTAGAATATGATAAAGGACAGTGAGCTACAATTATTGTTTCATTGCACACAACAAAGCACAATTAATGCTTTGGATGAAAACACCCTGATGACGACAATGAAATTAAGTTTAAGTTTCCACAAAAAGCTAGTAAAAGGACCCTGAGTAAAGATTTGTATGCCTCTGTACCCCGTAAAGCTGTGCCCAGGATGTCCTGTTTTTGGGTTGTGTATGTGTCCCACTCTCGTGAACATGATATGACGCCATGAGGGAATTTCTTCAAATTTGGCACAAACGTCCACCTGAACTCAGGGTGACTGACTGGAATTTGGTGGTCATAGGTCACTGTGACGCTAATTGCAACAAAATTTCACATAAATGTCCAATTAAAATGAAGTAATCAAGTGATGACATTTCAAATCCAACTTCACCGTGGCATCATAATGTTCTGCAAAATACTTTTTGGCCATTATCTGACATCAAATCTCAGGAACAGAAGGGGAAACATTTAATCAGATACCGAATTGGTGATGCTAATCTTGGGTGTTATCCTTAAAACTGTGCTGATTTTACAGATCTTTTGTGTTGCTGGGTTGAAGGTTGTTGTGCATCATCCACATTTCACCAGGAAGTACTCTCAATACTTTTCATTATATTCCTAAAGTCTTCACTATAGATATTAAGTCTGGACAGAGATTGATGTAAACTGCAACTCAACATGTTGGTGGAGGCATACAGCCTCCAGATGGTATTCTAGCTTTTGTAAAACTATTACTTACAAAGAATGAATTTTAAACAATTTTTATTGTATGAATATAGAACCAAACCACAGAGAAATTTCTATGTATGTATGTTGCATTTTTTTTTTATCCAGCACTATCATTTATTTCTAAAAGGTATTTTGACTCTCTTTATACCAACGCATTGATACAGTACTGGGAGGAAAGGTCTTTTTTCTCAAACCAATAATGATACAATCATTTCAACAGACATAGAGTAAAGTTAAATTTTATAAGTAATATAAATGTTCACAATTTTGAGAATTTTTGAAAAATGCCAGAAGTAACAGTTGAAGTAGTTGTTGGTTTTCATGTTAAACATCCAGTCTGAACTTACAACAAAAAACTACTTGTTAAATGTAGAAATGTAGTAAAAAAGTCTTTGTGACACTGGTTTCAGTTTCTAATAATTATGTCAAACTTCACTATTAGTGTCATTCACTGACAGTGTAGCAGCTCCAGCCTTTTGATACTCCTTAAGTCTCTCGGCTCTGTTTTAGGTCTGCAAAAAGTAAAAACTCCTGAGCAGCATATTGAAACTTTATCACCTTTTGCTTCACTTATAAGCACTGCAAATGAATTAGGCCAACTGGCTTGATTGGTGTATCAAAAATGCAGCGATCCAAAAGCTTGCCTCTAATTGGGTAAATCCAGAGTTAGCCATCCTGCACCTTATTAACTTGCATTTAAAATCTCACAACAGCATATTTGGCAAGTGCAAAACTCAATTATTACAGCTGAAAGTGGGTGTTGCACACAGTCTTTACAAAAATAGATTTCACTTTCAGAATTTAACCTTCCCTACTGTTACTCCTCCTTACATGTGACTCCTCTCTGAGCATGTCCGTTCACTTGCCCTTTACTCTTCACTCTGTCATCTCCAAACTTCCCCTCTGCTTCAAGTTTACGGATCAGATCGTGGGGACCTTTCCCCATCAGAGCCGACGGGTGCCTGTAGGAGCCTCCAAGGCGGTCCCACAGAGTGAAGTATTGACCGTAATTGTATTCAAAGAACAGGTGGTGGTCGGTGTGGTGAGCCGAGCCGTTGATGGCACCCGTCAGAGCGCTAGGGACGCGATAGTCACCGTCGTGGATCGAGATGGTCCAGATGTTGACGAAAATGTAGAGGGCCAAGTAGAGTACCTTGTGGAGGGGGAAGAGAAAGGGGTAGATGTGGTACGGGAGTCCCTGCATGAAGCCGTCAACTGGATGAAAGGCGTGGCTGGCAAAGGGAGTGGGAATTTTCCACAAGTGGTGGGGTTTGTGAAACAGCTGGTGGGAAGAAAAAAGCAAAGTAGTCAGAGAAAATGTTATTGCTTTCTCTAAAAATCATGGTAACTGTGATTTACCTGACACTTTTCTATGATTTCAACTCATTTATGGTAGTTATAAAAAAGTGTCAAATGGTGGCATTGGTAAAGACACTACAGAACAGAGCTTTGATTGTCTGCCTGAGCCCGATCAGGTGAGACAGAGAAGCACCACATTTGTACCAGTTCATCTTTGAGTCCAAGTGGACGTCGGTGCCAAATCTGAGAAAAATCCCTCAAGGTGTTCCTGAGATATTGCGTTCATGAGAATGGGATGACCATGAGGTCAATGACTTTGACCTTCAACCACTAAAATCTATTCAGTTCAACTTTGAGTGCAAGTGGACATTTGTGCCAAATTTGAAAAGATTTCCTCAAGTGATTTTTTTGAGAAATTGAGTTCATGAGAATGAGACAGACACAAGGTCACAGTGACCTTGACCTTTGGCTACCAACATGTAATAAGTTCATTCTTGACTAAAAGTGGAAGTTTCTGCCAAATTTGTAGAAAATTCCCTCAAGACGTTCCTTAGATATTGCATTCACAAGAATGAGATGGATGTGAGTTCACAGTGACCTTTGACAACCAAAATCTAATAGTTTCATTCTTGAGTCCAAGTAGACGTCTATGCCAAATTAAAAAAAAACCAAAACAAAAACTCAAAGTTTTCTCGAGGTATTGTGTTCATGAGAATGGGATAGACGGATAACCTAAAAACATAATGCCTCCAGGCACGACTGTTGCTGGCTCTGAGGCATTTTTCTTTTACAGAACAAATTTAGGGGCTTTCAATCGGGCTCAGGCCCAAAACTGCTGCTGTGGTGCAGATTTGCCTCAAGCTTGGGACAGAAACTGCGGGTTTATGTAGGGTCAGCCTGATGCTTTGGGCCTGATGAAGGCTCTTCTATAGAGGACTGGATGAATAATGGAGATAAGAAGAGATGCAATATTACTACTACTACTACCACTAATAATAATAATAATAATAATAATAATAATGATGATAATAATAATAATAATAATAATAATAATAATAATAATAATAATACATTTGATTAATGGGCATCTTTCAGGACACTCATTGTACCCTAACAGATACAATAATAATAAAGACAACAAAAAATCAGGACATAAATAAATCAATATACAGTTAAAATCTAAAAACTAAGTCTAAGTTAAAAAGGTGTGTCTTGAGGTGGTATTTGAAAGTGGGGAAAGAGTCAATATCACGGATAGTTTGTGGGCGAGAGCTCCAGAGATGAGGGTCAATGGGTGCTGGGAGCAGCAGTAAAGATTGCTTGACTTCGCTGTTGTTTATCTTTCATTTCCTAATATTAAGGACTTAATGACAGAATACAAATGAATATTTAGCCCTAAAAAAAAAAAATAAAAAAAAGAGAAAGCCACTGTTGGACTCACCTTGTAAATAAGCTTATGATGTAAGAACCGATGAATCCAGTAGATGCACATGTCAGTAAAGAAAAGGAAGGAGATCATACTCAGGAAGAGCCCAGGCCAACCTGAAAGCACGCAGACCGCGTCAGCACCAAGAGCTTTAACAAAACTACTGAAAGCTCAGTGAGGTCAGTCTTCAACTTACCCAGCGGAGACTCGTTGACGTTATCATACAGTTTGCTGTATCCTCGAACTTCAGCGAAAAACAGTGCCACTGTTGGGATGCTGATCCAAGGGAGAGAAGTCATCGCATATTTGATCTCCCTCTGAACCTGATTCTAAATTTAAAAAATAAACAATAAGATAGCTGATTATACTGGAAGAAAGAGGGAATGTATCAACATATAAAGACACAGAGAGCATGCAAATAGATTTCTGGTGACAATTAGTATGCACACTGAAATTTCATGTGATAATCATAGCTGAATCTGGCGGCTGTGTGATTGGATTTGTTTGGTTTAATTCATCTGGAATGAATGTTGAACAGCTGAAGGAGGCTGACTGAGTGTCTGGAAAATCAGAAACTATTGAGACCACGGCTGATTTACAATTATTTTGCCTGTTTTTTGCAGGATTGGTTGACAATAAAGACAAATACAGAATAATGTCAGGCTAATACCTTAAAAGTGATGCTTGCCTGACTGATATCAGACAGAACTGTCAACTGGTTTCACTCTGTTTGGTCCTATCTGGTTCACTGATTTTGGTAGGGGTGGGAATTTGATTTTCCCTACCAATCACTGGAAACCCACAAATCGGCTTAAATCTAACATCATTTTAAGTCCAAACTGATGTGTAGCAGTGCCAAAATGCTGATTTTGCAGGGGTTTAAGCGCAGCCCGAAGCAAAGTAAAAACAAGCTACGATGTCAAGCAACATTGAGAAGACATGATGTCTCTGTAAAAAGACAAAAGCTTCCACAGCATTAGTCCTGCCTGTGGCACTGATTGGCTAGTTATTAGTCCCCCTGCTGTCATTAAAACGCTTATATCGATCCAATGAATGAGATCAATAACTGTCCTACAAGTTATGTAACTTTGGCCAGGTGTGTGGCCATTCAGGTCAGGTAACAGCGTCTAATGGTCAGACAACACAGCATACAACTAGTTCATTTAAAGCATATTTAAGGCCTTTATAATAATCACCAACACAAAAATATGTTTGTCAGGCTTTTATGGTCCTAATGAAACCATGAGGGGTGAACATAGCAACATAAACTACTGTAAACAGAGTTAACAGCCTACAGCAAGTGGAATATAAGACTTTTCACAACTTTTCAAGGCCACTCAGAAAAATATTTAAGTATTTAAATATTTAAAAATATAACTTTTGGGTGCAAGCAGTGCAAGTGGTATTCTGTGAATTTTCTTTTTAAGTTACCCATTACTTTGAGATTTAACAATGCATTGTCAGAAAAAAAGATTCATAAAATTGTACCTTTTATGTCTTAGCACTAAAAAATTAAGTCAAGACATTTTAAGACCAATTAAAGCCTTATTTTTAGATTGATTCATTTAATTACTTTTAAAAGACTTTTTTAGGATCTGCAGGGACCCTGGTTAAAATACAATAGCATCCAACATTTTTAAAAAATCATGCAATTGATTCTTTGAGTCCATATTAGCACACAATTATTCAATCCAACATCACCAAGACAAAAATTTGATTTGACTACATTTAAATGCATTCTGCAGATGTTCCCAGTCATCAAATACACGAGTTAAAGGCTTCATACCTCTAAGAAGTGCGGGTGTTTCATCAGATTGTGGTCAAAGATGAAGAAGTAGCTGATGGCTCCCAGGCCCAGGTACAGGACTGCAGCCCCGAGGTTGGTCAGCACCAACAGGCTGATAATCTGCCGCAGGGCGCCGTCCTCAGGCCACGACACAGGGTACACATACGGGGTGAGGACATAATAGTCAGCAACGTTCAGCACAAGATCCATGGTTGAATCTGTAAAGTGTGGAAAAGAGACAGACTCTAAGCTGATATTCGAATATCACGGACAGTAAGGACACATAATTAAAGCTACACTTCATTTCCCAGAAGCCCTGCTGTTACCTGTCATCTCTCATATTAATCCTTTGATACATTTTTAAGGTAACACCTCAAACCCCTTGCTCTCCTTTTTGGCATTTACAATTAAAACTTGGTATAAAGTAATGTTTAATAACTTCTTATTAGTAGTGTTATTTGTGAACAACAACCTAAAAATTACCCATTACAAGTGTAGTAGTGTTCATAAATGATTGACAGTATGATAGTTGAAATCCTATACAATGTGTATTAATATGTTAATAAAATGAGGCTGAAAGCACTGGAGGAAATACACTGAGTGGAGTTAGAGTTAGGATTTTATTTCTGTAAAGCTGCTGTTTCTGAGGTCATAAATGAATGTCTTCATTAGATTTGCCACATTTACACTGTTAATGTCATGAAGACAAGAAATGATTAACACTGCAAATATTTTACTTTTAATAAAAGTATACGTGAGCAATTAACTGAATGAATGACACACATGAGTGGCACACAACTGCGTTGCACTCTTTCTTTATCCAAGAAATTATTTTCTACTCAACAAAAGTCGTGACATGTCCTTTTAACAATTGTTGTAGACAGAATAAGCCATTACAGTAGTAGACAGAAAGTGGCTGTATATGTAAATATGTTATTATTAATAAAATAATAAGTTATTTTGCTGATGGGCTGGACATCGGGATTTTGCCCTCTGATCTCTGGAAAGAGGCCAGATCCTGACTTTACCAATATCAACACAATAGACTACCAACTTTTTTGGTCCTTTTTTTTTGTTTGCCCCTAATAAACTTTTACGAAACACATATGCATAAAACATAGATTTTTAGTTTCCATCCGTTAATTCGGTGTCACATTTATGTAACTTCCGGACAGATTTTATGTTATGTATGTGTGACAGCTTCACGAAAATGTGAATATTATTGCTATATCCATCAACAAACACCAAAGGCTGCATCACATGATATCATTGGCAATTAACTGAGCTGCACAAATAACAGAGCGGCACTATGTTATTAATATAAAATTGTATCGTACCTTGTGTAGGTTGCTCGTATCCCAGTACAACAGTGGAGGGATCTGTACTTAACTAAACGTGAGCGAGCGACCAATCAGAGCCGAGTCACCGCTCACGTCACACAGAGGATATCCAATGAGCGCGTAGCTTCTCATCACGGCAGGACTGTTATGATTTCCGATTGGCCAATTGGAGGATCTGATCATGGTGCTACAGAAACAGCGCTGCTGCCCTTAAAGGTCCGGCCACAGCTGCAGCAGGGACCGAAACGCCCCCAGATTGTTCAATAAGTATTGTTTCATGCTTCGTAATGTAACAATACAATATTTATACCAAACAACTCAACATTGGGAGAAGCTAAAACGTGCCATAACATGCTGCATTCTAGCATGTAACCAAACTTCCTTTACAAAACGTAAGAATTTAAAGTTTTCTCCTTTTTACCTAATGTCATCTATATCGTGGAAAAAAACTCCCGAGATCACACTAAACTTTCAGACTCACCCTTCAATTCGGCATCTTCTAATACACCCAACGTTGTTTCCCCCTTCTCATAATGGTTGAGGCACTACTTGCACTATCAGTTTTGCTGTAGGCTGCATAACTTGTAGGCAAAATAATTTCATAACAGAACCTCTTATTTAAAACAACATGAAAGCTGAATTTTCCAGAACAGCCTTTTAATAGAATAAGTGCTAAATTAACCCATGTGTATAGTGTATTGTAGCAATTCAGCCAGGCAAAAATAACCTTGCAAGATTTCTGAATGAAGTTTGTCATACAGGCAAACCACTAGATTTTTGACACAGCACAGATTTATTATTATATAATGTCAGAAAACACAAATTACTTCTATTCTGCTGTGAAAATGACATCCACAAGGTGTCGCCAGTGCTCTAAGGTAGAAGAGGGAGCATTGCTTGATTCACTGTACTGCATTATAGTTGACTATAGGCTCTGTGTCATACATGAACATTATAGTGTTACAGCTGGAGGCTAGTGAATCAAAAACAGATATAAATCCGATAGGCTATTAGACACAATATAATATCATTAAATTATATGAATAACCTATTATGGGAATATTAAAACTAGGAAATGTTATAGCCCGTCATAAAACTCACAACTTTAACAGGTAAAGGTTTATAAGAGTGATTTGATAAGGTCATATCAGTCCAACTCCATTGTGCTGTTAGTCATTTCTTCATATCCAGAATGTACTCACTGCTTTGTCCTGTAGGTTACAGTGGTGCATTGTTTTTATACATTACATGTCAATAACATCAATAAGCCACCAAAAGAAGCTTTTAAATTATGTAGTCCTTCTGTAAGAAGCTATTTTCGTCGATGTTTGAAGAAAAGCTCTTGTTACTTTCTTTCTTCATCCAGTTGATTCTTTTTATTCCTCACTGTTAAATCCAAGCCACTACCAGTCTTCTTTCTGATCCATTTTCAATACAATATTTTCAATACCAACAGGGACTACCAAACATTTTAAATAAAACTTCTTCACTCGCCACCTGAATGAACTTAAAGCCCTGTAATTAACAATGTTTTGATCCTCTGTTCACTTTCAGAAGTCGTGTCCTACTTAACAGTTTGGAGAGCGCCAGTTGGTACTATAATTTATTCCCATTTCTTAAGAAGCACCTTTAGACACTTGGACTATATTTTTTATAAGTTAGAGAGGTCACTCACATTTAAACAAAACCAATGTTGCAAAACTCAGGGACTGCAGGTTTGTAGTCAACTGAATCCTTTATGCAGTAGCTTACTCCACTCTTGTCCCCTCTTTTTCCTCATCTGTTTTTTATAATTGTACACTGCCCATTCTCTTATTCAGTAATAAAAAACAGCATATCACCCAGTGCAAGCAATAGAAAAAAACATGGACTTTTCATTTGACCTTGAAGAAAAGATTCAAGATTTATATGAAAAGTTAAATATAAAAAACAATATGAAGAAAAGATGATGAAATCACAGATAGAAATCATTAATATTTTATTAATTCATTGAATGCTGCACTTTATTATGGGTCAATTCACCAAAATGATAAAAACTGCACTCTCTCCATTGTTGCTAGTGGTATCAAGCCATGAGGAAACTTTTAATTTAATGTACTGAAGTTTTGAGATATTCTCCGCGGAAAATTGAGCATCTACCTCAATAACATAAAAACCAAATGGAAATTAGTTGTTGCTGTTCCAAGCATTACATCACTGAGCTAAGTTTTGCCAGCCTGAGTAGAGTTAGGGGAGTAACGTGATCCACATAACAAATAAAAAACTAAACTAAACTAGAAAAAAAAAAAAAGAAATGTGACAATCTTGGTTTTAGTAGCTGCTATTCTAAAATTCATTCACTGCTACAAAGTCAACAGTTTCTCCACAGATTGCTAATTTACTTCACTAAAAACATAAAATAAGGTCAAGGACACTAAAAGTACCAAAAACTTGAAAATTTGCACATATTCAACAATATTTCAGAAACTTGCATGCTGTACTAAATGAAATTATTGTTATATGGCTTTTAAGGCCAGAACAGCCACATGCAGACAGTCAAAGTGAATTATTTCTACTCTGACACAAACTGGCTTGCTCTAGCTACTGGCAGTGATCAAGTTTCCAAATTTTCATTAGCATGACATGCAGCAGGCTGCTGGCCTTTAAACATCAAGCTCTTATCTACTGCTTCACTTGTGCTGTACGGACAGCAGATGGCCACACTTTATGTTTATCGACATAAAGCTGTCTTATATTCATAAATATGACTTCCTCTGTTCATGCATATGCCCAACACTTGTATGAATGTCCAATTCAGAGATTAAATGGCTGAATTTATAGGACACTTTTATCCTAAGTGTTTTACAATATGCTGCTTATTTACCCATTGTACACTCTGATGGCAGCAAGCTACCATGCAAGGTGCTGCCTGACCATCAGACGCAAATAGAGGTTTAATGTTTAGCCTAAGGACATTTTGACATTTGGGCAGGAGGAGCTCGGGGTCGGACTGCCAACCCTGTGGTTAGTGGACGATCTGCTCTACCTCCTGAGCCGCAGCCAACCTGTACTAAATATGGGAATGAAATTATAAAACAAGAAAAGTAAAACCTCAAGTGTAAACAGGAACTGTAGCATTATGCTCTTAAACTGAATGCAATCCAGCTCAATGAAGAGAAATGCGTTTTTTAGAGGAAACGTGTAAAGCAAAATGTAATATAATTCATTTATTTTGCAGTAGGTATCACCTGCTTCAGCTGATTATATCAGTTTATTTGCGCACTGAATGCAACAGTTGTATGTATGACTAAAGGAGCTCTCTTCTTTTAACAGAGTGTTTGTTTGCAGAGGCTTGTCTGGAAGCGTCTCTACTTTAGAAGAAAGTTGGTGTTTTGTCGGAGCATGGATCTGTTTAACAGGCTGTGAAGGCATCTCCCTCCGTGTGCAGACACACATCAACCAATCAGGATATCTGCAGAGAGGCAACCCTCATGCTGAGCCCCAGATAACCTGCTGCTCATCATCTCCTCAGTAGGCAACAACAGTGGATGTGTCACTTTGGGAAATGTAATCAAAAACTGGAGAAACTTGTCACAAGTGGAGACGCTGTGACTGCTCAACTTCTGACTCCGTCATATATTTGATTATCTTGTCAGTGGGTTGATGCGCTTAAGATGAATATAACCTTACCTTTTTGACAATTATACATAAACCTAAGGGGGTTATTTAAATAATAATAAACATCTATATGACATATAGTGAAAACATTGTGCTCACCAAATTGGTTGCTGAGATCTGGGAACACAGCCATGATAAAAAGAAATCTGAGGAGACAAGAAAAGTGACATTTAGAGAGATCGGATGGGATGTAAAGAAATCCTCACATTAGCCACTTGTGCCCTCATTTATGGTTTCACCTCCAAATAAAGTGATTTCAATAATCTGGCTTAACTGCTGTTTATTTTACAACCTCGCTGATCTTCTTAAAGCTCACCACGTAATGTATTGTTCAAAGATCTGGGCAGTGTTAGAATGTAAAGTAAAGTACATTTACTCAAGTACTATACCTAAAGACAGAGTAAGTTGGATTTTCCTGTACGAAAATGTACACACTCAAGTGTATGGTAGTATCTGTATCTGCAGAGACCCTACTCTCTGTTTGTATTTTCCTAATTTGCTGTGTTTGGGACATTTCTGTGCATCAGCCTTTGGGCAGTGGTGTGAAGCCTTTTGGGCAATAACAGTGTGCAGGGTGTGAGGGCGGGACTCTGTAAAAATGCATAACAACTAGATGCCAGATCACAAGCACCAAGCTGCAATGTCCAGGGCTAAAAAATGAAGCCAACACAGAAGTGCCAAAAAACTGCAGTTCCTCACATGGCCACTTGGGTGACGGATGGCGACGGCCAAAATACTGAACTCGAGGCTTTAAAATGGGAGTCCACAAACCAATGGGTGTCTTGGTAACCATGACCATTATTTTTTCAATCAGTGGATCAAACGCATCTGACAGGTGCTATTAAGCCAAGAAGGGGCCAACTTTGAACTGTGTTTACAAACCGCAACCAACAAATCCCTCTCACTCTGCCTAAATTTGAGGTACTTTCACTTTATTTGAGTATGCTCTCTACAGCGCAGAGACAAACACTGTGCTTTTCACTCCACTATATTTGTGAGACAGCCTTCATATTAAGATTTTTGTCATCCTCCTTCCTTTCCGGAAAAAACCCTCTATTACCGGATGTTTTGATTTTGAATTTTGAGATAAACTGAAGGATAAAGTGTTACTAGGTCAGCTGGAAAATGCATCATCACATTTAAAACAGGGTTGTTTTTCTGAGCACACAAATAGTCGACTTTTTTAGAGATACGTAATTTTCATAGAACAGCTACAAAAATATGGGGATCTTATAGACTATGATATCCAATAGCATACAAAGGAGTTAAAATTAACATCTACAGAAGCAAATTGCAACATACACATTAATACAGCGTTAATTTTAATCTAAAATCCTAGAGAAGTGACAAACAACATTTTACTGTGCAATCATTACTTTTATTTAAAGCACTTCTCGTGAATTTTGCTGATAATACCTTTATTTACTTCACGAAAGCTCAAATAAACAGAAATTAATGTTGCCCAGAAACACTAATCAAACACACTTTTTCAGCTGCTCCCACATTGACATCCACATATTTTATATTGACACGTTATAGTGCTTTCTCAGCAGCACCACTGAGTATGAGATCCAGGCCAACACACACACACACACACACACATCACACCGTCCACAGTTCAGACCTGCCACCAGAGACTTGTAAACGAGACGATACATAATCGGGTGCTCATTAACAAAATTGGGCAGGATTCTTGGTCACCCTGGTCAAAAGATTAGTGGGTTTAGAGATCCTGCATCCAAAGCCAGCCAGCAATGAGAAGCACTTCACCTCCTCTTTGGGTTTGGATGGTGCGGGCCACAGCTGCTGTTGTTTAGTCAGTTTGGGGCTGTGGATGCATCTGCTCATAAATAACACAGTCTCATAAAATTTCATGGAATGAGAATTAACTGTGAAATTAGATCATGGTGTATGAATACTGCAAACTTAATTTTCTTCTGCCATGAATGGATTTATGTGACAAAAAGCACAATTTGGAGGCCTATTTTCTGATGTCACATGAGATGTTCAGGTAACAGTTTATAATAGGACATATGAGAACTTTGGTTTGAAGCTGAATTAACAGCAAATTGGACAACTAGGTGATGTTAAAAAATACCAGAACAAACCACCAAATCCAAAGCAAACATATTATCATTTTGTCAAAGCATGTTCACTATTTCTGCACAGAATTGCAATTCAATTTTGCTGCAGTTTCATAAATCTTTTAAGTTAATGTCGCAAGATCACTGTTGCTAGGAGACTGACAATCAACATGAAAATGATGACTCATTTAAGGTTCCCTGAATTCAGGGAACAGTTCAGGATTCAGGTGTCAGTTTTAATTTTCATAGGCTCCCATATGATCTTGTCAGATCGATATTTCCATAAATAATGCTATGAATCAACAGTAGGTCGTACAGATGACCAATACACGACCCCACTTGAAGGCATCATAAGCCCTCATCAGTGTGAATATTTTGCAGACTATTATCAGTTAGTGAACTCTCCAGTGAGCCATGAGATTTGGCTCCTCAAAATATCCACACACTGTTGAATCAAACAACTTAAAACATATTAAAATGCAAATTGCCTTCTGGACACAACATGCTCCACCCCTTCCACTTTGATGATTAAAGTTCGCTCATCACACAGGTGGCACCTCCATCTCTTTGAAGCTGTCTATTTGTAGATCCTGCACATCCTGAAAGGCACAGTCTGATGTAATTCTTCCTCAAAGAGGGGTAAAAGGAAATTTTTTTGGGATGTGGTTCTAAGCTGCTTCATTCGCTTTGCTTTGTATTTCCCCCAAATTTTAAAAACCAGTTTGTAGCCAAAATATGTTGGTGTTTTTGTTTTTTTGTTTTTGTTTTTAGTACAAAATGAACAAGCGAACCTTTCACTTTTGTTTTGTCAGTAAAGGTGCCTCGGACTGCAGTCTTTTTTTATTGCTTTTTAAATGCTTTGCCAACAAAATACCAACTGAAATTAAAAGCACCTGAGAGAACAATGTTACTATAGAGTGGTTTATGCTTGCAAAATGAAAACCTCTGCTTAATGCTTTCAATTGATACAACTGCAGTATAAAAGGTCATAGTCCTTACAAAATGGACATACTTTTCTTTTTTTATGTGCACTTTATATTAAGACTCAGCCTCCTGCAGCAAGGTATAATGCAAAACTTGAAATCCTCAAATATTAAACTCCATTTTTACTCCAGTAATGTGGTCAAAGGACAACTGAAAAGGGTTGAGTTAAGTGTAAAAAAAATGCCTCCGCCCTGCATGTCTCATACTTGCTCTCTCTTTTTCTAAGTTAAATCTGCAATGGATGTCTAAAATTGCAGTTCAATTGATTGTATCATTTCCTGTCAGTATGACACTTATAGTTATAGGTAGTTATACTACCTGGACAAACAGTGTACTATAAAGATTTGTATTTGCTTCATACTATACACAACTACTTCACACTCAATTATTAAAATGCACTAAGAGATACCGCCATTAAATGTACATTTTCAGTATGTATTTTCTGTTGAGTTTAGAGTCTGTGTTCTCTACGGACCATTTAACATTTTAATTTCCTTCTTCAAAAAAACAAAACACAAAACAATGAATAAGAATCCATTAAGCCCTACAGCAATGTGTCACCTGCTGATTTTGTTTTATTTAAGTAAATAGTTGCCTCATACATCATACCCCATTTTCACAAAATGCCGTCACTTATGAGAAACAAGAGTCACACAAAGAAAAGAAACAAATGGGCAAACAAAGCCAGTCATTGGCGCTGCCACATTGAACACCCACTCTCTTTGTGACGCGAACGGGTCAGCGTACAACAAAGGTCTTAAGATGAAACAGACTAATTTTGCTGTCATTGCGGCCTTTCACCAGTTTTACAGAGTGAAAGTTAGAGCCTTCTTTTGGTTAGATCTGTAATCACTACCCAATCCCCCTTGAGGAGAAAAAGAAATTTAATTTGACAAGGAGGTAATGAACCCGTGCAGCCATTATCTTAGATAACCCATTTGAGAGACTGGTTGAGCACTGATGAAAATTCTATTAAACATAGCTGGCTGATTTCTCTATTTTGTTCAGTGGCAGAAAAGCCTTTTTTACCCTTGCCAATTTACTTTGAACTCTCAGAGTTGCCAAGGATCATTATATCAAGGCGCTTCAAACACTCACCCTTTACTTAATGATTCAAAGGCAACAACCCCAGACTGTGGGCTAATAACCTCTGTGATGCATACACAAGACACCTAGGCAAGCGCAGGAAATACTTTTACTTTTAGTTTCTCTCTAGAGTTTGAATCAGTGCAGGATTGGGGTCTAAGATGCAACTTTTCTGGTGCCTTAGAACTTTCCCGTTTTCAAATCCACTTTGGTTCAGACTCATCTTGGCCTCAATTAAAATGCTGACTCAACTTTTCTTTACTTTCCAGTAAACTTTGAGGATACATTTTCTCTCCACGGTCTATATTTTAGAGTATTTTCTCCATACTGCAGATAATTCAGCTATTAAGTGCAACACACAGAGAGCTCTTCACCTCATTTGATACACATCATTTGATGCCCGTAGCAGACTGCAGATGCCCCACATAGAGGGGACGGCTGAATCCGAACGTACCCTTAGACCGAGCCTTTACAAGCTTTTATTATAAGAACTATCATGTGGTCACCGTCATCATGTCAAGTCAGCAATGGAGCTGAAATACACTATGAGATGGGACTTTAAGTGTCAATTCCTGAAATGTTTTCACCCAAAACCAAAATGACCTGGCCCAGCATCGGCCAAAACTCATCACAACAGAAGAAATAAGTCAGGCTGCATCCTGTTGCCCTTCTTGGTTGAGACTGAATCGGGCCAAATAAACTGGCCCAATTCTGGCTGCCGACAATGCCACCACTGGGCACGGAGATTAATTAAAATTCATGACCCTGAATTTTTCTGAACAGTTCATAACTGGAAACTGGAAACTTTGATATGTGCAGTTCTCTTGCATTAGCCATAACAGTTATAGTTAGTAAAGTTTTCCTTTTACACAACTCTGCAAATGCAGAATTTGGGATATTTGGATTCCGCCAAAAAGAAGTCAAGGTATAGAAGCCAGGATGTGGCGGTCTGTGGTATGTGTAAAGATTGCCCCAGTAATGAGTCATAAAACTTGGATGTCTGCAAAAACAGAATGCAACTATGATTCATCTGAAGCTAATTTTTATATTTGAAAAGTAACACAGTGTATTATTTGTAATTGCTCTTGAATAGAGTTTAATGTGTTTTTTTTTATCTGACTTGACCTAACAGACTTATAATCAAACAGTGATGTAGAAGTTTGTCATTTGTCTTTGTTTGTTCCACTCTTACTTGTGTCTTAAGTGGGAGGATGTCAAAAAATCAAGGAAAAAAATATGTGTGAAGGAGGATATAAAGAAACATATAATGAATGAGGCATCATTAGCTGAATCAATGTCAGAGGCACAGCTGGATCATCTGCCAGCAGGCTCCCAACTGCTCTGGGGTGTATGTTTGCGTTCAGTTTGTGTTTGCACGGATAACGTGATGTCCAAACACTGGGAGCATGCAGTTACCACTGTTGGGGCTATTAGCTTTTATTCACATCCTCCTACATGACAACACAGAATATGAAACAGTAGCCTACGCATGCTGTCCCTGAAAATATACTATTTTACAAGCGTCCACACATGCACAACAATGAAGCTACTTGATAGGAAGGAATATATTTCAAGTTAACAGAAAAAAGAACAGAAAAGATGAGACATTCTGCACACTGAATTCAAACAGAGGCTCAGTCTTTCTGACTTTGGTCTTTACTTTTTCTCTTGTGCCACCAGCAGGTTGACATAAGCCTTTGGCCAACCACAGCCTTCCAGAGTCACAGCATGGCTGCAGACTTGTTGTCATTTTTCCACTTATTTATGTCAGCAGGTTATGCTATATCTTTTGGAGGGCCCTGGGAATGAGTCCTAAAACCCTAAAATTAGTTAACATTTTAGCATTTCCGGTGCCCTCGACTCAAAGTCAATGGGTTTTTTAAATGGGTTTTTGGTTAGATGCCTGAAATAAGGTCTGTGGTTAACACAAGCTCAAGAGACTTTCATGTTTTGTTCCATGACATAAAATACACTAGTAAATACACCACTGTGAACTGCAGGTTTTATGTTTCTTAAAAATGGCAGTTGCTAACAAGTGGCGAAATGAGACTACAGAACATCATCAAAGTCATGAAACCATGGTGTGGGTCACTGATAGCCTACTGTTAGCTTTTTACCTCTGGTGATTGCATTTACACTCAAATGACAAATCATAAAAGTGGTGCGCATTTGTGAACATCATCTTGATGAACAAAACATGTAAGCATCATAAACAATTGTTTGCCACAGAGTCTATTTTCTGCAATAATCCAAAATCAAATTTAAAAATCCCACTTGCTTTTTGACAAGGAAACAGGGTCGACGCTAACTTTTGTGTCAGCCCGCAGAAAAGTCATGGAGCATTAAGTTTCACCTATTGTGCACTAAAATGTAGAAAAGAAAATAGAATAGCACATTAAAGAAAAGTTACAAAACAAATGCTTTAGTAATGTATGACTCAATTCAAGTTCATGCTACCCACCATTAAGATATAATTAAGTCAATATGACTTTATGTGATTAATGCTTTCAGTGGATCATCACACATGTAGTTACTTCAGATTTATATAAAGCTAAGTAAGTTGGAGTGCAGGCGCATAGAAAAGAGTATATCAGAGCTTCACGGCAATATACCATTCTTACGGAGAAATAAAGTTACTATGAAACAAGACGCAAACATCTACTTGTTGTTGCATAACCCAGTTTTCAAAAGAAGCTATTTTCTGAGGTGTTTTAAAAGAAGAAGTATGGAGATCTTTTTCTGTTAAAGTCACATATGGGAACAAAAGACATTATGCTTGTTACCGTATAAACTGTCTGAAACTTCTGAAAATTAGACCAGAATCAGAATTCCAGTATTCATGACACCTAACTAAAGCACAAATATGATGTTTGTGAAGAACTTTCCGTCTCCTCACATGGCTGCTCAACCTGTCTGAACCGAAGATTAGACCTTGGCTAGGGGCCTCACAGCATGAATGCTCAAATTATGAAATGGTAAAATCGGAAGCCATGTGTGCTCCATTTAATATTTATCAGCTCCTGGATGCATGTCAGTATTTATTTGTTCCTTGCCTCCTTGTATATTCATGACATGAATAATGCTGTGTATGTTAATCAGATGGCAGACCAAGAGCAGCGTCTCAAAGCATCCTTCTGGAAAATCAATCATCTGCACGGCCTCCTTAGCATCAAACACATCCTCTGCTCCCCAGACAAGATCACAGCTAAGGAGGGTACCATCTCCTTTTTACATATTGCTGGACTAACCACAGCCACTGATTAGCAGCATCCCTCCCCCCTGATAGATGCTTTGTGCCTGATTTTAATGAACTGCTTGGCATTAGTGAGCCCTTCTCTCCTCCCTGTACACTTGCCTCTACTTGCTCTCTTGCAGTCTGGCAAACCAGGGCAGAGCTCCTGTGGAAGAAAAAAAAAAAAATCAGTCAACACATCTATCAGTAAGCAGCCGGCCAGGCGCACTCTGAGCCAAGACAGAAATATTGACAAAATGTCTGCTAGCCATCTTATTATCTTGCCCAGGGTTGCAGTTGGCAAAATAGCATATGCTGGAGGCAGCAGCGGTGGTGGTGGTGGGGTGTGTGTGTGTGTTTCCATGTGTGTGTTCTACGGGTAAAAAGAAGCCAATGTTTGTAGAGCTTGCAACCCCGACACCCTGTTGTTGTACTGCTGAGCTTTGAGTGCTGCACCATCATCTGTGGTATTAATATTTCTGGCCGTGATAGTGAGCTTGAAGCAGATACCAAATGAGAACACATCTGATAATGAGTGATTCACTCACTACATTTCTGCTTTTGGTATGAGTTGATGGTATATTGCTGTGGCAACGTGAGCCAGACACCAGTTGCTCACACCAGTTGCTCAGCAGAGAATATGTCCAAGAAATTTAATGAAATGAGCGCGATGTCATTGTTAGAGGACGGAGGACAAAAGGCGGGACCACAAACAGAAATCAGTTTTATGCTGAGGGTGCAGTGCAGAGTAAACACTATTAACCCATAGAAACTGGCTTGATGATACTAAGAATCAGGGAAAATTCATAAAAAGTTAGGCACGTGAGAAAATTAAGTGAAAATTATTATTATTATTGTTATTAATACAATAATAATAAAGAATTAGTGATCATTATATTTTTAATGAAGAGGAAAGAGAGCTGTTATGCTAATCTGAGCATGTTTTAAATGTCTTATTGACAAGAACTACTTGCTATATAATGAAAAGTATAATGAAAAGTATTACCAGGATGCTATACAAGTCATTGTTTGTTTCAGTGGTATAGTAGGCTAGTTGATGAGGTGGGTGTACCAGATGGGTAGGTTACTGAGGAAAGAGTGCGTATACTATAGTATACTATACTATATACATATTCCAGTCACTTTTTGGTTGATAGGTGTGTAAACTATAAACGGCCAGAAAAAGATGTAGGTATATTCTGTGTACATACGTATAACCTCCACTTGACCACTGCTTGAGACTGACTGAGCCCAAAAAAAAAAAAAAAAAGCAATGATGCAGCTAAACAAGGTGGTGAGTTTTGAGTGGAAGTGCAATGCAGCGGGTGGTGTGGTGTTAACTCATGTTCAGCTGCAAGAGGCTAAAAGTAGCCTTTTTCAAGGTGTGAGCCTCTTACAAAGTAGCTATTTCTGAAATTGGTCACCATCATGTACAGGACCTTTCTTGATTCTGTATTTCATGATTGACCTATCAGCTAAATGAGCCTTTTTTTCCAAACCCCTGAGGTTTTTCAAAGGTTATGTGAATCAACTGGCATGCTGTTTTGAGCTTAGCTTGTGTTTGATTTAGTGTTAATACCACCTATAAGTGAGTCAATTTTCAACAAAGCAAAGGGAGGAACTGTCGCTGCACTAACTTTACCAGGAAAATAATGATAGCACAGATACATTGTGGTGACGGCACAGTTTTTGATACACTGCTTTCATGATGCAACATGCTTTGCGTACAATTGTGATTATTTAATATCTACAAGACCTCTGCAGATCACACACCATTATGCCCAAACACACCTAGTATTGGGCTTCACAAAATCCAACTGGTCACACATTTGTGCAAAATGATCTGCTGGAGCAGCTCACACTGACTCAGCATGACACAAATCAGTGAGACCGCTGACTCATGTCACACTGACTCAGAGATGGAGCAAAATTTGATGTTGCTCTGTCTGTGAAAAACATATCCAGGGATACTGGGTAACATATGTCGACTGTATGTCATATATGGTATGCTATAACTTCTCTGGAAAGGACAGTCCTTATTCCCACAATGGCTTACTTGTCAGTAATATTTTAAGCAGTTTGAACAAACAACCAGTGCTTTCAATTCACATTCTGTATCTGAATGTGTGAAAAAAACATGTTAAAATACTACTGTTCAAAAATACACAAGAGCAGTCATGTTTTGCTATTCAATTTAAGTCAATGAGAGTTCAAACTAAAACTTAATGTGTTATTCTGAAGGTAAATTCCAAAAAGGGATAAATATTAAGGAGCAGGTCTACACTCTGTTGAATATATCTGCAAAACTTAGAAAACAGCCAACAATGAATATACGCTAAACCAGTGATTCACAACTGGTCCAGTTACAGGGTCCATATTTCTCCTTAGTCATTAGTTCAGGGTCCACAAATTTGAGAAATTACTGAGTTTCAATTATACTCAATAAAATGTTGGCTTAGAAGTTGTAGTTTTGGCTTCGTTTCGTGGTGCAAGGTGTTTGTCAATGGAGGCTTCGGAGCATCTTGTACGACCAAAGTGACATATTCGTAAATCGGACGAAGGGCCACGTGCTCAGCTAGTCAAAAATAAAAAAATACAAAGATGTCATGAGGTCAAATAAAAATGTAAAGAAAAATTTTTAAGGACCTAGTAAAAGGCAACCACGGTGCTGTGAGAATCCCACTGCACTTACACAAGGCTACGTGATTATGTGACCTCTGATGTTATTGATGTGGGTCTGCCGTGGTGAAATTACAATGTCCTGACGAGTGGCTACTAAAAGTGCATTTTAGATACATCACTCCTTGCATTCTTATTATGTTGTTTCATGCACGGTCCATAAATGTTGACAAGCTGGTGAAAAATATAATTTATTACCAAGATTGGAACTGAAATTAAAAAGGAAATATAGGCTACTGCCCTCCTGTCCACTCATATTTATTGACATGATTCCCAATTAGTATGCTTGTGTGATAGTAATTATCAAATTTATGCAAGATAGGCATATTGTATGTTTTCATAAGGGGCCGAATGGTGCATCGCTTTAAAAGTTGGTGCTGCAAGGAATTTTGGGATAGCATTATCTCCCTACTTTCATAAAAGATGGTCCAGTGACCTTGTGCTAAATAAGATAAAAAAGGAAGCACTGAAGTACTTTCTTTTACTATTTAGAGAATCTGACCAGCTCTCATCATGGCTGCCACTTAGATATATCCAGGTCAAGTCTATTGGACCGCAGCCCATGACCAAGACAATGGGGTTAGCAGGAAGTGCAGCAGAGATGCCCTTCACATTAAAAGAACTTTCTCAGGCCAAAACTGCACGGGCAGCCGTCTTCTCAACAGCTGTTCAAATAAAATGCTCCCTTCCTCCTTCGTTGACATATTGCACTTTAAAACTATAAGAAAAATGAGTGAAAAGTTTATTTGTTCGGCAGTTATAGGGAATGTTTTGCTGATAAATTCTTCAACTATGTATGCCCCAAACGAGCTGGCTTAATAATTGAAAAGGTGGCAGCTAGGTTCAAGGGCTGTTTACTGGCTGAATGGATAAAAATGTGGGTTGAAGAATGAGATGCAAATTAAATGCATAAACTGTGTTTATAAGTATGAACTTTAAAAAATACATAGCAATTAAAATAATTTAAAAAATGACAGCAGACTTTGACAGATACTGATTTTTTAAAAAAGCGAAAAAACTACATGATAAGTTAAGATTTTGTGTCTCTTTCCACCGATTGGCTTGTGACTGTATCATGAAGGGAAAAACTTGGAGGTTGTGGACGTCTTAATATGAAAAATACAGATAGACTGAATAGAGGATTTGCAAAGTGAGCCTTGAAAATGTATTGAGACGGAGTATTAGCCATTCTAATGCCTCTTTTTGGTAACACAATGAATCGGTATCAATATTAGCCATACATGTGGCCTGGCTCTATGGATGGCAATGTCTGCTGGTTGGTCCAGACCACAGACTTTATAAAAGATGTTTGTGGACTACTGTTTTGAGGCCTTGAACTTGGCATTTTAAGTGTCGCAATCTTGGAATTTTGGGTCAGAAATTACTAAATTTGGAGGAGAAAGTGGAGGTGGGGGGTAGCGAGGGGTGTATCCAACTGGATATAGATTTCCACGCATATATCCTCATTGACACAGTGTATATTGTTGTTATGTTGACACAACATAGCATAACATAATTTCAGCTACCTGGCATACATCAGGGTAGAAACGTAACGCAGGATAAGAAAAATGGAGAAAATTTAATGGTAAACAGCGAGTCACAAATTATATTCAAGCTTTGTTACTCTGAAACATGACAGAAAATAAATTTGCCATGTTGTTACATTACGTACAAGGTCATCCACAGAAGATTACTGTAACAACAATGTTACACACGACAGAATTCCATGACTTTTGTAAAACTTTCAATGATTTTTTTACAAATTACATGACTTTATCCAGGTATCCAGGTTTTCCAGGACTGCGGGAAACCTGTAAAGAACATGAAACGAGCAAGATCTCAGGAGCAGCAGAAATATTATGGTGCATGCTCAGTGGAAAACTTTTTTTGGCATATATACACAACAGGCAAGCCACTCCTTTGGACTAAACAGGTGTCATTCTGGAGTCTGGTATCTTGCTATGATTAAATACATCAATAGTTGCTGCTTTGCAGTTATGTCTTTGGACTGTCATGTTTTTAAAATCAGTTAAGATATGGAAATCCTCTACAGTGCACCAGGGATTAGCGAAGAAATTTGTTGCGCTTCACAAATGAGACAAGAAAGCAGTTTAAACATTTATGGGGATTAATTAAAGGGTATGTCTTTCTAAACTGAAGGAACAAAGTAACCATATAAAGAGCACAAACTACCAATTTGAAAGAAAAATTAACCCTTTGAAAACACTTTTCACAACCTTAACCTGTCCTATGCCTTTATTGCATAGGACAGGTTAAACTTGAAAGGGGAAGAGAGGGATAGAGGATGACATGCAGCAAAGGGCTGCAGACCGGAATCAAACCCACAGCTGCTGCAACAAGGACACAGCCTCTGTACATGGGGTGCCCACTCTAGCAGGTGAGCTAATGGATGCCCCAGTTTTTGTTTTTGACTAATTTTTAAGGTAATTTTCTTTTACTTTTGACTTATCTCTTGCAAATGTTTGGATCATTTCCACTTTAATGCTCATTGCCGTCTTCCCATGTTTTAAAAGAAATCGGGGCACCTGGTGGCTCAGTGGATAGAGCGGTGCCCCATGTGCAGAGGCTAGTTTGTGTCCAACCTCGGCCCTTTGCTGCATGTCTCCGCCTCTCTCTCTGCCCTTTTCACGCTCACACCTATCTATTAAAGGCAATAAAAGCCCCCCCCTCACACACACACACACACACACAAAAAAAGAAATAAATCCAATTTGCTCAGGTTTCAAAGAGTTGAAAATGAATTTTAAGCCTAAAGTTTATTGTTCAACAAAATTTGTGATTTCATAAAACCATATACATCCAGTGGCCATCAGATAACCTGCAGTCTTCCACAGTCTGATGTGGTGGTTGCTGCTTGGCTTTGCAAGTGCAAAATTATATAATTTCTACTTAAAGCAGTAACAAAGTTTTAGCATCAGTGCACCCGTCTGTCACAATCAGCACAGTGCTGCTTCACTGGTGCCAAATCTAACTTCCGGCCATGCAGATGGAGCCAAAAGACACACTGTTCAGGTTGAGTCTTGTTTTGTTTAACTGACACACCCAAGGTGCACACAAATCTTTTCTACAGGGCTCTTTGAGTGTTTGCCACTGATTTAATATTTTTCACATCCCTGCCTTTCTTAATTACTGCATATTTCTTACAGAGATCAATGAATCTGTGAATGTCAGCGGGTTACGAACCTCACAGACCATCTAATGCTCATTCCTGCTGCTGCCCTGGCAGAGGTGCTCACGACTGTCAACTCCTCCGTGTAACTCCTCGTCTTTTGATCCGAAATGAAGCTCTAGTGACTTTGAAAGCAGCGGCAGGTAAAACAGGGAGAAGAAATGAAAGCGACACAGGAAAAAAGATGGAAACTACAGTTGATTTTAAAGCAGCAGAAGGAGGCAGCATTAATTAGGGAGATGTGACCTGAGTGCTTCTCACAGCTCCCATCTATTTCCTCCGGACGCCAGTCACTTGAGATGTCTTATGCTTTTTGGGAAGCTGCCAAATGCTGTGAGGATAAATGAAACATTTAGGGCTTGATTGAGTCCCTGAACAATGTACAAATACCCTCCGCACACTGCAAGGTCCCGCTGAGAGTGGAGCAGTCAGTACATCCAACAAATGCAATAAGATGAAAAAGTTATTGATTCCTAATGTGGGGAAATAGTTTGTTGCAATGGTTACAGTAATGTGATACAGCAGGGGATGAAAGGATATGAAAGCTGCCTAGAAACATTACTACTAAAAGAAATGACAACCAAAAAAAAAACATGTCATAAACAGCTGAGAGTCATATAAACTACAGCTGAGACTTGGGACATGTAACAGCATTGATGTTATTATGGTTAGCAAATGTTAGCACGAGGGCTACTGGTCATCTTCACTGGTCTCACGACTCGATTTAAATATGATTATCTTATAATTATCCTCAATTTGAGAATGTGAGTTCTCCCACACCCCCACAATTTAATGCAACATTGCTACCATATGGCGCTGGTTGCTACCAGGAGGTTCTCTTGAACTGTAGAACTTCATTGTCCAGCTGCAGCCAGAAAATCAACAACAAGTGCAATGCTTCCCCTCAAATTTTTTCAGGCCCAGTGCTACACCCTGAAAACACTCTTAACAGATGCCACACCTGGGATGATTTACTGCCGTGCTTGGCTTCAGTCCGATGGCACAGGGGACCAGCAATTTAATTATTTGCGTTAAAAAATCTTTTTCACCCTGTATTCAAGTTTTTAAAAATGTATCCTACCTTTGTTATATACATATATATATATATAAAACAGCATAACTTATTCTATAGCTGGCTACAGCTATAGGAAAACCTGCTGTTTGTCTTTCTCTGTCACTTTGCTGGGCTGTCAGTCTGTTCCAATAGATCTTTTGATCAGCTGTGTGATCAGCCAGGTGTGTTTTTTTCTTTCTTAGGGCTACTGTTTTGTTAGTTGTTGAAAACAGGGAAAATTGGGAGGGTTGGCAAGTATGCTTCAGCCTCCGAATGGGAAAAATACAGTGTACTTCACCGTCCTACGCAAACCTCACAAACGTTTAGGCCGAGCAGGGGGTCTTGTTGGCCTGGCGCACCACCAGACCTGTAACATTGTAGGCATAACATTGAATGTTATGTGGCTATAATGGATTATGGGCTGTCACTGCATCAATGCAGAATCGTCCACGTCGACATTGCGTTCTTATAAACAATTAACTTCAACACCCCTAGTTAGCACGCCAAAATGTTAAACTAAGATAACACCCTTGGTAGGAGTATAGTTGAGCATAGTCAGTTCATTAGGTCATTAAATGGTCGTTAGCAGTTGTTATAAGCATCATAAAAATGGGTTCAAAGGGTCCAGCCACACCTATCAGTAGGTTCAGAAGGCCATTATCATGCCAAGAAATGTCTGTTTGCGTCTGTTTGGCTGTTACATCGTGTATAGGTAGTTGCAACCATACAGACGCCTAGAAACCACACTATATCATTGTGTACTCTGTAGTACCACATTACATCACAGACTCCATACATACAGTAAGCTAACTTATGAACACTAACTTATTGCCAATGAGTCATCAATGTCCCGACTGTCCATGACCTTTAATGTTTTTCTTTAAGCTGCAAGGACACTGAAAGATGAACAGGTAGAACATGAAGACGACACATAGAGGCTACAGTATAACAGCGAGTCGGAGCTGCTGCTGATGAACAATCACCATCTGAAACAGTTAGCTGCTTTCATAGGAGTGAAGCTCTGGGTATGGTTGTATCCTGCAGGCTTGAAAAATGAGCGTGCACCTGGAAGGTTGCCAGTTGAAATCCCCAGACTGCCAGAGAGGGTCTGGGAGGAGAAAGTGAATGACTAGTGCTTTTTTGTGTTTGTACAGCAGACAATACAAATAAAGCTTAGGATGAATTGGACCTACTGTGAAATTTGATTGGGATGAATGGACCTTGATGTTCTTTCTCTCTGTCCCCAATCTCTTTTAATTTACTGGTGTTGTGGAGGATATGGTTCTCATCATTAATCAGCAAGACAAATGAATCCCCAGCTGCCTCGGTGTGAGAGAGAGCGCAAGGAACGGAGAGGGAGAGGAAGAGAGGTGGAAGAGGAAAGGAAGGGGCGGGGTATATAAATCAAGTCTGCTTTGATTAATTCACCTTGGTCTAGAGGACATGGCTAATAAGATCCATTAGGTTGATATTCAGGATTCTCATGTATTGTGCTAAATGTCAATAAAAAAAGAGGCTAGATCATTCAAAATGGTTAATTATAGTGGGGGCTACTGAAAGTCCCGATGCCAATTAGTAATGTTCAACTCAAATTACAATCATTTAGAGCAGCTAATTATCTTATAGAGGCTCTGCTTTTTTGAGTGGTGTTGGTAAAAATCACCAATCACGTAATGGATAAACAAAAGAAACATTAAGTGCTGAAAGCAGAATTTGGACACGTGATAATCAATATATTACTTCCTGTTTGGAGGATTTGTTGAAATCAGAGTTGGCCCCATTTGACAGGGGAAACTGGATCCTGTACTCCTTAAATTTGGCACACACATCATATTATTCAATATTTTTGTCACCATGTTCCTTTCAATGCTACATTTTCTGTATGGAGGAGCTGCGTCTGACAGGCTGTAATTGTGCATTTCCCAGTGTGGCCACAGGAAGGCTCTCTAGCACCTGTTTCAGAAGCCACAGAGGGAGAGGCACCTTACATGGGAGTCAGAATTAGGGCTGCAACATTTGAGCAAAAAATTTGCATTTCTCCAAGATAACACCGCCATACAAAACAAGAAGTCCAATTCTACACACAGTTTCTAAAATCCTTTTTCGTCTTTTTTTTGCTTCTTTCAATAAAGAACAGTGAAGAAAGACAGATATGCACCTTCAAACCTAACACAATATTCAGCTAGTTCAATTCCTCTGAGGTAGTTACCTGAAATGTCCAGCCCTATCAATTGAAAGGTCAATATGAGCTCAGCAAGATGAATATAAACCATTTTTACTCATGTGGACTACCAGACACAGCCATGATTTGAAGAGAAAATCATTTCTGAATTTCCCCTTACGTTAGAGGCACACATGTGACTGGGAGCACAAGTTATACAAGACAGGAAGATGTAAAGTATGCAGAAAAAAAAAGAAAAGAAAAATGTTACACATGAAAAATGAGAGCCAGCATTAATAATGACATGCAAAATTAAAATCATTTATGGGATGATAAACAACCCCAACATTTGCTTTTAATTAAAACAATGTACAGTGTGTATATTTTATCTTCACAGCAAATTATTATTTGGGTTGTTTATATATTTAATGTCTGGCGTGATGCCAGTATTTCTGGAGGGCAAAAAAGCAATACAAAGCAAAACTGAAAAGTTGATTAAAATAAAGAAAATTAACTTTACGCTGGAACAGCAATTAAGAGGTAAAGGGAAAATTGTAATTAATAGAAAATAAGTATTAACACACGAAAAAAAGAAAAAAAAATATCCTACATCCATATCATAGAACCAAATCAAACAGCATTATCCATGTGTGGTTCAATAAAAGGGCAGTAATAAATCTTGAGCTTTATAGCTTATATGTGCACTTTTGGGGGAATAAATGAGCGGTCAGAGCTGAATTTATTGACCTTGTTGTCACTGCTGTTACTGATGTCCAGGCCCATTTGGCTAATCATGCTAATGCGTGAAATTCCATCCAAGATTAATGTGGACGATAGATTAGTTCAGATACAGCAGTCAACTTCCCCGAGCTCTAAACCCCCAGGACAACTTGACAGCTGACCTGCTGTTGAGTCAAGGTTTGACCTGAGGTTGAGATATTACACGTCTAATGCCCCGGCTTCACAAGCATGGCTCTGGGCTTCCTCTTTGTACCCTACAGCAACAAAAAAACCTTTTAACATGAATGGGTGGTTTGATCCCAGTTCAGTAAAGGTCTTCATGGAACAAAAACTTCCTCTAAAGAAGCCCCGACCCCTGGGACCACATCATGTAAAGCCCCATAGACACACAAAGATATATTAAACCTAACGGCGAGAAAGACCCAAACGTGGTGAGGCCTTGAATGACGTGAACGCAGCTCAAACACACAGGTGGTAAAAATGAACTACAGCCTTATGTCCACCTTTCTGACCAGTGACCAAAACCCTGAAGCGTTATTTAAACCTTCAGGAAGAAGCGCATGTGTGAGTTTAGATCATTACTTCGAACATGCTAAATGAAAAAGGAGAATAAGTAAGAAAAACGACTCCACAACGCCCATTGGACATATTCAGTAAAAAACGCAAGCATTTCATGTCTGAAAAGGAGGAAAAGGAGGTGAATATTTATCAAATCCTACCCCTTTCAATTTTATAAAAAAACAACTAAATTTAAAACAGGAATATTCCCAGTTTCTGCCTCAATATTCACCATACACGCCTTGACCCAATGAAACAAGAATTAAGACAAAACAAGATCAGATCAATCTGAATAAATGCGCACACACACACACACACACACACACACCACACAACAAAGAAAACACATCAATACAGAAACAAAGTCAGCTATCAAAAGCAAAGCTACAAATCTTGTCCCCTGTCTTACTGTGCCTTTTTTCTCTGTTCTACCATCTCGAATCCCTCAATATATTGTTTTTGAAAACATATTAAAATACGCTAAATGTTTTCAATCTCACATTATCATGTAAACTGTCTTTCATTTGAAGAAACTTTTAGAAACTACAAGGTAATATATGATTTTTAGCTCTGTACATGATTTAAACCATTTTAAAATCAACCAGATCTTTGAATTGGAGTGCTTTTCGTGCAGAGTCGAACACAACACACAAAGCAATCACATTTAACAGATGTACATAAATGTTTTGTTGCTGCTGCTGCACCAACAGTCAGACACACTATCAATGAGGACTTTGAAATGTTGCCACAAAGCTAAGTTTGGATAATTACTTGGACCATATTTTTACAGGTATAGGCATCAGTTATTTCAGTTATGACACCGTGCAATCACAAAGTTAATTGCTGAGATCTCACAATACAGCAGCGTTTCTAAAAATAGGCCCAACATGTCAACAGTGAGACAATCAGACAAAACAACTCCACAGGATAGTCGGATGTAGTTGGAGGATAAACAAAAGCAAACAGTACAATTAAGAGCCAAACTGTCTGCCGTAAAGGTCCATCATAGTTTACAGACCGATTTCCAACTTTGGCCTCACCATAGTTTTATGATTTGAAAAGTAATGTCTCTGATAAGCCTCTTCACTGAGGACTGCAAACACTGAAAGGTTGAAAACGGGAAATTAATTTATATATTTTCTGATAAATATGTGAAATGTTTTTTTTGCTGGCCCCTGGTCTTCTGTAATTTTTCAAATTAGCCGTCCAGGTAAAGCAAGCAGAGTATCTACTTGCTTTCAGATACTTGGTGTGTTTGACTAACTGGCTCGTTTAACCCTTTAAATCCTGACATCAGTTTTCTTGTGCTGCTTTCAGACACTTTTCACAAACATTTCAGCTCCTCAAATGTGAGATGATGAGAGGCAATAGGAAACTTGGAAGAAATATCCTGCAAATTGCAAGAAATACTACTGAAAGACTCATGAAAGGTGACAAAAAAATGACAATGATTCGAAAAATATGAAAAAAAGTGGGAAAAATATCAAGTTGTATTTATAACCTTTAGAAATATATATGTATATATAATTTTCCATTTTGAGCATTTTTTTCAGTTCATTTCCTTGTTTGTTTGATTTTGTTTTTTGCTTTTTTTCTATTTTTGCTAATTTTCTTGTAACATTTTATTAATGTCTTGCAATTTTTTGGGTCACTTCTTGTTAAAATTGTTCATTGTCTTCCATGTTTTTGAAAGAAATCAAGCCAATTTGCAAAGTTTCAAAGGGTTAAACCATCAGATTATCTGACTGCTTGTACTTCTTTCTCTATGGGGTTTTACTGTAGTAACGTAAAAGTGATCCCAGGTATTAAAAAAAGACAAAAAAACCCAACCAACCAATCCAACAAGCTAAAAGACCCAAGCAGCAAACTGTCCAAAAAGCAATGGACTGCCTGAGAGAAGAACCAAAACAGCAGTCAGTGTTGCAAACGTCCACAGCTGAACAACTCTTACCTGAGCCGACTTCAGTAGATCAGCTCAGCAACTTCTCATGAGGCCTGGATCCATGCTTACAAACACAAACAAAAAGCAAACATCAGTCAGCGCTAAAATCATGAGCTGCTTTCCACTTCCACATCTCCACTACCTCCCACCATTAGCACCACCTTAAACCTGCTTAAGCCAGCACACACAGTCTTACCTGATCAAGACTGAGGAGGACAAACAATCCTCATGGCAGCACTGAACCTGCAGTGAACCACAGCAGCCAACAACAGCAGCAACACTGCAGAAAACAGGAAGTGACATCACACTAGACAAAATCAGCAGGGGCACGTTCAACCTCAAAATGTTGGGCATTGTTTTGTTAAGTTCCTTGATTAAATTACTATTATTACTATTTCTTTCAAATGGTGTGCAACAGGCGTTGAGATTTCTTTTCTCTCATTTGGTGTGTATGTCAATAGTGTTTTTTTTTTAATTTTTAAAAATATATTTTTTATTTGTTTTTTTGGTTTTTTTTAGTTTTTAATTTACACTTGTTTTGACAATGCAAATATATATTTCCTATGCTAATAAAGCCCTTCCAATTCAATTAAATTGATTTAAACCCCACTGTATTAAAAAGTGCGTGTGCTTAAGACAACAGAGCGTTCAATGCACTGCCGTTTCTGTTTAGATGTTTTGCTATGTTTTGTCAGGGATGAATGCAGCCCATATTAGGATATCACCAAAATTCGAACAGACATAAATGGTTTATGGACGGTAAAACAAAAACTTGACCCCTGCCTTTTTCTGAAGTGCCAGCAGCAGTTTGACATTTATGGTGTTTAGTGAAATGTCTCGCAAAATGTTAAATTGCCATGAAATTTGGTACAGACATTCATATCCCCCTCAGGAGCAATTATAAAAAATGCTGATGTCCCCTTAACTTTACATCAAGCGCTATCATCATGTCAAAACTGAAATTGGAACATGCTTTGTGACCATATACCTGCTAAACCAACATGGAAAAGTGAGTCACACATTACTATATAAATAAACTCAATGGGACTGATCAGACTGATTTAGTTCTTTTTAAATCAATACAACCATAAGAAAACCAGCCCGATCATCTCCCCGCACTCGAAGCTTTTGTTTAAAAGTATAATAATCAAAAATAAACACGAAAACAGTCAAAATGACCCACTGAGCACAAATTGCAGTTGAAAACAAAACAATCATAACAAATGCTGAATGGCACAGAGCAATTTTCTGCTGGAGTCAAACAAACAAAGGTGATGTTTTAACCGGTAAGTGGCTGCGGCTCTGATTTCACAAATAACAATGACAACAACTCAAAGTGGGGGGAGTTGTGGCTGAATAGAAGTTATGTTTAAACAAAAAACAAGCACCGTTGTGACAGAAAGATATTGTGTTAAACAATCAGATATCAAAAGTGACTCAGAGGTTGTTATTTTTTTCAGTCATGAGGAAAAAAGGAAGAAAAACTTGAAGGCCAATTGATTTAAAATATAATAAAAACAAAAAAAAGCAGGATAAAATGTGGTTTAGGAATGTGGACATATGGACATAATTATGGAAATAATCTCATTTCATTTTTCTCCTAAAGGAATAAATTAGAGTTTTGGATGACACGCTTTTTTTGTATTTCTGTGTATTAATGACGAAGCTGGGCACTCGGAGAGCGCAGACCTCCACTGAGGTTAGAATATCATTTTAGCAGCAAACAACATATCTGCTACATAGAGCTTTTTGTTTTGTTTTTGCAAATGCATGCTAGTGTACGTGTGTCCTCCCCTCCCACCTCTCTTCCTTTGTGTGGATGTCGCCTCTGGCTAGTTAATTTCCACCACGCTGCACTGTCATTTGTCCTTAACATGTATTAGATACAGTGTTTTTATATCATTTCTATAGAAGTTGCTCAGTGGTATAAGGCACAAGGTTAATTTATTGGTGTGAAAAGAGAAATAAAAAAAGCTTAATGTCTGGGACCCATAAACCAAGCGCACTGGAGACCTTCAGTATCCAAACAGTTTCCGCCGGCTGAGCAGGCTAACTTCAGGTTTAGTGCTCCGCTAACTTCAGTAAGGAAAAAACAATTTAATTGTGCATCTTTCAAAATGTTATCGGACTGAGAGGATCAAACCCTGATAATAAAATGACAAATTTAGAGAGGTTTGTCTTTTGTTTTTGTTTTTTTTTAATTGTATCCACTGATTTGCACACATCTCACAATGTAAGTCTATGGGAAAATGTAAGTCCCTTTTTGGGCCCCATGTTGTCACGTGACAAGCCCACAAAATGTAACTCCACGTTTGACCACTATATAAACCTGGCTTCAATCTATCTATCTATCCAATTCCTCACAAGTTATCTTGTATTTAAATCATTGTATCAAAAATTATGCAAGAGAGAAATACTGCATGATGGCGACCTGGTCTGATTGCAGAGCAAGGACAAGTAGCTTAATTGTTGTGAGCCCTTACAGGTGGCCTAATTTCCTGAGTGCCCTTAAGGGTCGCCATTACCACAAGAGTTTATGGGTCTGCTCTTTGCTGCCCCTTACAATCTCACAATCAATAAATCATTCATAATCACTTCTGGTTCACTTGTTGATATCAGGCTGTAGGGGTTTTGCTTTGCAGGGCCTCTTCATGGCCCTCTAATCTTAATGGCCCCTGGGCAGCAGGCGCTAAATATCCAATCTGAGAATAATATTTGAGTAGAAGCAAGGACACTTTTTTTAAACAGAGGTGGTTAGATCAAGATCAAAACACTGACCAGCTTATACCGAGTCACATAATAATGTGGCTGCCGTGCACGTGTAATGGATAAATGCTATATTATTCATTTCAGGAAACTGCAGCTTTAACCTTTTGAGCCTGCAAGGTTAACACATAAAGACAAGAGAGCATCATTGACCTTTTCATTACCGTAGACAAAACACCAAGGACAAACACAGCAAAATGATTACACTCTGGCTTTATAAAGTGCAGCCATTTGCTGTTATGGAATCAGTTAACTTGTAATGAATAGAAATTCTTTCTATTTAAGTTATTCAAGGATATTGAGTAATGAGTCTATAACAGACCAACTGGCACGCACATTAAGCATGAACTCAGAAGTACATTTTCTATGACTGATAGCTTGCCTCAGGTCTTCACGTTCTAATCAATAGCAGTATCACCTTTACTTATTTAAGGTGTTGGCTCATTATGTACAGCACTTGAAGTATAATGAGAGCCTGAGGTGAAAATGTAATTAAAAAGATAATATCTTCCTCTACTGAAGTCATCTACTGAATACTGAATATTATAGGTGTGTTAATGTCTAAAGTAAAGCCTGACTCATGAACATTTAATATGAATGGAGGAATACATTTTTTTCCATGACAGATAGCTCGCCTCGCGTCAATTCCATCTGCTCTGCTGGAATCAATAACTATCTCCATTTATTTAAGATGTTAGTTAAAAAGGTTCACTGCGCCAACCGAGCAGGGAAGCAGAGATTGATTTTCAGAGTATAAACCTTGTCGAATTTATTCAAGCTTTCACGGTGCTCCTCAAGGTATTACCCTATATTTGTGTTAATTAGGAGCGCTTGCTTTATACTTCATGTTCACACTGGTTTATGCATGTGATAAAGATTTCATGACATTGGCGCCTGCCAGGTTTCACTTCAGACTGCGAAGGAGAGCTTTCAACATCACCAAAGAATAAGTGGATGTATATGCACCCGACCTGTTTTTACCGCTTCCATTGTCTCCGTCTCAGTCTACGCTTTCATAATATTCAGTAAGTTCATTGAAGTTGAACCTGTGTAGATAATAGCGTATAATGTGAGACATTCCAAAACAAGACTAAAGTGTCCCTCCAGTCGTCCCTGGAAGGTGGTAATCATTATACAACAAAATGATGACAGTTTTTCGCCGCTCCAGACATTCAACTCAAGTCTTCTGCTCCTCTCTCGTAGCCGTTCTTCGCATATCAACCTATATCCGCTGCCCCCTTGACATTATGGCGGTGTACTTAAGCTGTCAGCGATCGCTCTTTCTTGCTGCCACACTGCCCACCTGAAAGTTATGCTGCAACAGGTGCAATCTCTTGCTGCTATTTTCTGTCACTGTCCATAAAGCATTTCATGAGCACAACATGGGTCTATATTCCCCAAAGAGGGGAAGTTATTATCCCTGCTGCGGTGCACTTGGTGTTTCCTCACGAGGAGTGATGAAATCAGAGCCTGAACGCCGAATATCATCTCTGAACACATTCTCATAATGATGTATTGTGAGACTGAAGGTACAGTAGTTAATTAGTTCAGATTAACTTGGAGACCAAAATCTACATAATCACAAAAAGTACTTAAAATATCACCAAGTAAAACTTTAAAGCCTCTGAGAAATTTGTATCTCTAACACTGCACACCATCCTAGTAAAAATGTTCATTGTTGAGGGGCAGTCTACTGAGAATATCCTGCATTGGACGTTTCTTAAAAGAAAAGAATGACAAATTTGTTTTGTGTCAAAGTGGGAAAAAGTGCACCATTCTTACATGGCACTGAAAGGTTCCAGGGAGGATGATGGGTTAGCGCTGCAAGTTACAATTATTTCTATTGTAGATTTATCCGTCAATTATTTTCTTGATAAATCAATGTGTTGTTTGGTCTAAAATGATGAAAAATGTAAGTGTTTTTCCCAAATTCCGTCGCCAGCAAAACCATCGCCTACAAAACTGTCGCCAACAAAACCGGCGCCAGCAGAACCATTGTTTTCCTATGGTCCAGCGTGCCTGTCTGGCGATTTTTGGGCGTGCATAAAACTTAAAATATTTTCAACTTTTCTGCTCAAGGTGTGGAGTAGCAGCACTCGTCAATGTCACTTTTGGCCCCGCGCACGCAGCTCCGCTCCACAGGTGCTTCCAAAGTGTTTTGGGAGTGGTCATGCCTGGCATGATGCATCTCTGTGTGATCAGCCCCAAATGTCTTGTTTTGTCAACAACCTAAACATATTCAAATATCCAGATAGCAACGGAGAAACACTGATTTGTAACGGGAAACTGCTTTATTCAGTGCTTTTACCAATCAATTATCTAATTAGTTGATGACCTACCCTTGTGCGGCGGTTTTCTAGTCATTTGACTACTCAAAGTGCTTTCACACTATGAGTCACATTCACCCATTAACACACACACACACACATTCACACACTGGTGGCCAAGGCTACCAAACAAGGTGCCACTTGCAACTCACTTTTGAAACATTCATACATATTCACACACCAATGGAACAGCCATCGGGAGCAATTTGAGGTTCAATATCTTGCCCAAAGATACCTCGACATGTTGACTGGAGGAGCTGAGGATCGAACGGCAAACTTCCTGATTAGAGGCGACCTGCTCTACCTCCTTACCCACAGTCATCAATTTAACAGTTGACAACTAATCGATTAATGGTTGGGGTTTTAATTATGGTGGAGGGATGGGCTTAAAAAATGTTGGCTTTACAAACTGCTCTTACCCTTTAAATTCTATCTGTCAAAATCTGACATGATGAGGCTATCAGTATGAAACAGGTAGATATACTTCTTCATAATCTACTTATGGTTACTGAAGATGAAAAATAAATAATGTGTACATGGATGGCCGTATTATTCCACATTTTCTCCATTTACATGTGGTGCGTCATGTTAATATAGCAACATTTAAAGTAAAAAATAATACCAACACTGATTATTTTGGACATTAATATCTTTCCTTTTTTATTAAGACAAGAACTCTTCATTGTTTTTGTAAAAATGTCTATTTATGAACCAATACAAAATGTGTATGGGAATGTGGAACTCCTTTCCTCCATTGATACACATTAACATTTCCCAAGAACAGCAGAGAGACAAAAAGAATCAATCTAAAAACAATGACTGGTGACACAATCAAAACTTTTCGGGAATCAAACGAGCTTCCGAAGGCGGTGGTGCGTTGAAAGTGACAGTAGTAGTACAGCCACAACAAGTTTATGATCCTGCTTCATTCCAATAAACAGTGTACTCTTTATGACCTATGTCAACACAAAGCAATACTTAACACATTTTTTTTTTTTTTTTTTTTTTTTTTTACAATGCACCAAATATTAAGAAAAATACAGAAAACATGTACAACATATATGCAAAATACCACCAATTTTGCCTCTTGGGTCTAAAATAATGTGTTGTTGATTCGATGAGGATGCATTGTACTTGCTTTTATGTCATTGGTGGGGCCTAAACTTTGCATTCTACCTGAGATGCAGTCACATCGGTCAGCAACGCATGAACCAGAGACAGGACATTATCAAAACAATTTAATGTGGAGAAAACTACACCAGTTACACTGTAGGACCATTTTTTTTTTTTACGTTACTGGGCATTTGATAGAAAATAAAATGATACATACAGTAACCTTAAATATCAGTCTGCTATTTACTTCAAATTGAATCCTCATCATTTCTTAATATTAAAAACCTACTTGAATGTTTATGTTTTGTTTTGCTCACGAAACTTTTTACATTGGAACTTTGTGAGAGCAAAATAATTGTAGGTAAAACATTTGGAGAAACACTCCGGCCGTTCCAACGCACAAAGGATTTCATATGCACAAATAAAATATTAATGCATCAGCCTTAAGGGAGAAGACAATATTCAGTTCTATTCCTTTATTGGCAAGTACATATTTTGAAGTCTGATTTCAATGGAAGCTGCCACATGTCACTGAAGCGAAATAGTGCTCACTGTAAAATACAAATCACACAATCTCAGTCTTGCAGATGAAGTGGCATCTGCTCTGTGATTCATAAAGCAACGATAACAAGTCAGTTAATAGTTTTATCAGACACCAGACTGTAAAACATCGAACCTAATCAGAACCCTTCCCCACCCCCACCCGTCCACGTAACAAACACAAAACAGTGTCATCAGCATACAGTGTTAACTTAGTGGTAATTCCTTTGTGAGTACAGAACTTTTAAAATGAACTCAAGTTTTAACAGATAGAGAGAGTTGGACACAGCACCCTTGATATTTGTCTGCAACATCACTCCTGTAGCCCATCTCCTACTGCAATATCCAAAGCAAAAAAGCTAAATATATGTCCACAGCTGCCCTCCGACTTTCTTCTAAAAACTGCAGAAAAAATATTGAATGACTTTCAAAATGCACAGATGCGTAATGTTCAGGAGAGTGAAATTTGTGTAATGCACTTCACAAGAACCATCTCAACTCCTTCTGGACAACCCCAAAACCACAATCTCCATATAGAAAGACTGAATGCTGCCTTCATGCATGACAATGACATATTAAAGCTATCACATTGATTATGTGTTGCAATCTGAGCTGCACATTGAGAAAATCTAATTCAATGTTTTAACATGGCAATAAAGAACTAAATCTTGGATATGAGTGTCCACACAGCAAGCAACACCATTAAATCCTAATGGTGAATGTGACTTAATAATGAAAATTGAGTATGTGTCATTATTAGATATGTTTGATATTGATATATATCATATATAAAAAACTAAAACAATGTAAATATGATGGATAACCAAAAGGCTAAAGTGAGATCTGACGTTACGGAAAACAGCACGTACGGGACATAAGAACTACAGGACAATCGCCAGGGGAACGTGGAAATGGCTGACGACGCTAGTACGTAATTAGTAGGTTTACACTCGTGGGTATATTGCAATATCTCCAATAATACGGGCATCACACATTAAAAATTTTAGAACTAAAACTAATTTTCAAACATTATTGACAAGTTCATCAGTCTCTACTGTCCCCTTGAATTGCCCGTTGTGATCTGTACGACTTGCGGAACATCTTTAACTGTATTTGCAGCACGCTTCTTGATGCCATGTACAGGTGTATATGCTGTGAAATTGGTAAAAAAAAAAAGCATTTACTAGTGTGATTTTTTTAAGTTGCACTGGTTTCTCAGTCCCTTTAAAGAAAACACATTTGGGTGGTGTGTCTGAGTTGCAATACAATGTATTGCAAACAGTATCATTATAAAGACACCTATCTCCTTCTGATATGCAAGGTGTAAACTCACTGCTAGTGATAATTTATTCCTGAATCCCCCAAAAATCATTTTATAACATCATAACATATTCATTAAAAGATGATAGTATCACAAGTTTTGATTTTGCGCTGCTAAAATGTTTAGAATTTCACTTTTAGATAAGGTGCCAACATCAGGCAATTAATTTACACTTTTTTTTAATCCACTCATTCGATATATTTGTGTTTGTCTTATTGATTCTGGCTTTTAAACTTGAGAAAAACTTTACTTTAAATAATTGTTGGAGTAAATTCCTTAAAAATGGTTGCAACCACTCAGGAAGTTGAGTAAAACTTTATCATTTGTGTTGATAAAATATCGAAATTGATGTGATATCATAATACACGAAGCCTCTTCAAAACTTTGAAGGTGAACACTGCAACCTAGACCTCCACCTCAATCCACCCACAGCTGTCATACAAAGAACAGACTCATTAGGCGAGCTGCTCGCTGTGTGAACACATAATTAGGACAATCAACTCCATGAATAGACCCTCATTGCCATGTTAAGAAGCCAGGGCGTTAATATAACCCACGGATTACAACCACGGAGCACAACATGTGTATTAAGTTCCGTTACAAACAACTAATCACTTTTGGCATTCCTCAGTGCTCCCCAGCTGGCACAGCAAAACAGATCCTCATTCACTTTTGGCAGGTGATACATAAAGCAAGATCGAGAAGCAGAAAGAAATGAGTTTTAGCACGTACACACATGCAAAAAACGATCAACTGCTTACGCACTCAAGCTGCTGCATCAAAGCAAAGTATATATTTAGAAGGTGAGATGGAAGTGGAAAGACTGGCCTGTCTCTCAGAGCGTTTCACTTTGAAGACTTCCCCAAACATTTGCTTGTTTTACATTTTGACAAAACTCACAATGAGCGTGACACAATAAAATCCACAAAGGTACTCCATTGTAATTCTAGTAAGTTGTAAAAAATATTTCTTGGTAAGGATTAGTGTACAATACAGCTGTGATTCCATTGGCTTGATTTACATTGGATTGTGTGTCTATGAGATAACATGAGCCCACTGTAGGGAGGATGTTTTGTGCAGCTTATGTATTTTCTAAAATAAATTTGAATGCGTTTGGGGTTTGGTTAAGGCTGTTTCTCTTTTTCGGTTATGTACAGAACACCAGCATCTTTTGGCTGCCAGTTGGCCCATATTAATACCAAATATTTTTTTCAACAGCCTTTTATTATTGAGGCATCTTGACTGAGAGTCTGCCAAAAAAAAAAAATTAAAACAATTTCTTACTTTGCCATTTGTAAGAAAAATATTCTAGAGTGAGAGCAGATGGAAATCAATTGAATCTCATCATTACGACTCAATAAAAGCTGGTGGAAAAACAGGGCTTCATTCAGACTAATAGAAGAAAAGTAGTACTGAACAGAGGAAGAAATCAAAATAATGAAATGGCAGCGCAGCGGGAGAAAATAATGTACGACTTCTCTTTACTAAGAAAGGTAATTGTTTAAGAGGCAGTAGTAAATCTGCTTTAAAGAACAAACTGAGGTTGCAGAACATAAAATTTAAAAACTGAATCGGCCCAATAAAATCATTTCATATTATCCTTTGCTGCCTTTTTTTTTTGGATTATGTTTTGAATGTGGTTGTGTTCAGGAGGGGGCAGGGAGAGCATATACAGTACATCAAACCTGTTTCTCATTTATGTCCTTTGTACAATGATATGTAAAGCATTCCATGCATTTTTGGAGCTGTCAAAACTTCAGGGGGGAAAAATAGAAGAGAGGGAAGTAATGGCTTGAGACAAATCACAGTATACTGGAAAGAGTTTTTGTTATGCAGTAGAGGATGCGTGTGTGCAGACACATTTAGGGAAATGAATAAAGTGGCTGTGTAATTTTACCCTCATACAAAAGCCAACAGCACATTGATAATTACGAGTGGGGAAAGATGAAACGGGAAAAAAGGGGAGCAACAGGGTTATGCAAATGAGGATCAACACAAATCCAAAGTATGGATAGAACAAGGCACAGAATTTTCTGCAAATGGTTGAACTAAATAAAATTCGTACCAGCAGTTAGGGAGGTGTCGAATGGTGAAGCTCTCTACAGTGATTTCTGGCAACGTCTGGCGCACCCCTCCCACCCCCATCCCCATCTCAGTTTACCGAAAACCCGACCCCCCCTCCCCGTTTTTTGTCCTTTTTTGATTTTTAATTTTTTTTACACACAAAACATTCCATCTACATCTGCAGACTAGACTAAACAACGGCTTAAAACCAGGCCTTTCTTTAAAACCCCAGTTGTCTTCTACTCCTCGACCCCTCTACTCTCACTAAAAGTGATCCTGAACCAACTGTAATCCCTCAATCTGCCCCCCCATCCCCCTGCCCCGGCCCCAAAAACAGCTCGGTGTCCCAAAGAGGACACTGGAGTGAGGGGTCCTGCTTTGATTAGATGTAGTACTCTTTCTTTTCGTCCGAGTTGGTGTGGCCACCCTCTGCGTTGATGATGGCTGTATCTGCGTCTGCTGCGTCGTCTGCTCCTTTGGCTTCGTGTGTGAAGTAGGTACCTGAGGAGGACGGGAATGAAGGACAGTGTCACGGACTGGGTAATAGCCTGCTGCGTAGATGATACAAAAGATTAAAATGTGCCTCTACATCCCACAGCACCTAATTATGTAAATCCTTCTCCGTGTGGCCATTTACACAAACCTAACACCAGCAAGCTGTAATATTCAGATTATACACTGTTCGCCCTCTTTTTCATTCAAATTGGCACACGAAAAGCAGGGTTTTGAAATGATCTCGAGTGTGGGGAAGAGCATGGCTCACACCTTCAAATTAACCTTGTCAAGTTCAGAAGGGGAAAAAAAGGAACTGGCGAGCCCCTTCAAACATAATTTACCAGACTCATCCACATCTATCACAGTCGAGGCTGATAACGAAGGCGGTATCACAGACTCACTTCAAATGTGGAAATAAAAGCACAAATGCTGCTTGAATAGATGAAAACAAGGTATTTGGTGGTGCTGTACCACAGGGAGAGTGACTGGGATGTGTTTTTATTTTACATTACATTTCGTTACCAGACGCCAGATCATGTTATTACATTTTCAATGTTTTTTTTCTCCTTGTTTCAAGATCCAGTGTGTAATATTTAGTGGGGGTTATATTAGCATAAATGGAATATAATTTCATATGTTTGTTTTCTTCAGTGTATAAAAACCTGAAAATAAGAGAAGCACAGAACAGACAAACCGAAATGTGGCACTCAATAGGCTATTTGCATTTTCATATCACCCACCATTTAACAGCCCTTGCATGACGAGCTGCATTGGAAAAGCACAATGTGACACAATGTTTAATGTGAAACTGCTGTTTTTTACCAGTTTATATCACCAGGTCCATTTTTTTTTATGGAGAGGAAGAGACCTGGGTGGATCATTTTATTTCCGGCTAAAAACCTCCTGAACCTAAAGAAGTGTTCGATTGATGTACAGAGGGTCCTGATTAATGCTAAAAAACGTAGGCTGCAACTCCATTTATTAAAGGCTTTTTAACTTTTGCAGTGTGCCCTGGAATTTTTAGGACTTATTTACAAAAAAAAAACTATCCTAACACCTAATTTTTTGATGTAAAGAGGGTCCTCACATAAAACTAAGCCATCACATTTTTTAAACTGGTGCTACATTACTTGAGAAAAAAGAGAAAAAGGACTGTGGCATTCGCATTTGCTCAAGCCTACAACTACCAGGATGCACTATGCTGTACTAGACCAATAACCCCTCCCGCTGGTGAGGTCGTCTGTTTGACATAATGGCCGCCAGCTGATAACAAACAATTTTAATACCTAGGCACTGGTTAGATTTACCACAGTTCATCTTCACATACTCCCCACATTGTTTTAATACAAAAGGTGAGCTAAACAGCATCGGAGAAACACTGATTTATAATGTGAAACTGCTTCATTCAGTGGTTTTGACTGTTTAAGTTAACTGGTCACTTTGTTTTGGAGAGGAGGAGACCCCTGCGGATAATTCAGCACCTGGTAAAAACCTCCTGAACAATAAAAATTAAGGAATTGTAATGTGGTGAAAAAAGGTTTCAGCTGGTTGCAATCTGCAATCCTGTCTGCGAGATTCCACTAAATTCCACACATTCCTCCTTTAACATCGGGTTTTTATGACAGCTGGGAGAAAAAAAGCATTGAATCACTTCCACTTGTGCAGCCATTATACTATATCTGATACACTGAGACTTTTGGCAATGCGGCCTCAGTTCATATCAGAATAATGCTGTAATCCGCCCCCGTTGCCAGTTAATACAACCCTACTCCTACGTTTGTTCTAATGCTTATGAGTTGCTTCAGGTAAGTGTTTTGTTGAGTAATTATTATGGAAAGTTTCAGACAGAGGTAGTTAAAGGTTGTCCTCAACATCCTGAAATTCTAGTGACCTCCCCTGGTTTCTGTCTCACATCTTAACACTCCTCTGCATACGTGTAGCCGCCTGAACAAGGCAAAAAATAAATGAATCGCTCTTTCGTCTCTTGGCTGTGATTACTACTGTGTTATGAATATTCATATGTGGCCACCACTGCACTTAAAACAGCTTGTGACACACACCCTCACTAACATAAGTCAAAGTGGCCTCCATGTGATTTGTTTATTTGCATTTCATTGCTATTATGTAAAAAACAATAAAATGTGAACAAACTAATAGTAACATCGGCATTGTGAAAACAACGCCAGATGAACATTAAAGTATAATTCCAATTTACTACAGCTTGTGTCTTCTTTTTAGTAGTTATGAGAACTTTACTGATATAGCTTTGTTTTGATTAGTTTGGTATACACACACAGCTACGAGTCCTGAACAACGATCTCAAAACTTCAGGCGAGGAATTTGAACTTTGTGAAGAAAAAATGTCTGATGGCCTTAATATCCTAGTCTGTCAATACTGTTGGTGTTTTCAACTGCACAACTGTTAAAGAAGAGATGCATGATTACCACAAACTCTCTGAAGACGCATAATTTCACTGTGTGGCTTTCAGTGCTGGTCTTTGTGAATTTGACTGTTTTTGCAATGACGCTCATTTGCATACAAAGGGCAATATTGCGCCAAATGTATACTTATTATCCAAATAAAATACATGCATGTAGCACAGGATCACTGAGACGCTATTTACTTGGCATTACAGTAAGGGGCAGCCTGTTCTCATTATGAACCGGCAGTGCCAGTTCAAATGTGGCCGAACGGCACCTTTTGTGGCTGTATGATTCACCCTCAGACAGTATTATTTTGGAACGCTGCTGAAAACGATGTAATATCAGGCATATAAGTCCAACATATCAGACTTTCACCCGGGAACCCACTGTTCACTTCCTGTATGAATGTTGAGCCAAACCATGATGGTCTTTTCTAAACTTAACCACGTGCTTGTGTTGCACGGGGAAATAAAGATAAATACGAGGTGTTTTACCGATGTTGTAAGTATATTCTGAAAATGTACGAGCAGAAACTTTACACTTCCTGTGAAAACAGAAGTGTATTTTGAACAGACAGTGCATTTAAAGGGCATAAACATCAACAACAGACACGGGAGGGTACCTGGCGCATCATATGCAGATGTGAGCGATACTGACCGATGAGCGATGACATGGGACGAGAACGTGTTGATCAGGGTGCATTTTAACCGTTGAAGGTGCTAATGTAATCCAGTGCAAAAGCTCAGTCATAAATTCTACTTTTGCAGAGACTTTAATATTCAGTTTTTATCACTTCTGTCAGAGAGGTATTTGTCTAACTACATGTTTATTATTGAGGTTGCAGTGGAGTTGTACTGGACTATATTGAGAGGTGTTTCTATTTACAATCACTGATGGAATAAAATATTTGAATTAATTTCAAAACAATGCAGTCCAGTACAACACCACCAACTGCAGTCTGAATAATAAACACTAAAGGGTGTTAACGGAGATAAAAATGAACCTTTTAACAGTTTAATGGTGTTTTTTTCAGATCAGAAATGTTTTACTTCACTGAGATCCATCATCGAACAGCAGAGATGATATTTATGTGAACACACAGCTGCTGGACAGAAACCAGAGAGTAAACACTGAGTTCAGAAGCACCATATAATAAGAAAATGTCTCTTCACCTTTTAATGGCCTCATTTACACTATTTCCTCTTTAAAGTGGTATCCAATTCCATTTCCGCCTGCATGAGAAATATCAAAGTGTGAAATTTGTTATAGATTATAATTATTTCTGTGTTATGAGGGCAGCATACAAGATGCGTTATACTATTCAGCAGGGCGGCACGAAAAATGTAATTTTACTCACCATCAGTAACCCGTAGCCTTAACAGCCATCTTTCCACTGTTTGGAAGGGATGTTAAAAGAGGATTTTACAGAAATAAAGTAAAGAGGCCACATCTCATAAATATTACAGCCTGCTGGATCAGCTCGTGTTTGAGAGGTGAGCAGTATGTCACTCAGAGAGGCTGACAGGTGCTGCATAAAAAATCTAAATTACAAAATATGTTTTTTAAAATGCGCTTTTTTTGACTTAATGTTTAAGGATTTTGTTGTCAAATATTGCTGTGATATATGTTCACCATATTTGCTGCAGTGATGTTAAGTGTAGTGTGTTTTCTGTGAGCTGCCTGTTTCACTAACTGTAACGTCTTATGTTTTTTTATATCTATATTTTCAAATCATGTTGTTTGTTTGTCGTGATGTTAGTCCGTAATTAATTGTCGTTTTGTTTTTTTAGATGTATGCTGTGTGTGCTGAAGCCAATTATTGCTGACAATAAAATCCATAGAGTTACAAAATGGGGTATTTTCCGCAACAGAAAATCCCTGTTTCACTTTTTTTTTAAAAAAAACTGATGTCAAATCCTATTTGCTTTCTTTTTTAAATTTGGCATGGCATGTTGCTATAAACAGATGCCTGCGAGTCAGAATCCTAATTCGGAAGATTTATTACAAAGTAGGTTGTCACTATCAAGGAATTTGCTCTGGTCTTAAAAACTGACATTAAAGATAAAATTTACATATTAAGAGGAAATAAAACAAAATTACAGACTGGAAAAATTACAATATAAATAAGAAAAAAATACCTAAAATACTATAATGTAACAAATATGTCAGAGAGAGAAATCTGTACAGTTTTGTGCAGGATTTGCAGAAATATTATTCAGGGAAATGTGCAAAAGTTGGCGATGCACGTAATGGTAATGTATGGCGGTACGGAGGGATGTTATTAGTTGGTTCTACCAGTTTACTGCTGTCTATCAATGTTGGTGAGTCCACTGCTGTTTTACCTCCTAAGGATAGTGAATATTTTTATCTTCCCACAGTTTCATTCAGGCACAATGTGTATAGTAATCTTGCCCAAAGCAGCTTTAGTTAGTAAACAAATTCAAATTGTTAGCACTGCTTATAGAGCTGTATTTTCAGGTCCAGTACCTTTGTGTCTTGCGAAGTAGCGTCCCAAGACGATGAGTAAACAGAGCATGGCGAAGACGACCACAGCCACCACTCCTCCAATCACTGCATGGTCCACCGTTCTGGGTGCTCCCTCTCCAGCCCGTGAATCTGTAAACAAAGCAAAAAGAAACTCTGTGTTATATTGTGGGAGGGCAGTCAGCCACCACGTCCCTCCTGGGACAGTTAGATGTGATGTGGGATGTGTAGGTTGACTTCTTGATCTTGTGTTCCTTTTATTGCTTCAGGTTTAAAAATTTACAGGTATTTCACATTGGAATATGCCGTCTTTGGGTATTGTTTGTTTCCAACTAACTCCCCTGAGACCAGTTTGGCTTCTTTTTAAAAAACAAAAAAAAATTCTGGTTGGCATTTTAATATCCACTCTGCAAAACTGCCACAGCGATAACAGTTTGGATTGCAATCAGGAATTGATTAAAGTGAGCAGGATAATAATAACCGTGTCCCTGCTGGACTGTGAGAAATCACTCAGGGACAGATTTACTAAGAAAACTGCGCAAATGTGCGCTGCGGTTTTCATCAAGCTTGCGGCGGCAATCGGTGTTTTTAGCACCTGATTTACTGAGGCAGAAGCTCATTATGCACTCAGCTGCTGCTGCCCTCCAGATGCACTTTGCAAGTGAAGGAGAACTCATTACTATTTCTCAGAATATTACTCATAAAATTATGATATTATAATCTTGCTCTATAAATTAATAATAGCCTGATTTCTTCATATCTGTTTCTAGTAATCACTTTTTGGTTATATATAATGGGCAACGTAGTGGTGCAGTGATTGGGGTTAATGTTAGTGTTAGGCTGAAGCCTTTCTGTATGTGTCTGTGTGGATTTCCTCCCACAGTCCAAACAGATGTATGTTACTTAACCCTTTTAAACCCTTTCTTTCAAAATCATGAGAAGAAAGCTATGAGCAATAAAAGAAGAATAAAGGACCCAAAAAAATAGCAAGAAATAAGTAAAAAGTAGAAGAAAACAACCTAAAAATGAGTAAAAAGACATTAAAAATATAAGAATAAATTAAATAGAAAAAGCACAGAAAAGAAAAAAACAACAAAATGAAACAAACAAGAATTGGTAGAAAGTGAAGTGCTTAAAAGTTATGTTATTTTCCCCTAGCTTTTTTCTTTTTTCCTACACATTTTTCCTTCGACATTTTTCCCTATCTTGAATTTTCTAATCTACAAATTTCTGAACATTTGTGGAATATTTCTTACCAAGTTGCTCGTTGCCTTTTTTGCTCATGTTTTTTTTTTAAAGAAAAAGAGTTCAAAGACTTAAATACATGTGCAAGGCATCTGAAAGCAGCACTAGAAAACTGATGTCACTCCAGGTTTAAAGGGTTAATATGGGAACTCTGAACTGCCCATAGGTGTGAATGGCTGTCTGCCCTATGTGACCTCTGCGATGGACTTGTGACCTGTCCAGCGAGCATGCAGCCTTTTGTGCAATGCAAGCTGGGACAGACTCCAACCACCCTTTCCCCGTTTGACCTACAAGGACAGGCGAACACAGCTAACGGACGGACCATCCATCCCTCTATTTTTAATGCACGTTTCTCTCCACTCTACAATCTTCCTTGTGGCTCTTGTAAATCTCATCTTCACCATGTTTACGCCTCCTTTTTACCCTCAAAACTGAAGACACAAGTGACCTCAATTTAGTGGGATACATTCAATCAATCAACCTCTGTTAGCATGTCTGCTCTTCTTATTTGCACGGTCCTGCCTTAAATGCATATGCAATAAGGACACGCCACACAGTCACAAAAGCCAAGAAAACTCTAACTCCCACCTGGTGTGTCTACTTTATAAATACAGCAGGTGTTTTTGGGGCAGAATGCTCAACACGTTCTCATCCCATGCAGTCAATAGCACTCCCAGGTCGTCAGATACGCAGTGTTTCTCCCATCCCTTAGCGTGTGATACTGAAGCAAAAAGCTCTCTTTGGCAACAATAAAGTATGATAAAATAGGTATGGACTTCGACGTAAAGTATGTGCCGATCAGACTTAAGTTATGTAGCATTATGTTAAAAGAGCATTGATAGGGTGCCCGATAGCTCATCTGGTAGATCTGACGCCCCATGTACAGAGCCTATGTCGTTGCTGCAGTGGCCGCAGGTTCGATTCCAACCTTGGAATCGAACCTGGCCCTTTGCTGCATATCATCCCCTCCGTCTTCCCCTTTCAGGCTACAACTGTAACTGTAGACTGAATTGTGGCATATCATATGAACCACTGCATGAAGATATGTTGCCTTGGGGATAAGAACGGGCTAAACATGTAAGTAAATCCCTGTGCACGGGCCACACTGCCTGCGTGGGCAACACATGTGCATCGCGAAACCTGTCATTTTTTATTCTGGCGCCCATGTTAACAGGTAAGAGCAGCCACACTGCCCCTGTGAGCAGCGCTGTGAAGCACGACTCAGCTGCTGCTCAGCTGCGGCACATGTAGAGTTATGTGTGGTTTTCAGCAAAAACAGACATTGTAAATGGTTTCTTCATAATAATATTGACACTAATACCACCGTTTACTACTGTTTCAATTTTTTCATCTGTCACGGACAAGAGGAACTACAAAGGAATGTTTTACTCAACCATTCCTGTTTCTGTTTCAAAATAAAAGCTCTCTGGCAATATTTCTGTCAACAGAATTCCTTCAGTTGATTAAACATGAGTTTTATTGTGAAAAATTTACAGGATCGTGTTGTTGATGATGCAGGAGCTTGCACGGCTTCATAAATGAGTGCAGTATGTGCCTTTAATTGTGAAAATACAGTAGTTATAACGTCAGGCAGCTCTGCAGAAGTGCCACAGCAACAACACTGCCAGTGTGAACAGACGTGCAAGCCACAGCAGCTCAGCATGCTTTTTAATCACCGTGTGGCCCGGGTGTTAGTAAATCTCGCCTTCAGTATTTTACTTTTCCCTCAAAATATATTTCTTGCATCAAAGTTCAGTTTAATGCCTTTTTGGTGCTGATAAAAGAACATCTTGGAAGAAATTGCAAGGAGAAACTTTAAGCAACCGTGCACACAACAAAACATTCACAAATTACTCACAGAGTGGGGATTGTTGATAATGTTTTTAAGTGTTAAGTTAAAAAACAAAACAAAACAGAGGACTTGACAACAAACCCTTAGAGCTCCTGGCTTTAATGCTATGTGAAAGCTATTGATCAAGTGTAGGGATCCATGACAACCCAAAGTTAATATCTGTTTGTGGATGTGATTGGTCCTTCATGGCCCAAAGGAGAGGCCCATTTTTTCATCAATAGCTCACACTGTGTACTATAGTAAAGTGGGTGGAGGTGGAGAGAGATGACTTATGTGGCTAAGTGTTGCGTTGAGATGTGGCCTGGAATTAATTTGCCATTCACATAACACTTTGGTATCTACTATAATGTATACATTACTAATGCAGTTTTGTGCTTTTAGCTTATTAAGGTACCATTACGCCACACACTTAACCTTCACTTCTGAGCTAATGTCTTTTCTAAAGACAAGAAAATAGGGAATGCCAGAAAAAGTAAAGCGAGAACATTGAACAAAAGCTCGTCCTTAGCAATCAGCGCACGTGGAGGAAACCATCAGCTCCCACTATCCATTAGCTATAGTAACTCACTAAAACCCCTCCGCACGCTCCTCCAGCCTCGTCCTACACTCAAGGGATTTGCTGAGTGAGCTCCAAGAAAAAGAAACAGCAGGCCACAATTTATTAACGAATAAGAGAAACAGAGAGAGAAACATCATGGATAACATCAGCTGCCGCCCACCTCTACACCCCATGCGTTGCCCAACCCGCGGGAATAAAAGAGGAGGGGGGAGGCAGAGCAAGGCTACCTGTCAAACTCAACAAAACATTACCTGATAGATCTAATAGGTTATTTTGACTTCAGATTTTCTTTTTTAGTGCTGGGCAGATTCAATTAAACTGAGCAGGAATCCCTCTGACATCCAATTCGCTCTTGTCAGGCTGCTAAAGCTGTGCTTTAACACACTTTCCTATTACGATGTTAATGTGGACTTTGGCTCTGGGGGAAGCAGGAGTGCGTGCGTGTGTGGTGTGTGCGGCGTGGTCAGGGTGGTGGAGGTGGCTCGGGTGGCTGCAGAGAATAATTCTCGGTTGTCTATGTCAAATGTTGCTGGATTAAATTCATTTAAGAGGGGAGGGGAGAAGAGAACATCAAAGTCTCCACAATGAGCCCACGAGTCTACATCACATCATATGTTACTTCATGCCGTAATAAGCTCTGCCGTTTGGATTAACCTGTGTCAACAAGAGCGGCCCTTTGGTGCTGTACCAGAAATGGGGCTAGTCTGGGTTGTTAGAGGCAACTAACAACTAACAACTGTTAGAGGCAAGGCTCTGGGGTCCACAAAAACGTCTTCTTATTCTGAAGGAGCATGAAAATCCACAGCAAACGGTTTGGAAATCACTTTTCCAAAGAGGTTCCTTTAAGGTTAGAGATCCTCGAGTTTTACATCTTGTTCCAACTCTTTACTGAAGTTATGATGCTTACATTAAGAGAAATACTCCAAACCAAGAGTTCTCTTTTTATAACCAGTCCATCAAAAAGAATATTGTACATATCTTATGCATCATTTGATTTCCCCTTTCACATTAATTCAGCCTGACACGCTTGTTATCTCTGGAAACTTTGGGATCTCCACTAGAATTTTAAATACAGATCTGTGGATTTGGATTTTTTTAAAATATGTGGCAAGGTGCCATGTTTTTCAAGAAGAGACAGTCATGAGGATGGAGAGCAAGTGGCAGCCTCCGAGGCTAAAAAATGAAGCAAACACAGAAGTGCCAAAAACTGCAATTCTTTGAATGGCCACATGAGGCTGGTTCAAGATTGTAATATGCCAAAATGATCCTTCAGCTACACAGTCAGGTACTATTTCTAATTATTTTGATTTAATCCAGTTGCCTTCCCTCCTGTCTTAACTGGCATACTTTTTGTTAATTTGCTGTGTGGGATTTGAATATAATTTCAGAAATAAACCCTGAATTTGAAATGTAGATGTTAATGAATCCAGCAGGTCCTGTCTTCTCTTTATTAAAGCTGACAGTGTGTTTAAACAAATGTTTTTGTCATGTCATTTTGCAGCACTTAGTTTGTACCCAACTAAGAAATGATGCATTAATAATCTGCGTCAGGAACCTATAGTATGACATGATTAAAAACAAATACCTTTGCTCTGATCTCCAAACATGACAGAAAATAGGGAAAACAACAGAAGAGAAGAATCTATTTGATGTTATGCAAACACCTCTTGTGCTCTACCTATGAACAAAACAAAAAGAATTCATATCCATTGTTGTCAAAGGAAGATTTTCTTGTATGATTTTCATGTTACTGAAAGCAGACTTAGCTTTGACAGTGTGTTTTCATTACTGATTGTGCACTGGCAGCCATGCCTTTTTGACACCCTCTTCTCTCTAGTTTGATTGCAACAAAGTTTTCTTCAAGGTGGAATTTTAAATTGTAAAAAATGAAATAAAATAAATGTATTATTCATTATTATACACTTTTTCCCCAAATCAAAGTGATCACAAAGCTCAACTTGCTTGCTGGATCTTGACCTTTTGCAGGTCAGTAACGCTGTGGCAACATTAAGAGTTCTTGCTGGAATGACGAAGCAGACAATTTCTGTCATAATCAAACCAAAAAATGAAAGAGGGTTGTTTGGGTTGCATTTTAAAGTGCCCTGTTTGTAAGCCAAAAGAAGAGCGTGGATGACAGCTGCAGAGCATGTGCTGTCAGTTTCTGGAAGCACTCAGTCCCAGAGATCCCACATAAAGCAATTTGCATGTCATATCAGTGAGTATCACTTATGAGCAATTACTGTCACCCAGTGAAATACAGTATATTTGTGTTATTATCTCGCACAGGGAGTCAAACTTCAAATTGCACAGGTCATTGTTTTAGCAATCAAAGAAGTGCACATTCCAGGCAATTTTAGTTATTGCCTTTCCTTAAAAGTCACTTCTGTCGCAAGTAAGAAGCACCTAACGTCCACATCAAACCGCAAAACTCGTACAATCTGCATGTCTTCATATTAATTACAAAGGCAAGCAGTATCCCAAAATGGTTGGTGCCATTTATATAACTACTTGAAAGAGCCATTTGGCCATTCATTTAGTGATCATGACTCAAGGGAGAAATTTCAATAAAGTTTGACAGCCGTTTCTCCACCTTCTTGTTACTCAGAGTGTCAAACAATCATCGACTCTCATCATCAAACTCTGCAGCTCTCTCAAGCTTTTTCATTTATTTATCATTTTTTAGCTTTTTGTTGTGGTTTTACAGCATATTGATTGTTTGGTTTGATTATCACACTGCACTGCCCCTGTTTCCAGCAATAGCAGACAGCTAAACAGCTAGACAGATAAACCTACATGGTACCTGCCCAGCACCAAACAAAACTTTAACTCAGAGCCAAAAAGTGCCCAACGTCATTAGCATTTTTTTTTTCATTGTCCAATCAGGTTAACTGAAAGGCAGGACTTCAGTGGTGGCGTTGACAACAAGTCATAGGGTACATGGTTTGCAATGATCTAACGTTAGCTGACTTTCAGCGCCACCCAAGTAATTTCTAATGTTGTACCAACTGAAAATAGGTCTAACAACTGACAACAGATTGTCAGAGCGTCCCTGACTCATCCTAAAATAAGCCTTGAACCAACAATCATCCAGGCGAAGCTCTTGGACCAGCTGGTGGTACTCTCTGTGATTTTTCCTCTTTCTGAGAGCCTCTGTTTTCCTGTGACCACTGTTTTAATTGGGAAAAGCCTCTTTCCTTCAATCAGAGCTAGAGTGAGTGCCCTCTGCCTGTCCATTTTTCATGCAGATTTTAAAGTGCAGATCTGTGAGTTTATCTCATTGCAAAAGCAGTTAAGCTAAGGACACGTGACTGCGGTTGCTGAGCAAACATAAAAAAAGACGCGGCAAGCTGCAAACAGTGCTCTGTCTGATTAGGGAATAAGAAAGTTGAGAACCTAGCTGCTCGTGAGGACAATAAATTTCTTTCTGAGAGTTGGCAGAGATCAAAACAGCCCAAAGGAGAGTGTAAATTGGAATGGGATGATAGTTTTGCTCTCTATCTGGTGAATACTGGTTGTAATCATGTTAGCATATTAGATAATAATATATCAGTGCTGTATGTCAGTGAACTAGTTTTGGAATTTTTCTGCCCCCTAGTGGCCAAACACTAATTAATGCAGCTTTAAAACGCAAACGCAAGACGTTTGTCTTTTTGAGGCTGATGACAAAAGGGATTTTATGACAAAGGTACTGCAAATAAACCGTGCAGGGTGTAAAAGTCATCATATAAGGTATGTATTAGATGCTTTTAAGGTTAGAATTTATATACAAGAAAAGTCAGTGAGTCAAAATTTGAGGATTCAGCTTGTGGGACTATTAATGTCTACAATAAATATCATAGTAGCGTGGTGTTGTTATTTGGGTGTATAGCTCGTTCATCTCAACCAACACAGACAGACAGTGTTGGTTTAAAAGCAAGTTATAGCGTAAACATCGGCATTTTCATATACACATAATCATAACCGCTTGCCTCGATTGAATGGAGAGGATTTTTTTCAAAGCACAACCAAACAGTTGCAGAATCAAGCATTTTCATATTACGTCCATTCTGTCTGGATTTATCTTAAAGCTGACACACAGCTCCGTCTCCCTTTGAAATGTGCCTGAAATATAAATGATTAATCACGAATGGGCTTCAAACAAGGTGTCCAGAGGGCTAAACAACACGCGCAACAGTCAATCAAGAGTGGTCATTTTGGCAGCGGGAGAAATGTCCACCTTAAGTGGGAACGTGAAGTATCTCATTTTCATAGGACATGTTGACAGAGGCCTGATTTGAGACAGAGGAGATCTCCTAATTGGATCTTCTAATCTGCTAATTAAGCATTAGTGATTTCACTGGTGTGCCTGTGCTGCCTGCAGATAGAAGGGCAATCAGGAATACAGCAGAGCTATGTGGGTGGGGTGTCATAAGAGCACATTGGCTTGTCAAGATCCACTCCCATTGCCCACAACACTCTCGGTTAAAGAGTGAATGTAATTAAAGTCCCGATGAACCTATTCATTGAACCTATTTAAAAATGTCAGTTAAATCTTTTGCCTCTCGGGTAGCGCACCATGCGGTGTACATACAGAGGAACTTGGCCTCAGATTTATTGAGTCTTTTCCAAAATGTCAAAAAAAGTGTTGCACTTCAGGAAATAAGCAGTGCCATTAAAAACACCGTCCAGAAAAAAAAAAGATGCTGGGGTCAAATAAAGTTGAGAGTGAAATGATTTAAATCAATGTCATTAAATTTTGACTTCAGCAGTGATTTAAGAGACATTCTGGGCTTTACCAGCCTGATCGCGGATTCTGAAACGGGTTTTCTGTGATTTAAAGGCCTCATTACTTTTGATATCTGTTACTGTGACTGGAAAAACCAAAAGCACTCTGCATGAGGATCTCAACCTGATAACATGTGATACTAAAATAATATTCCAGCAATTCAGAATTGCACTTGAATAAATTTGAAGGGCTCCATAAAGACAGGGATATGAAGTAAGAATGGTAAAAATTGATGCAGCATGGCTGAGATATCCTGACTTGTAGTCCCTGGTGTGAGATAAGCTCTAAAAATGATGGAACTTAGATTTCCCATAATAAACAGCCTGATGATCATTAGGGTCATTTTATGTTACTTGTTTTGAGTAAAATTTGCAGTTTGGCCCCATTAAGGTCATGGCAGAAGATAAAGGTTTTAAAAAGCAAGATCCTAACAGAGTTCTGTCTTCTTTAAACAGCCTGCCAGAAGAAAATGTAGTCATTGTCACGAACCATGGCTGTTTTTCTCGTGGCTTTTTAGCGCCCAAACATGATTTCAAGCAGGGATAGTGCAACAAAAAGTGTTTTTTTATAACCTAGAGATTGCTGCTTTTACAAGCATGGATTATACCCACATCTTTTCCTGACCATACCCACATCTTTTCCTGACCATAACCAGGTGGTTTCTGTGCCTAACCTTATCACACGCCAACCACAGTGTTGCTGAAATGTCAAGTATCCACTACACAATAACATACAAATGTTACATACTCATGGTTTGCAGAAACCCACAATGCCAACATTTATTCTGGCGATTGGGTTCTCATTAAAGATAAAAAGACAGAAGAGATAATGTAAACAAATAAATTATATTTTGCCACACAGATTATATTAATTTCCTAAATTAGCAATGAGGAGGGAGGGGCCATTGTTAGGTTTGTTGTCCTGAAGTGCGAAAAACAATGAACTAATGTCTTTATATTAAGAGCAGTATGATATTAGGCAGACTACTGAATAATGGTTTTGAGGCAGATATAGCTAATCACTTTTGGACAAACAATCAAAAGAAAAGAAACAAAGTGATAACTTCACAGGGATCTATACAGACTTTAATTTTGAGTTTCTAACTTATCAGAGATTGCTCTAATTTTTGGACTTCCTTTCCAAATGAGCTTTTCTACACTTACGCAGATTGGAAAAGGGGGCTGTAACATCATTTTAATGTAATTCAATTAGACAAAGCAAAGAAGACAGTGACACTTCATTTCATTATGAATTCATATCTTTTTCTTTTTAAAACTTTTTTTTTCTGCCGCAAAAAGACAGTTGTAATTAGCAGTTATACTGAGGCATTGTCTCCTGAAAATAACACATCACCAGTAGTTGATTTCAACCTTCACTGTCTGGCACACACTTCAGGGCCCGCTTTTAAAATAGAAAGCTCAAACACAGCTGAAAGAGAAGCTCGGGTAATGTCTGAAATGAGATTGAATATTTTCTTAATTTATACCTGGTAGGTGGGGAGGAGAACGCCATACAAAAGAAGCGGGTATTTCTCTCTTTGTGGTATTCCTCGTGTAATATAAAGTGTCGTGCATGTAATGAATTCTATTTCTCGTGCCAAACAATACAGTCATGAGAGGGAAAGCAAATATTCCATCTCCTTGTAGAAATACGCCAATAGTACATTATCTCCTAAGAAACCTCGCACCTTGTGTTTTTTTCTTTTTCTGATGGAGCTATTCATCATTTATCTAATCACGCCCGGTATTCATCCAAAATGTAATATAATTATGGGCTATAACTGTTCTCAGGATATTAAGCTGTATCTAGGCCATGGCTAGCTCAATAAACACCTTCTAATAATGGCTTTTAGTGGTCTCAGGAGTGACTTATCCTAACACATTGAGGACTCTCTATGGCTCCCAAGGCCAAATGAGTTTGCAGCTTGTTGCAGAGATGCACATCAGTCCTGTTAATGGGGACACTGTTTGGAAAAAAAAAAAAGCCCAGTGGAGCTTCTCTCCATCCACCAGACTGCCCCTTTCTTCTCTCATGCGTGATTATCACCACCCCCCACCCACCAACCCGCCCCCAACACTCTCCTCCCATCCCGCTGTCACCGAGCTGCCTCCAGCCTGGGTCATTTCAACGGCTGAAAAACTCCCCAGGATTTATGCTTGTGGATGTGAAAGGTGGCCAGAGGCCTGGTTTGTGTGTGTGTGTGTGTGTGTGCTCATGTTGAATATGTGACACTGGGCATCAGAGGAATCCCTTGTGTTAGAATATGTAATCTTTTGACTTTTACAAAGATATGGTCAAAATGAATGACTGACAGTTAGTTATAAACGCGTTTTAAAGAAAATGACGTTGCTCATCAAAAAGTAAATTTGTGATCTAAACTGAAAAATCTTGTCAAGGTCAAGGGGACAGCAATGAAAAACAAGAATTGACTCCCTTAGTCAAGTCGTGTGTCTCCTCTGCTGTTGGTAGAGTGATAATAACAACAGAGGAGACTGTGTGTATCCTGGTGTTGTGAGACAGAATGGTATCAGTGAAATGACATCGGGGGCTTTGTGTAGATCTGTGTACACAGCAGAGTCATCCCTGGGTGAAGGAACTGTGCCAAGGAAATGACGGGCTAATCCTGGAAAAAGAGCCTGAAACAATGGCTACATTTACATACATGCAGTAAACAGACTGTAGTACATTCTCTGGTCAAGGTCGACACAGAGATGATCTGTTTACACGAGCACTTTCATGGCTTACCTCTCTGACTCTACCTATTTCCATAAATCAACAAATAAAAAGAATCGTTTTTGATGATTTGCAGCTTTTGTCTTTTTTTTTTTTTAACAGTGTATGACTCTAGTTTGCATGGAGGACACACCATGACACAGTGTCTTAAGCAAGAGTTCTCATGATCTGTCACCACTGGTTATGGTCTGCTTAGATTTATCAAGCTATTGTGTTAATTCCTTATCTAGGTAGTTTTACTCTTTAATTTCCCCTTAATTTGCTTTAAAGGGACCTATTATGCTCATTTCCAGGTTCATACTTTAGGTCTCTACTAGATCATGTTTACATGCTTTTATGTAAAAAAAAAAAAAAAAGGCATGCCCCGTTTTAGCACCTGTCTCTTTAAGCCTCTTTTTCCGCATCTGTGCGCTCTGCATCTCTGCACTGTTACTGCAGGAAGGTAATCACTGGAATGAGTATAGGGTAAGAAAAATCCAAAAGTTTCCTAAATCCTCATAACTGGCCGTATTCCAGCAGGGATATGATCTGAAAATCTGAAAAACAACCAAGATTACATGTTTCTCTGACATTAGCTTTTAGCTACATGTAGCAGTGAGAAATGACTGTAATGGGGTATAGTGGCACTTCCTACCACGAAAAACCACCAATAAAAGCTTCTAAATGCAAATCTTCACACACTGACATCTGAAATTGTGCAGAAATAAACAACATCAGAAAAGAAGATTGCATATTTCCCTGTCATTAGTATGTAACACATTTACTTGCAGCTATGGGATGACAGTAACTGAACTTAGCATCACTTTCTCCCTTGAAGAATAATCAATAAAAGCCTCAAAACATACATAAATCTTCATAACTGGACATATTCAAGAAGAAATGTTATCAGAATTTGGGGAAAAAGAATAACAACATTGGCTAACAATGTTACATGTTTACCTGACGTTAGCATGTAGCTACATGTAGCAGTGGGGGTGGGTGGGGGCAGATGACCATGTATCTTTCAGGACCTAACAAACAGATTTAAAATGGTCCGTAGCCTGAGGTTTTTGCTCATAGGGAATACTGTTACATATGTTCATAGCTCATTATTTGAAACATCGCAATGCAAACTGATTAAAAATTCTGTAATGTGACAGTATTTCAAACTGCAAATCATCTTGATGCTGCTATTCTGTAGACAGACAGGAAATGTAGAGTCCAAAATGGAGAAATCTACCACAACAAGCCTTAACCAGTGTTTGCCACTGCATGAAGTCGTCACCGCGTCACTAAAATTCCAACAACACTTCTTCTGCGAGGATGTGCAGTGTAATGTTTTTTTTGGTTTTGTTACAGCAGTTTTTATAATCAGCGTTAGACTGAAGACAACGCTTCTGCTTGCTCTCACACATACATAAAGACTGACTGCCATCAGGGAAAACTAGGATGCATGTAAACAATGTTAGGGAGTCTCAAAAGGACTATTATAATTGGAATTTCATACAATTGTTTAATCACAGCTACTTAACCAAGAGTAAGTACAATGTCTGTTAAAAGAGATCATTCCAAATCTGTGAAGACATCTCAATTTTTACTGAACGAGCACAGTATGGTTATTCAAGTGTAAATCAAAAGACAAAGTTGGACCTTTGTCATACAGATGTGGCAATAAAACGCTGCAGAGCCAAGAGAAAAAAAAAAGGAATCTGGCCATTATGTAAAGATGGAGGCCTAGCAGAATATTTCCTTTGTTATCACAGTCCCTCTATCCCTGCTTTGTCATGCTATTTTGGCCGTCGCTGAGGAGCAGTGTTGTGGCACAATCTCTGCCAGGTGTAGCAACACTGACAAAAACCAGCAGTGATAATAAAATCCTTCAGCTGAGTGCATGGTGTCGGCCTCTAATCCGAGCCTCACCTCAAAGGAAATTCAGACCAGCTTACATGCATGGATGGTGTCAGGTAAAAAAAAAAAGGGAGGGAATCTGCTCTATTCCACATACAGCTCACATTATAGCCAGAGGCTGTATCAGTGCTGCAGAAAAGTGAGTGTGACAATGGATGATCTCCACGGCTGGGTTTGTCCTATTTACACAAAATACTGAGGGTATTGTTTATTGATAGATTTTTAAAAGCAGTATCCTTGCGATGACAAATCCCTGGTTGCAGCTTCATGGAACAAAATTGGGAGAACATTTAGTCTAGCTTTGTCTGCCAACACCCAGACCGAGTGCACATAAGGGAAGAAAATGGCAGAGTGACCAAAGCCTCGGTTGCAGGCCAGCATGGAATTATGGACAGGGGACAAAATTTTCCAAACTGGGCCCCTCATTTACACCGCTTCCAGCAACACCCACCCACCCTTAGCTCTAATACCAACACAGCAATTTCAAATGGTCTCACTACAATGACTACTCTGAGGACTAACATCATCACACATGAATACAATTGGGCTCATTGGTTCCACAAGACCCTTGGCTTTTCAGCCGTACCCAATTTAAGCAATTCCAAGACTATTTAGGAAGCCCAGTTTGCAGAAATATTCAAATAAACCAATTTTGCCAAAAAAAAAAGGTTATTCTCCCTTGCCAAAATTTGGCTAAACTTTGGAGCTTTATTTAGCCCCTTCCCAACAAGAGAGCATGACATGATTGGTGCAAATGGACGCCTCCGGTCGTCTAGTTCCATATGATAGCAGTATCTTCACTCTCGCCTTAGAAGCACACCACATGGGATTTTAATTGCTAGTCTGGCTAGCTCCTCACCTTGGCCATGTTCAGCTTCGCCTGTCATGCCTGGTGCTTTTTCACACTTTATTTTGGCCAGAAATTTGGCCACTCTTCTCCTTCCATTTTCTAGTTCTCTCTGTACCCTTGATTTTTTTAGAGGCTTTTTTTGGCGAGGCATTTTATATTAAGCTAGTCAAGTTTGCATCTTTACATTTGTGGCGTGTTTGTGTTCTGCACATCCCTCAGTTTTTATGAAAATGGTGCAGTCCGAACTTGAATAACTGCACCTGATAGGTTATCAGATGACACGCTGAAATGTGTAATAATGATAACGATAAATGTATTTACGATGTAAACACACTTAACTTTTATTTTACAGTAATGTAGGTCAGTAGTAAACTACTTGATCCATTTAAGGGTCAACCATAGACCTTTGTGTTCCCACCTAACAGGGCCTAGGGTCGGGTCATCCCTACACTTTGACTCTCCCTGACGGCAGGCCTGCCAATGCTACTTAATAAAGGTGTTTCCTTATGAACTGCAGTCATAATTGAGTTTTCCTTACTCTGCCCTGCTGTCGTCCATGACAACACTGGCCCAGCCAAGCTACTAAAAACAGCATAACTGCCTCAGATGAAAGTTGTAAGACTTAGTTGCTGTCATGGCAACACTGAGCCTAAATGCAAATTACAATAAGAGCATTCAAAAACAAGAAACATGCAGGTCACATGCCTTGGGATCCTATTTTGCAACTAAAACTTGTGAGGAATAATGCCAGCCTCGAGCTCACCACCTGCTGTGTCCGCCTGCTTGGAGCTCAGGGTATCAACCAAATTATGGTAATTATTATACAAAAAAACTAAAATGAATTTATACAAAATACATGCTATATAACAAATGCGTTAGAATTGAATGGTTATGTGCATCAACCCAAGACAAAAAACTGCGTGCTAATTAAGGCCTACAGAATGTGCAGTCAGTGGTTTCACCATTTTGGTCCAGACTGAAATATCTAATGACTGGATGGATGTCCATGAAATTTTGTACAGATGGTCATGGCCTCTTGATGATGTATGACTCTGGTAATCTGACATTTTCTCCAGGGCTGATGACACATCACATATGAGTGTTTTGGTCAGCAATCACACTAATGTGTATTGTAAACCTTACATATAATTACTGTTGGTATTATGCAAAATTGTTAGCAAGAGGTCTGGAAAGAGCTTGTGAGAGATAATGTGACAGCAGTTAGGGAGAGACTGCAGGTGTTAGCATTTCAGCAGGTAGCAGAGGCGGGCGACAGATGGGGATGATTGACAGTTTAGATTCATGTGAAATTGTTTTACTTGTTTGTGTTCATCTGGTGGCCTAATGAAAACAGCAAGGACATTAGAAATGATAAAGAATTACACAGCAAGATTACCAATGTTTCCAAATGAGTTTCTGAAATAAATAACAAAAAAAGGTAATTTTCAACATCTTCTAACCACAAAGTCTTTTTGTCTATACAGTTAAAGGCCCACTGTGAAGGATTCAGGGGTATATATATATATATATTGGCAGAGATGGAATTTTAATATAAAAGTATCCACATGTCCTTTCTCTAGTGTAAACACTTGACAATAAGAAGCGTTGTGTTTTTGGTACCTTAGAGTGAGTCATTTATATCTACGGTCGGGTCCTTGTCCATCAAGTCTGCCACATTGCCTGCAATATTTCTCCAGTGGCCCAGAACGGACAAACCCAACACTGACTCTAGATAGGGCCATTAGCAATTTCAGGTTTATGCATCAACCAATATAGTTAGTAGCCCTGTTGGCAATGAGCAGCATCAGAAAAACACTGACATTTTTTTGTGAACATTTTTTCTCCTGGTAAAAACCTCCTGAACAACTGGATCTCAAGTTGTTAGAGAAAATAGGTGAGAATGTGTCAGCAGGTGCTGGTCTTGCCGACAGCTGTGACGAGCTAAACTGATTTGTAACATGAAACTGCTTTATTCAGTGTTTTTACCACCTGCTTTGTTTGTTTTGGGGAGAAAAAGACTTCTGTGGATAATTTGGCTCCTAGAAAAAAGCCTCCTGAACAATAAACACTGAAAGAATTCTAAGCGGGGGAAGTTTCAACTGGTTGCGATCTGCAACCCTCACCGCTAGATGCCACAAAATCCCCCTAAATCTTACACAACCCTCAAATTGAGCTGCATTGCATAACTCTTCAAAAGCTGAGCAGATAATTTGGAAAATTTGAATATACAATTCCTCTGTGAAATTGTGGATTATCATTCCCAAAAAATCCCTTATACGTTGCTGCTCCCATGTATGAGGGGCTTGCCTTTCCACTATCGCTCGTATAACACGCATACGTGACCTTGGATTGGCAAAAATGATGGCTTTCTGCAACAGAAATAAACCTGCAAATGTTTTGGACATCCCACGCCACGCTTTTGTAATGTTGTCACAAGTGGAGAAGTCGCATAACATTGCAAGAAAAGTTGTATGACGTCGCTCAATGGAAACGCCGTCATCTTGCAATTGTGTTCGACAATCGACATTTCGAAAATATCTCTAAATTTTTGCGCAAATCTGTAATGGAAACCTGCCTAGTGTTCCTTTAAATATTTTCACATTTCGATTTGTCAGTTTTTGAAATTTAGTAGTAATATGCGTGGAGAATGCTGTTTGGATGGAGGATGGACTCGTGGTTCAGTTTAACATTTATATCTGTTTTCATATGACTATATCAAGGGGCCCTGTGTTGTGATTGGTCAGCTACTTGTGGAGTTCCTGAACAATGTTGGACATCAAACGAATGACTCTACATCAAAACAAGGCACATAAGATGTGTGCCACTTGTTGACGTGCTTAAAATGTTTAACTCCAGACAGCCTTTGCTGTTCAGACTGATTAAAAACATCGGATCAGTGTCACAGGTGAGGAGAAGAATCACTACTGATTACACCTCGCTGTCTATTTCAACACTGCGCCGTCTATTTCATCATGTGAAAGCCAGACGGAACCTTAGAGGTTCACTTAACTTTCAGCAGGAGGTGAGTTATGAGAGGAGAAAGAGGTTTTTGGGAGGGGGGGCTGTTTGTCACCTGCCATACTCAGTTGTGAATCTGAAACTAATTAATTCAGCATATGTGCCTCATTTGAATAGAGCCCCAAAGGCGGGTTCAAGTCACTGAGTGCCAACCCTCAAACACATCTATCTCTGTGTGCACACATAAATGCTTGTTTTAAAAAAAAGAGGATCCCGTGGTGGCACTGATATAAAATTCTATAATGGGCTTTCCATAAAAAACACCTTCCTCAGCTACAAACCTTCATTCCTTTTCTAAAGGTGTTAAACAGGTTTCCGCTTAGCCTACCTACAATCATGATTCAGTGAATGCAAGTGGAAAACACAATTTTGTACTATTTCTGCAGTGACCCAATAGTACCACCCCTCTGACATCTCTGCCCTCTAAAGAGAATTCATAATATTCTGTCTTCCACTTTCAGATTTATTCCACGAATCTGTTGACCAGCGTGGACCCAGGAACTACAGCCTCTGAGCTAACGCTGCATAGAGTATTAAACAGAAATCCTTCAACTCTTTCAACCCTTACTGTGTTTTCACTCTGGCATGTCAAATATTGATATTTTCAGAATTGGTTATTAAAAAATGCCATCAGGTTTACTTGTACTGCACATGTTTGAGGACATATTTTTGATAGGAAAACTGTATATTGCTTGGGTTTTTCCCTGCAGATTTTCAACACACAACAAATGTAGTAACATAAACGGATAGAGGAGGGTGCTACTGTCAAGAACAGAGAGTGTAAAAACAAAAGTTAAGAAATAAAAAGACAAATCTTCCTGAGATTTGTCTCTCCTACTGTATATCTTTTTCCTATTTACATATCATGCTTTGGGTAAAGAGGAAGGACAATATTCCACTGAGTCATCACACCTGAGCCCGAGTTTTGCCCTGTATTTCTCTACATGTTAGTGAATCTGCACCATGGGGAGTCATGCTGAGTTAGCTGCCAGCAGTTTCTGTTTGCACAACAACTTCTGATATGGAAGAAAGTATCTAGTTTAATGACTACAGGGCGAGATCTGAAGTTTAAAGGAGCATCATTTTATTTGATTTCTAAGCAGATTTATTGATGTTTTTTGCTCAATTGACATCAGAGAATCTGCGACTTTGTCACTGGAGGGAGTAGGTTTCTCTGATATCACCATTATGTTTTCTATTTGTTTAGATTTGGTTGAGTTATGACCATAGATTGTATATATGAAGACGGACAAGGACTCTAAAATTGCTCTTGCTGTACAAAAATGAAGCAAAAATTTGAAGACAGACTCTGAGCTGCAGCGATTTGAAAAATGATGAGCTGTGGCATCCCCTGCCCATACACCCATTAAGTCTGACACTCCATGTTAGTGAATGGACATAGGTCAAACTAAAAACTCATGGTACACACTTAATAAATGTTTCCCAAAGATGGTTTCTTTCACTGAAGATAGTACTCATCACCCTGATTAAGTGTTTGTAAGCGTGAGTAATTAAATTATACAAAAAGGGGATTTTCTGCCATAACTGACAGCTGTGACAGCCAATCTATGCACTTGCATTCAATAGAGCTGCTCACGATTTGGTTGTACGGGTGTTTTGGCGGGTGGCTTTCTTTCATGCTGATTCCACTGCGTGTCAGGTTCAACCAAGGCCAAAACCATTTCATCATCATCAAACCAGAAAAAAAAGATTTTGTATGCAAAAAAATCATCAAACTAATGCTGTGGCTGTCAAAAGCTGCCACTGTGTCCCTTTAACCTAGCAGTATGACATGAAGTCAGTGATGTTGGCAATACCATCTGTCCCTTTGATAGTCAGCCGACCCAAGATCACCTGTGCACTGCTGTCTCCGAGGTCTGCAAGGACTCCGTCTTGAAGTCATAAGGACATCATTTGGAATTTGGCCAAATTTCCAATCAAATGTCTTTTCAAATTTCTTTCATACTCAACACAGGAACCATACTACAGCTGTAGAGCGTTCACATTAAACACACAACAGACATAAACTTCACTAGTACTTTCCTAAGTTGGCTGCCCCATGTAGCAGCAGTAATCAAGAATGTGAAACAACAAGACATTTGATGCACATCAATACCTGGTGATAATTTGGCACATTGTGGCTCTGTCAATTAACGAACGCCTTGTCTCTTTAATGACATCCAAATGTGACAGCTTAGTCCTTGGATTAAAGAGAAAGGTCCCGTGCTTCAACTGCCACAATCCTGCTGTGAGCAAAGTGGCCATTATATTGCTACATTTCTCTCCACTACCAGATCTCTGAGAGCGGCTCAATTATCCCACTACTTTCACACGCTTGCTGACAGCCGTGTTGGCAGGTGTGTCCTTTCCAGACGCGCTCACCTCTCCGGATGGGAAATTAGTCAGTGCTGCTAGCCATCAGCTAAAGCAACTGACATCTTCCACCAGCATGCCCTTTCATTAAGAGTGAGGAGATAGAAGCGAGATGAGAAACGGAAACGCTGTTTGAACATCTAACACCAAAACGCTGGCTCTAAACTGTGGACCACATGCAGCTTTAAAAACAAGCTACGGGGGAGTTAATTTATCTCATGCAGGTATTACGACAACAGAAAAAAATCCTCCACAAAGCAAAGCCTTGAATATTGAGTGTAGTGTTGATGGCCACTATTGTCCCACAATGCAACTGCACAAAAGTGACAAAAAAAGTTGACTGTGGTTAAATGGCTCCAACCCAGAAACACAAAATAAGAAACAAATTCTTGTTAAGTAATATTAACTGGCTTCTCTCCTCAACTTTATTTGTTAAAATGTTCCAGAGGTACAGTGACTCATTTCTTGGTGCAAACATACTATGCCACTGCCAAATCAGTGCACAAGCACTATAAACAAACTACAAAGTGAGGAGGCTCTGTCTTTGTGTCTGTCTCTGTGTCCTTTACATAACTCAAAAACAGTTCATCTGATTTACGTCACACTTGGCTGATAAATCACTGAGGGCCAAAAGATGTGCACTTTCAAAGTTAAGTCAAGAAGAAAGTCAAGTCAAGAAAGTCTACACCCATGTAAGCCATAATCTAGTTTATTTAAAAAAAATTGCTGTGGGACATTAAAAATGGGCAGCAGGCTGCAGTTGGCCCACGGGCTGTAGTTTGGCCACTCTTGGTTAACAGCATCAGGGCCACTCAATTGTGACCCAAACCGTGAAGCCATGAGGTGTGTTTTTTGGGGGCAGGTTTTGTGATTTGGGGGCCCTGGGTAAGCAGCATCTTGTTTTACCTTTCACCCACTTTTTATTGGAATTTTTACTTTTATTAGACAGGAATTAAATGTGAAAGGAGAAGAGAGAAAGACAGGAATCGAACCCATGGCCGCTGCTGCAAGGACACAGCCTCAGTACATGGGGCGCAGGCTCTACCAGGTAAGCTACTGGGTGCCGTTTTTCACCCTTTCTTTAACTGGGAATGTTAACAGGCTATTTGCAATTGTGAAGGAAGTGTCTGCAGTCGAACTATTAACTATTTATAGTAAAACTACTAATACTGCCCAGTGAGAGTCCTTCACTCATATTTTTATTTAAAGTGAAGAGTGAAAGAGAGGCATTTTCAGCAAGCTGTTCTTAAATTTACATAACATCTGCTCAAGGTGGGGCTTTCACTCTTAATATAATGCTGGATATTTTAATGAATGATAATGCATCATATTTCAATTGTTAATTGCGAGTAAAGTCTAATCTGTAACGTACCCAGTAACATGTCTGTCTCAGGTAAAAGTGCAATGTTTTCCTTTGAAGTAGAAGTATACAGTAAATACTGCTGAGCTGCATATTTTTTCTGCTTTCTGTTTATTATTTTGGTGTGTGGTGAGTTAGAATGGCTGTTTGGGGGTCAGGTGTTTTGCTCAGGACCCAAGAAGCATAGTGTTGTGAATGTTTGAGCAATTTTTGAAGCTAAAAGAAGCAACAGGCATGTTTTCAGCACTGCACTAGTTAACAAAAATAAACAGTTTGCACTTTACAGTAAACATACTGGAACACAATCTGATTGGGATTCATACTTATATACTGCCAGTTAATGATTGGACACAGGGCCGAAGCTTGAGTATTAGAAATACTGAGATTTATTGTTCATAAATCTCTGTAATCCCATCCTCCTAAGAATTTTCTCACAAGCCACCAAAAGAAGTCTGTATACTTTTCCTAATATCTCCATTCACAATGGTCTTAATGTGGTTTTAAAGCTTAACATAACTCTGGTGGATAAATACTAAATCCCTTTTAAAAACTTTTTTTTCCAGCAGTAACCAACCTCTGCATGTATAATTTATGTGTGATTTGTTGTGCAATCCTCTACAGGTCCTTGAAATCACTAAATAGCAAGTGCTCAAGTGTTGTTTGTGTTGTTTAAGGAGGTATTTTTGCTCTGACAATGACTTTTTGGTCAAAGTAAGTGAGAAAGCTCTTGTAATCAAGTTGTTTGTTCCCTCCTTTATTCTTTGGGTTGGTATAGCTTTACTTCATTCTACTGTGTGGGCATCTACGCAGCTCTTTTTCCTGTAGTTTTTGTTTCAAATGAGCCCCTTTAACTCTGCGGGTCTCACAATCGAAAATGACTTTGTAACACAAGAGCTTCCAAGAGCCAGAAGTGCAGCGGTGTTTATCCACATGCATAATAAAATCAGTCATTATGTTGGAGTTTTTCCAGTTTCTGGGTCTCTCTCTCATTTCAGCATCAGAGCTAAAGCTTAATTTATAAGAACACAATGTTTCAACACCCTCTTCTCCAGTCCACTGGCAGCTCATCTCAGAGCCTCTTCTTTTCTCTGCCGCATGTTTAATTTGTTCCCGCCTGCCCTCCACGCCTCTTCCCCTGTACCTGGCCTATTTGAGAGGGAAATGGACAATCTCGGGAAGAGCCTTCAAGCTCAATAGTGCCTCAGCTTCCTCTCTCTTTTAGTCACGACAAGCAGGGCATCGCCATGGCAACAACATTTGAGAGGATATGGGGAGCCAGGCGGTCAGCGCTGATGCTTTTCTAACAGACTCTGACTTGGTGTCACTCCCTGGGCACCAAAATACAGACATGAATTAGCATTTTTCAAATACATAGTCATTTTGGGAGATTGCCCCGTTGACACCCAAATTATTAATCATAATTGTAAATGACACTTGAATGGAGCAATAACTGAAATGCACTTAGTTTTCTGAATTGATTTAGCTTGAAATAATCACAAATAAAGTCGATTTTTTAATATGAGTTACACAGTTAGAGATGGTGTTGAAAATGAGAAAACGCAGGGACTCAAGGGGTCCAATCAAATTTTCATCAGGGTAATACATTAAAAAACATAAAACTGTTGGGTTTGTGGGGGCACGTTGTGTCAGGTACAGGTGAGACAACAACAGGTAGGACAACTTGAATAATTGATAAAGAGTTAAAAGTTTTATCAGATGCCCAAACACTGCACAGGGGTTTATAATAGAAGTGGGTGTAGAAGGATTTAACAAAAGAATGGAAACTACCAGAATTCTCTGCTTGCACATATTTGACTGGCCAAGACAGGATATGGCAAGATAATGATGAATGGTGTTGCAGAAAAAATTGTGCCGGGTTCAGCCTTTTTATAGAGGCAAAGAACGGATTTTTGGCACACCTTCACCTACTTTCAAAGTCCATGGAGAAGGGAAAAAGTCTGAAGAGGTAAATGTCCAGCAACTAGGAATGAGTGGGTCAACCAACAGCTCGTGGGTTGTCCCTTAGGTCAAGTGTAGGGTAAACTTGTCTCTATGTCTCTCAAACACTGACAGCAAGCAGCTTTGTGCTGCTGTGCTGTGCTCAGGGTTTCTGTTATCAGGTTTTTGAACAGCAAAATCTTTTGAAATGCGACATATTTAAATCTCTTTGCTCATAATGTCCAGTGAAAATATTTCCCACTAAGAATACAAGTTCTCTTGCACTGTTCATACACTTTCTACGAAAGGTGATGCACCAAAATTCATGTTTATCCTGCATAATAGTGAGGCAGTTACTCACGCATACACAGCGGTAATAATGTGCTGACATTAGTAATGAAGAAAGTGGTCCCAAGCAATCCAATTTAGGGCCGTGGAAAAACACAGGACTTTCCCCAGGAGACCAGTGAATCTAACTGTGCAAATTTTGAGATATGTCCTCACCGTGTTTACATATTTACATATCATATCATATGAACTGTTGAATATGAACTGCATGAGGAAATTAAGAATATGTAGACCTGACATTATGTCCTAACAGCAAGCATCTCTTTCCACACTGAAACTGGTAAATATGCATTTCTGTTAGGCCTCTGTCATGTAAACAAACAACTGTACATATCAGCTATGTGCTCATGTAAACAAACCACGTAGGATATCTGCTGTTACTTGAAATCATACTTAAGAGGTAACCACTAAAAGATGGGTGAGTAGTTGCTATGTTTGTACTTTTTCAGGTGTCAGGTGTCTTTTAGCTCCGGTTTGTGGACCTGCGGATCAGGTTTGGGTGATTGATTAACGCATTTTGCACATGTAGGACACAGAACAACTTTATTGTTAGTCTATGGTGTTGGGATGAAAAAGATCCTGACAAAGGCCCCAAACTAATTCATATAGTGCCTTTATATAAAGCGATATACCATGTTAACTCTTGAGCTACAGCCACTTTTGTTTACCTTAATTAAATGTGCCAGTTAGTCAGAATTCTCAATAATATTGACAATCGTTGATGCAACTCATTAACTCGTTTTACTAAAACTCTAATCTAATGATCATGAGCTGCAGCTGTGTTTCCATGGTGTCAGACCTCTGTGAAATATGCCGCCATATGCATATTAAACAGCTGTGAAAATAGTTGTATAGGTATTGCCCAGTTTTTTGAGTTGATTCTTTATATGCACAACTTCTTCTAGCCCACCTACTGACCATCTCTACCTCTACCTCTACCTCTACCTCTACCTCTACCTGGGGACACATGTTATTGATGTTATTATCACTGCATTGCCAGTCACTGACTCATCACTGACAATATTCATTGAATCACAGCTTAAAATCCAAGTCATAACAAAGTGATTCACTATTTACTGAACTACTGTCCGTATTGTGTTCAGGCTGGACACCCACACAGGTGACTGGCTGATAAGACCTCTCCTCAGGACTGTGTGGGAGTATACAGACTGATTGATGTATATGACTGTCCTGTTTGTTTTCCGTTAAAGCTGCACTAACAATTTTTTCAACCACTTGTGGGCAGCAGAACCAAGCTGTTACATTTTTAAACATCCAGCCATCACAGAACAACATTATCAGTCACGTGGAGTCATTTTTGTGGCTACCTGATGAATGTAAGTCATTCTCTTGTAGCTCTGGTTTTGGTCTCCACCACCTTATGAAAGAAATAACTGACTCTTTAGCTGCTAAATGATCCTCTACGGAACAAGCAATGCAATTCTTGTCTAAAAATAAAGTTTTTAAATATAAAATGTATACAACTCAGGGTAGTGGATGGCTTTATCAAACTCTAGACTTTCACCCAAAAGACTGCTTTTCATGTCCAGTTGAAAACCCAAAAAGTCCATCGTGATCGATCTGATACCTGTCACATGATGTATGAGACATATGTCACTTTGAGCCAAACCAAGATGTTTTTTTTTTAAATCTTACCACATAGTTTTGTAGTTATTTGAACTGTGATGAGGAGACAGAAGGGAAGGATGTCTCACGTGGTTGAAATACAAAGGACCGACGCCCTAAGGTGTGAGAAACACACTCCTCGGCCTCCTATCAAAGGTGTGAGTTAAACTCATCACAGTTCAAAATACAAACGAATTTGAATCTTGATGAGGAGACAGAAGGGAAGGATGTCTCACGTGGTTGAAATACAAAGGACCGACGCCCTAAGGTGTGAGAAACACACCCCTCGGCCTCCTATCAAAGGTGTGAGTTAAACTCATCACAGTTCAAAATACAAACGAATTTGAATCTTGATGAGGAGACAGAAGGGAAGGATGTCTCACGTGGTTGAAATACAAAGGAACTGAATTCTGACATTTTGGTGAGGCGGTGGGAGGTTGTGTGTCTCACAAAGAAGTCAAAATTACAATTACAATTAAATCTAAGGAAGTAAACCTAAAAATTATCAATTTTATATCCATGTTCTAAGTTTTTTTGAAAAGACACAATGTATGTTACGAGTAAAAACTGACATCCTCTCTGGCTGGACGGTTACCAAGCGCTTCATGGTTTGATGTGTAGGGCATCTGACCAAACTTTTGGATGAGCTGCGATGAAAACGTGTTGAAACAGACTATAGAAGAACCATTGAGCTGACAATTTCATGTGTGATATACTTTGTTTTTCAAAGATCACGAGAGATTGACTAAAGGTGGGTTTCCACCTTCTAAGTGTTACAATGAACAGGGGACTAACACTTCACCTGGATTGATTTAAATTTATGTTTAAATGCTGACCTTGAGTACATCTAAAGTCAGTGGCATCTTGTCAGCATCCCATTCTCATTCTTACAGTCTATAGATCATTGTTGGTAACCTCTATAAAGCAGCTGGATTTATGGTTTTATCTTCTGGAGGGGAAAAAGTGCAACGCTATTTTCAGAACAAAGCACTTTTAACCTTCAAGAAAAAACAAGCACTATGAATCTGATGTGAAAATGTGGTCTATATGATGTGTGCTTGCATTTAAGGATATACAGTATGTGCATTAAGAAATGCTTTAAGGCTCTGCTGTGTGTCTTTGTTGTGTGGCTGGCTGATGCATTAAGAAAAAAAAAACAGGCATTTCACGGGTCAAAACATGATTTGTCAGCTGGTATAAAAAAGAAAAAAACTGCGTAGTATTTCCACTGAAAGCCCAATTGCACATCAGCATAAGCCTTGTGGAATAAGTGAGTGTTAATTATATTTAAATATTCGATACAACACCTGAACCCTCTGCTAATGTTCATTTACTAAATCGTGTATGCATATTAATGAAATCCCATCTCCATCAATCCACCGTGAAAATCCATTCATTTGGTTTAAGCCATGTTCTTTTGCCCTTTACAGATATTTCATGAGAAGAAAATACTGTAACTAAATATCCGTTTTTCTTGGTTTTTTTTAACAAATCAAAATGATATAAAGTCACTTACATGTTAATGTAGTTATTAGTGTTTCTTGATATTAGACTGGCAGTGGGCTGATTAAACACTCAGTAATGACACCTGCTCCTTTGACATCTACTGTAAGCACAAGATGTAAACAAAGTCAAACAAGTGACATGTTTTCAAACCTTTTAAGCATTTTCACTTCATAATTTACTTAAACTTGCCATAATGGATTTTATTGGCCTTGCCACATAGCATTAACAAGCCCTCACCAAGTTGATATGACAAACTTGTTTGCAAAGGGTTGCTTATTTACATATCCAGCAGACACAGAACAACATTATCATTCATCTGAAGTCATGTTTCTGGACACTTGGTCAATCTAAGTTTAATATTCACTCTCTTTTAGCTCTGTTTTTCTACCAACTCCTGTCAGAAATATCTGGCTCTTTAGCTGCTAAATGCTCCACTATGCAGAACAGACCGTCTCTGTCTGTCAGCCCTTTGATGCTGAGCAGGTAGTGTACAGTGGGTTTATCAGAGCTTTTTCTCTGAAGCGGCCAAAAGTAATATGCTATACGCAGCCGAGTTGCCAGAAGAAAATATTGGCTTTGTATGGTACTGCAAATAATAAATTTGCATGATTCATACATATTACATCAATGTTTCTTAAGTAATTTAGTAGCTGACTTTAGTAGCTGAAGGATGGTGGATGGCAGGATGGCATGTCACCATGTGAGATGGTTGTCACAGACCACTGTTTGAGACAAACTATAAAACCAGTTGTGATATAACGAGTCATTGCTGTGTTTCCAGCAATTTCTTAGGCACGAGACATGGTGTTCTGTAGCAACCCATTATGGTTTTTTGTGGTTTTTTTTGGTTTTTTAAGCCAAAAAATGATCTTTTCCTTAGCATTACCAAGCGGTTTTGTTCCTAAATTCACCCACAAGTTAACTAAAGCCTTGTTAAAAAATAAAGCTTCAATGTATTCACTACATAACATGCAAATGTAACATATATGGGTTGTCATGAGAGCTGTGGGAATGAACTAAATTAGTAAAAAATAAGCCGAAACCCACTATAAAACTTTTATTTAAAACTGAAAAGTAACTTTTACAAGCTAAAGTCAAGCAGAACGCTTGTTTCACACTCTCTTATTCATTTACTTTGGCCCTAAAGGAATTCAGTTCAAGCAGTTGAAGAGATGTTATGCCAAAAACTAAAGCTATTTTCCTCAGTGTGTTTCAGTGGGAAATGCAACTTATCACTGACCTTGTAATACCCACAATCGTGACTCTGTACAGCTGCTGTTTATTGCATTTAGCCCATAGTTTCTTGTAAAACCTCCAGGTAATATACATTAAATATATTCATGATGAATAACTGCAGCTAATTATTATAATTTAAAAATGATTATGCGCTGAGATAGAATATAGTATCTAGGGCAACCATTTAAAAACGAATAAATTGAAAAACACATTTCACAAAAAGCATCTGTGGACTGGCCAATACAAGCTGCCAACATGTAGAATCACACTACAGCTGCAGGCGTGTCTGTCTGACACAGGAAGTCAACACCATGTCAGGAGGCACTTCAACTGCCTCATATCCCACTGTGATATATCAGACATGCCACATGCTAATTACATCATTAATTAAATTCATTCATACATAAATGAGAAAATATTTCCTTAACACCAGAGATATCAAGATGAACTAACTTAAAGCATTTTAAAAAAGGTGTGTATTTGCTTTTATGCAACTAGTCTCAAAATCTAACCAAATAATCTACTTTCATATATTGTGTGATACCAAAAATATCCCCAAACACAACCCAGCTTAGGGATCTTTTAGTTTAATGTCAAATATGATGATAACATAGGTGTTAATTTATGGGCTTTCACCTTCAATATTAATCAAGTAATTGTATCTACCTAACAATGTATTTGGAATAAAAACTGATGGTGAATGCAACCAAAATGCCAGTTATAATTATGCATGTATTGTAAAACTGTGTGTACACAACCTCATTGCCAGAAAACATGTTTATATTCTGCAAACCACTGATATATTACATTTGAATGTTACTATGTGGCTGTTATATTTACACGTTACATTTCAACATTGCTGTGATTTATGTGTGGTTATATTAAGACCCAAAATCACTCGGGTATAGTTAGGAAAAGATCATGTTTTGATTTAAAATACTCGGTTTTGGCAGCACAGTCCTACCAGCAGTGATGTCTGAAAAAGAACAAAAAAACAACAGCTTTTCGTGGCACTATTCCCCCTGGAAACACAGTGACAGGATGCTACAAAACACCTAAAAAGCTACCAGAAACACAGCAATGTCTCAATAAATCACAACCACTTTTGTTGTTTGTTGGTTTTGAACAGTGGTTTAACTAGGTGCTACATCATCCAGCATCTCCTCTGTCACCCGTGACAAAGTCAGCTCATGTGTTACGTCAATTTAGAGACGTTGATAAGATACATCTGAAACCTGCAAATGTAATGTAATCATGGTTTGCAGAAATGTACAATGCCAACATTTTTTGTCGACCAGGCTTGCAGACACAGCCAGGATGATTATGGTGGTAAAGCACATTCAGATGGAAAGATCTGTCACTGACATTTTTCCATTTGAAGTGACTTATGTATTCACATAGTGCTCTTCACGAACACTTCCAACCTGCAGTCCCTGCATATTTAACACTCACAATCTGTAGATTCAATACAGTAAGCTGTAAAAAAATGGCATGAGCAATGGGGAGGTAAAATAGCTTTTGCCTTGATGTATCTGAAGGAATCCAGGAGTTCATAATACAGCACATTTCATGCAGTAAAGTATCATTGCAATACAGGTCTATGGAAGTATTATGAAAATTGTTTTTGGGACACATAAAAACGTCACTAAAGAATGGATTCTGTCTGTTAAATAGACACCTTACTCATACAATTGAATTGCAAGTTAAATTGGAAAATCTGCAGTAAAAGAGGTCCTATGACTCACACCATAAATTGCAAAAATAATTCAAATTGAGCGAGAAGAGCAACAACCTGCCCATGTCAAATGTCTCTACCCCTTTTAAACTGATCCCCCTGGGAACTGTGAGTCATTCAACTTTATTATTTAAAAAGATAGACTGGCTGTTTTCTGTGAGACACTTGAGTTGTTTACACTTCAAACACCTCAGCAAGTCCTGAACACGCCTGTCTGGCCCTATCATTTATTTTGATAAAATCTGACCATCCACTGAAAAGAACCTGCAAAAAACAAAGCAATAAAATCATGTAAAAGGAACTTTTTATGGCAAGCAAAGCCATAATGTGATCTTTTCCTAATCATAACCAACTGGTTTTGGGCCTAAACATAAACACACATTAGTCATAGCCATGTTGAGACATAAAGTTTTAACGTATATGCCACATAGTAGTAAAACTTGATTATCAACCTGGCAAAATGGGCATTAGCAATGGGGCCCCCAAAGCTCAGGGGACCCAAAGGTTCTTTTTGTATTTGTTTGTTCATTTTATGTAGTGCATGATCTTGCAACTTTAAATATAATTTGACTATATAACCACAAACAGGGGGTTAAACACGTGCCAGTTGCTTACTTTTTGCTACCCCTAATTTGCCCATTATAGAAAGTGACTTACATCTGTTCAAAATTTCCTGGTGGAAAACCGAGCACATGCTTCATAGAAAGTTTGTGACCACAAGCTCATGAATTTGTTCACACAAATTACAAAACTGCTGCCACAAAATAATGAAAAAAGGGATGCAAATTAGGCAAAATGAGAAAATGATGCGTATCATCTTCATTCAAATTAATGAAAACGAGTAAATGAGGTCTATTTTTGCCTCCACACAGAATCGTCTCATGCTGTTGATATAATCAGTCCTGGCCTCAGAGTGGGTTTTATTCCTCTGTGGCACCTTCAGGGAACCACCGTAATTGGTTGGTTGCTGCAACCATTTCACAATTGCACTTCCAGCAAGGAGAATGCAAAGCTTTTTCTTAAAGGGTGTTTATGCTATGTCTGCCTCTTTGCAATGACAGTAAGTGATATAAATAGATCTTTGTGGCACAATTAACGCAACAAAAATAAAATGTAGCCTGTTACTTGGCAGGTGCTCTGAGGCTCCTAAGACAGGTCTGTTGGATCAATACATGACTGACATCAGGCACACAGCTGACATTTCCAGGCTGGGCAGCCTGGCACAGCTGTCAACTATGCAACAGTAAAAGTAGGCATGCTGCAGAGGAAAGACACACGTTAAAAAAAAAAGAGACATCAAGAGGAAAGTAGAGATACCAACCATGAGCTGCAGGTTCAGTGCTGGGCGCAGTGTCTGAGCACACAAGGAGAGGACATGGCAGTTGAGGAGGGAGGTGTGGAACAGGAGGAACAGCATGCAAATAAAGGAGAAATGGGGGAGGAGGCAGGGAGGGAGGGAGCGGGGCAGGGGGAGAAAACAAATGACACCCATAAGCAAGCATTCAGAAGACCAGAACATGACAAAAGACATAAGGCTTGAGGGAAATCAAAGGGAACCAAAGGCAGTGCAGAGATAAACATAAGCTTACATACAAACACTCACACACTCACACTCACACGCACACACACACACACACACACACAAACAAACACACTTCCCACTGCACACACTGGATGTTCCACTCAGAGGGGAGGAAGGCTACTGCTTGAGGAGATATGGGCGAGACTATTATCATGTGCTTTAGGCAACTGTGGTGTGGAGAAAAGACAAACTATCAAGAGGAAAAAAGTGTGCCGCTGTCCTAATGTAACAGTGTATGGCTTGGAAAACACTTCACCATGTATCTACAAAGGGAATATTTTGCGTGGCAATGACTCAAGTTAAGTTTTAACAAAGTAACAGTGTTCAGTGTTGCAAATAGCTTGGTATGAATAGCAGGGTTCCCACACATTTTCATAGACAAAATTTCAAACATTTTCCATGACCAAAAATGGACCAAAAAAATAATTTCAGCATCCCATACCTTTCAAACCTGCTGTCCCTCAGGTTTGGAAAGCATGTTTTCTTTTAAAAAAGGTTGGTGATATTTATAAATTTACTGTTATGTTACAGTAATGATTTAATTTATTACTCAACACATTTCCATGATTTTTCCAAAATGTTCAATGATTTTTAGTAAATCAGTGACTTTTTTGGGCCTGGAAAATGTGATTGTGAAATTCCATGACTTTTTAATGATCATGGGAACCCCTGAATAATATTTTTACAAACATGATTTGATGACCTTTACCTTTTTTCAGTTTTAAATGTAGTTTGCTGAGGTGATCTGACATTTTAGCTGTAGTACTACTAGAAGGAGATCTTGCAATTGCAGCCAGTGTGCAGATGTCTACCAGATGCATAAATGTTTTAGAAAAGTGGACATGATTGTCAGATTGCATGTTTCAGAAAGAGGGTTTCAGATGCTGTCAGATGACATCTGACAAGCACTTGGTTTGAAGAATATTTTTCACTCTGTCTTAAACCTTCGTGTCTTCTTAGATGTTACATCTGTGCTGCTGACAGCAACACAGCTGGTCAAGAGGAAAGTAAAGTAAAACAAGTTCAGTTCTTTTTAAGTAATGGGTGGATTTTGAGGGTGTTATTTATCAGCTCAGTTGCCAGAGGAAGATGTTGGCATCATATGTTTCAGCCATCTGTGATTAAGTTAACACTTGCATTTTATACATATCATTTTAAGGATTATAAAGGGATGCAATATATATGAGGTGACTTTGTCATTGAGAGGTGGAGGGAATGGTGAATGAGGTGTCACTTGGCAAGACAGCTGCCAAGCTGCAGACCAACAAAAAGCCAAACTGATCAATTACTGCTTAATGCAGTGTGCAATTCACTTCGTTAAATGTGCAGTGAGGGGCTTCTCGCGTTCCCCCCAAATGTGGAACTTTAAGCCCAAAAGTGATATTTTCCTAACCACAGCAAAGTGTTTTTTGTGCTGTAACTTAAGCAGAAGTTTACCATGGCACTGTTGAAATCTGAAGTTTCAACTTAGCCGCTACATAATAATGATCAAATGTAAAGACTTTGTGGTTTGAATAAACACTCAGTGCCAACATTTATTTCTTGTGATTGTGTTATATTTATATCTTGAACTTTGAGCGCGAAAAAAATGCAAAAGACAAAGTAGGTAGATACTGTATATTATACAAAGAATATGTTTGCAATTACATTGCTCCGTGATAACATAATATTAATAGAAGTTGCGCAAATATTGATGGATTAATGTATATTGCGTGGTAAATTCATACAATTTAGATGGTTTATTAGATTCAGAGCATGGCAGCAGATTCATAATCTTACAATGACTGAAACCTTTTGCTAAAAATAGCTTTCCACTGCAACTCTGTCTCTGTTTGAAACCCATCAGCTCACTGTAAATGCAACCAGTGAGACTAGCTGCATTGATTAAGTTGATTAAGATTTTATATGAGATCTATCCAATGCACAAAGCCGAGACAAATCACAGCCAGACCAGGTGTGTAGCTTTGATGTACTATAACAGTTACAATGAGACTGCAGACTACTGCACTCCAGGGAAACAGAAGCAAGGATCATGTCTTGCTGAGAATGAAATTCTGTGCTGGAGGAAACGTATGCCTTTTTAAAAACACTTCTGAGGGAGACGCTTGCCACCGACAAATGGGGCTTGTCCGAAAACATTGCCTTCTAAGTGTTTATCAAAGTGTGTCTGCATCAAAGTGTCAACTTTTAACACAGTAAAAGTGTTGAGATTAATTTCAAAATGAAAAAAAACAACATTTGGTCAACTCTGGAATATGGCCATGAAAAACACACTCAAACTGATCATGTTCAAATAGACAGTTTCAACAGCTGCAATGTCATTTCAAGAGGCTAAATGTACATTAGTGTGCCATACGTTTCCTTGGCCTTCTGTCTCAGTGGAGACATGAGAAAGTGCTGGAAAGCTATTAAGGCACAGACAGATGTTTGTGTAAGAGAGAGAATGATGCTCAGTATGTGTAATTGTTCGGGGAGCAGTTTATAGGCCAATACCACACCTCGGCTCAGCCGCCAGAGGCTCAGGGTACGGGGAGCAATCTCACAAGGTGAGACTGTTTTGAGTCCATCTCAGAATTACCAAGGCCTCTGAGGACCCATTTCTCTACAAGGTCCTTGAGTAGTTGAGTCATGTCAGTGCTAAAAAGTGCCACAGGCCACTCATTACACAGACAATTTCTTAGCATATTTTACTGAGAAAAGAAGTAAAAACACTGTTAGGGCTGTGATTTTTCCATTATTGTGGCATGGTCTTTGCACCTGTACTAGATCCAAATTAGTGAATTTGTTTACATTAATAACCTTTGCCACAAGACTCATCTATAAAAATCTATAAAACAGCCCTTTTCCTCAATTAACATACTGGATCCTAATTTCAGGATCCCGCCAATGAATAAAGCATTGTGTTAAAAGTAATAAAGATTTCACTTTGACATGTTTATAGATCAGTAATTACCTTGCTTCCCATGGTAATTAAGAAATAGTGCACCAATTTACCTATTCTGGCTTTAATGTAACAAACAAGAAACCAGCTAAACAGTTATCAATAACGGGTGATATTTTCAGTTGCACATTAATTGCACTGACATTCTTTCAGAAACAACAGGATTCCTGACAAGTATTGGCTGATCGCAGCCTATTTTGTTCTTGTTCTGCATCATTGCAGCCCTGAAGAGGAGGGGGTAGTTTTATATTTAAAGATTCTTCAGTTGTTTTTTTAAAGGTATCTGCACTGTGATGCATATTTACAATAAAAGCAGATCTGTACACATACGGAGCCAAAGCACACTGAGGCTGTTAAACAGCATTCCCTGCTTTAACATTACCTTGAGCCAGATCATTTTGGCAACAAATATTAGATCTAGACTCCAAGACCTTAAGTTATTATTAAAAGGAATTAAAGTTTATGATTAAAAGGCTACAAGACATCAGTGCAACTGGTGAATTATTGAGCGGTTTACTTAGAGAAGAATTTTCTCCCCATTGATGACCATGGAAGCTTACTTGCCAGTCTAATACCTGTTTTTTTTTTCAATAAAGAAGCTGAAGATTAAACCCTCACGGGCATTTGGACCGTACTTGACTAAATGAGGACTCAGGTAAGTACTTGGGTCAATGAAGCACAAGTATTGACAAGAAAGCACATTAAGACAGACCTAACTCGGTCAAAATCCAGACATCAAACGGCATCAAGTACTGACGCACTGAGGCACCGTTTAGCAGCAATAAGAAGCGCACTTGGCAGTGGCATTTTTTGATGCTCCAAAATACTAGGATAAAGAGCAGGGAAGCCTGCATATAGCAGGTTGGAGGGGAGGTGAATGGATCAAACACTCTGTGGACCTTCACCAGAGAAACTTCTGTTTGTGTCCTTACATAACAATGGAGTCTGTTAGTATGTGAAGCATATTATTAAAGTGACGTATGTCACATGTCGCCACATTATTTTAGTAAGAAAATACTTAGTTTAAGTCAAACCCTGATGGGTTTTTTTTCTAAGCCTTACTACAATTTATTAAATTTCCTGGTACAGGACAGAAGTCCTCTACACCAGACTCACCAAATACAACAAACAAACCACACAGAGGAACAATATCACAGTATACATACAATGACAAAAATTACAGAAATAGTCACAAATCAGCTTTAAAATTATACAAAATATCCTTATTATCCAAGCTATTTTTAAAAGAGTTAATTGAAGGAGTGCACACTACGCCCTCTGGAAGTTCAAAATGCTTTTACTGCACGAATTGTGATGACGTTTTTTCTCTTTTCAGAGACACACCTCAGTGGAAGTAATTTTAAAGAGTTTCCTCTTAAATTATATCTATTAATCCAAAAGTGAAAAACAGACTCTGCCAAAATATCATATATGCTACAACTCAATCGCGTCACCTGTGTCTCTTGTATGTTAGAGTTTATAAATTTCATTAACCTCTCCTTTTGTTGCTTAAACCAAAGGAAATTAACCTTAAATGTTTTAAAAATGTTTTAACCTACATTCTATGTTAATTATAAATAGAGCTTGTATGTATTTAACGAGCAGAAAATGTATTTCCTTTGAAAACAGACATTTATTTTAAAAAGACACAATGCATGTAACGAGCATAAATTGACAGGCCGTCCCTGACCGTCCAGAACCGACACCGGAGGGGCACTTAGAGCAATACAGTTTGACCCTTTGAGCTTTAACCATGCATTTGTATTTGACAAGTTGGGAGTGAATATATGTTTGCACAGCCGTACATGTCAAATAAAAATGGGGGAATAACTGACTGGAGGATTTTCATTTTCATGGGATTTGACATTTTTCAACAGAACAGTCCAGCAGCCGTGTCATGGCTGCACTAGTGTTCTTTGGCATCAAAATGTAAAATGAAGCTTCTGTTCCTGCAAGCTTCAGTCAACAGAAAGGCAGCATGGCCTAGTAACCCTCATTACACTGTGGGTGGCAGCCATGTGGGACCATTCAATATGTCCATTGCTGAGTGATTGCCTGTCCAGTTTTGAGCAGCCTACCATCTCTGGCTTCACAGGTCAACTGAGACATCGGCAGTGTCCTCTCACACATTCACTGACATGATGCGGGCACATCAGCTCCATTACTAGTTGCCATGCTTCCCATGAGCCCTTTGGTGACTCAGTGTGACATGACATCCAGCTCAACATGCAGAGATAACGGCATGCCAATCATAATTGTATTGGCAGAAATGGATTAGGTGGAACCCTGTGGTGCTGAAAATGCCAACAGGCTGCTGGGTGTCCCCGCTGGCAGCTAGATTACTTTTTGTTGGATCCACTTTCTCTAACCTGCCTTCTCTACTTCAGCTTTAGTTTGTGGTTTCCTACATTTCCCAGAATTTTGCCGTCCCCCACAGAGCTGTGTTGATAGAGAAGCTGGTATCTCTTTTGCTTCAGCAATAGATTTCTCCTAACAACTGTTGAATGGTGGTGAAACTACAAAAGAAACTCTATTTCTGAGTCCCGAGGAGCTAAAAGCTTACACTGACTTATCATTTTTGTCCAAGGTTGTTGTCTCTTGTTTTTTTTTGCCACTTTTACACGGGACTGAGGCAAACTCTGTGACCAAACAACAAAATGGGCTTTTACATACAAGATGTATAACAGCACTCGGTTTGTTAATTGTATCTTACGAACAGGAATCTCTGATAAGTCCACCACTTTCAAACTGAAATCCTTGATTAACATACTGAATAGGGTACAGCATATGCTGTGGGACGGTTTAACTGAACTGCGATTTTGAATGGTATAACTTTCAAATAGGCGTTAGCATTATGGACATATGATGGAGGCTTCTGATTGGCCAACTGCATTCAGAATTTTGTTATCACCTAAATAAATTGCTGTTGGCAAAACTTTACATTCCCAAATCCCTTCACTTAAGGTTTGTTTGTAGTTTAGGTACAAAAACCACTCGGTTATGGTTTAGTAAAGATCATTATATGGCTTCAAATACCCATGTTTGGTCGCACAAATGTTGCTGGAAATGCCTCAATGTCTTGCTAATGAACAAATGGTGTTGTTTGTTAGTTTCAAACAGTCATCTACAGCTTGACAGCCGTCCCGCTTATATGTCACGCCATCCACCATCCCCTTCACCTCCTGATGACCAAGTCAGCTCGTGATCATGTCGCTGCACAACAACAAGCATGATAATGGAAACATGATAATACCCTTCTTAACACATTAGTTCACTATTTGGTCTAGCAGGAGCCCTCTAACCTCCATCTGATCAAAACTAATGAATATCTAATAGATTGATAACATTTGAACAGGTGTGTGATGTAGGGATCTTGCAAATCCAGCTACCATGAAAGGTTAAGTGATCTGGGCAGACTCGAAGGAGGTAAGCTAAGTCTTCAATACAGAAATCTGTTTACACTTAAAATTATTCATCTATGGAACCTTAATGCTTCCATTTTAATGTCACGTTTTTTTTTTTTTGTTGGCTCAAGTGTTAAAGTGAGGCTTTTTTAAAAATTTGTATGGAAGTTTTAAAATAAAGAGGACACAGTGCAGAAAAGGTTATTTTAAACAGTTTCCTAATCCAATTTACAGAGCACTCACTGTATCATGATATAGATCATTACAGTGATACAAAATTACGACGAAAACAGATCAAACAATCTGGCTGGTTGTTAGCTGTGATATAATAACTGTACATAACGGCAATTACGTCTAATTTCTTTACACAACTCCATATCACTCCACATAGCCTTGTAAACATAGACCTGGTGGAAAACTAAACTGCTACAATATGGATACATTTACCTCCATGGTGACCTAATCAAACTATGGAGGAGTGGATTAGAGAGTGCATACTTCCAGGGGAAAAATCTGCTAACGACTAACTAAGCAACTCACCTCCACCTTACAAAAAGTGCAAGCCTACAAGCCTTTTTTTCATCCTACTGATACTGGGCAGTTTTTCATTGGTTGCACAATAAATGGCAACATACAAATTCATGAAAATAAATAACCAAATGATAAAATTATCATGTGATTTAAAAAAATGTTAGAACATGGCATAGCAACTGCCTTTCACTGTGCAGGGAGCCAGGAGGGCCTATTTCTTTGCAAGAATGTGTTGTGAATTTGTTAATAAAAACTGGTTAAATTGCAATGTGTCAATTATTTTTATACTGCCATACTTGGTAACCATTAAAAAAAACAATAGCTTAAAAATACCATGATAGGAGATTCTGGCCTTATCTGCAATGCCTAATAATTGATGGATTCACCTAAAAAAATGCTGTGCCTAAGAGCCAATGACTACAAAGTGTTAGTAAAATAATGAAAGGTGTCAAATACAGGATTTATACGCACACTTTAGCAGTTATTCGAACAAATTTGAACACACTTTGTGCAGGATAGGAGCTGAAAGGGAGTCTAAATATGAGTATATGTGTAAATACTGGGTGGAATAGTTGCAAATCTGTCTTTACCAGTGGTACTTTCCAGATATTGTGAAGCTCATTACCTCCTGGCTCTTCTTTACGAGCGTCATCTCCTTTTGGCTATTGTGGAGCGCAGTAATACCTCGAGAAGACAATATACCTCCACATTAAGAAGATGAGTTGGGCTTCAGACTAGTATTTTCCATGATGCTGAGTGCAACAATATCATCGACGCTCTCTTTGGGCCATATGTCACATGACGGCACTTATTGTGTTGCTATTGACCTTAATCAAATTAGTTATAGCTGGCTGCTCCAATTTCAAAATGGACAAGGAATCAAAGCGGGCAAAGTGAGAACAATACCAGACATTATCTGGCGCATTGTGTGTTTTTGATAGTCTGGAGAATGTGAGGTGGAGGCACATCTAAATTCATAAGATTCTTAAGTCACTTCACCAGATGGTGTTTATGTAATTTAAGACCCAGACAAATGTAATAGATAATTGTTTCTCTTCCCTTCCCCTTGCCTGTTTTGTTGTCCTGTCTGTGGCGCGGGTTAAATGAATTGGTTGTCAGCACCGTTTATGGTCCTTCATCAATTAAAAGTAATGCTAGCCTGCCGCCTGATTGTTTTATTTGCACAAGATCCACATTTATTATCTATTTTCTTCATTCAGGGATTAAGTGGCATTGTTCATTCCTCAGTGTGCTGAATTGGGGGATGATTAGTCATATTGTGTTGATGGAGGAGGGAGAGGTGAGGTAATGAGAGAGATACGTGGGAGGATGAATGTTGAGTCCCGACAAAGACCGCAGTGCATTTGTACTTTTGGGGTTGGCTCGTGTTTCACAAAAGACTTCCTGTTAGCCCGACTACCACTAAAAAGATAATAGACTGCTGCCCCTAAGGAGAGTGTGCAGCACAGAATGTTGCTTTTCAAGGAAAATCTTTCTTCCACACTGACACTGAAATGGCAGAAAAAAGAATATGGACAGCTAAGCACAACGGAAAAGGAACAGAAGATTAAAAAAAAAAAAGGGGGGAAACACAGCATTCAGTTCTTGAATCATTTTCGGGGAAAAACATATATATATATAAAACAGGAGACTGTAAATGAAAATTAATAATATTTTCTAATTGTAGGAGTTGGTCAGCAAATATCTCCATTTAGAAATTTATTTAGTGGTGAAAATAGCAATTTAGTCATTTCCCCATGTCACTTTATAAACCCTGCCAAGCACTTAAGAGCCATGTGTTGAGGCTCTAATAGATTTTTTAAAGTGCTCTATTCTGTCCCTCTAATGGGCAACTGATAAAAAAAAAAAAAAAAATCCCACTCTGATAGATTCATTTGGCAGTGGGCGGCATGCTGCGGGTAAATGAAATCAACTGGCAGAGTGTATTATGGCCATATGAGTCTGCTGCCTTCAATCTATATACACAGTAATAATGGAATGCCCCTGATAGTTGAAAGCAAAGAGAGGACATCTGGCAGAAACTGTAAGTAGGTTGTTTTAACCTGAAAATATTGGCACTGCAGACGTGAGGTTTGCTTTATCAGGTGGAGCCCACACATCTCGACGTAAGTCCTGCTCACAAGGGACTGAAATAACTTGCCAACATACTGTGCAGTGATTTTTAGTATTTTCCTTCGGTGGAATTATTATTTGAATCTTACTCTGTCATGAAGTATGGGGGTGGCTGTAGAGTGGCAGTCAGAGATAGCATTATAAATGACTGCTTGTTTTGTACATGACTAATGTTGTACTTTCTTATGAAGACTACCAGTTGTGGCTGAGAGCTCAAAAAGCTAGTTAGAGGACTTGGGATGGAAATTATTTTGTCTACCATTCTGTTCCCAGGGTGAAGAATGAACTTCCATGCTCAAACAGGTTGCCAACAGCCAGATATCAAAACCCTTTTAGTCGCTGGTAATACTAAAAGTAACTGGACCTGACATGCTGTTGCATGCTGATTATTAATTTTTCTTGCCCCGTTTGACTTGTTTTTCATGATTTCTCCACACACCCCAGCCATTTTTGTCTGTATAATGCTATTGCTACTGACAGAAAGAAAGTGGATGTGGTGCTAAAACTTTAAGCAGTGTCTAATTAGTGGACATTTGCATGTATTTTCATACATTTTTGCAAAATCAGACACTCACAAATGCTAAAAAAACCCCAAAAACCCTGTTGGGAATCTGTTTAGTGAAATGCACACGTTATAATAAGACAATGGGTACATTACACACTAACATTCCACTGTATGACATTATTCAGAATTTGATAATGGTCATTTAAACACCAAATTCTGTTTTGATATTCCAAATTAGACCCTATTTCAAATGTAGTATTTTACGATATAGACATGGATGTCCATATTATGCAGCATTTGGAGCAGGACATGTATACAGGGGCATTTGGAATATGCACCTTAAGTGTGGTTTTTACTTCAGTTTGCGCCACACAACATCATGCTTGTACACAGTCAGCTTTTGCTTAAAGAAGCATTGAAAACAAACCAGCTAACCAACAGTCTGCAAGGCTGTGGGGTAGAGATGCATTCCCAAAAGCCAAAAAGGAAGGAATGAAAGAGAGGCTGTGTTTGCACGGTAAAACAAATCCGCAACCGGTAATAACTATGAAAAAAACCTGACACAAGTGACGGCTGTTCCTTTTTTCCACGACGTGATGAATAACATTATAGGGCATGTTAATTAGAGTATGCAGTAGTTTCATTAGCAATGTAAACAGCAAAGTAAGAATATTTTCTTTTTAGAATAAAGGTAAAAAACAGAATATTTTGTGCATGTAAGCATAGTCAATGAAACATTATCTAAACAATGGCCACTGTCACCACAAATAGAAATTACAAAATCAAGGAATAATTGAAGCAGGACCATTACTACCTTAAATATTACAACATTACAAGCTACTGGTCATACCAGACCAAATAATGCTAGAGCAGAAAAAGTCATGAGTGAGTTAAATTAAGCAAAGGTGCAATTCACTTGTTCGTAAATTCAACTTTTCTTTTGCAACTTTTCTTTTTTAATTTACGTAACCATTTTTATTCATTGACTAATTCAAAAATTTTGCGCAAGTAATCTTCTGAAAATACATGCCTTAGTATAGTTATTTACTTATAAAGTAACTCTATTATTCGCAGCAGGAACATTAGGAATAATCAGCAGAGATCCGAGTGCGAATCAGCGTGGATAGCTATAATCAGAACAGGCCTGTGCAGCCGCCAGGCTCCTTGATCTGAGGCAAAGGAGCTATCAATCAGCCTGCATAGATAGGTATTCTCTTTAATCCAATCAGATGGCATAATCAAGCACAATGCCTGTGATTTCTGCCAGCCTCGTGAGATTTGTTCCAATTGAGCGGTCTGTCAGAGAGGCTTTGATTGCATTTGGAGCTCAGGCTGATTTCTGAGTCGAGGCATAAAGTGATGTTTTCTATCTACACCCTTTGGAGATTTATACTCACAATAGCCCCGAGTTCTGTTTCTGAAAGAGCGAGATAAAATTTGCTTATTTCAAAAGGGCCTAATTTTCAAGTGCTCATGTTCGGTTATTGTTCATCCCCACTGCTACCCTCCTCCCACAACCCACCTAGAGTATGATCTATAATTGACTTTATGAATGAGAGATGTGTTTCATATAAAAGGCAGTTCTTGTGTCTGCAGTGAGTAAATGTTATAGAACAATTATCAAACTCATATGATTACCGCAGTGAATCCAGCAACCATGCTTCATCATTTACAGCCTTCTTAGCAATTTGTTTGCTTGGGTGTTTCCCATCATGCAATGTCAGGGATATAACACTGCTATTTACAACTGTAATGACTGTTTTTCTCTTGTGATTGAGGAGCAGTTTGGTCGGGAAAACCAAACCAGGCCTGTTGTAAAAGGATTTTGGGAACAAAGCCATGAATGAAGGGTATTGACAGACACCAGGTTGCTCTGAGTGGTTGACACTGACAACCAAGCAACATGAGCTGGGCCTTGACCTTCTTGTCCTCTCAATCCCAACACCTGTACACACCCACACACTCATTTAAAAAAAGTAGAAAAGCTTGTGGGGGCACATCACTCTGTGTGGTGGAGTGCTGTAATTACTCATGATTCGTGACTGTGATAGATGCAGTTGTACACATTCTGTCAAAGTCTATTTTTACCTGTCATGTTTCCATGTTAACTAATATTTCATTGAGCTTTTGTGCATTTCATTTGCAAATCACAACGAGCAAAGTTAATGGCAGCGTGCGAGACCTTATAATGGCTGTGTTGAAGAAAATGTTTAAAGTTGAAGAATGATTGACAACAGACAGTTATTTATGGTGAAACCTCACATGTACAGATCCACTCATGAGATGCACTTGTTAAATGACAACAGAGTGATTATATGGACCTACTAAAGAAACCACACATAGTTTTGCAAAAATGGTTATAAATATTTGCTTTAAAGAAGGTCTGTCAAATGATTAATTCTTTAAATCACAATCAGTGACTCAGTTTCAATACTTAATCGATATTAACCACCCCCCATGTTTACAGTGCCATTATTTTGCTGATGCTGACAGGTCTGCAGACAGTTGTTGCCCATTTAACAGGTGCTGTTAACTTAGTTTCATCCACAGGTCTGTGAGGATTCACACTCCAGAATAGTGCTTTGGTTAGATGCATCTATATTCTCAGCTTAGAGATGGTAGCTGTTGTAAGACTGTTTAAGGACCCCAATATGCAGAAATCTTCATATGTTTGTGGCCCAAACTGCATGTGACTAGCATGTCTGTAAGGGGGGGACTCATGGGTTCCCACAGAGCCCACTTTCATTTAGATATCTTGAGGTCAGAGGTTTTTTTTTCCTTGCCAAAATGTATCCCAACTTCAGAGCATTATTTAGCCCCCTTCCTGAGAGGTTAGCACGACTTAGCCGTTACTACAGGATTCTAGTTTTATATGATACCAGTAAGAAATTCCCTCAAGGTGGTCTTGAGATATTGCATTCACAAGCATAAGACTTTTGAGGTCATATTGACCTTCACCTTTGACCACAAAATCCAGTCAGTTTGATCTTTAGTCCATGTGATCATTGGTACCAAATTTTTAAAAAAAGAGAGAAAAAGAAAAAGTCCCTCAAAGTTTTCTTGATATTGCATCCACAAGAATGATGCAGAAGAGGTCGCAGGGACCTTGACCTTTGACAACCAAAATCTAATCAGTTCATTATTGAGTGCAATAATTAGTTATTATTAATTATTAATAGTGCACGTGCCTGATGGACAGACAACCTGAAAACATAAGGCCTCAGGCCTCAGCTATCGCCATCGCAGAGACATTTAAAAAAGCATACCTCTTGAAATGCTGAATTATTCTTCAGCATGGGAGTTCATTATTGACATTGGGATCAGCATTTGTGATAAAATAGATCCATTTACTAGTTTATTGTCTGATCTTTCTGCTTCTCACAGTCTTCATCAGTGAATGGCAACTAATCTTAATACTGGCTTTTACTGTATTCAAGAATATACGATATGTGAATACATGTTTCTGCCACAGCCATGACTTTTTACTTGTTAAATAATAGATAGCATTTGGAATTGACCGTAAAAGCTTTTTTTTGTTTAAAAAAGGAAAATGATGACAGAAACTGTGCGACCTTTACCCATCGATAAAGAAACATGCATATAAACATGACTTCCACTGTGGCATGAAGATGGAGATATATGGAGTGATTCGAGGCTGTGCGGGGGTTCAGGGAGCTCACATTCATATACACACACACACACGGATAAACAGGTTGTGTGAGGGTGATACTGTACCTTGATTGGCTTCGGGGTAGGAGATGGTGGTGGTGATGGTGGTGGTGGTGTTTGTGGCAGTGGTGGGTATAGGGGTAGTGGTGGGAGCATCTGGATGAGAGGACAAATACATGACAAACACAGAGGGGAGACAAATGAGTAAAAAAGGCCATGAAGATAAAGTAAAGTCACGATGGTATCACTGCTTGATATACGACCAACGGCTCACTGTGTGTCGCCATGTGTGTGTGAGTTAAAGGTCGTCTGCAGACCTTTTGATGAATTGGCAATGGCGGTGCATTAAATAATGTACACAATGACACTGCAACACATTGTCTGGTCTCACACCAGCTGAGCCGATCCTGCTGGAAACTCTTCTCTTTTATGTCTACTCACGGGCTACACACCATGACATGAAATACTGACAATTCTAGCGAGCACATGGTTGTTAGAAGTGATTAAATGTCTAATGAGTAACACATGCTGGTGTTGTACTTATGCTGTCATTGTTATGCACCGAGCTATCTTGACAAACAAACGTGTCCGCGCATTCTTAATCTCTCCGAGGAGGAGAACACAAAGTTGTTGAGGATAAAGGCAACACAAAAGCAAAAAAAATCTGATGTATAAACTCAAACATAATGACACAATAAATGGCAGTGCACAATGACAGAAGGAGTGGAATAACATACACACATAAATAAAATAAAATAAAATAAATTAATGAACAGTATCTGGCAGGGTTGGTGAATATACACTTTGACCAGAGACCATTTTTACTCCCACAGCTTTTCCTTTTTCACTTCATTATCCGGGTTAGACTCCCCACCCTGACAATGACCAGGGGGAGATATCAAAAGTGACATTTTCCTTGTTGAAGTGGCAGGGCTGCACTGATATGAAGCCGCTGGCAGTGCTGCTAAAGACCTCCCATGCTGCTCAGATTGCCTAGGAATGGACTGAAAAACCTTCTGGGGTTATTAAAAGGTGCAGAGAAATATAAGGTATTGCTGGGTGTTGATAAGGAAGAAGACTAGTCTATACTTTAATGAAATAAGGGGTTATAAGAAGGTGAGGAAAGGAAATGTGTAAAGACAGAGAGGAGAGAGAAGACGGACAGAAGGGATGCTGTTACATGGACTCTGCAGTGTCAGATGTTGCATGGTAGGACTCTGCATCACCTGCAGTTTTACTGGATGCACACAAAAGCTATGAAACAGAACAAGCTATAGCTGTAATGCTTGATATTTGTGTCTTTTTTTCCAATCTAACCATATGCTGTAATTCTATGTAATCTTAATGTAAATATTAACCTTTTTGTCTTCTTTTTACCATAACTGTCATTGTAACCACCAAATTGTATGTAACATTGATATATTCTTTTATTTTCTTCATTTTTCTTTACTAAAAGCCTATCTATGAATCGGACTTGGAAAATAGCAATAGCTATAATCTCTATATGTGAAACATCAGCTTGTTAGTATCAGGCGGAAGTTGTACTATGTTAATTCACACTGTCCCTATCAAATAAACTATATAAATAAATTTATTTTTTTGCCTCTGACACAAATGACAAATTTAGCTTTGACCTGCTTTCTTGCCTTATTTATGATTCACTTTAAAATCTAACACGTTGATGTTACTTAAAATAATCTTGAAATCAGATTGCCTTGAAAAAGAAAAGTGAATAAAACTACAAAATTAACTGTACTTAATTTTGTTAAGTACCCTGTTCTTCCCAAGTGTTAGCAACTTCACTAAACCAAGTTACTCTGACTTAACTTAATCAACACAGAGGATTTTCCTAATGAAGTCAGGAGATCTGCAGCTTTTATTTTTCTGGGGTTTTTTTTTTTTCACATTTATGAAAATACAAATATGATTGACTAGTTTGCAAGATGTATAGCACAGTAAACTTGGCTTACTGAAGTTGCTAAAACTTAAAAAGATTGATTTAATTAAACTTGTAATTTTTAATTTGTAACAGCTTCACAAAATTACATACCTATAACTTAATTTTGAGAAAACATATAATTAGATAGAAGGTAAACATAAATTGAGAATTATAGTTACATTTACTTATATTTTTCAAGGCAATCAGTTTCCTTGATTTTGTTAAAAGTAAAATCAACTTGTCAAATTTTGCAGTGTGCACAGAGATATGTAGAAAATCACACATCTATTTTAAGAAGAGGTTGCAGGTGGGACTCAAAGTGAAAAGAAGAAAGCTGCACATTTACTCTCTGATTCAATCTTTCGGGGTGGAGACAATGTGCCAAAATTGTGACCTATAAAGTCAAAATAAAAGAGACTGCATCAGAGTTGTGTGGGCTCATGAAGTGCAGGTCTTGATATTGCTAGCACTCTGGATCTACTACTAGGAGTAATATTGGCTGGTTCTGGTTTTAGGTACTTAGCATAAATACCACTGTGTCTTCAATGGGAGGACACTGCCATGTTTGTCGTTTATAAAATGTGCTCGATGAATTAATCTGACTTGACTAATGTTACGTCAGCTCACTACCTCCACTGCAGCATAAAAATAAACACTGCTGTTTAATATGCTGATAACAGCATTTTGAATAGTTGGTGTTGCGGGATTCTTAACCCATATCATTCATTTAATGATAACCACTAATTACACCCACTTAATCATAGGATAAAAAAACAGAAAACCTAAACCTACAATGACTTGATCCTGCAAAGAAGTATTGTCTGCAAGGCCAGAGCCTATTACTTGTTTCTAATAGCTTATTAAATTTGCTGATAAAAAAAAAGTACCAAAGAAATGATTTACTACTGTTTGAAAAACTTTTGCAAAAAACTTGTTTTAGGAAATTACTGAGGCTTTTAAAACGATATTTTTTCATTCTGTCCTGTCAGTTAAAACAAATGGGCGCTGGACTCAGACCCGTGGAGAAAGAGTACTGAGAGACAAATACATTGTTCTTTTTTTTTTTTTTAAGATTTTTTTGGGGTGCTTTTGCCTTTAATCAATAGGACAGCACACAGGTGAAGGGGGGAGAGAGAGAGGGGGGGTGACAAGCAGCAAAGGGCCATGGCTGGAATTGAACCTGCACCTGCAGCGGCAAGGACACAGCCTCTATACATGGGGTGCGTGCTCTATCCACTGAGCCACCAGACGCCCTGACAAATACATTGTTGATTTTAGTCTTAATTTGGAATTTGTTGACACTAACACTTGCTTTTTCCTTAAAATTGATTGCCAGGAAAGGTACGACACATTCAAGAAATCAAATTCCTTAATGTTAAAAGATTTTATAAATAGTACAGATTCTGGATTGTAATCTATGTAAATGAACAAGCACCACCATGCCATTAAAAAAATTGTACCATTTTCTCAAAAAGCTATATTAAAGGGAGAAGCACTATGATTATTTTTTCTGTGTTAATGTTCATAGAGTATGTCATGTTTATTGTAATTGCATTACTAAATGTGCATCAGTAATTTCTGATGTTTCAATTGAATGTATTTTCACTGTGAAATCACTTCAAATAGAAAATTTAATGCATCTGGAAATTACATTAAAGAGATGATAAAAGTTACCCTGCTGTTTGTCGAGCAGGATGTCTTCCCTAAGGGTACGAAGGTTGTTTATCATATGAAAGTAGTCTTCCCTGAGGGCAGAAGTTGTTCATAGTTACGGCAAAAAAAAAAATCTGTTCACAATTGTTAGTTTAGAAAATCATCTATTTTATGCACTTAAAGAAAAATGCATCTAGTACTACAAATACAAGGCAGAAAGGTCTGTGAAGCTCCTCAGAACTCTGCCCGAAGCAAATTTAAAAATGCAAATGAAGGCCTTCAGGTGATCAAGATCAGTATTCAAACTTTGCTGATGTACGCTATGTTTTTAATCTATCAACAATTCCATTCTTTTAAAGACAACCTTGACAAAACAAAAGACTGCGCACACCAATGTGCAGACAAAGGCGGGGAGAAATGATCCATTGGGAAGTCGGCTGGCAGATGAAGCTTGAGCTGATGAGTTTCACACATGCTTGAGAGCCACAAAACTCCAGCTCGGGGGTGGTGCTGTCTAATTGGTTTTATCCCGTCATGAACTGTGAGGGTCCAGCAGATGTTTGGGATCATCAGTGTCAACAACTCATTAAAACAGTAAAATAAAGATTGAAAATAAAGATTAAAAGAAAGATGATTGTCTGAATGTACACCAAATCCCCCTTTTTTGTGGCTAGCTGGTGAAATGTATCAAAGAGACTGGAGCTCATTGACTTTCAAATGTGACAGGCAGAATGTGTTTTCCCTCCCGCTGAGTCACCGGGCCTTGTTTACTGATGAGGCTTATGAATCAGTGTTTCTGGTCTGAACGAATGGAGCAGGACCGCAGGAAGCTCAGAGACGGAGCCTGACAGGAATCATTCCCGCTAAAGCCGGTGAGTTAAAGAACTCCACGTGAGCACCGGATGAGAGAAACACTCAATATCTGCACAGCGCCAGTAATCACACCAAACAAAATGAAAGCTGAAAAAAGTACCTCCAGCACAGAGATTTTCATGAAACATATAACTTTTAGGAAAATGCATTTTTAAACCCATAAACCCAACAAAATCTTATTGAATACGGGGCACATCTTAAAAAAAAGTTTATTCTAAGACATGCCACATAATGACAGTGACTTATTTCTCATTAAATGGAAACTAATGCACATAGACTACTCTAAAATTATAGTCTAATGTAGTGTAGTGTAGCACATAAAAGTACTGTACAGTGCAGTTTAGTGGAGTAAGGTATGGTGACATAGTATAGTATAGTATTGTGCAGTCCAGTCCAGTCCAGTCCAGTCCAGTCCAGCAAGTATCGCACAGTATAGTATTGTAAAGTAAGGCAAAATATAGTATAGTATAGTGTAGTATGGTATGGTAAAGAAAAGTAGAGCATAGTACAGTACAGTGTATTATAGCAACTATCACATTGTACAGTAAAGTAAAGCAAAATAATGTGTAGTACAGTATGGTATAGTACAGTGTGATATAGTATAGTATAGTATATAGTATAGTGTGGTGTTGTATAGAGTAAGTATATAGTATAGCATGGCATAGTATAGTATAATACAGTAAAGTATGGTATAGTATAACATTGTATAATACAGCATTATACACTATAGAAAAGTGCAGTGCAGTGTAGTAAAACAGGGAAACTATGTAGAATATTTAAGTGTTCATCTAAAACACAATAAACATGTGCTCCAAATAGGGGAGAAGCTATCAGATAGTGAGTTGTTTTTCAAAATAACATATTTGGCCATTAGTTTAAGTTTCACAATGAAATTTTTAAGGGTATATCTGACAGAATAAAAAAAGTCAAAACAACGATTTTCTTCCAAAGACAAACGTGATGTGATTGTTTGGGTTAAACTTTGATATAAGGAAAAAAAGAGCAAATAATGCCACTGCCAGAGCATTAGAGATCTAACAAACTGAATGCTGTTAGATGCCTCTTTGTGTATCGCTGTGACCTCGTCAGAAATGATTTTCTCCCCTGTTTGCTTTCATGTTTCCCTGCTTCTTTCAGTTTTCTGATCTGCTACACCACCTAACTGTTTTATTGATTTACTGTTTTGTGTTCATTTAGTGCTGCTTAGCCCTGCAAGGGTTACCTATATTTTTTTCCATCCCAAGGTTTCTTCCTTTTTTTCATGTATTTTGTCAGGATAAGTTTTTCCTTGGCCCCTTCAGGAGGTGTCCTTGCCCTGTGTATAATCTCAACCAGTGACCAACTGTGACACTCTTGCTGTGATTGGAGGCCTTACATACACACACTTGACATTGACTCAAAGTTACATTTGTAAATGCCAATGTTGTGAAAGAATAATACTTTGTGTCTTTGAACTTTTGATTTGATCTTCCTAGAGAGAAGATACAATAGAAAAGTGATAAATGTAACAACAACAAATATTCTTCAGATAATTCTGATCGACCAGTTTCTTTCAAAGAAAGTTTGGCCTCATGCACATCTCTGAACTTTTAAAGCCATATGAGACCTGATTGAAAAGACCCTCTTACTGTGGAAATTTTTTTAAAGTGACCAGGCTTCCAGCTTTGGAGCAATCTACTATGAATTTCCCTAAGGCCCTATGAACAAGCTGTTTATTTATCATTTGTGGGGCAATTTAAATTTGTGTTGTTTTAGTCGAGACTGAAATATTGTATGGGAAAAATACCCAACTGCAGTACAAAATAATAGAAAAAGTTGCCTAACAATTTTGTTGTTTCTTAATTGTCTTAAAAGCTGACAAGGCCTAAAAATACATCAGAAAAATACACTGGAGCAACTCGATTTTTAAACATTTTCAACTTAAAAACTTGAGTTCATAATTACTGTAATTAAGTACATAACACTTTAAACTCTTTATGAGTAATCAACTTTAAAACTGTGCTTATGCTCCCAATTATTCCATAAGTGGTAATTTAAAAACCTTTTATAGAAGACGAAAATCTAAATGCCCTAACCTAATGTAGTTTTTTGGTTAAACAGAATTTTATTGAAGACTGAAGGGTAGTTTTCTCTAAGCTGTGTTATTTTTGGAATCCACAACAGAAGCATTCTCTACAGAAAAATATGGTGCAGATTAATTGGAGAAAAAAAAAATATTGACGTGGTTTTGAATACATACAGCAGATGCCTTCCAGAGTTTATCCATGTGAAATTTTGGGTGTAATCAAATAGACAATCATAATTACTGTGACTAAATCAATCCATATGGTGATCGGGAGATGTATGTTGGGATCTTAGGTTATAGAATTGTCCCAGAGTCACCACTGTAATTTCACAAATTGATAGACGGTAGAGAAATCAAAGCATTTAAAATGAATTGGTAAGAAAAAGACAGCATTCAAAACATAACTTCCCTGCAAATTTGTTTTGGAAGTGATGAATTACTCTACCTCCTCATAACATTTTACACCAGCAATTTCACTTCCACTCAAGAGCAATTTCAGCAAACTAAGAGCGCTTGCAGCTTGAATAGGATGTTTCGGGACACTTTGCACCCCTGAAGAAATATTGGATGCCACTTAAAGAGCTAACGGTGACTTGTGGAGGAACTTCCATGTGCTTTAATGGAGAAGACGTGTAAAGTAGGTAGGAAGACGACTGAAAGCAACAGGGTCACTAAACATGCTTCTGGTGTGCAATAAAGCCAGTACTGGTAAAGGAGCGGGAGGAAGAGAACTCAGTTATTGGGTAAGCGGCAGCCTGTAAACAACTTAAAACCCCTCGGCGCTGGATCTCACTCGACTGTGAGAGGAAAACCCTGATGGTTGTGTTTTCTTACCCTGTGAAGTAAGAGGGGCAGTGAGAGTTAGAGCGGTACAGACTGCATTCTTTTCGCTGTTAACATTGTTAGTGTCAGCCAGTCTCACAGTGCTCTCCATCACTTAGGGTCACAGTACTCGGGAACCAGATGTATTAGAGGAGATGCTGGCCATAGCTGCATTTGTTCTGGCTGTCAAGCAGGGCGAGTGTTGGGGGCGGAGGCTCCATGTGGACTTTATCATTAAATTACACATCTCTAATGTACAGTTGGGGATCTTGTGGTGATATTGTGGCTGTTTTCTTTAAACTTTTAATAAAGAAAATTAAATCTTAACACAGGAGACGTGGAAAACACTTCTGTTTATTTTATGACAGCTTTTGGGGTTTTGCGGTGCATTAAATCTAAAACACTGTACATTTTGTCAGACTCTCAGAGGGACTTCATCATTATTAGAGTCTTCCACTTTTTACTTGCCGCATTTAAGTTAGATGTATCTTTCTGAAATAGCCTGGAGGTATGAAGGTTAACTTTTTAAAACAAAAATTAGCATGTCTTTACTTTTGTGAAACTAATTCACCTTAGATAGTCTAAAGCCTGATTTATGGTGGAGTGCTTGACACTTCTGGTGAGTGATGCTCAGCAGTAGCGGCCAACAGGATGGACACACGCTGCATTGCTGGGTGCCAGTCAACCTCAACTTGACACAAGAATTAATGTTTTGGACGAGAGGAGAGAAGCCATTAAAATAGGGGGATGAAAAAACAGAGTAAAGCTTTTATTTTTTATGTATTTTAAATATGCAGAAAAAGGTATATCAGGTATATCACTTATACAGATCCAGATTGCTTTATTAATAGTTCATAACCAGCTGATGGATTTATTGCTATTGTAGGCAGTCTTGGCTTACGAGACGATACGATACAATACAGTACGATACGATACGACAAGACATGGTTTGGTTGTTCAGCCTGCACCAAAGTTTCACACAGCTTTTACACTAGTCAAAATGAACCACGGCATACAGGCAAACACACAAGAGTTTTTTTAAACCAAACACATTAGTTGTCAGAGCACCCTACCAGCAAAAATAAGGCTAATCTGCTCTAACTTGACAAGTCTAATATGCTGCAACCAGAGCCAGATGCTTTATATCACCACTGTACGAGTAAACATGCTGATGCCCCTGCTGCTTGTTCGGAGTCGTACACGAGACTGTGTGTCTACAAACAAGCCTTCCTCCCAGCTTCTGTTTAGGTAAGTGGTCGACTACTGAGGTGTAGAGGTAGTGCAGGAGCAGGAGGTGGTGTGTGTGTGTGTGTGTGTGTGTGTGTGTTTGTGTGTGTGTGATGTGTGTGTGTCTTTGTGGTGGAGGGGGGTCTGGAACATAATGTGAGAATCAGCTTCTGACAGCTCAGCCACAACATCCTGTCTTCCCATTAGCAAGGCGAAGGTTCGGCATGATTTGCCGTTGAATTACAGTCGACATTAGTCGTGTGGGAGCTGCGGACACATCAAAGTCATCAAAAGACTAGCTCTAAAAGGGTGGAGGCCTTATATGGTTTTAATGGTGGCTGTTTTTTTTTTTGTGCAAGGCTTTTAGTAGCCCACATGTTGCATTACCGTGTTTATCTTTGTCTTTTGCTCACCATGGGGGGATGTGTGGGTGGTTAAGAGAGAGGGGCGACTTGCAGCCCTCACCATGGGATTTTGTTGTTTAGGCCCGAGGAGAGAGACATACAAAAAGGCTTCTAAAATTACCAGAAAATTCATACTTCATGCAAAGTTGAGGATAATGGATTGCACAAATGTGAGCAACGATGCTGCTTTAAGTAAAATGGTTGCTCTTCCTAACGGTCTTTTATGAGTCCTGTCACTGATCTGATTGCAAAAACACACCTTTGTCTTACCATAGTAACCTCTAATAATTCCCTTGAAAATTACTCCAGACCTAATTTTCACTTCTGATTTTCACATTTCACTTTTTAATCCTAAACTATCTGATCTTAACTCAAATCCTTTTTTTCCAAACTGCAGACAAATTCTTAAACAAGTCAACACTGAAAACGTCTTCAATCCAAAGCTGTCCGTATGTGTCAGCCTGATTCTGACAAACAGAACACACACAGACTTTCACTACACTGTTAGTGCAGACTAACAGCTGTAATATAGCAGGTGGCAGTAAGCTGTTTCCTGATTTTCAGCGGCACCTCTGTTGTTTTATTGCACTCATCATTAGCACAGCAACCCGCTCTGCTGTAAATAACATCCATTCAGCTGGTGTCCGTCAGGCACTGAGAGTCCCTCTTTACCCCCCTACATAAAAAAGAAGCCTTTTCACTCCGCTAATTCCCTCTGACAATAGCAGCCAAATAATTTCTCTGCGGGCTCAGGCTCTACCAAAAGTGATAGTGAAGTAATTTTGGTCAGGGAAAATGAGCGCATTAGAGTGTAATGTCCTGCTCAGGGAGAAAATGTTAGTGGTATCAACAGTATAAAAGCATGTTAAGATAATGCTTATGAGGATGAGAGGGAAACAGAAAAAGAGAGGAGGATGTTACATCTACAGGAAGATCAACAGGAAGCCAAAGAAATTTGGCAGAAGAAGGCGGAGGCAGGTTAAAGGATTACCCCGGGTTTGTGGGAGGTAGAACATACACACCGCACTCATGTATTGATCTCCAGATTTGTTTTGGCTGCTGTACTCCATGAAAAAAAAACAGAAAAAAAACCCAAACTGGTTCACAACATATTGATGGACAGTGGTTAGCAGTGCATTTTATGTTTTTCTCAGTTGAGAGGATAGAGTTTGTTGTATGCTGCACAGGTTGAGGCAAACATGTTATTTGTATTGTTGGGCTATGTAAATAACATCGACTTGACTTGCATAAACATGAGATGAGGCACTCCAAAAATTTTAATCTGGCCTATTGAGCCACATACTGAAAATGAAATCCAATGACACATTGAAGCTGATGTAGTCAGGTTTACTTTTAGAACAAAACCACATCTCTTTTGTGTTTGCTGAATATTGATTTTATTTGCGCACAGCCTCCTGTCACTAACTGACCTTATTTTTTGAAAAACCTGACATGGCCTGTTTGGGCTGCTGGGAGGGATTTTAGAAATACTGAGGTCATAAGGTCAATACTGCCCAATTCAATTCTCCATGGCAATTTTTGACTGGCAATGTTTTGATTATTTTAATCATTTTTTAAACTTAATTTGATTACTTTATTTAAAGATTCAGTGTGCAAGATTAAGTGGCTTCTAGTGGTGAGGTTGATATTGCTACTTGTTTCAAAACCTTCTCTGCACTGCCGGTATATAACTCAAGACAAACACTCAATCTCTTTCTTCTATTTTAATTTAAGAATGTTTGCCTGGTTGTAGTTAGAACCCGTCTTCAAAATTCACAATGCAAAATGTGTATGTAAATGCAGAATGTAAACTTCTCTTCAGGTCATTAAAATAACCAAATAATACAGAGAGAGAGAGAAACAAAACTGAGGACATGACCTCCTCATTGTTAGTGAAAAATAGCACTGTGTTAAAAACATCTCAAGGAGCTGCTTTGGTGTGGGTGTGTTGCTACAGGCATTAGGGGGAAGATGAAATACAATCCAGTTTGAGTTGTAGTAATAATGAGTTTGCATGCTTATCAGGGGCCAAAACAGCTTGCAAGGATTTTTTTCCCCCTACTGTGCCGGTCTTAATGCAGCCTCAGGACCCTATTTTTATGGATCCAGGTGCCGAGCAGGGAGCGCAATCGTGTGAACAAAGTGGACAGAGCGAATTGATAAACTTTAGGTATTGTCCATATCCACAGTGCAATGCATACAGGGAGGGATTAAAAGCATACTGCACCTGTATTAAAACACAGCCCTTATTTTAAAGTCAGTCTGCATACATTAGAGTATGCTCATGGCCTCAGCCTTCAGTATGCTACAGATGCTTGCATGAGAACCAACATTTCACCGATGTTGTTAATAGCACCATATGAATGATCCTGGTGTTAACGTATATGGGACAATCTGTCATTGCTGGGACACACTGCATGCCTGAGCAGCTCGAAACAGAAACCTCGCCGAACTGCAGCGCCTTGCACATTGGCAGTGTCTATATTGGCAGCTCTGCGATGCTTCTGCTGCTATGAGTACTGTGCTTCCACAATTATAAGCACATATTCCACTCATTTAGGAACCCGTGCAAAGTCCTGCATTGTCAACAACACAATTCTGCAAATATTTCACAATAAATGTCCTCGTGTCAATAACTGAGGGTATTCTATTGACAGAAATGTTGTCAGAGGACTATTACGAAAAACAATATTTCTGATATTTATATTTTTATTTCCTCATCTGTGACAAATGAAGACTGTAGTAAAAGGTGGTATAGAGTTGATATAACTATCAAAACTCCATTTTCACTGTCTATTGTTGCTGACTACCGTGCACACCATGCTGAAAAAAATCAGAGAGCCACAGTTACTCTGGATGTGCCACATCTGAGAGACAGCTGAGATGCACCTGACCAGCGTTGCTCATGCAGGCAGAGTGGCTGCTCAAACCTGTTAACATGGGCACCAAACTGCCCCCCAAAAAACAGGTTCCGTGATGCTCCCTTGCTGCTCACGCATGTAGTGTGTTCCAGGCTTCAGAAAAACAAGATATAGTGATACAGGTAGAAAGAGAGATAGTAAAGTGATGGAAGGTCAGCGTTAGACCTACATACCATAGACGTAGAGGATGTAATCATCGAAAGACTCCCCCACTGCGTTGGAGGCCACACAGCGGTAGGTTCCATTGTAGGACTTGTTTAGGTTTTCAATGTAAAGATCGCCGCCGGTGATGACGGCATGGGATGGCACATCGTCATCCACCTTCACCCAGTTCACCCGCTGTGGCCTGTAAGGAAAAGCAGAGCACCAGTAAGATCCTGTGGATATGATCGACACTCGAACACTGAGAGCGGAAGCGGAAGAGGTGGATGACATGATCGTTTAAATAACCAAATTAATATTCTAAAAAACTCCCCTAAGGGCTGCAGTGTTCATTAAACCGCAAAGAACAAAATTGTGGAGTGAAAAACACACGGATCATATTTGCTATTCTTAGACTCCTACCACCAATAGCAACTAAAAATGTCAAATCTGACCTCTGTGGGACACACACCTGATCATGGTATTGCCACATTTAATTGATCTCTTCCTCTGGTATCTCTTTTCAGGGGCACCATTCTGTTCCAGTTTGCACACTTATTTTGATTTTTTCTGAGCATTTTGATAAAAAAATAAATTAGTTTTGAAAAGTTGGCATTCAGCTAGAACCAAAAAACAGCAAGAGCGTACAGTGACCACATCAGTGAGCGTGCCATATTCTACGGGCTGAAAGGAGAGAATGGAGTCTTATATGTCTCATTCTTATCATTAACAGTTGGTCCATGCTTGTTTTTTGGATAAAAATATACTGGCATATCTGTTATAACGGAGCAAAAGCTCTCCAGTGATCAGTGCAACCCACCATCTTGCTACCTCTGGTTATTTTCGTTGTGCATTGTGCAACATCGTCCGATGATAATGTAACCGCCATTATTTATTAAAACCTTTATTCAACCACGAATAGTCCAACTGAGAGAAACAACATGGCAAATTTCATATAAAAGGAACAAATTGACTAAAGACACAACAGCAAAAAAGTTAAAAACAAAAAAACAAAAAAAAAATTAAAAACAAAAACAAAGAAAGAGTTGAAACAATCAGCTTATTTACATAAAACAACTAAAATTAGAAGCATTTACTAGCCAGACAAGTGCATTCAGTGGTCAAAAAGTCCTTAATCCTGTTTTTATAACAGAATCTAGCTTAAGTTGACTACAATGGCTCAAAACTGGTGGAGACAAAGGTTTGTGCACAAGACAACACGAGGTTCGAAGAATCCTGAATGGAACCAGTTCAAGAACCAGAGCTAATTTGGTAGAAAAGGGGTATGGGAAACATGGACGTCCTCAGCAACTGTGATGAAAATTATCGAATTACATCAAACAATATCTTGTGTGCAAGGACACTGAATGACTGATTCACATTTATATTATCCTGTAAGTAAAGTTTTCTTTAGAAACATTTTAGCATGCCCTTTAATCATCCTCTGAACTCTAAAAACATACACAGCAAATTCTATGGGCATTTTGCCAGTCTCTCTGTTTTTAAGTTATTTTGTGGCGATGCAATAGCTGTATGAAAACAATGTTTCAGTGTGTCTGTGTTATGTCCAAACTCCTACTCTGTGCACCCTGTGGTATCTTGCAGGTGATCTGAATGCCTCCTGCCATCAGTGCCTGATCCTTGGCATCTGTTGGATGGCCTTTAAAAGCTCTCTCTGGCCCCACCCACGCTCCATCTCTCTGATGTTGCAGCCAGCAATGCTTCAGCCACCATCTTTAGTTTCTTTGTGTACTTTTAATATCAACATATCACTTTTTTAATGTTAGAAAAGACCAGACTCTATTTTCCTTGTCATTTTCGTTTTTGCCAATTGTTTATCTAAGCATGAGTTTGTCTTTTTTATTTTATTGCAATGGGATCTATTACCCTAATAAAGTGCACATCTATTTGATGGTTCACTGCATGACAACACTTGAGAACTCTTACATTTGTTAACAGTTTTTTAAAGATTACTCTGTCATTGAGATAAACAAATATACCGCCTTTTTAAATAGATTTTCAAGCAGCTGTGTTAACTACAAAAAAAAGGCTAATCACAGAGAGTTAGGACATAAAAAACAACACATTAAAACGACAATCCTCCCTTTGTGTATAAGCAACAATAACTGTGTAGCAGCTTTGTCTTCAAATTGCAGGCTTTCCACGCTTGTAGACTTGTGAGTGTCGCTGTGTAGGTGGGCGCCTACCAAGCGTCTGTATTTGTTCTCTTTTCTACCTTGACTGAGGTCTATAGCAGGGTGACAGATTCCATTTTTATGACAATGAGCTCAGAGCACTCAGAGCCACCGAGGGTGAAGAGAAAAAAAAGAAGACAAAACACCTCTATTTTGCTGCTGCAACTTCCAATGGCCACTGCCAGCTACTGTTATTTCCCCTGAGCGTGTGCTGATGGTCTCTCTTGTTGCATTTTGTTGTGGTGTTTTAACTTGTTTCCCTCCATTTGAAAACATTTGGTGTGGAGGGAGCAGGCAAATAGAGGAAGGGGGGTGGGGGAAGATGATGCGAATAATCCGGGAGAAGAAAATATGAAATAGCAGTTGGAGCTCAATAGCAAAAAAACAAACAAACCACAAGTGCGTTTAATGGCTGCGGTGGACGGCTTGAAAGAGAGTGCCGTGTCTATTACAAGTGCTCCCCAGATGAAATGTAAATAAAAAATAAATATAAAATCTTTTCCTATGATAGAGTGAGAGACATGACCTAGAAAAAATAGTTTCTATAGGTGGATGAGATGTTGAGAGAAGGGGAAAAGGGAATCCAGAGACGGAAGACAGAGATAGACGAAAGAGGTAAGATGGGGCTGCAAGGAGAGAGGAAGGGCAGGCGTCTAGAATACAAATGGCTGCCTGCAGCCGGGGCCCCCTGTGCTATCTGCTGGTAATGACTGCACAACTCTCAGCAGCTCTAATGAAAATGACTTCCAATTCCCGGCTCACTGTATTGATTGTGTTTTCATCTTTATAAAATGAATACGGGTAGTGAGCTTGTCTCTATGCCAAGTATGAAAACTGCAGGGGGCTGGTGGATAGAGGAGGTCTGAAGTACACAGTGTTTGGTTCGATGTGTGTGTTTGCGTGCTCTTGTACTTCTACCCTTCAGAGGATCATACAGACTTCTAGACACTGCAGAGTGAGAGTAATTCCTGTACAGTGAGGATGGATCCTAACTCTGATTTAGGATTAAGATGACATCTCAGATCAGCTTTAAATGTGGGTTAAGTTTAAGACAAAGTTAAAGTCCTGCATTGGTCCTGTTTTCTAATCATCGCATCATAACAATGCCACTATTTTGGTTTATAGAATACCGCTTCAAAAAAGCCTATGTTTTGAGTATGAAACACTTTAAAACTCTGAAAGGTTTGAAGGTTGGCTTTGAAAAGCTGTATTCAACTTCAATACACAACACTGACAATGGATTCCAACAGCAGCCCAGTTTCAAGGCCAACAAGTTATTAAAATGTTTCTGTCAATTCATACATTCAGCATGCTCCAGTAAATAACAGAAAATATATACATGTCCCATTTGGGGCCAGGGATTGACACCAAGAACTGGTACAAAACTGGTACACTGTAGTGTCTAAGTTGAATTTTTTTTTTTAAAAGTCTATGAAACTGATTGCCTTGACTGTAAGTAAATATAACGACTGGTCTTAATTTATATTTACCTTTTAACTCACATTTGCTAATTGTTAAGTTTCGTTAAAATTTAGTCATATTTACTTGTGTGAAGTTGTTGCAACTTAAAAATGACCAGTTTATTTAAATCAATCTTAAAGTTTTAGCAACTTTAGTTTATCAAATTTACTGTGCTTAATATCTGTTTCTGCTGGTTACAAACTAGTCAATCATATTTGAATATTCTTAACCATATTAACAAAACAGAACTTGCAGATCTCCTAATTTCATAACTGATAAAACTCTCTTCATCATTATCAGGTCAAGTCAGACTAACTATGTTTACTGAAGTTGCTAAGATTTAGGAAGAACAAGGTTATTTCACTTGTCATTTTTATGTTGCAACAACTTCACAAAATCAGGTAAATACAGCTATATCCAAGATTATTTTAAGTAAGATCAGCTTGTCAGATTGTAGTTTACCAGTTTCTGACTGGTCAACACTGAAAAACTAAAAAGCTCCGGGACAACCAGCGCTACTATCTGTATTTTTGTAACATTAATTCATTCTCACATATCCGGCAAAGTCCTAATCATTTTCTAACAATGGCAAAACCGTTGACGTCAGGCAATGATGCTCGACGTTGCTCAACTGTGTGTTTACATTCTGTGCACTCCAGCCATGGCTGACACAGTAAAATGTTCAAAAATGTGAGCTCACTACTAACATTTGCAGCTGAATGCAATATATGTAAATGTGTTTGAAGGTGGTAACACCAGCAACCTTATGAAAGACTTACTGACTGGAATTCCCTCGGGAAACAAACAGAAGTGAGACGCGAGTGGCGAGTGCATGTTCTGTCACTCATTCTGTACCGACTAAATCTTCCGAAAAAGTCTCAGCTATCTGTCAGAGGACAGCTCCCTGAGGACAGTGAGGACTTCACTGTGGACAGTGGCTGGCTAACCTGCCTTCATCAAGCTGACAGCAGAAATGTACTGAACCAAAATAGTTTTCATGTTTGCTCCATGGGAGGAAATCAACAGTGTTTTTATTTATTGATTCATTGACTTTTTTTTTCGACCCAACGTGGCAGATGAGGGGAATTTGCCTGTAGTAAAACAGGCAAGCTCAGACTGGGAGCCTTGATCAATACATTTAATAAAAATGGGAGCATAGCAATCTGTTCCGTTAGACATGTGAGTGACTGACGTCAGAAACACTGCTGCATCTGCAGCCTCACTGCACCCTTGTGGCTCCTATGCTGATGGAATATACCAAACTAAAAACCAGTACCGATAACCAATGGCAATTTTGATATATCTTTGATATTATTTTAATATATGTCTTTTTCCCACCTATTTTTAGTGATCATCAAGTCTCCTCTGTACTGGAATTGACATCATATTATACATATTCTTATCGTTATGGCTCACCAGCAGATTGAGACATGTAATACAATGCTTTTCAATGTATTTAACTGTTCATTGTGCAAAATAAGAAAAATGCATTTTTACCCAATTCATTTTTTAAAGCGAATACTGGCCAATACCAGTGAAGTGGCAATAATATTGTGCATCCCTAATGAAGTTAAGCATATTTACTTCAGTTCATGCTCTGCTCTCTGGACAGAGGGCGCTCTGACACTCCAAACGTGTGGTGCTCTGAATAACTGAACGGTATATTTCAACAGAATTTACGGTCTTTACGAATTTTCTCTGGTGCTTAGAGTGAAATGTCATGACAACCCAAGATAACTGATGTGGTATTGCTAATTGTTTTTAATAATTTCAATAGTAGTGAGATGATTAAGCCCTTAGCTCTGTTATAATAACAGTTGAATCTTTCCTAATCAATCCTCAAATCCTATTTGTAACTATGCCTTCTAACACTGCTGAAGAATGAAAGCCATAAACAGTTAAATGCACTGGGATTTTGGCAATGTTATGCCACAGGAATGGCTCCAAACATTTTAGTGGATGTTTTGAAGCTTCTCATAAAAATCCACTGCAGCTGTTGAGAATCCAAGCTTATCACAGCTGTCTTCCTCTGCCAAACTACAGACTTTTCAGAGCCACCTTTCAAGTCTACAAATGAAAGACTGATGCCAAAAATTTGGGTCTTTAATGAGGTAATTTCTTTAAGGTTGTCATTTATTGCCACATTTGTATTTACTTGCACATGAAAAATCCACTGCAATGCCACACCCGGACGTTGGCCACATTACTGTTTCTGGTGCAATATTCATAGCTCCAGCCTCATGTAATTATTATTTTGTCCCATTCAAATTTGAACTGTCTTGTCAACAAACTAATATGATTGATACCAACAGCACCAACTGCACTGATGTTTGGATAGTTCAGCAGGTCTCCTGTCTGGAGTCTGATGCTCTCATTGCTTCACTCACCCTTAAGTGCTCTAATGACTTCATTTGCACTCCATTACATCTTCTCTCACAAAGACTTGTCATCTAAACAAAACAACATCTTGGTTTATAGATGATGCACATGGAATAATAGCCAAATGAGTGTCAAACAAGAGCTTTCTGATGCTAATGCCAGACATGTCACAGAGCTGATTAACACTGATAAAGGGCACTGTAAGTTCATTTTTGACATTTGGGCAAAAATGAGTTGGAGACTGTTCTTTGTGCTCAGCTCTGTGTACAAACATCTTTTAACTTTAATTACACAACTGGCTTCATCTTTGCACATCTAGTGCCTTGAGTGCATCAACACATTCTCTCAGTCTCACACACTCTTGATACCATCAGAGAATTAGCACTCATCACTAAAATAACACCCTGCCTATTCAACCCTCTTCCTGCTAAAAATCCTCCTGCTAGATATTAGAGACCCAGCCTGCTAACTATCATTAATGCCCCTTTTTGCTTGGTTCTTCGCCTTCAGAGAAGCAGTAATTAAACACCTGCTCGAAATATCACACAGTAATTCTGATGTGTTTCGTAATTACAGGGCAGTTTCAAATTTCCCCTTTGAAATTCCTGAAAAAGAAAATAGCAGCCATTCAATTATGCTATTATGTATCCAGGAATGGTCATTTAGAATAGTGTGGCTTCAGGGTCTTTATATAACATTATGATCAGCTTAGTCACAGTTTTCTTCTCTGCAACATTTACTTGTATCAAGGCAACTCTCTTATCCATCACCTCCACTCCAAATCTTTATTAGAAGAGATCTCCTCTCCCAGTGAGGAAAATAGTTCTATTTTGAAAGTGTCTTGCCCATCACACCTTAACCCCAAACACCATCTTTCAGTTTGCAGGTTGTGAGTCTGCAAGGTAATGAGTCTTTTTTTTTTGATTATCACTGGGCAGGCTAAGGGGATTGACTGACAGCCAGGTGGGAGAACAAACCCTTGACCTTGCATCTGGAGGAGGCCCTTGTGTCAACATTTTGGGCAAGATTCAAATTTTTTCCAACCATGAATCATAAGCATTTTCATTAACGGTCATTTGTTAAGTACCAGCATAAAAACTGTAACAATATTAAGTTACATCATTAACTGGATAAACAGGGTGCATAATCTAAAATGTAAATTGAGGAGGACCAAGTAAGGATCCCTGAGGAACTCCAGAGACTATAAAGGATGGCCTGGATGTTTGTACTTTGGCACAATGTCTTTAAAGAAGAGGAAAAGTGGTAGGCATGATCCCAGTGATTGAAATGAAGTGATCAAGGATAGTAAAAGGGTTTAACCAAAACAAAAGAAAAACTTTTCTTGGAAAGCAGTTTATAGCATTCGGAAAGCAGAGAAGATATAGAAAGCCTCTGTTAAGCTTTACTCTCACTCAACACACCTACATAAACAGCATTAATGCTTTCTAAAGGGGTATGATAAATTACAGCTATGCTCAGAGCAGCTAGGTGATAAGCAGTTTAACCTCATATATTTTTCCTTAAAAAAAAACTCCTAACTATTGTCATAGAATGACTCAGCAGTGACATTATAATAAATGCCAGAGCACAACACATGACAAGTAGACAACTTAAATTTCTACAATTTTGTTCAGAAAAATCACTAAAATACTTTGCATTTTTACCAAATCAAAATGCTGTTGCTTCTAAAGGCTGTCAATATGAACAGTGAATTTCCGTTTTCTCTCTTTTCTGCATTCTCTTGTATTTTAGGTCTGCATTTGCTTTCTCAATTTGAACAGTGCAGTTGCATCTATGGTGTTGCAGCCTTGGCTGAAAAATACTGCAATATTCTTAATGGTGAATTTACTTAAAGCAATTTTGTAGAGGGTGTTTCAATATTTGACACCCTTTCTTCTTGCATAATCACACTGCATTGCATATCAATCAAGTCTCATTTTGCACATACCATTGTATTTTTATCCCCTCTGCATTGTAAGCTAAAAACTTTTAAACAATCATCCCACTTTTGGGTTTGGCTGCCTTTCTTAGACTGTGAGTGTGCTTTGAAGTTAGGGAGGCAATATTTCTAATGTTTGCATTACATACTTATCTGTGCATTGTACCCAGATTATTTTTATATGACCGTATAGGTCAGATCTTTTTATATTTTTTGTTTATATACATTTTCATTTCAATACTAATGTTCCAGCCTGAAGGCAGAGCTGTGGGTGGTAGAAGGTTAATAGTGTCGTATATGTGTACGCTCTCAATTGATGTAACTCTCGCTCAACTACTTGCTGCAACAAAAGTTCAGTGTTCATCTCTTCTTAACCACAAAGAACAAAAAGCATACCACTGCGACGAGACACTGACATGCACACTAAAATCAAGTCACATTATTTGGATGACTAATAAATGCACTTTCCCTACCCATGGCACATTTTTAATTGGTTAAAAAGTGCATGTGTGTGTGTGTGTGTGTGTGTGTGTGTGTGTGTGTGATTTTCTTACTGGGGTTTGCCTTTGGCCTGACACGTCAGTTCCAGATTCTCTCCTTCTCTGGTCAGTCCCTGAGGAAATTCTACCACGATCTTTACCTCCGGTTTGTCTGAAAGGACAGAGAGACACACAGAGAATTAAATGCTTTGACAACACAACAGACAAGGCATTGTGCATCTCCTTTCTTCTTTGTCAGAATTACACTCGCTATATAAACTGCAAAATATGTTGAAATGTTCATCCCAGTTCATTCACAATCTGGTCTCCATTTATGTCCATATGCAACAGCTCTGCATCGTGATTTACATTCAGTGGTAGCACTTTAAATTATCAAACTTTCCCAAAGTTTTGATGTTTGGTTCGACACATCCTAAGAGGTGCTACAGCAAACAGTAAAGATTCATGTCACATCAGAAGAAACATTAGGCGCTGCTGTTCAGGCAGAGCACAGCAGTTAAATGAATCCTTTGCTGATTGGCATCAGCTGCTCTCCATCAGGCTACCTGCTGACTAGTAGCATCCAATCATATTCATAGAGGTGTGCAATAAAGATATTTTAACCCGACTCCTCACAAAATTGCTCGGATGATACAAACATGTCAGCTGCTGCTGTAACGCTGTTAGTCCAGTTGCTACAGCCTTACATAATAAAAAATGACGTGTAGCTTTCAGTTGCTAATATTAGAAAATTAAATTGAGTTAATTTGCTGACTGTTTGATGATCCTACACTGTAAAGTCCGACAAGTTAATTTGACTTAAAAATATTTAGGAAAGAGAAATGTAAGTTAATGTAACATTGGTTTTAATTTATGTTTACTTTATATCTAAGTGTTACGTTTACTTTAATTTTGTCATTTTTACTTAATACTGGGATGTTGTTGCAACTTAAAAATGAAAGTTTAATTAAATCAATCTTTCTAAGTGTAAGAAACTTCAGGAAACCAAGTTTACTGAGCTATATATCTGTATACCTCTGGTTGGAAACGAGTCAGTCATATTTGTATTTTCTTTAACATGTTAACGAAACAGAACTCGCAGATCTCCTAATTTCATGATTGTCAACTAGGAAAGAAGAAGGTAATTTTATTGGTCATTTTGTAAGTTGTAACAACTTCACAAAATTAAGTAATTACAGCTAAATCTTGAGCAAACTTAACACTTAGATGTAAAGTACACGTAAATTAAGATTTGTTCAGAGAATCTGTTTCCAAAATTATTTTAAGTAAGATCTTGTTAGATTTTACTGTGTATCGTAAGCAGGTATTTGTGATTCCATCAGTGCTTTCACTATTTTTCTCCACACAGAATACAAAGTGCACAACCACCCTCTCCTGCCCCAGCATGCCCCAGCAGTGCTGAAGTTAAAGAGAAGGTCATGTCAAGGTTATGTCGCTGAGAGGGAACTTAAACTTTGGTACCGATTGAGCTACATGCCACACAAACTTTGCTTGGTCCGGCTCGATTTGACGTGACATAATGTAAACAAAAACATACATTCAAGGTGTTTTTCCTTTACATCTAGCGACTGCTATACTGCCTTAACCTCAACCTGCTCGCCCATTGCATCAACTCACTCTTCAGCCGTGTTGAGTCTACCATTGGCATAATATTGATGGAATTTTAAATCAACCTCACACCAAAACACAAGCCAAAGCTTTGGGGAATGACAAGCGGTGCAGAAACACAAGTAGCCCTGAGTACGTCCACAGACGTTACCTGATAAAGTTGCTACACAAAACAGGAGACACTGTTGACGAGCTGAGGCAGCTGGAGAGAAAATGGAAGAATGTTGTTTCGACAATCAGTGGGGTGCTTTGACAGTCGCTGCTGTGCTATTCTTTGCAACCATGGAGTTTCTATTGTTCCCATTCCCTTGACTGTTGCTGGTGTTATCAAAGCCTTTTCTCATCTTGGTGTGAGAGATGATCCTTTATTCTGGACAAAAATGGAATGTTTTATTCGATCTTTCATCTGGGTAAAGGACTGAATTCACTGTTACCATGTACTGAAAGTAATACTGAAGCAAAACAAACGCAGCAAAAGTCCTGCTCTGACTTAAACCTCCTAAGGTATCCCACTACGAAAATCTCAAATGAGGGGACGTGAAGAACAAATGGTTTTCTACTCATCAAATATACCAAATTCTATATGAGGGAGTGGGAGCATCTGTTTGCAGTGGATTGTCATACTTAATAATTACTACTAATTAACAGTATCATATTAATTAAGTCATTCATCTTGGCAAGACACCACAGGTAAAAACAGTTTTTGCACATACTGGTCAAATTTTTTTGGGGGCTATTTTGCTTCCATAACATATGTTTTTTCAGAATTATACAAAGAAAATGTCCAAAAATACACATTTTGGTGTTATTTTAGGTCAAATGTCTGTTCTGGAAATGTATGCAAAAAGCACTATCTAATTAGATAATGCCTCATTTTCATATCTAAACATAAAATTTTAGAAAACAAAAAACAATTGTTTTAATCTAAGTAATGAGCTAGGGAAGTTTTAAGATGATATCTGTAAGTTAAATCTTTTTACCCTTTTTAGTGTCTTATTTTTGTCTTAAAATGTACAGAATTTTATAATACATATCTTTTATTAAACACAAAAGTGAAGAAATGTGTGATACAAAATGAATTGTGTTATTGTAAGAAATCAACTGGAGATGTTTTGTGGTAATTAGTTAAAAGTGAATCCCATTCAGTTGTAGTGTCCTATGCTCCAAAAATGAATGGAATTCTGCAATACCTATCTTTAAAGGGTATTTTCTAAAAATGTGTTTTTTTTCTTGGTTTGAGCCAAAATCCCCACTTCAATAGAACTTACAGTACATACACTAAACTTTCCAATTGCATTTGTTTTGATATGCTTAAGGTGTGTATAAAGGGATTTGTTTGTGTATCATTTAAAGCATGATCTATAGAACATTTTATTTCTTGAACATGACAAAATATTTTATGGCTGGTAACAGTATTTTCTGTTTTATAGTGATAAAAGACCAACATAGCACAAATTCCCTTTGTAAAAACGTTTGGCTCTGATATATCGACAAAATAAGCAAGAATTTTGAACCTGGCTTTATCCAATGTTTAAAATTTTATTCTGAAAAGGCACCCAAATTAGAAAATAAATAAAACATAAAAATTTGGAAAACTTTTAATTAATAACAAAATTATTGTCTTTATGTCAGTAATCAACTGGTGAAGTTTCATGCATAGTCTTTATCTTAAATTTTTTATTTTTATTCACCCAGGCTGTGTCTCCCCCTAAGTGTTTTTTTTTTATATTATATTATATCCTTCATTGAAATGTTAGACTGTCTCTAAAGTGCATGTGTGAAGTGCATTCATTATAAGGAAATATGCCAATCAAATAAAAGCAGGATTTGTTCACCAGCAGTGCTATATAAAATGACATTTTTGGCAATACTTCATAGCTTAATTAACCTGAAGTCCAAACTTGAATGCTTTGAGAACATTACGCCCAAGCTTGTTTACTCCAAAAATGTTATTTTGTTGAAGTTTTCCTCCATTAGATGCTGTAGATAAATACCTCTTAAGTTGAGTCATCTCACAGCAGACTGATTGCTGAGTCACAATGGTGTAATTACAGTTTTTCGATTATGATGTAAATTATTCTTGTTCTTTTCCCATTTTTATAGCCTAAATGCCCAGTTTGGTGCTTGAATTTTTAATCAGCCTTCAGACAGAGGGCCTGAGTTATGATTTCAAAGCCGGCTGTAAAGTTTCACACTGCTGTCCGACCTTCTCGGCAACAAACAACACGTGTCTGGCCATCCATCTGTCTAAATCACACCCTGCCAGTGGCCGGCTCTCAGTCTTGATGATGGACAGCAGATGGGCAAAGAGCCAAGTCTTCTGCTCAGTGGGCATGCACGAGTTTAGACAGCAACCCTTTGGTTTTGTTTCCACTCCAGGCACTACATGGCATCCTGCAACTTTTTCTTTGCTCACAACGTCATCTGACCTTGTCATCTCGGAGCCATAAACATGAAGGACGCCAGGCATCTGTAAGTTGTTTTGATAGCCTCAAGTAGTTATGTCGGAGCTTTCTTGTCTCTGCTTGATGGAAAAACACACACTGCACTGCCAGATCTGGATGCTGCTACTTCAGTGCAAATGAAATAGTATCTACAGTATGCAAGAGGGCCGTTATCATTATGCTAACTGAATTATTTGCTTTATTGTGCGCCTCACCTCATAAGCACTCAAGACGGCACTATCCATCTCCTCACAGCGGGCTGACCTTAAGGGAAAACCAAGCAGGCAACGGAGCAAAACAGCTTGCTTTGCTTATGCACATAAACATTACAGGCTTATTTAATTATGCTATCCCCTGACAATGGCCTTTTCTGCTGGCTCTTACTACACAATGCACTCCATTCCACTCACAAATTGCCCACACAGTGAGTGATTGAAATGTAAATCACCTTGTCCATCAGTATAATATACAATCAGTAAACAAACACAGTGTTTCGCTGTGTGGTAACAGCAAAAGTGTGCTTTAATTTACACATACTGACGTTCAGATTTCGAATAAAGGGAGCGATATGTAACTGGATTCTCGAAAAGGACCATGTGATTTGGTACTAATGAAAGGGGAAATGGAGACTGTTTTTTTAAGCCTCTTGAACCATTCAGAACATGACATTCGTTTTGTTATGTCATATGAACTAAAAAAAACACTCCACTCCAAAAACACTTAAAGCACTTCAATTCGGTCTATAATGTCTCAGCGTATGCAGAACATTAATATGTAGGTATGAGCTGCTTTGGCAGTGTTGTTGTCTGTTATCTAAACTATGCTAGTTAATGTAGCCCCCGGATATAGAGCTATAAATGGAGGACCCAAATTAAAACAACAATACAATTTAAATATTATGGAATGGACAAAAACTGTGGACATTTCACTAAAAACACAATCAAACAAGGCATTTAATAAATTACCCATTTGCGACATCATCACACCAATGTGTAATACAGGGCTCAAGATGGACTATGATTCCTTTACGCTTAACCCATACCTTTACTGCGTTTGTCCCTAACGGACAAGCGGTCCAGGAATTATCCGCTGCCCTGGGAGCTACTGAACTGCATACACTGTTTATAGGCATAAATTGTTTTAGTTATTGTGAAAAGCTCAAACTGCATTGCTGGCTCTAATCACTGATATAAGATAATTAGACAAATGTTGCCCTTGTCTTAAAATATTTTTTATTTGTTTACACTAATTATGTACTTTAGAATACTGCTGTTTTCTTGAAATCAAGATGAGGCATTATGGATATATGTATATTTCAACCTGTTTTCATTCTTAGGACAGGGTGATCTTTAGCATATTTTTGTGACATAACTAAAATACTGTAATCTGGTTTATATTGTAAAATGATCAGTTTAGGCTACAGAACTACTTGATTTAGTTTGGGGAAAAAAATGTTCTGGGTCAAATTAAATATATTTTTACGTAACGTTAGAACGTAACATGTCACGTGTGATGTCAGTGTGCGACAACTGTACATTCATTGTGTAATGTTATATTAAACAACACTGACCTTTGGTTTCACACGAGACTGTGTCTCCTCGATGAAAGTTTGTTTTTTACGGGGACAAAATCGCTCTATCAGTTGCTCTCAGAATTGCCGTAGATGGATTTTGACAGCCCAGCACAGCTCATTAAGACGCTAAAGGGGGGCTTTGGCATCAATATCACATGCAGACGGGTGTGACGCACTTCCATATACTTTGCACGCTTATCTGATTTAAATTCAAGAGTTTGTTCTTATATGAGATCATCTCCTTTATTAGCGTCTTATCTGCTTATATATATGGTTATTTCTTTGACTCTTAATTTGTATCTGCTCATATGACCTTAATTCTCTTATCAGCATTTTTACTTACTTATTTATGAAAATGTATTTTTGAACTTGGACCCTCATATGTTCTTTTACAAAGTGCTGTTTTATTATTGGTGCTTTAACATTCTTAGTTTTGGTTATGTCATAAGGGGGCATGGGAGGGGCCACATGGGTTTCTGACATCTTTTTTTTTATCTGGGAAGCACTTTGTGCTTAAGATTTAAAAGTGCTGTATTAATAGAGATTGTTATTGTTGTTAGTATTTGTGGCTCTTTTTAAAAAAAAAATAAAATTGCCAATATTTCAGCACTGTCACTTTTACAATCAGCATTATTTTGTCCAGTGAGCCATAATCTATGTAATTCCTGATAAAAATAACCCCAACATAAATATTCTCCTGTGTTTCTTTTGTTCTCTCTTTTGTAACAAAATGGAACCAAAAATATGAGGCCAACAATCTGAGGTACACACTGAATTGTGGATTGTGTGTACTGTTACACCCCTAGTGTACGATTACTACACTTCCAATTAATTTACTGATTGCTATCGTTTTTTCTAAGTGCAAAAAGAAAGGAAATTTATTTGGAAAATCGAGAATCTTACTAGTAAATTTTTAAAAAAAAACTAAGAACAGAAGTTTCAGATTACAACCCATCATTGTCTTGATGTTCCACACAAACAGAAAAAGCCTTGCGTCAATACTAAATGTAATGTTAAAGTGCACAGCAGAGATATCAAAGAGAAGGTGCAGTGCAGGACTGGCTGTTGCCCATTACAGTATGCAGAGAGCATGACAGCAGCAGCCCCGGCATGAAGCAGCGTGAGGCGCTGAGCCGGGTGGTCCATGTGAGCTCCCTGTTATCAGAGGCCAACAAAATGCCATGCTGCCTCTGTAGATGAGCTGATCTCCTCTTCTCGCTCTCCCAGGGAAAGGTCAGATAGCTACAGAAGAGTTTTTCTTTTTTTAATAGAATGCTAGGACATGCCAGAGGCCAAAGACATAAGGTTACAGAGGCATAAAATACATAAATCCCATCACTTTGCATCAATGAAAAGATCTAAAACTCCACATTTCAGAGGCCGAGCATTTTAATTAGCTGTCACGTGGCTTTGCTACTTAGTTTAATTTATAATATTATCTGAAGGTGAGTATTACCCACTGAGAAGATGGTGCAAATACTCATCTGTGATGTTTTCCATTGCAACATGAACCCTGACCTCTGACCTCCACTCGGCTGAATTTTGTTTAGTCTTCTTGATTTGAGAGGAATTTTACTGGGTTCACTTATTTCACGGACAGATGTACAAATAATAAGAGCACAGAAAACAGGCATTATTATTCTCACAAAAACTGAAATTTCTTGTTCGTAAGCAAACACTTCATTCACCTCCGCATCCACTTATGGCTTTTCTGGAAGGATTTAGAAGCACACAATTTCACAGATAGTGAAATTTCTGCCTTTGTGTGAGAATACTCAAGAGTTTAAGTCTTGACCCCACTCAGGGCTCTCTGCACGTTGTCATTGCATAGTAATGCTGAGTTGTAAACCAAAACATCTTAGCTGCAGACAAAATAAATGAGTTAAAAAAGCAGGAACTGACTTACGGTTTTGCAATACACAGTAACTATCAGACAACCTGTGTCTGCAGCGTGTTTCCACGCTTCTTGGTTCCTTGTGTAGTTACAGTTACTTAAACTTTTAAACTCAAAAGTGCGTTGTATGTAACATATTTTTTAATATATGTACCATAAGAAAAGCAAAAAGATATGCTGTAATATAAAGTCAGCTGCAACTGCCACCCAGTCAGTTTATGATACTTGATAATATTGACTTAATAATAATATTGTCTTAAAAAGATGAAAATAAAAAATCTTGTTTTGACGAAAGTGCAAATATGTTATTGGATTTTTTGGAGGAAGTTGGTAAATATGCATTTTCATTTGCACTTCTTATTCTCCATGCACTGAGATCATTTCCCTCTACTGACAATGCCATGCACCACAGTTTAAGTGGGTGGAAAATGTGGGAAATTGATGTCATTTAATTAGTGGAGATGGAACAGTCTACTCTATTGCAGTCCAATTTTCCCCTTTTATTCATCATAACCTGTGCAGGGAGATGATTTCCCTTCAATGACACTGCCATACATGTCATACACTAAAGTTTTAGTTGGGAAAAAGTAGCAAATTTATGCCATTTAATTAGTGGGGATGGAACACTGTTCTCTATTGCAGTCCAATTTCTGAGTTAAGCTGATGAGACACTTGAAAAAAAGGGGGAAAAAAACTTGCATAATGCAGCTCAAATATCCATGCTGATTTCTAATTTATTACGGAGCAGAAGTACTTACACTGCACCTCCAGGTATTTCTGTGCTTGGAAGTCCTTGACTGCAGGGTGGTCTACGATGCAAGCCACTGCTACTCCATCATCATCCTTACTAACAGTGAACGTCAGCCGGCTGGTTACTGTGTACATCTTGTCGTAGGTCAGCTCAACTTTAGGCTTGCCTGTGGGAAACATCAAACACAAGCAGACTTAAAAGCAGCAATACGGGTGCAGTTTGGATTTCAACTGAAATATGAAAGAGCCTCACATAGAAGGTCCATAAACTTCACTTCACTGTGGACTTGCAAGACTCAGTCAGGTTAAGTAAAAAATTCAAAACTTAACAAGCATTAGTAGACGTTAAAAGCTAAACCAAACAACTTTAATTTATACCATTATTTAACCCTCTGAAACCTGAAGCAAAATCCATTTTCTTGTGCTGCTTTTGTCAGTTTTGGGAGTTCAGGATGAGGCAGAAGAAAAAAGCAGACAGGCGTGCAAACGAAAAGCGAGCTTTAAATGCTGATGATGTCCAGAAAAACAAACAGGTTACCAAAAACACAAATTACAAATAAAGTAAGAATCAAAAACTAAACTGAAAAAAAAAAACGGAATCACTGGGAAGAACACAGGTGAAGACAGGAGCAAAACATGATGGAAACAGCAGGGGGGATAACTGGGCAGCATCACAGCAGGAATAAGAGGGCAGGATCACAGGGTGGAATCACAGACGAACTGATGAGGAACAGAGGGGAACACACAGGTATACACACACTGAGGGCGAAATCAGGAGAACCACACACAGCTGGGGAAGGTGGACACTGGAAAAGGAGGTGGAAGTTAAACCAGACATGACACATGAGAAGTGATAACACAAAATAAAACAAGAAACAGGACATAAGTAACAAGAAACGAGGAAAAAACACACAAAAAGAATCTGCGAAACAAAGTCCACAGTATAACTCCAAACCTAAGATCATGACAGCTTTAAACTGACTTTAAAAATATTCAAACCTTTGAAACTACGATTTGTTTCAAAAACATGAAAAAAGGCAATGAGCATCTTGGCAAAAAATATTCAACAAACTGAGAGAGATGAGTAGATTTAGAAAATAAAAAATGGGATAAAAGAAAAAAGCAAAGGAAAATCTATAATTACATATAATTATGTTACAGAATTATTTCAAATTGTTAAGCACTTTTTTTCAAGTCTTGTTTGCCTTGTTTTTTGTTCCAGGTGAATTTCGGGTACTTCTTACTTATTTCTTATTTACATTTTGGTAACTTCTTCCTGCTTTCTTCCAATGTTTATGAAAGGAATCGAGGTTTCAAAGGGTTAAGCTTAAACCTTTCCCTATGGTCACAACTTTGGTGTGCAGTGACCAAAATACCAGAATACAGGACTTCTTTCTCAGTGTCTTTTGCAGTTTGACTGGCTCAAAATTCTCCAAGGCAGAAGGCTAAGAGGGCCAGCCCATTCTTGCTCCAAACTTGGCAAGTGGTTAGGTTTAGGAAAAAGAGACGTCATGCACACACACACACACACACACACACACACACACACACACACACAGACATCCACACAGAAAGTGAACCCCAGACTCCTGCACAAAAGTCAATTGATTGAAGGACCCATCCACCTTCGCATGTGGATGTGCCTGGGGCCGTCAGGCCGTCCACCAGCCTAATCCTAACCATCGTGACGGTCATGTTGTTTGCCATGTGCTCATGTTTTGTAAGCATAAGGACCATGCTGCTTCATCCCAGCATGTGCATTTGTTGACATCACAGCAACAACAACCGGAGCATAAATAGCTGATGCAGAACGATACCTAAAACGTCACAGGCAGACGCAGAAGGTCACTGACAGAGCGGCACCATTTGACAAGTCGGGATGAGAATGTGCTGTGGTCTGCTACTCTATCCCCTCAGACAGAGTGCCCTGAGCCTCTGACACTGGTGCTCCGAGTGCACTCTGGCGCTCAGAGAGACTCTGAAACTCTTGTCACAATGTTTGTTACCACAGTGAAAACGTTAGTTGACTTTAGTTTGTAAATATTAAGGGGAAATTTAGTTCTTTTATAAGGCTCAGGCCCAAAACCGCTCTCTTGGCTAAGGTTCGGATCGGTCTGAACAGAAACTGCAACTTCATGTAGAGTCTGGACTGATAGTTTGGGTCTGACCATCGATCCATTCATCATCATTTTTCTGTTGTTGTTCTGGCGTTTGGCGCCTATCCCAGCTCACACTGGGTGACAGGTGGAGTACACCCAAGACATCATAACCGTCTATTATAGGATTGACACATACAAAGAGACAACCATTCACACCTACTGTAAAGGCAATTAAGAGTCTCCAATTAACCTAACCAGCATGTGTTTGGACTGTGGGATGAGGAAAACGTGGAGAAAACGTGGAGAAAACATACAAGTACATCCCCATAAAGTCATATAATCTAAACCAAATACCCTCCTGTGAGGTAGCCGTGCTCACCACTGCACCATCATTCTTTCCATTCTGCTTGCAGCTCTTTCCTGCAGTATTTTCAGCTTTAATGTCTAATTTAAACAAAAACACTAAACACAGCTCTGCTTGTTGTCTTAATCACTTGAATGACTCCTCATAGTTTGCTGGTTGGTTGGCTTCCTCCTTCAGGGCTCCATTGATTTTCAGTGTCTTTTCCAAACTTAAGTCATATAATGAAAACCGAGCTCTAGAGGTTTGGGCTGACTTCACAAAGAAAATATAAATAAAGTATGTATGCTTTTATACAAAAAAAAGATCTTTCTGAACACATAACCAAAAGTTCACATTTTGATTTCTTCCTAACTTGTTCTGAAACTCTATTTTATGCATCCTTGGTTCCTCTGGGTGTACTTTGCGAACAACTTGTTCTGTTGAAGGGTCAGTCTTCGAAGTTTTACTTGACACAATAACAAAGCTGAAACCTTTGGACACAAGGCTGCCGGGGGAAAAAAATGCTGTAAAAATGTTGAAGCCTGACAAAGACAGCCATTGTTTGGCCGCAAGTAGAATGTCTTTCTTCCACTGACCTTACAAAATATGTAGAGTGAAAGTGAGGAGGCTGTCCTTGAGAGTGGTCAGAGAAGGTGAATCAGCGAACAATTGCCTGCTGTCAGAGGCTACTGTGCGACTGTGAATCACTCATTAGGCTTTATGAAGCTAGATTTATTGTGTGGCCCCCTTTCGTGCAGCACTGCCAGATCTGAAGCCTGCAAAGTAACCCTCCTCTGATTAGTGTCTTCTCTGTAATATCACACAGACAATATGTTCTCAAAAGCAATGAAGAGGATACCTCATCATAGTCATACAAAATAAGAGGGATGGCTGCAGACAGCGCTTCACGGCGGAGTTGCAAAGAGAGATTGATTATTTTTACCCCTTTGTCCTACTTCCTAACAGTCTGTTGCACAAGTGTGTTTGTGTCCCATCAATAAAACAAATACTGGAAGCAAAAAAGTGGAAGAGCCTGCCAAGAGAAATGCTGCTACAGGAGAAAATCTGTCTTATTAATGTGAGCGCTTGCATCCATCAGTTTATATTTTAGCTGTAAAATATGTACTAAGAGCACATTCTCTACCCACTCCTGCATTGCAGCTCAGCCACTGTGGTGATACCGTCACCGTGGTGACAGCTGTCTCTTTGGATGCCGGCAAAAGCAAACCTGTGTGATGTGCCTGGTGTAAAGGAACAGGTTGTCATGAATAAATACCACTAGAGGCTTCAGATTCATGAAAGCACCTGAAGCGGGGACCTGAAGGGGTCTGCTCAAATCAAAATGTCTTTTGAGATGCATGAAACAGTGGTGAAGAGACGTCTTTATTCAAATCCCGTGTCTCTGGATCTCTTGCTTTGCAGCTTAGGAAATTCATTGTAAAATTATATTACTTTTCAACAGAAGCTAAGTGTCAGAGGGTTTGAAACCTGTACAAAGGCAAGGAGCGAAGGGAGACATCAAAATAATGTAAAATTACCATAAATGGTAATGTGGTTTAGATGAGCAATGAGCCTTCGTTTTTAAGCTCTGCCCCTCCTTTCTTTAACCCTGTAAAAGCTGAGAAAACTGGCTTAATCTCTTTCAAAACAATGGGGGGGCCATGAGCAACTTCACAAGAAATTACCCAAAATTAGCAAGTAATTAGTAAGTAGTTACAAGAAAATTACCTGAAAATTAGCACACAAAAAAGAAAAAAAAAATCCTAAAAAGTAAAATATTAATTAAAAATAAAAATAAATTCTAATTAACTTTAAACATATAATTATATTGGAATTATTATTTTCTAATAAGTATTTAAATTCTTTTTTTTTTTTTTTTTATCTCTGTCTCTGTCTCTTTGCTCTGTCTTTTTTTTTTCCAGTTCATTTTCTTGTCACCCGTTCCTAAATTCTTGCAATTTGTGGAACACCTCTTACCAAGTTGCTTGTTGCCTTTTTAGCCAGGTAAGAGAAATCAAACCAGTTTGCTCAGATTTCAAAGGTATAAATGCTTCCAAAAGGCATCCAAACATAACACACAAAACTGAGCTTTCCATGTTTTAAAGGGTTAACCATTTGCCATTACCAAAACTGTACAACTTGACCATTTCTAAAAATATATGTAACAAATCCTGAGTTTCACTGGAACACTATGTGTGACAAAATGGGAACTACACTTTGAGAGGCAAATTTGGGTTTCTTGTCCTTCCTTGCCTGGATCTTCAAATGACCGCAGAGCAGCTGCTCGCTCACGATCCGTGTGTGCGAGGTAAAGATAAAACAAATGAATCCTTCTGTGCACACTGTAGCCCAAGACGTGGCTGGCGCACATTCCTTGAGGACGGCAGAGGAGACAGAGTGGTCTCATAAGATGGACATCTGACAGAACTCCAAATGTGCTGCATCAAATATTAATCTGCTCAAGTAGAGACAATGTAGCTCTGGAGGGAAACACACATGCACACACGGACCCATTGTTTTCTATTGAAGCCCACTCACTGGAGGAATCATACTTGGTTGATGCACATCGCTGCATTAGGAAACACCCAGAGTCGGCATGCAGCAGCACTCCACAAAGCAATTTAATCACATTGTCTCCCTGGGTTGGCACATCTCAGCTAATGTACCTTAACTACTTTTTCTGTGTGTATGGCTCGTCCAGTGTGTGCAAGTAATACAGGTCCAATCACTTGATGCTACGTGATAAAGACAGTGTGTGTTGCCCTTTGGTCCTCATGTACAGCTAGTTTTCTCGATCCGTGTCTATATATCCTGCAGTTTCAGCACAGGCCTGAGCACCGGAAAGCAGCAGAGCGGTATATCCAGGCATGCTCAGAAAAAAATGGGGTGCTGGAAAATTGGTGACATAATGACTGCCTGTAGGGCTACTGGACAAACTAATATACCTGGCAAGCTAACCACTGAAATGCTAGTCAGGAACATGCTAGCACTTGTCACAATGAAGCTGTTTGTTGGGCAACGACAGTTTACTTAAGGGACGCATGTATGCCAACATGTAACAGAGCACAGTTATATTCAAGTAGAGCTAGTTTAGGGGCCCTTCATGCTGCTTTTAAAGAAGGCGAAAGCAGCAGAGACTTAATTCTGATTGTCTGTTGCTTCCATTGAGAAACAACTACCACTGGTGCTAAGAAACTGAAATAAATCAAGTCACTGTGGTGTCCCATATTGTCTGAATTAGAGATCTGATTCTTGGAGTTTTGGCCCAACTCGACCCGCCGGGGCTCACAGTGGGCCAGGCTGTATTTTCTCTATATACCTCCAGGCTTGAATCGAGTTGGGTTCTTGCCCATGTACTGGTCTTTTTTTGTGTTTAAATGCTTACCAGTCATTCTGCCCTTCTTTTAGTTTTGAATTATTTCTTTTACTAAATCAGAACTAGAAAAGCCCTTAAAAAGTGAAGTGAGTATTGATGAATTAGTGAAACTCTCCATATTTAAAAAAAAAACGTAACGCTGCGTTAAGCACTTAGAGCATTCTGAGAGAGTAACTTTTAACTAATAGCTATTTAATATTCTGTCAACTATCTAATTGATTAATGGATTGATTGTTTCACCTGTATGGGTATTGATTGTTGGATAGTTTAATTTTTGATAAAACATCATATTTTATAAACTTTTTGTATTCTTTTTATGCAAAAATTCTTAATTTGTAAAGTAACTTAAGCTTTCAGATAAACTTAATGAAGTAAGATGTTTTCCTCTGAAATGTTGTGGAGTAAAAGTACAAAGTGGCACAAAAAGAAAGTCCTCGAGTAAAGTTCAGGCACCTCAAATTCTACTTAAGTACAGTACTTTAGTAAATGTACTTGGTTAGATTCCACCACTGTGAATAGCCAAAGGTAATGTTCCTGTGATCACTGATTTCACTGAATCTCCTAAGTATTGTAGTCAAATGACATGTAGCTTTCGTGTCATAACAGAAAATTATAAAGTGAACTAAAAATGCACTGAGTAGAGTGCAAATCTCCACCGGGAGGCAAACGTGGCCACTCTAGACAATTCTTGTAATTCCAGACGCTGAAATGTGTTTCACAAGAGCCAATACAAACATGCGCCTCGTCTATTTTTCACGTGTCATGTTGCACAGAGCAGATCTACTTTTTCTGCCAATAGGTACTGTATGTGAAATGCAGACAGAGTCTAAGCTATTTATGAGGATGAATGTATCTTTAATAACTAAAACACAGCCACAAATCTTTGATCCACATCCTCCATACCTGGACTTTTAACATTTTTTTTAACTTTGTCTGTGGGCTGCAGCACGACAAGGTGCAAATGAACAAACTAACAAATTAAAATTGACCAAAAAAGAAATGAGTATGTAACCTAAAAGCTGGAAGCACAAATATTAAGGACAAATTATGATAAATGAAAAAATCAAAATAAATGAGGAGATGGCAGTCAACGACAGAATAAAAAACAGCCAATAAATCTGTTTTTTTCAACCATTTTGAATCACCTCAACCACAAGAGCTTGTTTTAGTATTTTCAAAACTTTATGTCTAAATATTTGTGTACATGTAATAATGTTTCCTATTATCCTGCCACAGGACGGTCAAAGTGATACTTGTCTTTGCTTTATTTCATGTAAGAGCTCATATAAATGAATATAACAAAAGTAAAATAAATAAAATAAATCTAGCTATCCAATCCAATGTGTTTACTCTTAAAGATCACTAACGCTGCTGTTACACTTACTCTGCAGTGAACACAGCATCTCCTTTAAAAGGGATCCTGCCACAGCGTCTCCATACAAAACCATCTCCATGCAGCATGTTTTTATTTTTTAGTGCGCCATGACTTTATTTCTTTTTAGGAATATTTTCCTCCTTAACTGAGTATTCACCACCTCTTAACCTGAGTTTTTGAGTGATATACTTTTTTTGTTGAAAGGCAAAAAAATGATTTGTATAACACTAGATGCCCCGTCGACCCCGACGCCCATGCTGTTTTCTCACACTTGTCAGGAATGGATTGCCATTTGCAGATTAGACTCGGCACTCTTTGAAGTTCTAAAATTGATAGATGCAATTTTTTGCCATAGCACAATATTCAGTGGTACTTAAAGGCTCACCGGTCACAAGACTGCATTTGGAGCACGCCATTTGCTTTTATCCATTTTCGCCGCAGGTGAAAAGGTGCTACTAGCTGAAACGGATAAAACAATGGTGGGCCCATTTAGAAAATCCATCTTTTCTCATTTTACATAAATACGGTCTTTGTGAGTACAACTTACCTGACACTGCTGCCATTTTAATGCTAGCTCTTTCGTAAACTGTGTCAAATAACTGCACAGTTTGTTTGGTCGACACTGCAGCGATGTTGTGAAAAAGAAAGCTGGTACTGCACTGCTGATGCTGCAAGTGTGAAAAACAAAGGAGTGCGAGGGAATGAAAGATGGAAAGAAAAAGAATGGCTGAGGGTGCCAGAGCTCTGACACTAGGGCAAAATTACTTAAATTACCTTCGGCTGTGGCTTCTTGCCTGGAAGACTTATTTCTAATTAAACGTCCCCAGAATTTAACTTAATTACCTGGAGGGATAATCAGCCTCTCTTAAATATCATTTAAAGGTTGCAATTGTCATGCTTGCCAATGTAAATCCAACTATCTCTCTTAATATGCGCAGACCCATTATCTCACTATTATCTCCCTATCTTTTCTTTTACTATTATCCTGATTTTTGGTGATTTATCAACATATGCCCTGGCACCTGATATTTCTAGCTCTTATTCTTAGACTGCAGGGAAAGTCATGAAAAGAAGGAGTTGTAGCAGTGCTGGATCTAGCTGTGCGGGTCATTCTTTTCTGCTCTTTCAAGACGGAAGAAAGAAGGACGGGTTTAAAAAAAGAAAAGCCAGTAGGTAGGGCACTTCATTGACTGACAGGGACCAGAACAGCCATTAGCCTCAAGTCTTATGAGACAACCGCAGGGTGATTTCAATTACCCTGCTCTCCCCCAGCAGGAAGACTCCACAAGTGGATAAGAGAATATTTTGGGCAAAGTGAAGGGATTGAAGTGTAGGGACATTTTATTTAACTCGAAGCCACTCCCTCACCGCTCCACAAGAATGTGGTCAAAGGATGATGGTGATGGAAACATAAAGGATGCACAGGAAAAGAGGACCAACTGAGTTTGTATGTTGGGATCTACAAAACACAAAAGTACCACTTGACCTTCCGCTGCTTCTCAGTGACATCCATCTTAATATAAACATTTTAGTTGATTCATTTTTTTCATCATTTTTAAAAAATTTTTAAATCTATATATTTTCAGATTTCTACATTGAGTGCTTTTACTCTGAATACTTTATGTACATGTTCTTGATTATGCTGAATTACTTTTACTTTTCAATGAAGGACTTTCACTTGTAACATAGTATTTTGACAGTGTAGTATAAGTACTTTTACTTGAATAAAGGAGCTAAATACTTGTCTACCACTGGCTATTCAATACTTACAATCTAAGCATTGCCACTGTACACACTGGTCGGCAGAAACAAGAAGACTTGAGAGAACGTCATTCAACTGTAATTTTTTTTGTGGTGTTAACAGCTACAGTAGTTTTGAGACGATCCGTGACCTTGGCACAATGGAACAATCTCAGATTTGAGCTGACCACTAAGGGTTTAATGTGCTGCAGTGTAGAGGTGAAGCTGCTCAGGGCCTTCTACACAACTTCTGATTAGGACCTTTGTTTCAAAGTCTTTACAAAGCTCGCCGTCTGGGCTCTGAGGTGGAGCTGCCTGGCAGGAGGCCTGTTCACCCCTGAGCTCTGCTCAGACTTCTAAAGCTCAGCTACCTTTGATGAAGGCATGAAAGTTGTCACAGTGCCAACAGGCTCTGGCCACCACTGCACATCCACATTGCTTTAATGGAAACTATTCAAAGTCGCAGCAGAGCTCCATTTAAAAAGCAACAGCATTGATGCAAGCACTAAATAGGGAAAGCCAGCAAGGAAAGAAAGAGACTGACCCTAAAATTGGTTCATTTATATTCATGGCATAAGGGCTTAAAAGATGCATACGTGCATGCAAAAGTTGCAATTTAGCAACCCTTAAAAGTTAAATGTGCACACCTACAGAAACTTGTGTACAGGCACATTTTGGAAACCATGGCAATTGCATCACCAGTAGCAAAAAGTGTTGAAATAAAGATGGATTTTCACTCCATGTCTATACAATAATTCATGATGACCTTTAAGGCCTAAAAACAAGGTGTTTTTTTGTTAGTTTGTGCAACAAACCATGTCTGAAATGCCACGCACCCTATGAAGTGTGTCATTTGGTGCATACCAAAATTGCTTTGGCCTATAGCAGCTTTATCCATTTCCAGGTTTTTCCCTCTGTGGAACAACACCACTGATAAGGCACACTGCACTTTAAAAGCAAATGCTCAGTAAGGGCATCGAGCTCCAGTGTCCCCTGAAACCCACCATCGGGGCCTGTGCTATTTGGCATCGACTTGATATATCTAAGCATTTCCTCTTCCTGAAATAGTACGGCTCTCTGCGTTTGTGGTGTTTTCGGCTGCTGTGACATGCTGCCCCTCAAGACATTTTGTCTCATTGGTTTAGCTATTATTTAATTATCAACTATAGCAATTGACCTCAAGTGTTATTAATATTGCCAGCTATCTTTAGCCCTTTGAAAGCTGGATTGCCATCACTTTTCTTGTGCTGAGGTGAGATGCCTTTCGGAAGTCATTTCAACCCTCTGAAACCTGCACAATTGGATTTGATTTCTTTTGAAACATGGAGGAAAAGGCAAAGAGCAAGGTGGCAAAAAATGCCCCACAAAGGGAAATTAGTTTAAGGTGCTGAGAAAATGACCTTAAAATTAGTTTTAGAAAAGGGAAAAAAAATATAATTTTCAGCTTTTGTATTAACAATGTGTTGTTTAATTTCAGGTAATTTTCTTTTTACTATCTAATTTCTAAAAGTTAAAAAAACTTAAATTTAAAAAACTTTCTTGCTGATCTTTGGGCCACTTCTCGTTAAGTTGATCATAGCCTTTGACCCATGTTTTTGAGAGAAATCAAACCTATTTGTTCAGGCTTCACTGGATAATTTCAGATTCAATTTCAAGTCCAAAGTCAAAGTCAAGTCCATATTGGTCTGATCCATGTTTAGATAACTTCTTCTTTCTTGTCTTCTTTCTTATCTTTTGCATGTTTTGGTCGAGGAAAGCTAGAAAATTCTACTCTTATCTTAGATTATCAATCAGAGGACAGGAGAAACAGTACACGGTTCTTTTTTTTCCTTTGCTTTATGTGGAATGTACGAATGGTGCCACGGTTTTTCAAAGCGAGGGGAAAATTGGACACAGGAGTAGTTTTCTTTCTTTGAGGAGTCACATCATGGCCCTTTTTCTTTGGTTCATGGAGCTCAATGTGTTTGTCACACAGAGGTTTTCTTTGTACAGATAACCAAAAGAAAAAAGTAGCCAGAAGAGTGAATATTTGTGAAAGGAACTTTAACTCCCATCTTCTGCACTACATAAGTGCCTCATTGTGTTAAAAGAGGACATTTCTTGATTGATGATTGTGATTGCATGCTGAGTCGACCTACCTGGAAGCTCTTTATCTCCCTTCATCCATCTGATGGTGGCGGCAGGCTTACTGCTCATGGCAGTGCAGGTCATCTCTGTCTCATTGCCCTCGCTCAGGACCTCATCCCGGGCCTCGATGATGGGGTTACCTGGAGGAACTGCAGCAGGACACACAAACAGAACTCTGTAAACACTGAGGGAATAGAGTACTTCTACACTCTGAGCACGACATGATGACAACACATCACAGCTGACATACTGTAGAGGGCTTTTTAGGTTTGACATTTTTAAAGTAGGTCACATGACAATTAGAAAAGTGCAGAACACCCATAATCCAGGGCAAAAATGTCCATGTCCAAATCACTGAATTATTGCAATACTTGCTTTATAGACACCTTATGTGAAGTTCATTTATATACATAAAAAATCATGCTATGCAAGCATGCAAAAAAGAAAACTCAGTATCATATTAAATTTATCAACTATTATCAGTGCAGCATACATAGTTTGATATTGACAGTTTGATATGAAAAAATCCAAGTTACTTTTGGCAAAAATACTGCTATTGTTGCAAATTACAGTCCTCAGCCCAGTCATCAGAAGAAAATTGGCACTGTATGTTTCCGCATAGCACAGATACATTACGTTTCTATGTTTCATAAGTATCATACCAACGTTTCTAAAGTAATGTAGTTCAGATAACATGCATATGACCTTAGTTTCTTATCAGGAGGAGAAGGGGATGGTTGATGTTCTGAGATCTATAGGGAAAACTTGCTGCCAAGCAGCAGACCACTTTTTTTTCACAACACACGAAATTCCCAGCAGTGTTTTTGGTGGCAACAACAACATATTTTTAAGGTGTTTGCACATTTCCAGTGTTGGATGTTGTGACAAAAACGGGGTATTTTCAAGGTGAAGCCAGCACATGTCCAGTAGTGGCTGTGGCAACAACAACTCAGCACTTTTAAGGTGACAACAGCACATTTCCACCATTTTTTGCTGCAACAATAATCAGGTATTCATAAGGCAACATCATTAAATTTCCCTGCAGTGGCTGGGGTGACAAAAAGTGGGTATTTTTAGGGTGACATCGGCACATTTCCAGCATTCATGGTTTAAAGAAACACACAATGCCAATATTTACTCTTGCAACTGGGGTAAAATCCAAGTGCAATCCAATGCAAGGAATTTTCTCTTGGTAGGAAAAACAGCCAAACCTATATGATATGATTACAAAAACCTATAAAACTGCAAAACCCCAAGTCATAATACACAATCTGCTTTCAAATTTCTTTGCTGTCTGTGGTAAAAATTGTATACTTTTCATACAGTGATCTAAATAAAGCAGTGTGTGTGCACTCTACAGTAAATAGAAGAAAACAACCCAAATAGATGATTGATTAGTTGTCAGCTGATATCCCAATGATATGTTTATAATTTCGGACCTTCCCATACACTCACTAGTCACATCACTTCATGAGGCTCTTCTTCTTAACTCATAGTGATATTTAAAAAACACCCATAAAGCACACAGTTACTGTATTTTGTAGTTGCCTCCTCAGGCTTTGGTTGAATGCTTTTCATGAGTATGTGAAGAGGACACTTTTAAACTAAAACAGGATGATGCAGCTCTTTAACAAGCTTGTCTGCGATGAAAGTTAATGACAGCTGAACTTAGCATCAATCAGAGTGTCATCGGGAAAAAAAACTGCTTTCATCATTCAATAAACTCTGTGCAGAGTTTAATTCTGTTCATTGTTCTTATAAAGTAACCTGATTGGCTCTTGCTTAAAGAGGTCGTGTAACTTTAACTCTCTCCCACATACACTGGTGAAGGAATGCATACTTAACATACAAGGGCTGGTGATTCAATAATCTTTCAGTGAGCGCATCATTACAACGTGGTCATCTCGTGGAAATTCATTTCCGCGATTGCACTGAGCATCAATTGGTTTTATGTGATTTCACACACATTTGTGCCATATCGATATTGGAAAAAATATCCATAGTTATGATGATATGGATTTTAGTATGTTGTGCAGATATCATCTTACCCTAATGCATACTACTGACACCACAGGCACTGAAGTGAAACCTTGCATGCATATTACCTAAAAAAAGCACATGGTTTATTACAGTTGTGTGTGTGTGTGTGTGTGTGTGTGTGTGTGTGCCTTTTCAGCAGCCTGTATGGCTTGTTTCATGGATATGTGACCTAGTGGGCCTTGCAATATTGCACCCTGGCAACTATATATTAGCTTGTTTATACAACATTATGACAAGAATTGATAAACACAAATGAAACACATTTTTTTGTTCCAAACTCCACTGCAGCTGCCGTCAGGGCCTCCTGCAGGCATCATAGTGAGCTGCCACCATGCTGCTCAGCATGTCAATGTATGCTGTCTTCCACATGCTAAATGTTGATTAAGAGGCTTTTCCTCCCCGCTAATATTAACATCCAGTGTTGGTGCATTTTTTATACAGTATGTGTGTGTGTGTTTTGCTGTTGTACTTACTTAGCACGGTGATGTCAGCGTAGGCTTCCTGTGGGGGGTCCGTGTAGAGCTGGCAAACATATCGACCCTCGTCTGACAGCGAGACATTCGACAGCGACACCCGCAGCTCGTTGTCTGAGAAGTTCACCAGCTGAAAGCGTGCGTCTTTCAGTGCTGAAAGAGAAAAGAAAAACACCATTTTTATAATTTATATGGCATATATTTACACGTATGGGAGGCACACATACGCTTTTTTAAATTATTTAATCTGTATATAGCAGTGATATTTACACTCTGGCATCACAGAAACCGTGTAGGAATTGGAGCCTTTTTTTTTTATTTATATATATATGATCTCTCAATTTCAGTGGGACAAACATAAATGGACAAACCAAACTTCATCATATATCAATATTTGCTGTCAAATCCTTTGCAGTGATTGACTGTTTGAGGTCTACGACCCGCACACATCAGAAGACCGAATCATCGCCTGCGTGGGTCCTGTGATGCTGTGCCAGGCCTGTACAGCGGCCATCTTTACAGCAAGCTTTATTTTTCTGTTTGTTTGCTCAGTGGATTGAGGTCAGATGAGACAGCTAGTCAAGGATATTTCATTGTTACCGTTCTCGCTTTTCTTCTGTTATTTGCTACTCGCCTGAAAATCAGACTGAACTGCCATTTCATTAGACTTTCTGATTTTATTCTGGTCTGTTCTGCGGGGTTCTGGGAAGATGATATCCCGCTGTTAATCCCACATACAGAGCTCTGATCAGATCCGTGATATTCCAACAATGTTGTCTAATGTAGATAGAGTAGAAATGATGGTGAGAGCTACAAAAATAAAACCCATCTTGTGTTAACTATTTTCTTTCTATTTAGGTTTGATTCATGATGCAACAGAAATTGTCTTTCTATCCAGGGCAGCAACTCACAAATTATTCTATTTTTGATTTGCTAAATAACCATTTAGTCTATAAAATAGGAAAATAAATACTCATCAATCTTTTAATAAACCCTGGGTGGTGTTATCAAATTGCTTGTCGTGTCTAACAAGAACACCAGAAGAAAAAAATATTCAGTTTACTGTAACATGAGACAAAGAAAGACAGAAAATCTTCACTAACGAGGACATGTCTGTCTGAAATAATTTTTAGATAAACCAAATAATTGAATGATTCTCCGTCAATCAATTATTCAATTAAATATATTAACCCTACTACGAGCAAAGTTGTGTTTAAAAATGAAAAGACACAGCTTTTCCTTCTAGTCGACAGATTGTCAGATGTGATGGGACCACAACAGTAGCACTAAAATGTAATTAGAACTATTCATTATGCTGCAAAAAATAAACAAATATATAAATAAATAATAAATAAGTAAGATATGCAAAACAGGAACCAACTAAGAAGCAATTCATTTGCATTCCTGTTAATTCAAACAAATAATAATATAACAACAATGATAAAAGGTTGTTGTTTTTTGTCTGTTTTTTTTTTTTTTTATTTTATTTTTTTGAGTCAACAGGTTTCTTTAAGTTGTTTTAGTAAGAATCACTCACCCAAACCAAAGAGCCGTCCAGCAGCCCTGCTATTTTGGGTTTATGCCTGCATGTGTAAAAATAAATATTTAATAGTTTTTACAGGTTTTATGGACAAAGATGCCCCTAGTCATTTTTCGCTTGAAGTGGATCACAACTTCAAGCACGCTTCAAAGAACTTTCCAGAGAGGGAAAAAAAACCCTCCTCAATCTAATTAGTCAACAATCAATCCCAGAGCAAAGTGATGTAACACAGAGTGCAGCAATGAAAAGAAAAGGAGAGAAAATCAAAGCACAAGACAATTTACACTTTAATAATTCCCCTTTCATGCATGAATTATGACCACCGCAGTCAAGATTTTTCTCCTAATTTATTTCACTTTAGGCATAAAAAAAACTTTTTTTTTGATGCTCATTCTTCAAGTATTTTTCTTTCACATGTCCATTTGTATTTGAATTTTAAATTAAGAAATGCATGTATTTAACAGACCAATTAAGAAGATCAAATATAAAATAAAATCTAATTCTAATGCTGTTACAGGAGTGTATGCCATATTTCAACATATTCTAATACTGTTCGATGCAAAAATGCTAAAACTTTCTCCTAATTTCTCAGCATCTCCCCTCTCTTTCTACTCTTTTATTCCTCCCTCCTGTCCCGCCTAACAAGTGGTGAAATGGGACTACAGTGTTTGTCAGAGACGTCAGACGTCATCACAGCGGACACAGAAACTCATTTAACCCACTCATCTGCCTTTACAGCAACAGTCACACTCGAACTTGTAGATTTATCTGTTTATAATATTTTTAGATTGTGTTTTAAAGGTTAGATTTTTACAGTGTTTGTAGTTGTGACGTTTAAGTTGTGCGACCACAATGTAGTTCGTGTAGACTAACAATAGCTTTCTGCTTTAATTTATGCTTCTAAACACAAAAAAAGTGGTGTTCATCTGTGAAGATTATCATGCTGAACAAAACCATAAATCTCATAAACTTGTGTTCATCACAGAGCTTATTTTTGGCAATAATCAAAAATCCCATAAGGTTTTGGACGAGGGAACCAGCGCGATGTTTACTTTCTGGTTGGTCTACAAAAATACATCATCCCTTCACCACTTAATGGGTAACTATGGTATCAAAACCAGTGCATATACAGGAAAATGCCTTTTCAATATCTATCCACTGGAGTGACCACTACGCCTGAAAGGTTTCTGTTTAGCATGTGCAGACACACAGCACATGCTAACATCATGGTTTACATTAACGGAGGCCTCATACTTTGCCGTCCTTTGGTCAGCCTACAGTAGAATTGAGGACAAATCCATAAATCCTGTCTCTTCCTCATCTGCAGCCACTTTCATCTCCCCTTACCTTGTTTGCCCATCTACCTAAGCACACTCTATCAGCTGTAATGTAAAATGACAACATGTGGTTAAGATGAAAGCCTACCCGTCTCCGTCCCTCTTTGATGTTCTGATAAATTCTGCACTGATTGACAGCAACTCCAGGCTCTTTACACTCTGCACTCTCCTAGTATAGATCTGTGTACTCATCCTCTGGCTCTGCTTTTTGTTTCTTACAGCTTAAAGCATTAAACATGGAAACTTCTGACACACAAGACCTCGAAACAGACATAGATAGATAGAAAAACCATCGGCTACATTATGATTTCACAGATGATGAGCAGAAGAAAGATGCTGCAGCTGTGTGGCCATACTGTATTTGCCTTTAATGTCAAGAGAAACAGAGAGAGTGATTGAAACAGAGGCAGAAAGGAGAGGGAGTCCGCCAGTGAGAAGCAAGAATACTAATCACCACAATTGATTTTGTGCATCATTAAACAAGAACATCAGGCACATTTTAAGTGATACCATAAGGCTGACTGGAGATGAGTTTTTTTTCTCTCTGTGTGTGTGTGACCACATTAAGGAAAAATATGTGGAAAGAAACCCAAAAATTAAAAGACTTCAATCTCAACATAGATTTCTGCTCTGTTTGGCCCCATAGACAAAAAAAGACTCGGGCCATTTTGTCGGTGCTTTGCACATGACACAATGTGCTGCTGCCACTTTCCCACTTCTCTCCGTCTTTGATTATCCTGCCAGTGAGGTTTGCTCACATCATTCACAACAACAAAAAAAAAACCAAAAAGTTCAAACACACCAGGGAAAGTCTGAACAAAGCAGTGTGAAAATTCTGCATACAAGGGGGTCATTTCCCATGCAAATGCTTATTTCTTTCCCTCGCACATTTCCCACATTTGCCAGAAAAAACCTTAAATGGTTGGTTTCCATTAGTGCAACGATTAGATTCTTTTATCTAAGCACAATGAAGCCCTTATTGTGGCACATGAATAATATGCCCCTAATTAGTGTAGCTCATTCAAAAGCCTTGTTAGCCCTCATTAAAATGAGAGGTCAGACTCTAATCCTAATGATTTAATTGAATTAAATGCTCCAAGATTCAAATGTACCGATGCTGCGGTATACAGATGCTGAAGAAAGCACACACCCTGCTTTTAGAGGTATTGCTGTTTGGAAGGGAACATAGCCTACTCTTACTTTTATGTATGGTGATACACATATATATAATACAGTAGATAAATCGAGGCTATTGTGGTAAAGTTGAGTGGCAGCAGTGTATGTATCTCAGTATTGGTAGCTCTATTATTAAAGGAGAAACAGTGTAAGGATGCGAGTTGAATTTTTAGTTTTTAAATGTGTTCAATATGAGCTCTGACAGGATAACACGGAGTCGAGAACAGGAATACTCAACTTGTTTTGCTTGGGGGCCACTTTTGCAAAATGACGGGAGGCTAGGGGCCACTCGCAGCAGCTCCAAACATGTTTAGGACATTTCTAGAATTTGGAACATTTAGGGTGTTTCTAGGATTTTAGGACATTTCTATCATCACCACTGGTGCTTTTTTTGATAAACAAGCTCTATTTGAATGCTGTTTTATGCAGTTTGGTACCTTATGTTTACTAAAAGTACAAAAACAACTGCCAGTGTGAATCACTTTATCTTTAGTGTGAATTAAAAAATGGTTGGGGGGCCTCCCAGCACCCTATCGGGGGCCAGATTTGGCCTGTGGGCTGTAAATTGGGAAACACTGGTGTAGAACAAGCTTTAAATTTATGTTTTAAAAGGAGATATTCAAACAATCAACTACCCGGTGCAGGTGCATTGGAAAGTCATGTATCAAAGTATCTTGAGAAAAGAATATCCCGCACACTGCTCTTGCTCGGCATCATAATTTGTTGGTCATATTTATGATTCTGTCCCTCTGGACATTCATCAAGAGGATTTCTAATTACAGGTTAAAGTAATTAAAGAGGTCTAAAGGTTACCAAAGACAGGTTTTAGCCTGGTTTGTGAATCAATCACACAAAGATAGTGTCATCAACATAAAACTAGACAATGCAGTTGGAAAATAAACATAATTTACATTTAGAGTATAGAGCAGAGAGCCTGATATTGATCCTTGTTGGACACCTACCAACAGTCTGTGGACTTTAATTGAAGCAATCAGCAACTATAGTTTGAATTCTACCGAAAAGGATTGATTCAAATTTAGAGAAATTGAATAATCCACATCAGTTCATCCCTCCTTTAGAGCTGAAATGTCCTCATATGTTCCAGTGTGTTTCACCTTATCTCTTCACAAATATTCCAAAAGATGTTGAGTGAGGTTGGGGTCTGATGGGTCCTGAGGGAAAGCCTCATGTGCCCAAACAACTCTAAAGGAGAGATGGAGAGCAGCCGTAAAGTTCAGCTGAGTAAATGGTTTGGAAACTACAACTCTTCCATTAAGGCTGCTGTCTGTCAATCACCTTTTGACTGTACTTCTACCTAAAGCAGAGATGCCTGGCTCTCTATCTTGGATAAAGATGTCTTTCTGACTCAAATATATCTGCTTGATTCACTGTTCTACAAATGATGTGATCAGCTTAGGTCTATCATTTCAGGCTCTCAGGTGCTTCACTTATTGTAGCTCTTCAGTTTTTGTTTTGAACAGAGAAAAAAACATTTGAATGTTTTTTTTGTCTATTGAATAAATATGCTGACTTGAGAGTTCTGTAAATTGACTTACAACAATATTTACAGGTACTTTAATCCATACTTATTGCCATTTCCTGTCACTGTTCACAGATGCAGTCAGGCATCGTGCCATCTATACAAGACAATGATGCCCCCCCATAATTTCAAGGAAATGTGTAGCCAAATATGTGGAATATTTTGCTCCTTTTAAATAAGACACAAACATACAAAGCAAATATATAACCGTCCTAACAGAGGTCAAAACACGCATAGGACTTACGTAGTGAATATCAGGTATCACCACAGACATAACACAAAAACATATACAGCATGTAAACAAAGACATAGACAGATCCTCACACCAGATCACCAGGCAGAGGAGTCGAACAGAAGCATGTAGCTCCACTGCAGCAGCAGCAACAAACAACAACATCAACAACAAGAGCGCCACTAAAAGCCAACAAAGTCAATAGTCAAAGCCAAGCGGTCTCATACAAACACAAAGTGCGAAAGTGCTAAAAATCCATCACGTGACCAGTAAGCAGACAATGACAACAAAAGGTATGTCTGCAAACACTGAAAAAATAGATACAATAAATAAATGAATGGTGAAAGGAAGCACAGTGCATCAATATCTTTCGTTAAAAGCCTCACGGCTGCAATAATGTCCTGAACCTTTCCGTGGAGCACTTCGGCATTTGGAGCCGGCTGCTACTTATGAAGGCACTACGCAGGGGACGGTCGTCCCATGACAGGACTTTCCTAAGTTTCCTTCTTGTTCTCTGCTCTGTGAAGGACTCCAGGGAATCGGGAGTGAGGCCAATATTTGATCCCACCTTCTATAACTTATTGATCCTCAATATTAATGCTGCCACTGCAACAATAAAAAACTGCATAGACAATAACACTTGCTAAAATGCCTTGATAAAAAACAATCCTGACTGGGCCTTTTTCAGGATAACGTTCATGTTCTCGTTCCTGTCCAGCTTGCTGTCAACATGAACACCAAGGAATCTATCCGATATACTATAGGTCACAGTTGTTAAAATACCAAACAACTCACATTTTGTAACTGTGAGACATCTATTAATATTTGAATGAAGTATTTGGTGTGCCAACTATTTGACAAAATCCTTGCCAATCAGATATAATCCATTTCACAAAAGCATTTCTCGGGGATCTTATAATCCTCTTATGTATCACTTCTAAATAAGGCATTGTGGTAGAAGCATGAGCTGAATGAATAAATACTGTTTTAATACACATTGAAAGGAAACACTGAGGCACCATGGCACTGGGGCAAGGACACAGTCCTCCGTGCTTAAGGCTCGGGACAACGCTGTCAGCTCAAAGAGATACAAGGACAGACGATGGAGAACAGCCCGGTCCAAACAGCAGGGTTGAACACAGTGGTATATTTCAGAAGCAAAAAGCGGCAGTCGTGGCAAAGGGAAGGTGAGCCGCAGATACTGCAGACTGTTCTTTTATTGTTACGTCAAAGCACACCAGAATAAATATCTCACTCCTCTTTGTGTACTTTAGACAAAAAAAGAGTGACCTTTAGCTTCATGCTCTCTTTGCCCTGTTCTTCTTCTCTTGTTCTATCATATCTGATAGCAGAAGGACATCGCAGATGCCTGACAATAGTAATTGATAGTCAAGTCTTTGGAAGAGAAGTCTGTCCAAACTCTGAAAGGCTGTAAATTATCTGATCTGTCAGTTTTTGCAGGCGATAGCGATGAAGTTAATTTAAAAGCAGTGATAAGACAGTACAGTAGAAGGAGACTTTGTGCGGTGGGTGACAAAGTGAAAGTCCAACTTTTCCTCTCCCTTTACAAGTCATTGAGTTCAGTGTCACTGGTCATGCTGATTTCTGCTGACTCACAGTGTGCTGGCTTTAATGAACCCTATTGTTCTGTATTCTGTGAGCATTTTTGCTTGGAATAGTCTGTATGTACATCGCACTCAACTCCAAACAAAGGACAACTAGGAAAAATACATTTTAAGTTGATTCGACATTGAGTTTCACAGATCAAATAGTGTAATGGTTAAGTTTTAACTAAATGTGTGGAATCATGGGTAGATAGGCGGGTGTCTTAGGGTGAGTGCCCACGTATCATTTGTTTCTGGCAGAAAAGCGCTGACAGAGCCTTTCTGAGAACTTCAGAGATTTTCAGCTTTTTCAGCTAGAGGTGCTTGGAGCGGCTGCTCAAAAAAAGTCGCTGGGTGCAGTGCTTTTACTCTTTTCATTGGGAACTACTGAAAATAAATGTTTGCGTTCAGAAAGAAACAAAAACACTATATAGACACTTCAAGGACATAATTGGACTTGCAGTTTGAGCTAAATCGAGCTGTATTTTTCAAAGTTAGTCTTTTCGATAAACAGTGTTGTGTTGCTAACAATGGTAGAGTGTAGGAGGGGTCCGTGCTGGCAGTTGCATGTAGGTTTGTTGCAGGACAAAATACTTGCAACATACCATGAAGAGGACCTCTAATACTCATTTTTAGGTTCATACTTGGATTTGGGGTAGCTACTAGGACATATTTACATGCTTTAATGGTCAAAAAACTTTATTTTTCCTTTTTTATTTTTTTTTAACTTAATTAAATTTTCCACATATTGTCTGTGCTGGAACACTTTAAATCAACCTCTGTCTTAAATACTCAGCTTTAGCACCAGTCTCTTTTTTTCAATTCAATTCATACCCACATGATTTAACTCATTATTTATCATAATGGTAGCTTTTTCCTCTTGTTTTTTTTTGTAAAGAGGACCGTGGATGTGTCAGCCATCTTTTATGGTCAATAAGTGTATAGCTTTGCAGCTGGTATGGAGAGGAGGTATGATTACAGCAACCATTAAGTCAGGCATGTCAAACTGGTCCACAGGGGGGCCGGTGTGGCTGCAGGTTTTGTTTCCAACCAAGTAGCAGCACACCAGACTTGACTCATTTAATCAACTGATCTCCGTCTTCAGACAGTTGATTGGTCAAACTGTGTGCTCTTGGTTGGTTGGCACAAAAACCTGCAGCCACACCGGCCCCCCTGTGGACCAGTTTGACATGCCTGCATTAAGTCCTTCAGTGTACATATGGCATCTGAGAAGTGCACTAAGATAGACTCAAAAAAAAATCTGACCCCTGCTTACATTAGAGACTACTAACAGAATCATGTCCCATCTCATATTAGCAGTCAGCACTTAAAATTTTGGATACTAAATGGACTGCGTATAGATGGCACTTCTCAACCTGAGAAGGACAAAGTGCCTTCCAAAGCCTCTCATTCACCCACGCACGCACACGCTCTCACACATTACACTGATGGCAGCGGAGATGCCGTGCAAAGCGCTAGCCCGCTCATCAGGGACAATTTGAAGTTCAGTGTCTTACTCAAGGACACTTTGACATGTGGATGGGAGGAGCGGGGAATCAAAATGTCTCAGTCATAATTGGCACGACCAAATGAGGCCACTACTCAGGAAAATGCAATTTGTCATGTGAAGTGTTTTGCACTTTCTGCAGAGGAAAAATAACACATTTAAGTTTTTATCAATGATTTGATTGATGATTACTTTGACTATTTATTGATTGTAAACCAGACAATAAAGCCACTTTTTCAATTTCTAAAAGCATATACAACTGCTGGTATGGAGAGGAGGAGTGATTACAGCAACAAATAAGTCCTGCAAAGTTGTTTTTGTCTGGTCACTTGAATTGATAGTCTTTACAAATCTGTTGCGAGTACAAAATGAAGGCTATTACATCAACATGCTTAATATTTGAACCTTTTCAAAAGTTTCTTTTCTACTTTTGCAGTTGTGGCAAGACACGGTCAGCTTGAGTGGCGGTAAACATACCATGTTTTGATGTTCCAATAAATATCCAAAAGAAAATAGAAAAAGTCTGGTTATTATGAGTCTCAAAACAGGCTGCGTAAACACACGTTATCATCCATCAAGCTGCTATGATCCCACTATTGAAATGCAGCAGACAGTCAAGGTAAAATTAGAGTTGATGAGTCTTGTGGGGATAATAAACTAACATAAGAGTATTGGGATCAATACGTCCTCTAATGGCTCTTTTTTCCCACTATTTCACCTGTGCCGACTGCATGATTTTAATTCATCTTGCTTTTTTCTTCTCCCTCTCCAGATTCATCTTCGTTCTTTCTCTGCATTTCATTTGAATCCTTTTTTTTCCCCTTCTTCTCCGGCTTCAGCCGAGGATGACTCCCATCCAGAGAGAGCAGGGGATGATGAGTGCGCCTCGCCTAAGTGGCTGCAATCAATTGTGATTAGTGGCTGCCGCTACTTTTTGAGAGGAGCACATCAAAGTTTTTTTATTGGGTGTCAGAGTGGGTGAGACGGGGTGGGGCGGGGGTAATTACATTCTTTCAGAAAACCTCCTCCCCACTCTAGGTGAAGTCCAGGCTTTCAAATCACTGTGTAGTCAATACCTGAATCCAGAGTATGGGGACATTAAGCATTACTTCAGCGGCTGGTAAGACTCACGGGGGCTTTTCTCTCTCTTGCACGGCTAGTTGTAATCAAAGAACTGCCTGTTTTAATGTTTTATTTTGTATCGATGCATTGTTTCAAAGGTTTAAATTATCAGAGAGTCCTCTATCAATTTAATATGTTCTGCTTTTTGGAACTTTTTAATGAAATTATTTGTCAAACATAATGTTGATCTTCCCCAATATGTATATTTGTATCAATTCTATTTACTAAATTGTTTTTATTATACTCTTTTTTTTCTAAAAGGTGCATTTTATTATTACTTGTTGTAACTGTGGACTTTCTCACTGGAGATCATTTTGAAATCTAATCTTATCTCATTCAGTCTCATCTTTGTACAAAAATTTTGGTTACCTTCACCATGCTTTCCTTTAATCTAATGTTTATTTGAAGAAAAAAAACCTCACAGTAATATATACTTGAACAGGGTCTGCTTCTATTAAGGTTGGGCCTGTTTGAACATTTCAAACTGGTTTCTGGACTCTATTGAAATTTGATCTTCTTCATGTTGCCAGTGCTCAGTGCAGCAGTAAATTGCAAACAGCCTGTCAGAAACTTGAGACTGTGTTAGTCCATACATAAACATGACACTATGTTAATCATGTTGCCATTTTGCTTATTACTAATGCAATGAGAGTTGGATTAGCGCCTTGATGCCGTCAGCACAGGTTGCTGATGTAGGCTACTTTTTGATTTGCCAGAGCATGTCATAATGACAAATAAAGCTCAGCCAGTTTGCAAAAAAATCCAATCAGTTTAGGTTTGTACTCTAGACCAGACCGGAAAAATTTGAAATGGACTCAACTCCAGCTTTAATACCTATTCTGTAAATCCAATGATTTTCTTGTGCTGTCTGCCAAAGTGCAATGGTGCACAATTTTTCCTATCAATGCTCCAAGTGTTACCTTGGTCCCTTTCTATATCAAAGTGTCATTGAATTATTTTGATATTAACATTAATCAAATGAAGACTATTAGCCAACTCTGCCACTCAGTCCAGCTTTTAGTCTCTTTTAGCTCATTGCTTGATCTAAGAAAACTGTTTTCAGGCTAAGTGTTCACTATCTGCTCAGGAGTCAACAGCTAACTGGTTGAGGAAGTTCAAATCTTGCATCTTAAGAGCTGCAGATATTTGGGGTGCCCAATAGCTCAGTTGGTAGGCTCAGGCTATGTCTTCACCGCAACAGCCCTTTGCTGCATGTCATCCCCCCTCTCTCTCTCCCCCTTTCACACAATAAAACTGACCTATCAATAAAGGCAAAACGCCCGAAAAAAGAGCTGCTGATATTTTTTTCAGGAGACTTAAACTGCAGCAAAACTGATTGTGAATATCGGACTTGAATCTGTCGCTGACGAGAAACACAACTTCAAATAAGTGGCTGTACTGATGTGTGCTGGATGTCTACATAGGAACCAATAGGCAACCCTAACATGAGACATGATTTTTTTTATCAGGTCTCATTTTCTTAAAGGTTCTAAGCCAAAGTGCATGTCTCAACTATAAATCAAACTAAATTCATATTAAACTCATATTAAAAGTAGAAACAGGCACATTTCTTTGCTTTAACTTATCATTATGAAGTAAATGTTTATTGCACAGTGCAGTGGCTATAATGAAGGCATCATCTGCATTTACATTAGTTCCACATAAGCCTCGCTCTCACTTTTCTGTCTGCCACTGTTATATGCTTTCTGGGAACATGAAGGCTCACTTTATAGCACAAAGGAAGCACGTCAACCATTGCACAACCAAAACAGGGTGAGGATAGTGCTTTGTTTTTTCTGGTATCTATCAGTAGCTATTTCCATTTACCAAAGGGTATGAATTTAAGTTCTTTGCAGTAACTGTCCCCAGTAGTGGAGAGGGTGGACAGTTGAACCACTGAAGTAAATGTGGAAACTACCCCAAAGAAAAAGAGAAGAGCCCCATTGCTACAGTAGGTTCTGAGGAAAAACGAAAGGGCTCCGATTATCTTTGCGACATCGGCAGCAATAATGATACCACTTGGAAACTCTAGTGAGGGAAAAGTTAAAGTTGTCTGTTTCCACTTGAAGACAGATGCACAACAAGAAGAGCTGCTTGAAAAACTCAAAGCCAAGAGAGAGTTGAAAGGCTTGTCTATCTCATCCAGCCTGTTCCAGTTGAACTCCCTCCTGCTGTTTCCACTTGACATTAACATGCCAGACCCCTTTTAAGTGTGGGGATGATCTAACAGTTAGTTCTTGTTAAAGATCCTGGTTTTAACTCTTGCTATGAGTCATAATACGACACTGAGGCCAGTGTGTGGTATTTTTCGCTTCACGAGTGTAGAAAACAGCATGTTTGATTGTTGCGGATACACAGTGAGACACTGCTGCCTATTTGTGATTCAACATTCATTGTGCTTGTGCTCTAAAACCACCATGGCACTTCAATCACTCTTAGGTTACTATTCATACCCAATGGGCCAATTTTTGTACCATCCACTTAATCTTGAACCTGATCTGTTTTTTAGATGTCTTTTTTTTATGTATTGGAGATTACGCCCTAAAAGTTAATTTAACACATCTTTAAACATAAATGATGTAAACTGATGATGGATTTTGATATAAATGTGAGTTTTGATTTCGAGAATCTTTTCTATTTTGTAATATGGCCTTGACGTCACAGTTTTTTTCTATGTAATTTATTTATTTGCTGATTCTCAGTAGTTTTACCACCCTTTGTGGTTCAGATGGTTAACCACATCTGCCACCATAGAGCTTGTCATGCTTATTGGTATGCATTATGTATGAATATAAGGTGTGGTTTCATCTTTTAAAGGATTTAACCTCAAGCAGGATCGAAATGTTTGGAATAAATTTGTGTGACATAGAGAAAGCGGCGTGGCTTTTTCCTCTTCTGTTTTTTGATAGCCTTGCACCTTTGTACCAGTCTTGATTCAAAATTCTGAAGAGTACCTAAAGTTCAAGTGTGTTTTTCAATTTAAGTAACGTCAATAATGGCAGTAGCCTCAATTGCTACTAAATCTATTCATCGAACAAAATAGTCTGGTGAAATTTAGTCTCTTTGCTCGGTCTAACTGTGTCCTTTCATACATGAAGGTCCAGGGACTACGAACGGATTTATATAAGGTTAATATTTTATTGTGCACTGTCCCTGTCTAAATAGAATTACATTACATATACACAGCGTACATATAAACGTTGTCTCCCTCCAGGCTGTCTCATTAAGCTGATTTCACATAAGCCTTTTACTCTGAACCTTGACCTTCAGTGGACAGATCACCCACTGCTTCAGAAGCTGCAATCTTCTGCTCCTCCACAGGAGAACAAGGGCACAGGTTGTGTGTGTACTTGATCTGTTTACACAACCGGCCCTGTATCTGTGTATTTGAAGAGGATACTTCAGTCGCAAGTTTGTGTCTGTGCTCTCAATAGCATGTTCAGGAAAACTGAGGTAACTAGTGTAAACTAAGCCTTTGACCATGTCAAGATTTTTTGCTAAAATGTAGAATTGTTTGTTACAGTCCAATCATTTCACCTTTGTATGAGTTCAACATTTTTTCTTTTGAGGCAAAGACATATGAGATCTCTTTACAGCCTCTAGTATAAAGGCTGCAGTATAAATACAGGTTTTTGCATCTTTGTTCATCAATCTCATTCATGCTACAAGGCCAACCAGTTTTACTCTTATGTGAAGATGGTGAAGAATGACAGAGAAATGGCAGAGTTAAAAAAATTAGGAATTCAAAACATTCAGCCACTGGGGAAAAGTCATTAATAAGGAACTGAGTATTGTCAAATATATCATTACCTTACCATACCTTATTATTACCTTACCTTACTAACATAACATTAGCTGTTGTGGGGTGAATTGCATTTTAATTGAATGAGAAAAATGTATGTTTATTGACAACATCTGGCAGTTTGAGCTACAACATAGCAGCTGTGTGTTTACTACTTCTAGCGCAACAGTATCACCTCATATTTAACAGGTCATTTTGCCATGGAAACATCAGCATATGGACAAACTCTGGTTAACACATCAATCTTCTGAATGTCATCAGCTAAACAGCTGATTAAAATCACCTTAACTGAAAAAAGGTGCTCACAGAATGCATCAGAGCTACTTTAAATGACACGAAGTATATCAACAAGATGACCAATAGTCAAGTTACTCTGCAGCTAGTTTCAAAGCCCCGCTTCCTTTCTGTCTCTTTACTCTCTCTTGCTCTTCATCTCACACTCACAAATATAATCCACCACTGTGGATTCAGACGGAGATGGCAGATGTGATATTTCGAAGGGGGCAATGTTGTTTGGAGGCTGCCTGGTGGATGCCATGTCATAATGAAGCAGTGCAGCTGTGGCGAAGATGCCTGGGAGGGATCACAGGAGATCAAGGAGCCCCCCCGTCAAAGAAGAACACCTTGCCCTTGACAGCCAGCTTGTGGGAGTCGGCTCACTGCAGTTTGGCACAACAGCAGATAAATACTGAGCTCGGTGTGGCGTACGCAGCGAGGCTCTCTGCGAGCGTGCCCTTGTATAGTATGTAGAAGGTGTGTTTATAAGACGGTGAACATAACTAAGGAGGGGTGGTGAGTGTGAAGGCGGGCCTGACAGTCACCTCACAGGGGGCCGAGGAGTCTCAGGTGGATCAGAATGTAGAAAGTGTTGAGTACGTGTACTGTATGTTTATGCACATGCCAAAAGTCTTACCTCAAGAAAAAGCTCAAAATATATTTTAAAAATTGTGGTAAAACAGCAGCAAACAACATTATAGCATTAAAGCAAACTGTGTGTGAACTGTGTCAAAAAAGGGTTGGAAATGAACACCAACTTGGAGTAAAACTTCTCTGTACATACACAAACATCCCAGCAGTCCTGAGGATTAGTGGTAAAAACAGCTATCAAAAGCTAAAATAACAGTTTAACTCCAGTTCGGTGCTAAAGCTACTTTGTTTTTTTTGTGCAAAGAATAAAATCATATTTGTCACTTGTCTACCTTTCTCAGGTAATTAACCAGTCTAGGCAAAAAGCACTGTTGGAGTTTGCTGGATCGATGGCAGTTTTTCTGAAAGGGATTTCAGTTTCTAAAAAAAATAACACATTTTCCCACAAATTCAAATAAAAAGTAAAATCTCATCCTGTTCTGAAATATATCAATACTCATGAAACTCTCTACTCAAAGTCATGCTATCAAACATGCACGGTTGAAATGCCCGAAACCGTCTCCTGAAATGTATTTTTGCTGTTTTGATTTGCCAGCTAGGAAACATAATTGATGCCTGGATCACATTCACAAGCGTCACGTGTTTTCTAATCCGTAAATGGAACTACTTTGTCCCATGTGTTCTTTGGCTTGGTCTGCTAAAACCTTTGGTTAAGGTTAGGGTCTTATTGTGGTTTTGTTAAAGGGGGTAAGGGTTAACCTTCATCCTAAAACCACAATCTTTCCCCAGCTACACCAAGTGCTTTGAGTGCCTTAACATAAACATTTATCATGCTGCAGTTGCAAGGAGCACATAAGGGCTCGAATCATCAGTCGGAAACCCTCAGCAGTCATTAATTCTGTGTAGTGTACTTTTGGGGACGTTTTGTAGCACAGATTTTGCTGCAGAGTGAGTGCTCCTGACTTTCATGCTATTCTTTGCAGCTGCAGTCATGCAGATAGCGGCACAGAGGGGGAGGGTGACTGCACCGCAGCTAACAGCTGCAGGTAAGTTCATAAGATACAGTCTCTGGCTTTTGTTGATGAATAGTGTCGGCAAAAAATGTTGCGCATTTGTGATCAGTCGTTAACGCTGTTAGCTGGTTTCCTCTTGTGTGGATGCTGTTGTCACACTGGATCCCAATCAAACTGTAACACTTTAAAAGGAAAATAAAAAGAATCATTGCATGTTTGTATTGAACAGCCAAATCCGATTGGACTGTCATAATTGGGTTGGGTACAGCCCTAGAGCACATACTAGACCAATATAAAATATTTTAGGAGACTGGGTTGGTGTCTTAAACAGCTTGCTGAGAGCTATACAGACTACACAAATGTAACGTTATTAATGAATGACAACAAACCTCTGTACATGTTGAATTTACAGCATAATACTGTTATATAGGTACAGAGGTCAATATGTTACATTTGACACTCTGCACTCAGGAGCTTTAAAGGCATAATTAAAGAAACCAAAACCTGGCAAGACAGAACAGAACAGAGCATGTCCAGCTCAACACAGCTAATTAAAGCTGTGACATGATAATTGGGCAGGATAAGAATAAACATAATAGGTCATTAAATGTTTAGGGATATGAGCTGTTTTTATTCAAGCAGACATGCTGAAAGCGAAACATGTTTGGTAGATTGTATTAACCTCATTCGGTATTAATCCTGCCGCAGACATGTGGGTCAAACTTAATGCAGCTGCCTGGAAGTACAAGTAAAGTCAAGGAATATTAATCAATGTTACGCTGCCTTCCTGCCGCCTGCGATCACATGATTTGGTTGAACACGTTTTACGATGTTTGTCTTAATTTATCAGCTTTGTCTCAAAACCGCAGCTTGACTTAATTTTTACCGAATGTAAATGATGTGTCAAATGTCTGTCTAATTTTATGACTGCCTGCAAAATGAACCAACGAAACTGACATAAATAAATGCCTCACTTGGATTGATTTCCATGTCATCTGATCACATCAAAAGGCTTCAGACTATAATTACACACATACCATATCAATCACATAAAGACATGGCAGTGCTGGATGATTCCTCCCGTGCAGGAGAGCTACTTTCTCCTCTGACAGCCTCATAATAACCCGTTAGATGCTCAACTAAGGACTAAACTAAGTTTTTCTTTTAACATTAAGATTGTGTTATCCTTTTGCTGTATATGTCACAAAGTATTACAGTTCTCTCAATATACTTGGATTATAAATAATGCCTGTGTATGGTCACCCTGACAGCATGAGTCTTTATTGTGAAGTTGAACATGTTTTGTTCTGAAAGCTTTCTCAGCTCTAATGCTGCATTCATGCCATGGCGGCAACATGGGAGACACGAGAAAACCTCTTGTTTAACGACTTGGGAGCAATCAGACATTATTTAAAGATGATTAGCTAGCTCTGTAGTCACACCAGAGAGCTAATTAAGCCTTAACTGCCTACATTTTTAATTATGTTACATTTTTGTAGTGGAATGAACCCTGACCCTGTGTTCTGGCATTGGCAGCCAAAATGCTGAACAAGCAACTACAAATCAAAACTACTTACGGGAAACAAGGCCAAACAATAACATCACAACAATAGTCCCATCAGCCTGTTAAGTTCATGTTGGTATCTCTTTTTCATTCCGCAGCAAAATGCCGTTTGAAATATGAAGAGGACAAAATTCAAAATGAAATTGAAAACTGGCTGCTTTAGTGATGGACTTGCATGCATATTAATGGCTGTTTTCCTCCAGCCAGAACAAAATCAGTTTCATTTAAAAGCACACTTAAGTACACAAGAACACCCCTTAATAAAAGATGAAAGAACACATGACAGTAATGTACATCGTAATGGTGCATGATACTCACGTCTCATGTCTCTGAAGTAAATCGTCTGTCTGTTGGGGTTGAGCAGCTGGATAACGGAGTCATCGTTGTTCTTCACCCGGCAGCTGATGATCGCCATCTCGCCTTCCACCACCGACACATTGTCTGTCACCAGGTTCTGACTCACCACTGGACAGGACAAAGAAAGAGACACAGATCAGCACAGGTGTATTGATAAATCTGGTTTTCCCACACATTAATATATCTGTGGCAGCCCGCCACGTTTAAAACATGGATGGATGGATGGACAGAACGATAGATAGATTCAGTCATTGCTCCAATCTCATGGAAAACAGAGCCTAATCTGGACACAGATGGAGCAGTAGAATGCCAGGTAGATTGAAAGCGAAACTTAAACAATTTATTCTGCGGGGTCTAAAAGTCTGCATTCATTTGCAGCAACTGCTCCGCCCATCCATTGATCTAAACTGATCAGCTCTGAACGGATCAACAGATCAATTATCCACCCCGTGAGTGACAAACTACTGCTGAGGAAAAAGAACTCATAGAGGGCTCTGCCTGCACTGCATTTATGGACTCTCAAAAACCCTTGAATTTAGAAAGGGAATACAGATTGATACAAACAGACACACAAGCATTTAAAAAAAGAAAAAGAAAAAACTAAACAAAAAGAAGAAGAGCAAAGTAAGGGAAACCAACGGCAATTACAATTCTAAGAACAGCAAGCTTTTTTTTGCCCAAGACCTACGTGTTTCGGCAAAAGTCTTTTTGAACAATCAAGATTTTGCTTAATTAATCTACCATATCATAGGGGCTGGCTTCAGCCATCCAACATTTTCTGGTATTTTAAGACAGCTCAGCTTAGATCAACCTTTCTCTCTGACCCTTCCAATCTACCACAGGTCCAGAAGATAAAGACAGTGCCAGAGGACTGACTCTTGATACAAATCTTTACCCTGACACTCTCAGAAGGCTTAAGCAGAACACAGCTAATCCATTTGTTAAAACCACAACGACACCTCGGTATGAATCACAAGATATGTTTAGGAAACCACCAGGGTTATCACAGTTTTCTCCCATTTGGGGTAACACATTATTTACACCAGGTGAGTCAGACTCCAGATCCAGGCCCTGGGCTCAGAAGGGATTAAAAGAAGATCTTAGACCTTTGTAGAGATAACATCCCCATGTCCTTTGAAAATGTTAAAGATAAACTTGGGATCCCTCAAGATCATTTGTTCAAATGTTTTCGTATACCGGATTTGATTTGCTCTAGGATTCAGCTATAGTAACACCCTCCTTTATGCATTATTGAAGAACTAGCAAAGAAAATATGTCAATAATATACAGAAAATTAGTGAATGCATCTGCAGAATTGTCAAATGTTAAAATAATGACATGGATAGTGGGTAAAGCACAAACATGATCTATTAAGAGCAGATTTAAATTGATCCAATACAATTGGCTTTTGAAGAATGTATGTGTATTTCTGTCTCCATGCAAGCAAGTAATATAAATCAAATCAGGACCAAACAAAGAGATGCTGCAAAAGATTGTGGGGGGACAATCATTTCTGTTGGGCCACTTTCAAATGTGACAGTTTTGTTAAATGACTGCGCACAACATCAACAAATTCAGAACAACACATAACAAGGTAGAGCACTTAGTCAATGGGGACAGATATCTCCAAAGAAAATTAATGGATATTGATAGGACAATGTTTCTCAATCTGTCAGTCGGGTGCCCCAAGGGGTCGCAAGATAAATGCAAGACATCATGAGATGATTAACAGAGTAGAAAAGATATATAAAACACTACACAAAAGGATATTTACTTTTTCATATATTTCTCTACTCATGCTTTTACTAGTGAATGGAAGGATCATTTTACTCTTTCTGAGCATTAAAATGATTAAAATAGAATAAAGGAAATTAGGTCAGAAGCTACAGACATGCAACAATAGATCACAAGCACTGCAGACAATGCTCGAGGGCACTCGAGTAAAGTCAGTGAATTCAATAAGCTTTGTGAATGTTGTGGCTTTCAAACTTTGCTTCTTATGCGCAATATAAAGAACAGTAGTCCTCTAAATCTCCTTTCTTGAGTAAGTGTTATGGTGTAATATAACATTTAATGAGTGGCAACATGCAGCAGGTGGCGGACCAAAGCCCTTTAATGCGTGTCCACGGGAATAAATTGAACTGAGCGACCAGAGAAACTCAACAAGCCTGTGGGCTGAGAAAAATTGGTCACGGCCGTCATCGGTCATCAGCCGCAACTTAGATTGCTACACTTCCTTGTTTCACAAACAATATCTTTGGCTGAAGAATGAAAAATGGATTCTTTGTAGCTCTGTGCTATTTTGATTTGAAAAACTACAGTAATAACATCTCAGACTTTGCTTTGGGGTTGCATCCATTGTTGAGGCTGAAGCTAAGTCTTGAGTGGCTTTGGTTTATTTTAAATGATTGCTTCAAAAACAGCACCTGGCAGCTCACCAGCAGTCGCTGCTAGTTATGTCAGTCCCCAGTGCAATATCTCTATGGTGAGACTGGCACGCACACACACATGCTCTAGGCTAGATGGACATGGAAAAAGACAGACAGTCAAAGTGAAAAATGAAATCACCAATTTAGGATATCAACTAAATATGTTCAGTAACTAAGAAACAATAACACCTAACACATCAGACCACAATACTGGAAAAAAGGTGCAGATGGTAACACTGTAGGTGTGCACTAATGTGACTGTCCAGCAAATCGTTCACATCTTATGAAAAATACACTTAGCAGCAAATTACATTCGACTGGCAGAGGAGTCAATGCGAAACACAGAATCACGTATTGAGTAAGTATTAACATCTACTTAAAAGTCTTTCCTTGACTCTGCCGATACACACGTCAGACTTAAGGTAGGAAAAAATCAAACTGAGCATCTGCTTGTGCTTTTTCACAACCTCTGTGATGTCCAAAGGATTAGGTATGTCAGCAAGCTTGTTACAGATTTTATCAAACTACTGTAGGCAAGACAAGAAAAAAAAAAAATATATATATATATATATGGATATGTGCTCGTCTTTCCATCAGGGCCTTGTGTGGCGTACCAGACACAGAATTACACTATGACACACTGTCAGAATGGACCATTTTCAGCCTTAACTGCGTAATCTGAGACCTGCACTGAAAACCCAGTCCTGACATCTGATGCTCTCAGCAGATTCAGCCTCTGACGTTACCTGGTCTCACAGAAGTACGTGGAATGACCACAACCTCTTAACAACACATTAGGTGGAAGTAGCATGTAATGTGTTGAAATCACGTGGAAAACATTACAGATACAGAGTCCATTAGGATCCTTTGTTGTGGTGGACATATGAATTCCCTGATTCAACTACGTCCCATAATGGGAGGTGGTTTATGTTATAACCCTATAGGCAGTCCTATGTGTGAAATATGAGGAAGAGTTCTGTTTGATGGACAGGTCAAAAAACAGCGGACTATCATCCAGGAGACCGCAGTTTGTGTCCCGTATGAACACAAGTCAACCCAGACTTCTTTTTACATAATGTACTTATGTTCTTTACTGTGACATACTTCTGTCATTTCACATCATACTTACATCAGGTACGTAACAAGTGTAGTCAACTTTTGCAATCTTCTTTTTCAACAAAACTCTGTGCAAATTATGGACATTTAAAGGGGCCCTTTATGTCTCAGCAACGATGCACTTTATAGATTTTAATTATAAATGCTTAAATTTTAAGTTTTTGAACCATAACTTTTAGCTAATTTTCATTCTATTTTTTGTTGCCTTGCACCGACTTGCACTGTGGTCTTTTAGGGTAAATGTTTTTTTTTCTTTTATGTACAGTAGTGCATGATGAAAATGACAATAAAGAAATCTGATTTTATTTTTAAACATAACCAAGTAGTTTTGGGGCCTAAACCCAACTGTCCTGCCACCATGTAATTTCAATACAATACGTGTCACCACCACATAATTCTTATGGTTATTTTTACAAATTTCTGTGAGATCACATTGTCTGCTGTCCAACGTTGCTTTTGATCAGTTTCAGTTTCAGTTTCCACCCGACTAAAGTGACAACTATTAAAAACAGACTTACTCTAGAAAACACCAGATCATAAAGAGGCTAATGTTTTGCCAAGCTTGCAATTGAGGTTGAGAGAAAACTTACGGATAAAGTGTAATTCCCCCTTCGACTTTCCACCTACATAGCTACAAAAATAGCATCACAAAAGGCATCTTCTCAGAGAGGCTTAAAGGACCAACTCAGAGGTTTTTTTTTTTGGGGGGGTTGGGTTTGAAGCAAAAGAATCTAAAAGAATGCAGGAAACATCAACTGCTAATTTACATGCCTTAGTTGTCAAGCACCTCTAAATATCCCTGCCATTTAGGAGACAAGGAGGATGAGGTGGGAAGACAGAAATTGCATCCTCTGATGCTGACAGATAAGGATAGACAGCTTAACAAACGAGATTCAAATGAGCATCCCTTGGTGGCCCAAACACAGCCCTAAATAAATGAACCACGCTGTCTTTAATATTCAGAACTGAACCTCATATTCTTTCAAACATGTGCAGAGGTGGGCGGCAGGGTGGGCATCTGGTTATGATAATACGCTAACATACTACAAAATGCATTTCAAGACATCCGCTGAAGGTTACAAGGCAGCAGCAGGGTGCTGCAAGGTGTCTGCTAAGTTGTGTTTAAAGCCAGTGGAGGTAGTGCGAAGGACTTCAAACGGCGGCTGCCTTGTCAGCTGCTTAATTGTTCCTGTTGTGCTAAATAAACAACTCTGACACGCTGGAAGATGGTACGGGGAGGCGATGGGCTTTACACTAATTAATGGCCAACAACAACCATGTGCCGCGGCCACCTAGGACACTGTCAGAGGTGCTACAGAAAAAGCACTTCTGACATGGTGGTGGTAGAAGGCTGTTTAAAGCTGCAACATGAAGCTTTTTTAACATTTCAAAAAGTGTTTTTGGCATGAATGTCTTGAGGGGAAGGTGGGTCAAAGTGCCACTTTGAAAAACAAAGGGGAAAAAAAACAAGGGCCAAAGCCTGTAATTGGAACAGTTTGTTATTGGGCAACCTTTCATAGAATAACCTGCTGTCTATTAAATATGACCTATGGGTACCATCACAAAGACTTTGTCCCTTAAAGGACCATACCAATAGTTCTACGTGATTAAGTCCATTTACTACAATCACATACACTCAATGGCAGAGCTAAACTTTTTGAAAACTATGCTGCTCAGTATTTTTGTAAAACTTAATGTGTTATTGTTACAATGTCACCATCCATAAATTTGAACTTCTATATCTTCATTATTGATTTATTAATTCATATATTATTGAAGCTTGCTTACATTACATAATCCATCTAAATGAACAAAGTCTACATTCATTTTTGTCAAAGATGCATTTTTATATTATGAGCTAATTTTTTAAACCAACAACGATAAAATCTCTGTCGGCTTAAGGCTTATCTATACTTAATGTTAGATGTGTATACAGACATGGATGAAGCCTCCTGCATTTATTTAATTTGTATTCCTGCACGTTTGCTGAAAGTTTATGGAAAAGGACAAAGCTGAGCAGTACCACAGGAGATGGTTTTAGAGATAGTTTAAGCAAGACAAAACCGTAGGACATGGCAAAGACATTTTAACAACTGTGGAATGGAACAAATCGGTAATATAGTGAAACAAATTCTCTGTCTTCATGTGATGTATTTACTGGGCTCGAAGACCACATTTCAAAAAACCTCCTCCACAGTCACCTTGTTAGCTGTTGTCACAAACTTTTGGCTCTGTTCTCTTGTGTCATTCAGTGGATGTGTGTATGCCAACTCAAAGGAAGCATGGAGGTTTGAGAGCAGTGATGATTGCTTTTGAAATGAATGTATCTATTCTTACATGTAAAGGGAGTATAAATGGGCCTTAAATGCTGGAAATCATTCTTTTTGAGGAATATAACTTTGGTACACTTCTTCAACTTCAGTAACAATGTGGGTGTTGTGCAATTATTGGTAATTAGGATTTTTTTTCAACTGTTATTTTGCATGCAGACTGACAAGTATAAGAGTAAATTAATTTGACCATAATTGATTGTGATCAAATAATTTGAGCTGTTTATGGTCTTTATCTACACATCTAAGCCCAAAATTAGTCAGATGATTCCTTCTATTTAAAGTATAGTAGAGTTATTTGAAAAATAAAGTAAACTTGCCTTTCTGCATTAGGACTTTATTCTAGTTGCAAACATTTATCACTTAATAAATGGTAAAGAACACAATATGATATTTTTTTTACATCACCAGTCATGCATTTGTGCCAAATTCAGCAATTTGCACATGAACATGATGTATGGATCATGACCTGCTGTTAAACTGGGTTGCGATGCTCGTAGTGGGGCTTCTGATAATGCAGTAAAGAAGGCGTCACAGAAAGAGAGGAGAAACGATTTCCATTAAAAGGTGCCCCACTGACTTTTGGACCGCTAATGGCACTATGGAGAAATGTTTTGATCCTTGTTTTGTTTTAATCTCATCTCCTTGCTAGCATGTATACAAGGACAAGCGGCATATTTAGACAAGGAGACCACACAGGGCACCTTCAGGGATCTAATATAATGTTATTAACACATTCACCACATAGCCAACTGTCACAACTATGATCTTGTAAGTATATTTTTCAAAATAAAGGCAGAATAGTTCCATGTGATCACAGAATAAATACTTCATGAGCACCAGAAAACTGACAAAACAGCCATACACATGGCCTTTGTAATATCCACGGCGGAGCTCGGGGTTGGTGTTTTTGAATGCAAGTTGCTGAATAGTCTGTGTGCTTCTTTAATACCTGCTGAGGCTTTATGGAAACTGCTTATAAGCCTTTTCATGAGAGACAGCTCATCGAGACGTGACAAGTGTTGGAGCATCAAGTTAACCAACTGAGGGCCAGGAGGACGGGACTAACAACGCACTACCTTCAAACAAAACACTCACGTCGAACCTTTCAGTGAGACACATTTAGTTACAGCTGACAGTCCCGCACATCAGTATGAAAACAGTAGAAGATAAAGTCGCGTAACTGAAACAGACATTATGATAATGACACATCGGAGACGGTGGGAGTAATATATAATTGCCAGTCTGAGCTGCACTTAATGCATTTCTCACAAATGTTTAAATATATCACTTAATTTGCCTTTTTCCATTACAAATGAGCTTGTGCGTTCAAACACAAATACAAAGGCACTGTCACCATGCATTTACCCACTGGACAGATGAAAAGACGAACTGCAGACTCACAGATAAATGCTGAGAAAAGCAGAATATCCAGTATGTCAGTGCCAAGCAGTCAGAGGCACTATGAAGAAGTTAGCAGGCACATGTCTGGCTTTGTCACTCATTCAGCAAAGCTTTGAAGTGCACATCTTTCCAATCTCCCAAGCAATATACTGCCTGGAAGGTGGAGATGCTACGATAATCTGCATCAATCTAGACAACGGTATAGCTGAGAAATGGAATAAATCACTGCAACTTGGCCTCCTATTCTCAGGCTACACAGGCAAGCATCAGCAGCTGCTGGGAAACATTATATCATTATGGGATAGGTTAACTGCTGAAGAGCTATTGTTCACCGACACTGACGAAATATGGTTTAAATTCCTGTATTTCAAAGCAAATTATACATGAAATTCTACCTCCAAAAGCTACTGGTGTTTACTCATTTCGTAAAAACATGCAAAAGTACATATGAGTAAATGCTAGGGAACATTTATTAGTGTTATCATAAAAATCCAGTTCTTTATATCTATTGATACAGAATATTTGACCAAACCCTGGTACCAGCTGCTTCTCCTTGCTCTCTCTTATTTTTAATGTTTACTTCTGTCATTCTGCTGTTCTCTGTTTGTAATCAAAGGGATGTCATTGTTTTTTCGTAGTAAGAAAATCCAGTGTCACAGCTTTATTTATTATTATATTTTAATTAATATTTTTCTAAAGATTATTTTTTTGGTTTTATTACACAAAGGACAGCTTAAGCATGAAAGGGAGAGAGAGAGGGGGCAACATGCAAAGGACTGTGTGTTTGTGTCAAACCTGCGGCTGCTGGTTGCGACAGAATAAAGTGAATATTTTGCAGTGTAATGTTGTACAGCCATTTCAAGACGTTTCATACTTTCACAAATGCAAACAGATTTGGTCAAAATTGTCAAAGTTAACTTTGAGGTTTTAGCCAGATCGTGCACCTCTGGTGTTTCCAACATTTTTTCACTAACATATTTGGCCTGTGGCACTGAAGAGGGGGCTGGATATCAGCCCTCGGCCATCCATGTCAAAAAGTCGAAGCAGCCAATCCTAGATTAAAGTTGTCAGACAATGACACTCCGCAGCGCACCGTACAAAGCTAGCCTCAGGCCCACAATTCACCAAGGCTGCAGTGGAAGGAAAAAAAGCGCCATGTTCCATTGTCCTAGGCTAACAGCTGCATGTTTCCATTTGATTGAATAAGAAATGTATGCATAATAAGTCAGGTCACACAGGTGGCCACCATGACAGTGAGAAAGATTTCATCAGGAAATCAAACAAACTGTCAGGCTGATACCAATTTTATTTGTAGATATTATTTTCTAAATAACAAATCACTTGTCCACAGGATTGAAGGATAAAAGGCTTGCTGAAAATATTAAATATTCATTCGGGCATCAGTCTGTCAATGTATTTCTTTTCCCACCCTGCCTCTCCCTGTGGTGTTATTAGTAGTAATAGCACTAGTATTGCATTTTTTATAAGTTCTACTGTTAGACATACATTTATTCATACTTCGTCTCAATCAGAAACATGATGCAACATACAGCAATCTTATACAGTATGGTACATTTTCCTAATTTATGTACTTAACAATTGGGTGCCGTTTTGCTCTCTGCACTGCTTGTGATCACCAAAACCAATCCAGAGATATTAATTTCCCTTTGACATTTCGAGGAACATGTGTATCTGAGAGCGTGCTTAGTGAACAGCATACAATCATTTTCTCTTTTTTTTTGTTGGTGTGGCTCCTGCTGATAAAATAGCAGATCTTTTGTGCACTGGGCCTGAGCCCTTAAATGTGTGTGTGTGTGTGTGTGTGTGTGTGTGTGTGTGTGTGAGACAGACAGAATGTAAGAGGGACTGCGTTTGTGTTTTGCCACTGTCTGATTGCAGGCAGTCCTGTCTGATCTCATGTTTTCACAGATGTGTGCAAGCAGCATTGATTTCTGATTAATCTTTATGAACAAGCGTATGAGTGAAGCATTATTACATATCAGAGCATGCTTTTCCATAATAATGGTTGCAGGCCACACAATGTACTTACGTGGTTGATATGTATGAGGAAGCATGGAAAGATTGTACTTGCATTGCGGTCCCTTTTACATAATTTTTGGTAAAACCAGAAGGAAAGAAAAAAGGAAAAACTGTCTTTGAACTGTTAATTTCTGTATTTTTCTGTTTGTCCACAAAATTAATGAAAGTTTCGCAGCTAAGCAACAGCTGCGCACTGCCTGAGCAGCGCAGCTCACATGGGCAGTGCGGCTGCTCTAATATGTTAACATGGGTGCCGAAATAAAAAAAACAAGAGGCTCCGTGATGCACACACTGCTCACACGTGCAGTGTGGCGCAGGCATAAGATGAAAGGAGCCTGTCATTTTAACCACGATCTCTGAGAACATCAACCTTCAACCAGGCTGCTTGCCATGTGAATGCCGTGTTAGTACAGCCGACTGACAGCTAGAGGCAGCCAGGAAAAGGTCAAGATCCTTGTATGGCCTGACCACTTCAAACAGTGGAATCCCTCTGGGTGAGGATTTGAAGGAGGCAGCGCAGTTAATCTGTGTGTCAGAGCGAAGCTCCAAGATATGACATACAGAATTTGTTGGAGATGATCCCATTGCTCAGTTTGGTGATCAGACTCCACAATTGTACCTTAAGTTAACTCCTTAGCCTCTTATACAGAGGCAACATAGCATGCTGGTACTGTTTCAGGGTGACCAGTCTGGTTAAAAAAAAATGTCATTTTTAAAAGTGGTGTACATTTTATATGTTGCTATAAAAATAAAAATCCAGTCTAGAGAGAGGTCACTCCTCTTACAGCACCTTTGTGTGTGCCAAAGGTGCGCATAACATTCACAGCTGTAGAAATCAGCACAGCGTTTTATCTGTTTCCCATCACTTTTCACTGCTTTCACCTGTTAAAGATTTATATGTGATGCTGAGTAACTACAGAGGTGCTCACAAATTTGTATTGTTCCATTATTGATGTTTTGTGTACCTTTTAATGTGTTTTACTGAGCAGTGAATGGCTTTATAGGGCCCTGGTGGGTGGCACATTACAATGGATCATACGATGACTGCTTAGCATTTTGTCATTAAGTGAAAATAAACAGCTGCAGTTTTTTAAAATCATAATCCTGAGTGGAGTAAATTAATCCTTACAACAATGGAGCCATTACAGAGGTGATTGAATTTTTTCACATTGGCATGGCCTTGAAGTTTTAAAGGGTTTGTTGTATGGTGTGACAATATTTGTTTGAACACATTTTTAGAGTACTGTTAACCAAAGAGTTTCTTCATTTACAGATATACAAATACACCAATAAGTATCTGTCTATAGTTAGAAAAAAATATGAAACCCCTTTATAGTTAAAAAAATATATACATTAAATACAATTTCAAGCACATTTTTTCTTGTTAAGGATGCTTCTTTAACTCACCTTTTGACATAAAGGAATCGAGACCTTAAGGGAACAAAATAACAAATGACTTTTTGCCCGATTCCACTGTAACTAATAATACATGTACAGCGCCTTCAGAGTCCTTTTTCAGAATAAGCTGTGTAGATATTAACCAATACAAGCCTTCATCTAACGTGTGCCAATGTTTGTTGCTGTAAGCAGTTGTAATGAAGGTTCTTTTTCAGTGCCAACATCCTCCTTATTTTCCAGTCTGGCATTGCATTATTCAACCACGTAATTCATAATAGACCAAAGCTGGTGATAGCAGAACCCCCTTTGAGATTCAGTAAAATGTAAGATAATGCATCTGACTGAATTGCTAATAAAGTGCTTTAAAGTGTCAAAGACACACACAGAGCCTTAGAGATTTTGACGGGTCACCGTTAAGGCAGTTAAATATAAAACTCTTTAACTACATTCTCTGTCACAAATAATGAAACACTTAATATCCTCAAAAAATGTAGCAGATTTTCACACATTTTCTGAGCCAAACCACAAAGCACAAACAAATATTGGACAAATTAAAAGTATGACCAGATGATGACGCGGATCAACAAAGTTATGGCAAATGTACAAAACGCCAAGGCAATAGTTGCTGAGATATTATGGTAAATGGACCTGCACTTGTATTACGCTTTTCTAGTTGTTTGACCACTCAAAGCACTTTCATACGATACGGGTCACATTCACCCATTCACACACACATTCATACACTGGTGGCAGAGGCTACTGTGCAAGGTGCACACTGATGAAACAGCCATCGAGAGCAATTTGCGATTCAGTATCTTGCTCAAGGATGCTTCAACATGTGGTCTGAAAGTTACGGGGATCGAACCCCTGACCTTCTGATCGATGGACGGCCTGCTCTACCACCTGAGTCATAGCCACCAAAGTCTGGGCAAATGGTGAGTTGGGTAACTGACATTGCCACTGCAAAATCCCTGCCATATTTAAAGGGACAGTTCACTCCAAATAATCATTTTTTTTTCCTCTTACGTGTAGTGCTTTTCAATCTAGATTGTTTTGCTGTGAGTTGCTGAGTGTTGCAGATATCAGCCAGAGATGTCTGCCTTCTTTTTAATATAATGGAACTAGTTGCACTCGTCTTATGGTGCTCAAAGCGCTAAAAAATAAATTTGAAAAACTCAACAGCAATGTGTCTTTCCAGAAACCATGACCCAGTTACTCAAAGTAATTCATAGACCTTGCTATGAGCAGTTTCATGTAGGAACTATTTTCTGTCTTCAGAACTACTACTACAATAAATAAACTTGCCTTGCCTTACACCGGCCAAATAAATCACTGTGCAGAAGGAAGCGTGCATCTACTCAAGGACAAGAAACTTGTGCTTGTGACAGCATGAGATAATAATTGCGTCCTCTTCGGCTGAGCTCTACGTCAGCTAGCTCAGTGGTTCGAGGTAAGATAGCAGTCGATGCATGCTTTCATCTATGCAGTATGGCTGGTGGGTGTAGTTTGGTAGTTAGAAAATAGTTACATGAAACTGCTAACAACAAGCTCTGTGGATTATCTTGAGTTACGGGGTCATGATTTCTGGAAAGAAACATTGCTATTGAGTCTTTCAAATGTAATTTTTTGTCGCTTTGAGCTCCACAAGCCAAGCGCTATCTAGTTCCATTGTCTTCAACACTTGGCAACTCACACCAAAACAATCTAGATTGAAAAGCACTACATGTAAGAGGAAAAAATATAATTGTTTGATCTTGGGGTGAAGTGTCCCTTAAACTTCAACCACGTTTTTGTGTAACTAACATGAAATAAAGCATCTGCAATTATAGCAAATAGTTCCAACAGCTATATTCCAATAACCCCGACCCCCCACTGCATACACACTCACACACACACACTTTGTACCTCTCCCACTGATGCTCGGTGGATTTGTGACACATTATGTAAGAACGGGGTGTGAAGAGCTTTATAGGGTGTTACATGCTTGCAGTGAGCATGTAAGTGGCTTTTGTGCTACCACTGCTGCTGTATGCTGCACAAAACGCCTTTATCTCTTGCTGAGCGTAATGAGTGCAAAGCAAATTCCAACAATGCCAGTAAATAAAAAAGGAGGAGGATTTCACGGTTTTAAGTGTGCTTCAATATTGTGGTTTGTTTATAATATAAAATAAAACAGCCAGCACTCCTATTTAGTTGTTTATTTGCATTCTGTTATATTCTATGTTCAACCACTCTCTGCTGTATGTTTGTTTTGTGACTGCCAATTCTGGAGCTAATAAAAAGCAGATCCTGCAAGTTCTGCAAACATTTATTTCAAACATTGCTGCGTCATGAAAATAATCTCATTAGATAGGGGAAGCTGAAATGCCTGGAGTCAAAATATGTATGTCAGTTTAGTCCAGTGTTACTATAATGTAAATGAGTCTTTGGGAAAATTAGGCAATTATAGAGTAATTATTGATAAATATGCAACAGCTGTTCCAAAGTTGATTTTAGAGTGTTGTTGAAAACATGTAACTGAATGGATTCTCAGAGGAATTCAACACACATTCCACGAGGTGACATCAAAACCCGATTAAAGTGCTTCAATAGCGTCCCCTAGAGGCTGCGATGTTCGACACAGCTGACAATGCAAAGCAAAAGAAAATGAGTCTAACGTTTGTCCTGAGGGTGACACAAGGAAAGACCCTGAGGGATGTTAAAATGAAAAGGGTTTATCTAGCAATCCCACTGAAATGCCATTTCACTCCATTCATTCGTGCAGCCTTGGGTAGACAATTTAATTATCTGTGCGGCCACAGTCATTTCCAGTCAACATAAGCGTCGATAGCAGCTGCTAGGAGCAATCAACTACCAGAAATAAGAAATATCCTCGTTTAAGAGTCATTATATATCTGTAAGTCAACTTAGAATGACACATAAAGCTGGCGATCAGCCTATTTGTATCATTACTTTTCATAGATGTGGCTTTTTTTTCTGGATATGGTACAAAAAGAGGTACAGAGCTTTGATTGATGGATTGTTTCTCCAACCATTGTAAACAGCCATCAATGAGAAAACGAAGGACTCACTTGAAATGCAAAGCAAATTGGGGATGTGGGTGGTGATGCAAAGCTGCAGAGCCAAGTTAAGGCAGGCCAGCCAGCAGGAATTATGGACAGGGGGGACCCATTTTTCCCACACTGACTCCCTCCATATCCTTTGACCTCCCCATGATGGTGGACCTGAGTTAAGGTTAATCATTTTGGGAACATGAATGTGCTCCATGCATTTCATAACAAACTGCTAATTTGATTTTGAAATTAAGTATTTTTAGTGGCACTGAAGATGAAAGGTCAAGGGTCCCATAAAACACGAAGATTCATCCACTAGGACCCCGGATATTTATATAAATGTAATCATTAGTTTTCAAAATACCTTGTCAGGCACCTCATGGCATTATTATATATATAATGGTTAACTATAAGTTAATTATATGGTTAACTATTATATGGTTTATTATATGGTTAATTATAAGTAGCTGTTCACAAATACTGAGCTAAAATATTTGATGAACTGTGACCATCAGGTCCTGTAGTGAAGAAGTGCACTCAGTTTTGCACCGGCTGTTCTGCTGAGTGGATTTTAAGTTTTTTGTTCAATTACACAAACATTTGTAACACTCATTTCAAGTTTATTTCCCCTAAAAGACAAAAGAAAAAACAAACACTATACTAGTGTCTACAAGCACGACAGAGGTCACTTATTCAAAAACAATAGGTGGTGGTGGTGATTATGATGGTGATCATTATCTTCTCTGCAGCCACACTAAACTGATGTTAGTTATATTTGCTATGAAATCTAAGCTGATGCTGCTTCAGCTGCATTTTCAGATTCGTTTACATGCTCTCTGGCTCACCGAAAGCCACTTAACATCAAGAGCACATGCTGTTTGAAATACAGACGGCACAACTGCAGCTCACAAAGCTTTGCAATGAAGTCTCCAGATACAGTGGGAAAATGTCACCATCATTTCACTTCACAGTAATTAGTTTCGCTTTAAGTACGACTTGATATTTGAATGGAAATGTTTGCATTGTTAAATTTTCATTGGCATTGACACTCAGGAAAAAAAAATCAGATTTAACTAGAACTATAGTTAACTATATATACTGTATGTGTGCATATAAGTATATCAGCAAATTATTAATTCATATCACAAAATAAAAGCCCCCAGATGGTAAAAGTAGTTTATCTAGAACTCTGGCCAAGGCTGAAATTTAAAATAAAAGCGCTCAGATGGTAACAGGAGTTTATTGGGCAGCCTGGGCGAGGCTTGATTTTCATATTAAAGGAGTTTAGACGGAATTGGACAAGGCTGGATTTTCAAAATAAAAGAACATGATAGTATAAGTTGTTTGTCTTGGACCCAGGACTAGGCTGAATTTTCAAAATTAACATCCAAAGAAGAGCAGTTTAATGGGGGCCCCTAGATAGTAAAAGGAGTTTAACGGGGGGCTTGGACAACACTGGATTGTCGAAATTAAAGCCCATGGATAGCAACGGGAGTTTACTGGTAGAAAAAAGCCCTCATGTGGTAATAGAGGTTTACTGGGGGACCCTGGACAAGGCTGAATTAAAAACATTTTTTAAAAAACTCCCCATATGGTAACCAGAGATTACTGGGAGGGCATGGACAAGCCTTGGTTTTCAAAATAAGAGCCCCCAGATGGTAAAAGAGTTTACTGGGAGGCCATGGACAAGGTATGATTTTCAAAATAAAAGCCCCCGGATGGTAACAAGAGTTTACTGGGAGCATCTGGACAAGGCTTGATTATCAAAATAAAAGTCCTCATATAGTCAAAAGATTTACTGGGGGAACTTGGACATGGCTGGATTTCCCACATAAAAGCCCCAAATGGTACCATGATTTTACCTGGGAAACTGAAAGAGGCTACATTTTGGAAAATAAAAGCCATCAGATGGTAACAGGAGTTTAACGTGGGGCCTGAACAAGGCTTGATTTTCAAAATAAAAGCCCCTAGATTGTAACAAGTTTACCAGAGAGCTCTAGACCAGGCTGGATTTTCAAAATAAACGATTCAGGATGATACCAGGAGTTTATCTGAGAACCTTTGAGAACAAGGCTGAATTTTTTAAGTAAATGTCCTCAGACAGTAATAGTAATTAACCATGGGGCTACAACAAAGCTGGATTTTCAAAATAATCCATTATGTTTAAATAATATTGCTATCGCCTGCAATAGCCCATATCAGTATAACCTCACTGATGACTTGGCCTCATTGAGCTAGGTTTCCCTGTCGGGATGTGTAACATCCTCTACTCATCTCCAACAGGCTTGTTACATGAACCAGGCGCATCACTTTACATATAATTTCCTACAAATTAACATCTAACGCAGGCTTTCCTCCCATCTCTTCTCCTCTCCGCCTCACTTTGCTCCCGCCCTCCGCTCCTCTCTGCTCAGTGGAGACAGAGGGGAGGTATTGTGCCGGATTCAAATAAAGAAATCGAGAAGTAAACAGAGGAGCGGCGAGGGAGGCAGGAAGGGTGGGAGGGAGGGATGGATGGAATACGGCTGCTGGTTGGTGTCGCTAATGATGAGGAAAATGGAGGGTCATGTGGGAGCCATGGCTGGATGGAGCGAGAGGGAGATGGTGTAGTATAAAGAGTCAAGATCACTTGAGTGGTGGGCGGATGTTTCGCGTATGTGTGTATCATCCTGCTGTGTTGTCTCTCCCTACCTGCTCAAGCCGTGTGCGTTGACATGTGTTTATATTATACGGTGGCGGTACATGCCTTTACTTTTGTGAGTCAAACCAGGTTATCCATGAGTGAAAGTGTGTGTGTGTGCATCTAAGAGTGCAGTGTGTGTGCGCATGTAGGAGTGGAGGGGGCGGCAGCCAAGTGATTAATGCGTCAGAGAGGCAGCTGTGGTCTGGGCTCACTCATTTGGAAATATCTTTCAGGAAAGAAAGACAGAGCGGGATAGTGGTGGCAAGGGGAGGAGGAGGTGCTCCTACATCCCTTGCCAGATAAACAAAAGTGAGCTGAGAGCCTTTACCGGGGTCGAACGGGGCACTGAAGGAGAGAGAGAATTAGAGAATAGAGGAGGGATGTAGAGGGCACTGCAGCATCCTTCTGTCCTCTAACATATCAAGATTCATTAGTGTCTCCTTTAAGCATCAATGTCTCTTCAACTCCTGAATATAAAACAATACAAATGACTTGGACATGTTCAAAGGATAATGCCACTTCATTAAAATGCAGGTGTTATATTTTAGCTTTGACCATGGGCGGATTACGAGACAATAGGCCGATGGGCAAAGACATGCAAAGGGCACCACCACCTCTCCTACAAACGCGCAACAGAGACTTTGAGCTGGCTTTGCCTTTTTTGTTGTTGTTTTGCCTCTCTTTGTAGTTGTCAGCGTCTGTTAGTGATTTTGTGTCCCTTTGTGGTAATTTTGTTTGTCCTTATGGTATTTTTGTGTCTCTTTGTAGTTGTTTTGTGTCTCTTTGTAGCTCTTTTGCATGTATCTGTTGATGTTTTGTGTCCCTTTAAAAATCAATGTGTCTCTGTACAGTATAGGCTTTAAGTTTGTATTGTGTCTCTTTGGAGTATATTTGTGTCTTTTTTGGTTGTTTTGTGTCTGTATGTAGTTGTCCTGCATGCCCCGTGTAGTAATATCAACTATTAATACTTATTTGTAGACTCAAAAAAAAAAAAAAAAAAAAAATACGGAAAAGCATGCAATATCTGCACAACATAGTCCCATGTAGTTTTTTCCCCCCTTTGAATAAATGTTTTTCTGGCAGGCACAAAATTAAGACATATTTTGTTATAATTTCTTATTTCATTACGTTGTGACTAGCTTTATCTATGAAAGTGTTGCTGCTCTGTTTGCTGTATTTTTAGGGAGAGATGTATTATTTTTCCCTAGGCTGCATTGTTCACATTAATGACAAAGACTGTCATTTGCTTTCAGATTTCCAATTAAGACAGTTTGTCAATTCTTCAGTCAGACAGCAAAATTCACCGACATCATTTGGTTTAAGTGGCAGTTATGTGTCTGGCAGATTATAAAATCTGAAATGAGTCCTAACACTTTATTACTTTATTAAAAACGGGGTTTGTAGTAACACAGTTGGCGGCTAAATGAGCTGTGCAAGTCTGGCTCCAAATTACCCAACTGGAAGTCGTGAGTATCCAAGATATTTTGACAGTAGCATGTGAGGCGTTTTCTTCTTTGATGAGTGAACACAGTTGTTTACCGGAGGGTGCTCTAACTGAAGAAAAGTCACCTTCAAAATACGGAGTGCAGGTGGAAAACATCATGTAGGGCTACTGTGCATCCTGACTCAACCATTTTAAAAGTGTAGCAAGTCGTGTGGATATTATGTCGAGTCAGGCAGCTGCGGAACAGCGTGGGAAGGCAGAACGGGGATATCTCACCATCATCTCCTGACACATGCAGGGCGAAGCAGGTTTACTCCTCAGGGGCCATGATAAGTGACAAACAACTGACTACGCAGGCGTCTGTCTCAGAAAGAGCTCTAAGAATGCACGGCAATGCAGTCTATCAAACAAACAGCACCCCGTATTAATCGTGCGACTCAAAAATATGACTAATGGGCTATGTGATTACTCAAAGGTGAAATAAATACATCAATAAATCATACAGACTTAAATAACAAATGCATTGAACAAAAGGAAAAGTGTGATATTTTGTCTTCCCTTTCAGTCATTTGATGAAATGCTTTAAAGTTGAATAATTGTACTTTAAATTAATCTCATCGGCTATTAAAAATATGAGTAATGTTAACACTGTTACCTATTTTTACATGTTAGCAGCTTGGATGTGTCGTTAATCAATGTTGGTTTAGTGTAGCTAAATGGAAACAATAATGGTGCTTTTTGCAATAAATTGTGACTGTACACTGAGTTTACCCGACTATGTTAACCATTAGCACTTTGGTGGCTGTTTGAGAGCACTCCCTTAGTGACATAATTGGGAATTTTTGACTCTACGAGATGCCGAAGAGTGCCTGAATACACTGTTAGTGACTATCTGTTAGGTCGGAACATCTCACTTCAGGGGGACACATACTTTTGTAGCCTGATTGTAGTTCAATTCACACCAAACTGGAGATGTCAGCGGTGTTTCTGCGCTAATGAAGCGCTGATCCAAAGTTTACAGCAGGCCAACGTACTGACTTCACCAATTTGACTAAAATTAGAAATGCAATGGGCAAAAAAAATGTTTTCAAGTAGACTCCATGGGACTTTGGATTATGCTTTAAAAGGAGACAATTTCTTGATTTCTATAGTACTCTATATAAAAGGCCAGGGGTGTATATGGTGAGAGGCGAGGAGGGAATTTCAGGCTGGCCTTAGTCAACAATCCACAGACATTTTTCAAACCCAATCTGCTCTCTTTTGTAGCTCCTGTGTAACATGCGAGTTTCTGTTGTTTGAGGTTTTTTTCCCCCACTCCCACGTCCTTTTTCTTACAGTACTGTTCATCTAAGACACTGCAGTGCAGCCTCTCTCTTTTCTGATCCGCTCTCCTACAGCTGTATGATTTTGGATGCTGCTAATGCTAGCTGCACACTTCCTGCTGCTGCTACAAATTAAAAGCTTTTCACTGGTAAACCACAGAGAGACTTTTTGGTGTTGTGGTCACAGAAAATCTTGTGGCATTTGTTACCAAGCACTCAAATACTAGTACATTCTTTCTGACATGATAGAAACATTATTTGATGCTTTTTTGTCAATGGATCAGTCTGAATAGTGAAAGAAGAGGCATCAATGAACTTGTTAGACGAAGAGATACAGGCTGTTGTTGGGGAAAAAAAAACTCATGTAGAGCATGCATTGTGTGGCTCTGATTGCGGTTGCTCATGGCATGGCTCAGGGCAGGTATCCCAACCGTACAGAAAGATGCAGTAATTAAAAAAACATGAATGCCATTAAGCTACAAAGTTACACTGAGGATCACCTTTTGTTACAGCCCAGTTTCGCAGAAATGCCTGACATGGACACAAAGTCTTAACAATGCATTGCGTGGTGGTGGGCTCAAAACGTGCTGAAATTACAAGCTGGCAACATAAAAACATTGCCAATGCAGAGTCAATGAGGATCTTTTGTCATGGTGGACACACAAATAAAGTACAAAGAATGAGAAACCAAACGTCAACAAAATTAAGTGACTTTATAGACTTTATGTAACTACGCAAAGTATGTAAGTTTATGTCAGTGAGTGTGTTTACATATAAATAACCAATTTCTGATTAGGTTTTAGAGCATCCATCCACATCGTATTCTGAATATCCTACCTCGAGTACTAAGAAACTGGGAGGTGTATACAGAATCTGTTATCTGTTATTGTCCCAATCTTGTTTTGTATTATTATTGTTCTTGAATTTGAATAAAAGAGCACAATCAGTGTTGTTTCTGACAGCTTCAAGCCCAAGTATCAAACACTCATTGTTTTCATTGAGTTTCTGTGTATGAATGAATATTAACATACTGTAACCGAGAGAGATAAAGACTGTACGACACTGACAGCACTCATGTTCAGCAGTTGTTTGACATACTTCAGGCCAGACTGGCAAAAAAAGGAACAATGAAAAATGACATTTGGCAATCTCTGGAGACAATGTTAATGATGGAGTGAAAAATGTCAGTGGGCGTGTTGCTTGTCAGCAAACATGCATTCTCAAAAACACTAAGACACTCTTATGCCTATTGATTAAACTCAGCGTTGGGATACACTGACAGCTGTAACTGAGAGTCAGGGAGGTTTTTTGAACTTCCTGCGGCATCAGCTGTTGTAACAGCTTTTATATGCAAATCAAGAGAGCTGTGGTATTGAGTATACATCAAGTGGATAAACTCCGGCCAATAGGCCAGGGGTGCTTTTTTATTTTATCAAAGGTCCACTTAGGAATTTACATTAAGGCCAGCTGTCTGGGACAATGCCAACAAAATCTACCAACAGGGTCGATTGCGGCTGTAAGAATTAGTGCATTGCTATAGGCTGATACCAAAACAAGCTAAAAAAAAAAGGTAAAAACATCCTGAGAGCTTCAGAAATGTGTGATAATTCTTTGGGGAGTCGGCACTACAAGGGACCAACTTTCACATTAAATGTATTATAATACATTTATTTGATTTTAATTTTAAACAATTTTGATTCAGCATGTCTTAATGCCTTAAGCTTAGTCCCAGCTAAGTGTTAACACCAGTGTGGCAACATGCAGCAGGAAGCAAACACACTGGGATAAAGTCAGTTGGGTTTTCTGATTTTTGTCCGTAGTTCCCAGCAGGCAGCTGTGGGAAACAGTCAATACTCCATCACTAAAAGTTTTGTTTGCTGCTCTTTTGTAGAATTCATTTATTTAAACTTATATTTCTCTCAGGGCTTTCTTTGCTCTAGTTCTACTTCCTCCATTATGAAACAAATAACTCATGAAACACCAGAGAAGCCTCCACAACAGTGGTCATAACGCCACCTCTGCAGGAGCTACAGGAGCCTCACACACTTAGGAACTTCTAGGTTCTTACTTGGAGTAGATTTGTGATACTTAGTAACCTTACAGGTAACGGATCCCTCGTGGTTTCTGGAGTCATGTGCAGGAAAAATACTGTATCGATGTAAGTAGTTGTAGTTTACTGTATACTGTAGGCTACCAATGTTATAAGTTCAAGATTCATTACAATGATTCATTCCAAAGGTTCCATTCTTATTAAGTGTTTCTTTTTTGTAATTGAGTCTTCAAAATGCTGGTGTAGCCTGTTTCGAATGCAGGTACACTTCATTCAAATACTTTGTACAATTTATTAAGTAATTTGCACAACAACCCAATCACCAGAAAAACTGCTCTCACTGTACACTTCTGAAAACCACTAGTACACTACATTTATTCATAATTCTGGAGCAGATACGCTGAAACTTTTGCGTCTCTCAACAACGCTGTGGTTAATGTGTCATAATGTGTAGGCACGAAAAACCCTTAATTATGTATATTGATTACTTTTTTGGTTTAAAGCACCCACATTTGATGGCACAAAAGTGGCTAAAAAAGAAGGACAGGTCGGTGAAAAATACCGAGATTCAGAACGCCAAGTTTCAGTGCCACAGACATCGCTGGGGAGTGCCACAATGTACAGCTAAAAACACCCAGGTTTAGTGGCACAAACACCATTGGAAATAACACAAAAGGTCCCCAAAAATCACATGGTTTTGTTTGTTTGGTGGTTTTGAACAGTGGTCTGCAGTGGTTTGCAGCTTGGCAGCCAAATCACCATCCACCATTCATCCATCGGCTCATATACTGTGCCACTTTAGAGAAACTGATATGCTATGTTGCTTTGTATGCGACATGCAAATAGAACTTTCTGCGTTTTGCAAAATGTACTAACCCATCATTTTGTTGTGGTGACTGGGATGCTCACAAAGTCGACATCTTTTGGAAAAGTTTTGAAACATTTTGATAGCACTGTTATTTTCCCCCACTTATCTTATAAAAGCAAAGTTCTTAGGACTCACAGAGTTGGCTGTTGAAGTTGAAAAGTTTTCTGATTGACTGGCCGATACCTACATCGACTCGACTAAACTGTCAATTGAAGGCTGCACACAGTCGTTTATTATTTCATGATGACTTAATTAGGACAAATAATTTAATCATTATAAAATGACTGCGTGCGACCCTCTGTTGAGAAATTACATATTATTACGTTTGCTAATCAAGAATGAATATTTAATACTACCCCATACTGTAAATATCAGGCTGAAGTTGAATTATCCAAAACTATGATTAAATAGCCCTATAACCTGATTTAATTTAAGCATAATTAATCATCTTCCTCTTTCACTCCAGACAGGCAAAGCCAGAAACAACCTAGAGGACAAATCTGTCTCTTATTTACTTTCTTTTGTGAGAAGCATACGTGTTTTACATTATATTTACATGCGTATACATGTAACACGTTTACAGCTGCTTGTGTTGACAATATCTCTAGAATCTGTGATAACTGTTAAATTAAATTTAGGTTTGAGCACTCTGTCTCATCAGGTGACATGGCATGACAAAATTTTATTAATCTTGAAATGTCAAAGATAATTACTTTAAACAGTTACTGTCATATCTTGTCTGCATTATGAAGATGGTAAATAGCAGAAGACAGACAAACACACTGCTTGTTTTCTTCTTTTTATGAGGTTTGTTAATGATAATAAAATTGTAAAATAACACTGCCAGCCTTAAATTTAAAAAATGAAAACAACTGGTAAAAAAAATATGAATCCACATTAAAAAACTTGCCCTTTTGTACCCTCGTAATGTCCTCCAACTTTGTCTTTGTAGTTCACTCTGAGCAGATGGAGCTGCCCACATGACAGCTCTTTCACTGAGCTCAGTGCGTACTCTCATTACTGACAAAAGCAGGGAGTCCAACCTCTCTGCTCCCTGTAAAGTGTAATTTTAGTCGTAATTTTTTATAGCATGCAGTTTCCTCATCTTCAAGATTTTTTAAATTGTCTTCACTCCCTTCCTCCTGTCATAACAAAGAGGTGGTGATAGAATCTACAGCTGGAAATTGAATAATTTAAACTCAGAGCTGTCATTGTTGGGCACGTGCAATATTCACTTCATGTCAGCCCACTGACATCCCTCCACATTTGTCATACTTTTAATTTTAGACTTACTTTTTACTTAGATTTTGCACTTATATTAGTTAGATTTTATTGTTGAATATGTATTATCTCTCATAGCCATGCCTTATTCTATATATGGGAAGGTTTTTTTTATAGCATGCATCATTTGAGGATGACAAATTTATAGTTTCGTTATGCTTGCAACATTTTTGCTTCGCTAAATTAGAAACTGGCAAACGGTTGTATGCCTGTGCATCAGTCAGGTTTTTTTTACAGATTACATCCATGTCTGCGAAAAAATGGATGCTTCACATACATCTCCCCCCCGCCAGCATAAAAGATCTGTGCTATCAACACAGTTTTAAAGGTGGGCACCCAAAATTAGTTTCAGTGATTCAGTATCCGACCAAATGTCCTCTCTTCTGTTCTTGAGATATGACATGACGTAATGGCCAAAATGATGCAGAATATTATGATGTCACATTGAAGTTGACCTTTGACCTTGTGTGTGTGTGTGTGTGTGTGTGTGTATATATATATATATATTTCATCACCTCATCATTATGTCCTGTTTTAAGTTTGTTATAATTAGCATGAGAATGTTTGAATTATGGCCAAAAACATGTTTTGTGAGGTCACAGTGACCTTGACCTTTGACCACTATATTCTCACTGGGTCATCATTGAGTCCAAGTGGACATTTGTGCTAAATTTGAAGACATTCTTGAGAGTGTTCTTGAGATATCATGTTCGTAAGACTGAAACAGATACAGTCACAGTGACTTTGACCTTTGACCTATGACCACCAAAAGCTATTCAGTTTTTCGGTTTGTCCAAGTGGATGTGTGCCAAATTTGAAATTATCTTAGAGCGTTCTTGAGATATTCTGTTCATGAGAATGAGATTAGTTTGGATGCAAGGTCAGGTTGACCCTGAATGTGAGAATGAGATGGACGGAGGGACGGGCTGATGGACAACCTTTAAACAAAATGCCTCCGGCTATGGCTATCGCTGGCACGGAGGCCTAAAAATGTTGACCTTGAACAGTTTTATCTGTAGTAATGTTTTTTGTTTTTTTTTTCCCATTATCGTTTATTATTATTTTATTTACTTCACAACTTGAGAGCTTGAGTAAGATTCAAACTTTATCCCGTTATTACCTGAACAAATCTATGAGTCAACAGGAGTCAAAACAAGGTCTATTTAATGAACAAGCTGCATCCTCAGCTCACAGTGTCGCTCTAAGCAGCTCATGTATTGACAAAATGTAGATTGCAATGCATTGGACTGGGGACTATTGACATTGCAATAGCAAAGACACATCCCGTGGCAGGGAAAATTTTCTTGGTGCAGTGAGAGATGACCTTGCTGAATACATATTCTGAGGCAACGCTGATAGAGCTTCAGTAGCTTGGGAAATTGAACCTGTGTTATAAAAGAAAAGCATACAGGATGACAAGCAAACACTGCATGCGTGTGATTGATTTAGTCATTAATCTGAGCTGTGTGTGTACGCCGGTGCGTGTGTGTGTGTGTGAATGCACACACATAAATGTTTGTGTGTGTTTAAAGAGCCTTTCGCTGTGCACACATGGATAAGACTCCTTGTGTTTAACTGCTGCGTCCCTCAGCCCACCTCCATCCTCTCATGTCTTCCATTCTATTGATTGGCATACAGAGCAAACACACGGGTCGCCCACGCAGGAGAAGAGAAGTCTTGTCTGTAGTGGCAGGTCAACTAAGGAAGCACTGTGACCTTTGACAACAAGAAATATTTTGCTTGCTCTCCAGGTTTTTTTTTTTTTTATCAAATATGCTCCATTTTTAGATCTGGTTTACTCCAGTAAAGCCAAGGAAATAACCTATTTTCCAATCACCATGCTCCGTTGAGCTTGTTTCTTATATTCTTAGTTGATACTACTACTACAACAAATTTTAATACTTGCACTGTTATGGATGTGGCATTTTCAAATTTCATAGTAATTGTAGAATGACACTAAAGGCTTTCAGTTAATTCAATTCAATTCAGTTCAATTCAATTCGATTTTCTTCTACTATATTCCATTCAATTTTTTGTGCCCAGTTATGTCTGTGTGCTCAAGGACCTCTCATGGTTGCAGTGATTCACAGTTTTTGGAAAACCTATTTTACTGGCCAGTCTTTTTTTTTACACTAACTGACAGCTGAATCCTCACTTCTCCTAACCGATAGGGACGCAAGTGATCTACAAAATACTACCCATTTCCCATCAAAATGAGTGTGTGTATGCAGGTTTTTAAACACAGGAAAACCAATGAAAAATAGATGATGAACTGCCTTCCCATGGCCAGTAGACCCGAGTTGAGATGCTTTTCTGTTCTTCCTTCTTTTTAAAAAAAATGTTTCTAATGTTGGGGCTGGAAGACAGGTTAATAAACAGTAGAAGGCGCGAGGTCAGTGAAAACGTTTCAATTGTTAATATTTTCTTTTTAAAACTGGTTTACTTATATAGTGCTTTTTTCAAAATCTGTGTCAACAACATTTTAAATGATGTTCCAGTTCTGCATGAAAGGGCATGGACAATATTTTGTGGTGATCTGTCATTGCATCATGCCAGCAAAGGGGCTAAAATTTATGAGTCCAAGTTGGTGTTGTATTTCCATTGCTGCCCATTGAAGCAAGTCGAAGCTGGATTGATAAATACTCGTGACTACTGCTGAGTTATTTATCTTGGGAGTGAATGTGGACTGTAACCTGTGTCACTAAAAAACAACAGCCAAATGTTTGTGGGTGTTTATGTGTTTGCTGGAAATGCACTATTGTGAAAGACATTTCCAGCAATCAGATACAGTTACAAACAAACATCTATTCTGTTGCATGCTACATTTTGGCATTCATCATGGCTCAAAGACTGACAAACCACAGAAAAGTGTGGGCTAATTTAAAGACAGAAAATCTGCTCCATACCTGATATGTTATGATGAACTAAAGCAAAAGGAATAAGTTCCTGTTTTTGTTATATTCACCACAATCTTGATTGCAATGGAGCTGGTAGGGACAATATAGCGAGATTCAACTCTTCTTTGTTTGGGAAAGGAGAGGGAGGGGGTTTGTTTGTTTGTCCATATAGCCTGTCTACTCTGGTTCCAGTGCTGTCATGCATACACACTGGACACACAGCCTGCCCTGCACTGCCTGATTCCCACCAACAGACACACCTGGCGGAGATTCTGCACTCTACTGGGAGCATTTTCCTAGTTTATGTCATAGATGAAGGTTTGGAGTTCATCACATGCGAGATGTAAGGCTGCCTTTGGCTACACATAAAGTGAATACAGACCTTGGAAATACTGCATTTTTGTTGTTTTCATCTTTGGCTCTGTTACATGTGATCTCTATCTTGTTGCTTTTATTTCTTTCTATTTCAGTTTTATTTATTGCACACACGGAGAGCTCTTACTCCAGAGTAAAGGAAGATTAATTAAAAGCTTATGCAAGAGGGTAGATTTCCATTTTTTTTAAATTAAATACTTTTATTAGGTTCTTAAGTATAAAATTTCACAAGTGACTTTGGAGACAAACACCAAATTCTGCGTGACTGGACTAATAACGGCATCAATGATGAATCCAACTTCTGACATTTTCTAAATATTAATTTCAAACATATTGTATTTAAAACCTTTAAAAGGGGTTAGGCTGCCAATATTGCGACATTTCTAACTCTCTGAAGTACTGCAATCATTGGCAAATAGTTCAAAAGGGTACGAGCGCCATGTTTGGCAGCTTACATACTCATTTGGCACATCTGTTTCAGTCCAACGCAATAGAATGCAAGATAGATCTAACATGAACCTGAACACTGAGCAGGCGGCTTATTAGGGTGCTTGAATTTGAACGAGTCAAATATTTTTTTGGTCTTGACACTTTTAGAAAAGGTGAAACCATATTTTCTAAGTATTTCACTGCTGAGGATAAAAAAGTGTGCACTGATATATGATTTTTACATTAAAGCCAGATGAGGTGATGATTGTCATTGGCAGTGTGTGCTGGTGTGTGTTTCTGTTGCTGCTCTGTTGGCATCGGGATGCAGAGACCACCACTGCTTGGTGGCAGCAGCATAGGTTTGTGACCGAGAACAGGCCTGTGGAGGACTGGGCTCCATCCAATCAGCCCCGAGGGAGGATCTCTTACTGTTCAATTCTAATTCATGTACATATAAATAACTGTCACTGGCACTGCTAATTGGATTAAAAGGCTTGGTAGGGGAGAGACAGGAGAGAGGGGGAGTGAAGGCAGCACAGAGGCAGCATGACTTGATCTACAGCATACAATTATTTTCTTGTAAGGACAGCTTTGGAATAGAGTTATAATAATTTTGTATTTTTCATTAGCTTTATTTCATTTTTATTCATTTCAGTTTTTATTTGTTAGAAATGGTTTTCTTTTTATTATGATTATTTACTACTACTACCATATTATTATTATTATTATGAGATTATTTGTCAGGGCAATATTTAAGAAGGTCAGTATAGGATTTACAATACATTCTCAGACGTACTGTGTTGAAAATTTGATGGAATTAACAAAGACTCAAACTAATGACATTTCCTGTTTTATTATATTCTAGTTAGTTTTGTTAATATCCAATATCATTTCACTTTGTTTTCTTTTTCATCTTAAGTATTTTTTTTATAAAATTTCAGTTCACTAAAATTTTCATTTTTCACTCCTAGTTCGTGGTTTTAGTTTAGTTTGGGTAAACTATGATAACCTTGCTATGCAAGCAGACTCTGACCAGGCACATATCCAAGTCTCATTAATCCAGTCGTATGCTAAGTTCCCAAACAAACGGCCCTTTTCGATGGGGAACTGAATTAGAAGTGAAGTCTATCTACGCTCTTTATTTTTTTTCTGATTTTCCAGTTTGACAAGATCCATGCCATATTCATAAAAGTCAACTGACAACATCAGCAACACAATGAATTTGTGAACTGCTGCAAGTCCAAATATACAAAACGAAAGTGAAATAAAAACGTTAAACTGTTTTTAAAATGAATGAGTGATTATTACAAACATTAACACCCTGGCTTAAACCATACACTGACTAAAAGAGGTGAACATGGTCCCCGTGATGTCACCCACTGGGCTCCACATATTTGTGAATCCTGTTTTGAAGCCTCAAATTTGGTCTTTTTACCATTGACATCTTGGTTTTTTTGTTTGTTTTTTCGTTTTTTGGAGCCAAATGTGACCATATTTGGACAGGAGCGTGGAGCTCTGAGCTTTTCAGTCACAAGGTAGCCAAAAGTCTCTGTGTCTACCTGTCAGAGGCTCTATCGCGATTTGACTTTTTACACCATATCTTATTGATATACTTTTTTAAACCTTGGTAATTTTAATTACATTTTTTAACTGGATGGAGGATTTGCTAGCTTGAAGATTTCCTTTTTAACGATCGGGTTGTTTTATGTTATTTTCGTCCTGGAATAAAATATAATGGCTGCGTGTGGGGGGGTCGCAAAAAGTACTCACTTTTAAAAGAGGACATCCAGCGCCCAAAGTCGGATCTTCGGAAGACGGACCGGCTGTTGGAGAGCTTTGTCTCCATACTGCTCAAGCAACACATATCTCCTACTCCCAGTCTGGCTGTCTGACTCAATCGTCCCGCTCCTCAGTGTCATCTACCATCTGGGCTTCTGCGGGAACCCTTCCCTGGCTGCCCTCGACGCATGCCGGCATTTCCACTGCCCACCCGGAGGGTCCAACAGCAGAGGCCGGCTTGCGAACACTGGAGGCACGGACACTGGGCCCGAACACCACCGCTGCTCCTCTGGACCCGGACAACACAGCGCCAGATGATCCGGAGGTCGGCGCGGGAACTAAGCCCATGGAACTGGCTCACAGTTCCTCTCCCAAGCCTGGACAGAGGTGGTGCGCCGTGGCCGTAAGTGGGAGTGGATTGGGGCGAGGGTTCCCCCTTTATCTCCTTTAACCATCACAAACCGCTTCACCTCTCTGGTGGACATGGCTCCTGCCCGTCCTGGTGATCCTCCGGCGGTCGCGGCTCAAGCTCCCGGCTCCGCTGCACCTACTCCACCTGTGACCAACGCTGGTCGGGTAGCTCACTCCACCACAACCAGGAACCGCCGAAGGATGCTGCAGGAGGGTGTCAACGGACACTCAGGGGGTCCTCCACGGACTCCACTCTGGCGGCTCGTGCTGCTGGTACTCTCTCGGGCACCGCACAGACTAATCTCCTACGGCTGGGTCATCTGTGCACCCTGTGTCCAGCCGGCGGTCATCACCTTCTTCCAGCGGGACCTCCACCGGGCTTGGCCTCTCCGTTACCACCACCACCTGAGAGTCGCAGCCGAACCGGAGCCCTCGGCTGCCTCCACCACACCGCGGCCCTGGTCGGGGCTCTCGGCCTGGTCCCACTACCATCGTCATCGTGGACTCCATCATCGGGCAGGTGAAAACACAATCCTCCACCACTCTGTGTTTCCCCGGCGCCCCCGTCAATGGTTCATGTGGGCACCAGTGATGGAGAGAGATCTTAAAACAAGATTTTATCCGTCTTTTTCATCCTGCAACAACCCGGAGTGAGAGCCTTCTTTTCCGGTCCTGTCCGGCGGGATGGCGCGGTTCTCCGAGCTTCTGACTCTCAGTGCCTGTCTCGCCACTGCCCGCCGAGAGCGCAGTGTTGTTTTTATTATCAATTTTAAATCTATTATGGGAATGCAAGAACTCTTTAGCACGCGACGGCCTCCATCTAAATCTTCAGGGATCGTGCAAGCTTTCCGCCAATATAAACTTTACAATTTTGCACCACATGTACATTCAGCTTTCCACAAACCAACTTCACTTATCATTATCATCGTCATCATCCACCAGCTCAAGTGACTGACTAATGACCTCACTTGACCCAGGTACATTTATCAGCCACCCTCCATGGCACCACTGGCTCCCCCTGCAGTAAACATGCACTCAGTGACTATTTGACAATCCCAGTCACTGTCACCAGCAGACAGAACACAACACACAGACTTTTACCCAACATGTCAATCAGCCTACACACAACAAGGGACACACTTTGGACCTCGTAATAACTTCTGGCCTGTCTGCACAAATATCCTCAGTTACTGATATGGGCATCTCTGATCATTTTTGAGTCTTTTTTTAGTGTCAGTGGTTTTATACAACAAGATATTCCAAAAGGAATTGTCCAAAAATGCTAATTTTAACACAAATTTTATTGAGCTTTTAAGTGACACTCCTGCAGACTTTTTACCGCCCTCTTGCAATTTTATTGTAGATAATTTTAACAGTAAATAAGGGTCAACCCTTGACCTTGAATGAAGAAATTAAACAACTAAAGAGAAATTGTCGAATTGCAGAAAGAAAATGGAGCAAGAATAAATTAGTGATCAATTACCAAATTTTACATGAACAAATGACAATCTACAATAAAGCAATGAAACAAGCAAGGCCAGCACACTTGCTGAATCAGACTCTTCAGGTCATTGAGTTCTGTCTTAGCACTTCGTGGTCAATTGCAGCAGACACTGAGATGCTACAGCTGGCGCTTTTTAAGACACTGGTGAGCAACTGCAGATGTATCAGTCAGCAGCAATAAAAGCAGAAAGAGATTTGGAAAAAATGAACTATGAAGAATGCAAGAAAGGCAGATCTATCTGATCCAAATCTAAATCTAAGAGAGACTGAGAGAAGCTGAAATGGAGAAAGAATGCGGATTGATCGTACGCACCACACAAACAGTAATTGCTGAGAGGAAAGCATGTCTTGAAGCAAGAAAGAAGCAGGAAAAGCTGCAACATGGATAGAGGATGTGGTGAGGAGAAGGAAAGTAGGTGTGAGGAGGGCTTACCTGGTTCCTGTGCAGCTCCTGTGTTGGAGAAGGAGGATAGATGGGGAAGGGTAGAGGGGAGGGAAAGAAAACAGAAAGGGGGGTTAGCATTCAAAGCCCCATTTAAATTTAATTGCCCCCATTTGCTCATGCAAAGAGGTGCATGCTTGTAAAGTACAGGAGAAGCAAGGTAAGAACGCAAAGACAAGTCATTCATGCTGTTCCCCTCTGCAGAAACCATAACAGAACACAGCAGATTTGCAAAACAAGGAGTCATTGATGTTTAGGTGTGAGGTTTGAACTCCAAAGGCAAACTTATGGCTACAAACTGGCATTGATCAGCATCATCTTTTTGAAGTTAATACCAAAAATTTGTGGATCCCAAGTCCTGCGAAAATACCTCGTGTTAACATCTTTCATCTATATTTGGCTAGCTCCATGCCAAACTTCTAAATCACAAATATCCTTGGAAGTTTTTTTTTAGAAGAAACAGCTCCACAGAGATATGCCAAAACTCTGAACAGCAGCACACAATAACGACGCCGTTACCTTTGCCTTTCATGCATAGTTTGGCGAGATGAAACCGGAACAGAGTCAGCTCAGGTTAATAAATGTGTGAGAAATGACACCATAGGCAACAGCATGAAGTTGCCAGGCAACCAGCAGGAAGTCATTGCTATGAGCCAAGAGACAGTCAAGTACATAACCCCCACACAACTGCAACTTGCCACTCTTATAATTGGGTTTTTGTAGGGAAAAACATACTTGATATAAGGTGTTAACTGGTGAGCTTTAGAGGTGTTGGGTGGATTTTTTTTCAACCATTGGATGGATTTGATTAGCTGTAGTCTTTATAATAGGTTAACCCTTTGGCACCTGAGCAAATTGGCTTGATTTCTTTGAAAAACATGGGGAGAAGGCAATGAGCAATGAGAAGAAATGGCCCCAAAAAATGGCAAGAATTTTGTAAGTGCAAAAAAATTACCTGAAAATTTTGAGAAAAAAAGACAAACAAGATTTGGAAAAAGAGCCTAAAAATTTAATTATTCTTTAAACATAATTTTATTGTAATTATGATCATTATAAACATAGTTTCCCCTAGCTTTTTTTTCTTTTTTTCCCCATAACTTAAAAAAAGAATAATTCTATAAAGCTACACATTTCTTGCAGTATGTGGGGCATGTAACACTACTAATAACAATACTAATAAAGAAAACTCAGGGTTATAAAGTGTAAATACTTGTTAAAACGTGTCTAAAGGCAGCACAAGGAAAGTGATGTCGCTCTTTATTTAAAGGGTAAAGCCGACAGTCTGCTGGCTGTAGCTTCATATTGACAGTGCTATCAATCTCCTTCTTCATCAAACCCATCGTAAACGTGGCAGCAAAACACACACTTTTAAATAGATAAGTAAAAATGAACTAACTGGCTGAGACTGACTCAGCTGGGACATGTGTATAAAATGCAGCATTGCAGGGAAGAGAAGCCTTGGCCCTCAGTCTACAGTCTGGCACCCGTTTAGGCCCCCATCGTTGAAGAACATTTTTCAGCCAAGTAAGCATCAGGATTCCAGCTACGAGGAGGCTTTTGATTAGAAAACCTATTTCCTCTTCAACTTTTGCCAAATTTCAATCATGGTGATATTCTAATTACCATTATCCCGAGCAAGACAGAGAGGCAGAGATGGAGTGGGTGTGTGTGTGAGTGAGGCAGAAGAAGAGGAGTGAAAGGGAGGCAGTCTTTGCATGTAAGCGGGGGAAAATCGGAAGAAAATGCAGCGTGAAGATCAAGTGAAACAAAGAGAAGAATTCCGGCTCTTTTACATCCTGCTACACAGAAGCATTTGTGATAAAGATGTTTCTCATTTGTGTTTCTAAAAACTCTGGGCTGCAAGCTCGAGTGCCTCAGAGTGCTTCAAACCACCTAGGTGGTACGATGCATCTTCCAGCCAAACCAAAAATAGAAATTACATTCATTTCTAAGCTACTGCAGTCATTTTTAAACTGTTAACCCTTTGAAACCTGAGCAAGTTCATTCGATTTCTTTCAAAAACATGGAAAGAAGGTCATGAGCAACTTAACAGAAATTAAGTAAAAAGTAAGAGGAAAATTACCTGAAAATCAGCAAAAAAGTGAAAATGACCCCAAGAAATGTACAGAATATTGAAAAACATAATTTTACATATATAATAATGATGATTATGGACTTTGTTCCCTTAGTTTTTTATATTTTTTAATAAATATTTCCCGTTTATTTAAACAAATTTTCGGGTCATTTTTTTGTCACCCTATAAATAACCCTGTGCCACACTGTATATTGTGCAATATTGTATATATGTTGATAGTTGTTAATAGTTGCAAAATTGACTCATATTTTTATATCTGTTCTTTTTTCTATATATTTTTTCTTGTTTTTTAAGTGCGTGTGTTTTATATTCACTTTTTCATATTTTATATTCTATGTTTAATGTTGCACTGAGCTGCAGTAACAAGTGAATTTCCCCGGTGTGAGGATCGATAAAGGCCGTCTTATCTTATCTTAATTTCTTGCAATTTGTGGTCTATTTTCCCCATGTTTCCAAAAATCACACCAATTTGCTCAGGATTCAGAGGGTTAAACTGCTTGTGAGAGGCGTCCGAACACAGCACAAGAGAACCGCTGTCAAACGAGGTATTAAGGGGTTAATGGGCAATGCAAATTCAAATTCATGCCATTTCGATAAAGTCTGGCAGCTACAACAAAAGATTGAAGGTGATGGAGTTTGACAGCCTGCGATCTCACCTGAAAAGCTTTTACCAGCTATAAGCTGCAGCGCTCACCTAAAGAGTAAAGAGGAAGTCATAAAGTCTCCCAGCACAGCATCACTTGTCTCCTGCTTAAGCATTCAGCCGCAGCACACAGGAAGCAGAGTAACAAAGTGCTTCAGAGAGCCACATAGTCAACCCAGACCACCCTCGAGTTCAGGTTCACGCGGTGTGATGGGGTGAGGGGGGTTTGCTTTGGGGAGATTACACAGCAATAGGCGAGACATGGAGCAGCTCTCCCCATGTTAAGTAAATGGAGAGCGGGGGAAGAATAACTGCTCGGTCGCTTTGCCCCTTATGGGTCTTGTGGGAGTCTTCGCTATCCCACCCCGACCTACAACCTCCAGAGGTGAGGTTAAATGACAAGGACTGCAGAGATGCATTAAACATGAGTCATTTGGACAGAGAGCTAGACGTTGGACCACTCCAGAGATGATAGGGACATTAACCAGGGTTTCACCAGGGCCTGAGCTGCATTTAATGAAGGCCTCCACTACCTCCCAATGTCTCTCTCTACGTTTGACTCACAGCCAGGGAGCTAAGTAGTTCAAGATAAACACAGCCACTACTCTTTCTGGCTACAGTTGTTGGGTTTTCTGCCCGCCTCTCCTCCCACTATTCTCGCTCTCCAGCGCGTCAACTTATAGTCTGTTTGTTGTGAGCAGCAGTCAAGACCCACTTGTGAAGATCTTGTCAGGTAAAAAAAAACAACAGCAGTCAAGTACAAAGTGAGCCAAAAACAATTGTCAATAAAATAAAATGTTACTATAATGTATACTAATGAGTCACTATATCTTACTAAAAATGTGTTGAATTTAATTCAACCTGATTGAGCCATTTCTACCATTTATTTTAGGTATGTTATGGTAAAACCTCACCTCCTGTAGGAAGTTAGTCACAAGAAAAATCACGCCAGACAAAAGGGTTCTGTGTGGTGAGATTTTCAGAGGTAGGCATTTATATTCAACATGGCTTCAGAGGTATTACTGAACAGATTTATGTAACTTTATATAAAAAATGTATATCGTATGGGGGTCATATAGATTTTTTTAAAAACACACTCTACCAAACAGCTGATTTGGCCTTTTATGGTAGAGGTTGTGAAGCTAAGCTAATAAAATTAAGACTGACTATTTGAAAAGATATAAATGTAATAAATGTAATAAATGTAATGATACATTTAATAATCTCATCCATAATATATATATTACTGTCTAAAACCAAACTGTCTAAAACCAAACAAAAAAAGTAGTGATAATAAATTCACATTTTTTATGAAATAAAAAAAGGATGTATATCCACTGTTGTTTATACCATATATTTAATGTTATTCCATCATATATTTGGTGAAAGAAATTATATCAGCATGATTTTTTTCACTATTTATGAGGTGTTTTCAAAGTACTCTAATAGTAAATATGCGTGGAAATAATATTAGTACTGGTAATACCGCTAATGCTATGGTCAAATTGTATACTAACATATTATAATCATTATAAATGATTTGTAATTTTGTAATTTCTCAACCATTTGGTAGATGCCTATATTTAAAAAAACTGTGGAGTCTATTAAAACTTTATGTAAATGTTTGCTATTATGTCCCCAAGGACATAAAAAAATGCAAATGCATGTTTTGCCATTGCGAGGACTTAAAATGGACATTGAGAATCCAGTATATATATTATATAATTTGAATATTATTTCTGCATCGCTGTCTGTTATTCTTATCCTATTGTACTCAACAGAGCAACTCACAAGTTAAATGCTGACATCTGGAAACATTGCTAAAAGTCTGATGAGGCAAGAAACACAAGCAATCAGACACTGTGAGCAAACCTCCAGGTAAGCCAGAGTATTTGGAAGAAAAAGCAAAGGCGAATGGAAAATTACAACACAAGCTGTCCGTTGTAAACATCCATCACCGTTTACAGACAAACTTACTCGTTCAAAATTGGCCCACAGCACTTAATCCAGTTGTGCACATCTTTCCTGTGGAGTGAGGCAATATTTCGGACAGTTTGGTGCTCTCACTTTAACTTTTAAAGGTCCTGTGTGTAGGATTAAGGGGGATAAACTGGCAGTAAAGTTATATAACATTCATTGCTATGTGTAATCACCTGAAACTATGAATCACTGTGTTTTTGTTACCTTAGGATGAGTTCTTTATATCTACATAAGGAGCGGGTCCTTTTCAATGGAGTCAAAGAACAGACAAACCAATTATGGACATTTGTGTTTTTACACTTTCATGTTGGCCATAATTCTTCTACATGCTTGGAACATGAGAGAAGTTTCAGTTGGTTGCAATCTGCAACCTCACAGCTAGATGTCACTAAAGCCTACAAACTGGACATTTGACCCCAAATACTCTGCAAAATCTGTAATGAATATTTATGAAAACATAAAATTTACAGTTTTTGTCTGGCAGCCATACTGCCAGTAATTTGACCAGTTTTTGCTTTATTAAAGGCGAAACATTTGTGAAATAACAGCATTTCTCTGTAGAACATTTAGTGCTGTCACGATATTTAAGGTGTTTGATAATCTGTGTTGTTCCTGCCAGTCATTTGACCTTTTTAAAAAAAATCTAAGAAAAATGTATTCATTTTTTAATACAGTGTAGGCTTAACTTTTAGCTTGTTACAACCTGTCTGATGATCCAGCTGTTTTTTGGGTTTTTTTTTGATGCCCTGTTGGATTTAGTTGTATTGATAATAGATGCATAGACATAAACATATACATACAGGCAAATATATAGTAGGTATTATGTGCATTCATACAGAGAGAAGCTAGAAAAAATGACCCAAGTTGCATTAAACCAGACCTATACTAAAGCCATATCTTGTGATACCAGTGTTATTGCCATAGCATACTCCTAAAGGGGCCACACTCCATAAATAAAAGGAGACAGTAAAGACCACTGCCCCTGATACTGTAACTGATATTTGGATTCTGCTGAAGCAATATATCTTATTATTAAGAATCCTTTGAATAATGTATGTTTCATGGTTGTAGATCCATAAAAATGTACGCGCAGGTCTTAGTTCTTGAAATATTGTGACGTTGTGTAAGTTTAGTGCACACTGCAAAAATGAACACACCATATCTTACTCTAATGTGTGTGCGTGAATGGACAGACAAACCAGCTGACCAAAATCACCATTCCTAGACAAAAGAAGAAAAAAAAACAATATAGTAGAGGATTGCAAAATGCACACCACTAGTGAATCTAAATATATTGATATGCTGCAATGGAACAGGACCTTTACCCCCTATGAATTTAGAACAATGTTGGTCCCACCACTGAGACACTGAGCATTTGTAAAATAATAAAACCAAAGACACGTTTTTAAAAAAGAGCCAACCTCACATGGCAATGAAAAAAACCTCTCAGGTGTTATGAGAGCAGTCTAAAAAAAAAAAAACTAAAAAAAACTCAGACATAACAGCCCTGCTTTCATCTGTATTCATCAGGTGAGGGAGGCCTGGACACTCTCCTCCTCGCCAGAAACACAATAATAACAATGGCTTCCTCCGACACAGCACGACAACACGCTTCCAAGCGCGTCATCTTCAAACGTAACTCTTGGTTAATGGCCTGGAACACACATTCAATGTCTATCAAAGAAGGACGTTGCTGGGATGGATGCACATGCTGACAACCTCTCTAGCTCGCTCCTCGATCACACAAACACACGCTAACACTGTGTCCCTGTAACACTCCTACCAGCACCCACACACACACACACACACACAGAGAGAGAAGCCCTCCCTCCAGTCAGTTTAAGTATAGCAAGCAATAATGTGTTGATTAAATCTGTGATCAGCTGCCTAAGGGGCATGAAATTGGACATGATGAGTGTGGCACATTAAAAACTAATTATCAATAGCACCAATCCTATTGTCTTTCTTTTAAACCAGTCACAGCAGTAAATCAAGTGTGGAGAATGGAACACTATGTGCTCTATCACAATCAGCTCTGGGGTTACAACCATACCTGGATCCTGGCTGCTTCAAAGCTTTTTTTTGATAAAAATGAATCTATTATTTACTGCCTGTAGCACTTCCTTATTGTATTACAAACTCGCGGAGAGTTGACAAAATATGCTGCCTGCAGGGAATCAAGCTGCTTTACCTATAATGCTGCACAATTTAAAAGGTAAACCAGAAAAAAAAGTTCTTATTTGTGTCCTCCCAAACCCTGATGCAGCACTCAAACGTGTCTTTTAAATCTCCACATGCCTGCATGAACACTTAGAAAAGTACGCTATCGAATCTTCCCCCGTCATTTGGCCTCTGTATGACTTTCTGAGATTTTGTAAAATTCAACTTTGGAAATACGAGCAAAGGACAAAGTCAGGTAACGTTACAAAGCGACAAAGTCTGCACAGGAACGAGGACTCCAGGGAGGGACACTTCAATGAACTGACCCCCATCTATCTTTTCAGGTCTTTTTGCATGTAGCCTCTTCTTAAGGATGCTTTCAAGATGGCACCTGCTGTGGTTGCTGAGAGACTCATGATGCAACTGCAAAGTCTCTATATTTCATCACCAACAATGTGCCGTGGGACAGAATCTGCACTTGTCTCGTCTCACCAAAAGGATTTCTACTCAGTTATGCACTGAACTGTAAAGCAGCTGTCATTTGATGTAACCTACGAGGTATAAACATTGCCTTTTTTTCCCACTTCTCTCCTTCCTCCTCCTTTTTTTTCTCTCCTTGGATGTTGCTCACCCATCCACTGTGCCTTTACCTCCGGCTGTCTCTGGGACCTGGCGATTAGAGCGCTGGGTGCTGTCCTGCTGATAAGGCTGAGAAGCCTCCCGCCCTCCCTCCACCACCAATGGCTGTGTCCTCAGGGGACAGGGAAAAGAAGGAGCCCAGGGTAATGTCCCCAGCACCCCCGATCCTCACCCCTTCTCACCATTCACCAAGTCATGGGTGGCGGCTGAATACACCGCCTCGTGCGTCTCATGACTTTGAACAGATAGGCTGCGCATTTTCATGGTGGATAAGAGCAACCAGAGAAATGAGCAAAACGTAATGCAGCTCAGCTTATGACAGTGTAACATTATGCATCGAGGGCCCTTTTTAAGAGAGAAATTGTACATTCTGGAGTGTGTGTGTTTATAGTACCATCTGGTAGATTGTGTACACTTAGCACTGGAAATGTAGGACAAATGCTGGCGCTCAAACGTGGATAAGCTTCGTTTCATGAGAGCCTCTATTGTGTAAATTTCCATCCAGCTGCCATGAAAGAGAAAATAATATAGCACAGGTTATTCACACTGAGAGTAATTTGATATAATTATAACGCAGTTGAAAAACTGTAGCTTTCCATTGTTCCCTCCAGCTATGTTAATCCGTGCTTTATGATGTCAGTTATCTAGAATTGGATTTCAAGGATAAGGGTGCTGCTATTCTGTATTTTTCTTGTTGTCAACAAATGGTTTCAATAGAAATCCCTAGGCCTGGGCTGAGTGCCACAGACTGGAGGGAAGTTGGAAATACAAACTGCAAAAAAATGTGTATTGATAGATATGATGTTTGTATAGCTACTGTTTTTTTCTTCATCATTCTGCAGAAAATCGAAGTAGAAACATCCAGCGACCAGCCAAATATTACCATACCATCTACCCAATGATAGAATTGATAAGGAGAGGGAAAGCTTAATCCCCAAGGTGTTCTAAAAGAAAAAGACTTGGCCGAGCTTATCTCTGGGGTCAGCGAAGGTCCACAGCCATTAATTTTAAATGAGTGGAATGGATTTGTGGTAATGGAAACCCAATGGCTCCAGACAGCATTGGGACTTTGTGGCGTGAAGACACCAAACGGCAGTGTGATAACCTGACCACTCAACTGTATGAAGTGGAAGAAGTCAAGAAACTGATTTGGGTTTTCAGCCCCCCACACAATATGAGAGGCCTTAAGCGTAATGCATTAGAAATCTATTTGGAGGCGTTCAAGTGTAACGGAGCTGAAGATGTCAGGTAAACTCTCTTTTTTTGGTCAAAATACGACCCATCTCATTTGAGTCTCTTAAGTTTTATCTTATCATTCAACCCAACTGCAACTGGTCTGCGAATCAAGTCACCTCGGAGGTGGAAAAGAGCAATTGCAATTTTGGCAGTTATGAATGTTAAACTGTAAAGGTCAGGAGGTATGAAGAAAAGTTAAGATCTGATACCTGTGGGTTGGAGAAAAGCCAATTTCTGTTGTTAAAGTGCTTGCTTCCACATGTTAAGACAAGGTGTGATAAAGTAGTTCCAAACATTACATTGTTCTTCACGCAACAGCGGAGTGTGGAGTTCACAAATGCTATTGTCACTTTACACTCTGTTGGGGGGAAAAAAGAGTTTTGCTGTCTCCATTATTTTGTGGACTCACAATGTAACAGTAATGACTGTTTTTCACTTCACATGTAGCTAGTTCACACCCTGCAAACTGTGAATGTGAAAAACACACTGAAAAATATGTTCACAGCGTCACATACTTCCCGTATGCCACCATAAGGCAGGCTATTATTTTGATACACTTTTGAGGCATTGTTTTGATATCCAGCCGAAGTTGCACAGTGGTTAAATTCCACTTTGGGGAAGCGGGGAACACATATCAAACTTTTAAAAACAACTTTTTATATTAAATACTATTAATAGTAGACAATGGGTGGTTTGATATTCAGTTGTTTACATGTTTAGTTATACTGTAAATTCTCTGATAAATAGAACAAATACAATATTCCTTATTGTTATTGTAAGGAAAGGAAACTAAAATGTTTTGAGTATGTGTTTTATAGCATCTTTTCAACACTTGTCGACTTTTGCAGGGCCTGCACCACAGCTTAAGCAAATGGCCAAATGTTGGTGTGTCTGTGTGGCTCTGAAACCTCCGAAATGCTAGTTGGCGCTGGGGTATCTCACAAGGTTGACAGACAAAACATTTATCTTAAACTAGACCGTTTTCTCCACCAATACAACATGCTAACTTTATTAGCATACGCTTATGACAATTTACATTGCAAAAACTAGCCTTGTGGTGAGTGGACGTTCCTCTGCTCATACGAAGCAGCTACATTTAACAAAGGAATCGTTACAAAAGCCTGCCCAATTATTACTCACAAGGTTCACCAACAAAACAGCTGTCTTTTACAAGACACGTTTTCCCAGCATAGGCTATACAACCAGCTAATGTTACTCTCCTATGACATTTACCATTGTATAAATTAGCCTAGCTGACAGCAGACTTTATTTCATAATTTACTGTTTTTTTTTTTTTTTTATCTGTGAGATACAACAAAATGATTGTTTTTTTCTCCACTAAGGGGAAATGTTTTCAGTTTACACAAACAAACAGAAGGTCTGGGATGTGTAATTAATGTACATTTGTGTGTAGGTGCACATGAGGCTACAGCCAATTCATTGCAAAAGTATAAATCTCACTTTAGCTTATGTTACATCTTGAAATGAGCAGCAAACTTGGTTTGTTACTAAGATACAGTCCATACATCTGTCTGTAAAACATACCTACTTACCTACCTCTAGATCTCAAGGGGCTGAGAGCTATCCCAGCATGCATTGCATGAAAGACCGATGTGTCTATTCAGATTCCTTGTCATTCACAACAGTGAATGACCGAGATCTGCACTGAGGCAGAAATTGCACACTGACCCTTTACAGTCCTTTGGTAATGAGCGTATAATATATGTTTTTTATATGTGGGGGTGGGTAATGCAGGAGTTTTCCAGATTAAAATGCCCCACTTTGAGCTATGCAGCTCAGAGGCTATTACACCAGTACTCATTCCCTCCCACCTTGCTTTTGACTTAATTGAATCAGCCAGTCCCCATATCAGATATTCCTTAACGGAATACTGAAACCTATCCACCCTTTTCCTAATACCATTAGGGGAAGCAGGAGAGCAAGATGGATGCTTTAATCCTGCTGGTTCAGAGCACACAAAAGGAGAGCGTGCCCTGCAGTAAGACATTAGCCACAACATTCACTGCCGAGCCACAATATTCTTCAGAGCAGAAGATTTGCCCTCTCGCTGCCTGACTGAAAGCTACAATAACGAGAGCTCATTTCCTGTAGACAACCTAGCATGTAAATAACAGAAACTAGTAAGTCATTGCCCTGCTTGTTATGGGGGGAAAAGGGGGTGGGGGGGGGGCTAACTACAACATGTCATAGTCGGCAGCACCTTATTTCCATGATGTCTACTACAGTATTTTATGAGTCCACATGGGTCCAGTACGTTTATGCCATCTGTTCACAGACTCGGCAGATATGCAGGAATGCATGTCCAATTTGACACAATGGTGATGCAGATGAATGAGGTTCAGGCAAGCCTCCTGCTGCTGAGGTATTCTTATTTCCCTACCTATTTTATGCTGTGTCAAACTGCTGCTAAGCTAAGGTGAGGTCCATTATTTCTGGCCAGCTCAGGCACAAACTAATCCTCTTATTTGGGAGGTCAGCGCCAATCATTATACGGAGGGGTGCCATTACAGTGTACACTCCAGTGAGCTGATTTTCCCCTTACATAAATATATGACTCAAGGGACTGCTCTTACTCCCCTCTCTAATTTATCCCTCCTGCTTTTACTTCTTAGCTCTCATCCTCTGTTTTTTATTCCCATCTCTCAACTTTCCCCTCTTTTATCTGTGACCTTCTCAAGCCCCTTTTTACCTTTTCATTTTTCACTCTCCCACACTTTCAGCTTACATCCCTCTTTTTTCCCACCCTCATTTTTTTTTTTCAGGATGCCCAGAGTGGCGTATAATTGAATCTGCAGAGAATGCATGAGCAGGAACAATTAGCTCAGTCACTCAGAATGTGGATATAGCTGTACAGTAGGATAAACAGAATAATACAAAAAAAAAGATAGGAAAGCAGGAAGATAAGCCTGAACTGTATGGGTGCCAGAACAAAGAGAAACACACAGCTCACAAAGTACACACAAATTTGTTCCCACCACCTCCTGACAAAGATGGGATAGTCTCATTTCGCATTGCGTGCATTGTCATTGCTGTCAATGCTGTGCAGCTTGCCAAAAACATTAGCAAAAACTTATGAAACTCTTCACATTAGTCAGCTCATGTATTTTTAATGTTACGCAAAGCGCAGAATTCTATTGTAGGGGAGTAAGCAACATCTACAACATCTAAAATTACATGGAAATTCATCTCAAAAGGCCTGGGCACAGCAGACATCAAAGAACTAGCAACAATAAAGGCCCCTTACTGCACTGCCTCAGCCTGTCTTTGGCCAAAAAGTTGCACAATGAACACACAAAAAAGACTACAGCCAACAGCTAACTAGCACCGAAGTCCCCTCCCCTGTTTGAGAGGAAATAATCCTCTATCTAGTGTGTATTCACCATTAAAAAAGGGGAAACCAGAAGACCGTCAGGAAGGATTCAAGATGCTAGTCAGCCATTAACACATTGACAACACAACCCGATGCTGAAAGAACAAAGGATATTTATTGTGTGCTAGTGAACAATATCTCAAAAAATTAAGAATAATTTCTGTTAAAGAGCTCAATGGCTAAAGATATAAACTAACCAGATATAACAGGTTTGTTTAGATCTCATGCCCTCGTTACTATTGTTTGTTTGCTTTGCTCACTTATGTTTGTCTTCTTGGGCACTGAGCTGAACTGCCAATCAGAGAAATTTCACTAAATGACAGACTACACCAGGTCCAACAAGCTGAATCGGCCAGGAAAAAAAAAAACAAAAAACAAAGGCCAACTAGTGCCAGTGGTGCAGGCCACACTGGCCAGGATGTAAGACGCTCACCTGTGGCCTGACCATTAGCTTGGTGTGTCAGGGCTCAAAGTTGTTGAGACATTTCACTCTAAACCAAAAATGTCAACCTGCTGATGGCACTAAATAGAAAAATTACATCAGCCAATTAATGAGGTTACAACTGGGAACCAAGAATGTTCATACCAAATTATTATACAATCAGTCTACTATTTAGAGATTCATGCTGGCTTTAGGAAGTAGTGGACGAACAAAGCTTAAAGGAATCTGGGAACAGTTATTATTACATTTCACCAAAAACTAAAATTGTCAATCTCATATTGACAAAAGAAGAATTAAGTCAAGCATAACAGTTTTTGGCAAACCACCCAATAGTTTAGATATTTCAATCTGGATCAAAGAGTCGGACTGACTGACCATCCAACTGACTGGCATGGCTGTCCCTAGAGCCACATCACCAGCTGGAGAAAAAAACAGACAAAAAACCCACTACTGCTAGCTCCACTGTCACAGATCCTTGTTGGACTGATCCATAAGCAATAGCTAATTTATTTTCATTGTCTATATGGTTTAATTGCATGATAAAAATTTCTTTATTAGCAGAAGCGTTGCTTACATCCCTCAAGTCACCATCACAGATGGGGCGGCAGCCTGGTGTGAAACCACACAATAATAACAGCCCCTTGGTCCTGCTCAGGCTGTTATATAAGTGCAACAATGCATGACTCTGCTGAATTTATGAATATCTAAAATGGGCAAAACAAAAAGTGACACTTTTCTTCCAGGATAAGGAAAAGTAGGAAAACGGTTTCTCTTCCGTCCAAAAACATATATATTCTGCTCTGTGTGGAGCTGACACCAGCAAAGATGGACCATAAATACTTCATAAATACCAATTACCTCAAGAAGTACGCATGAAGAAAAGAGCAGCTATTTCAGCCAATTATGAGGCTTCTCTCTCAAAGGGTGGAGAAAGATGACTCTTTTTCCTTTCAAGCCTCCTACTGAAAGGAGAAACCTCTGTCATGTTGTGAAGCTTCAATAATGTTTCCCTCCACCTTCATGTCAGGGATGAAAGGCCCCAAATGTCCTTTGAGTGAAACCCCCAGAGGACTTAACATGCATCAATAACATTTCCATCCTTGAAGATGTTGGAGGGGGACTACACATTATCTTCTCACAGACTTTGAGGCCCTGCTCACATCCTGTGACTTTTATTTACCCCAATCTCAAAGGTCCTGCCTCGTCATGCCATAGATGAAGATGGAAGGACAGAGAGAGGAGAACAAAAGAAAACAGAAGGAGGGAGAAGGCAGAGTCAGACAGCACATTGTGGTGAGTGTCGCCTGCTTAAAATAGGACAGCTGCCTCTTGAAGGAGCCATCATTCTTCATAGGGGTAGCCTGTCTTCATTTCCACCCTCGGCAAAGCACACAGGGCTTAACACACTTACGTCTAAGGATTTTCTGCACTTGAAGGTGGCGGCAATTCCCCAGACTGCAGGAGGAGGGAGCACTGCAAAGCTACCCTGAGAAAAGCCAACCACTTTAACAAGTTCAGACAAAGCAATATTCAGACCTTTTGCCAGAGAAAACTTCTGGCCCCAACTAGGTTTCAGCAGCATTGTATGTCCTAGGTTGGCTATCTTTATTTCAAATGGCATTTTTATGTATTCATAAAAAAGTGATGAACCACAACATACATTTTCAATGCATTCGCAAGGTGGATTTTGTGAGATGTTTTTGGATTTTGCTATCATTGGACAGTTTGCCTAGAGACAGTGAGAAAAACCCCGGACAAAGTAAGGTAGATGGCATGCAACAAAAGTCCTCCCAAACTTGGTAAGTTGAATCCACATAGCATACCACTGGCCCTCCATGTTGCCCCCAGAAGAGCCATTATACATTTTTTAAATTACAGTACAAGTCCTCACAATCTGGGGAAAAAAAAAATGCTGAAAAAGCAAGAATCTGCGGTGCACTCCCAGTAGAAAACAACTATGGTAGGCACTCAAAAGGAACAAAAACCAGCACACATTTAGGAAAGCTCTGGGAAATGTGGGCTGTTTTTATAGTCTAAATAAATCATGAAGCAATTTGAGAATATTTTCTTGTGTCTGCTTCACGACTCTCGACATGCGTTTCCAGTAAGTTAATGGTCATTTAGTGATTTCGAGAAAATTTTTCTTTTAAGATAATATTAAAAGAGGGTTATGTCTGGCGGCATGCTTTTGATTCACCACAGTTAGCTATCAAAAACTCTTTTATACTCCTGAGTGAAGTCACTGTCAGTATATGAATGTTTTTCCATTGGTTACATTTCAATAAACTGTAGGTCATTTAAATTCAGTATTTTCTGTCGTATACAGATTCAGTCCACCATTGATCCATAAATTATTCATACAGAGGCCCAACCCGTACCCAAACTGTACCTGAGTCATTATATCTTGAGGGAGGGAGTTGGAGCCGCTCCAATGTTGAATCTTTAATTGTCAGCTTTTGCTGTAGTGGCCTCCCCCATGTTCAAATTAAGCTTATGACATTCAGCTACAAAGCAGTGATTATGGAGAAAAGGTTAGCAAATATTGCATCTGCTGGTCCCGCAAAGTGACACAGTGAGTCATCCGCATCTGAGCAGCTAACAGTAACAATGGGAATGTGGGATAAGTATTATTTGTGTGAGCAAATTAAAGAGCTTGAATGTAAGACACTTCACATCCTCTGCAAAAGGCAGGCAGGAATAAAGATCCCTCACACGTGTTAGAAGTATAATTTCATCTGACCACCCACGCAACTGATCTTTCACATGACTCAACTGAGAGGATTCTTCTCCAAGAGGCACAGTGAAACTTGGGATATTCAACCTCGAAACCTGAGCTCTCTGCTTTAAAATTTGCAGATGGTGGTCACTATGATATCACTTCAAACCTGACTGATAGAATGACCTAAAAAAGTAAAGTTAAATTGTTGGGTCTTCAAAACCCAATGGCTCTTTGAAGAAGGATGATATCCCTTCTTTGAGTAAGGCTAATTAGATCATTGACATTTTGCCTTGTGGCACCTCCTGGCATTAACTGCAAAAAGTATATAGCTTTGAACCATTACTTAGAAGAGCCAAAGCACTTTCCATTCCCATTTTCAGCTACACTTAGTGCCCCATGGTGCAACAACAGATCAGACAGAAAAAGAACATTTTCATATTTTATTCTGGCAACATGACTGACTTTCTCACATTTTCCAAACTGGCAACTAAAAAGAAAATGAGGCCAGATAACAATGAGAATGTCAGAGAAAATAATAATAAGACACAGTCCTAACCAACCCTTGAACACCATATTGCAAGGCAAATTACTGTTGAGATGACTGCACCGGCAGATGCGCCTCTCACACTGCAGTATCACAGAAAAAAAACAGCCAGCATATGCTCCATGCTGAGGATAACTTAACTGGTTCAGACCTCTGGTAAGCGGATTGAGAGAATTCCCCAAGCATATACGGCCTACTTCATACAATATGGTGAGGGTACGCTTGGACCGAGATGATGAGCCAACATAGCAACATGATGGTCTGTGATAAATTAGTTGGGGATCTATGGTGCAATAAACTGTAGCAGATCAAGGGAGCGTAGAGCCAGGATGACGTGATAGGATATGCTTCATCCTTCAACCGTACTTCCCATGATGTTACAAAGATCCGATTTGTCTTGGGCTGTTTGAAATGGCAATAATGTTAGACGTCTAACTACTTGGTGTCAACATGGACGATTCGGCAGTGTTTTGTAGCTTTTTTATAGGGCTGAGAGAACACAGGAAGATGCTGTTCTGCTGCTGCTGCAAAAAGAAAAAAAATCCAGCTCCATGTTTTTAACAATAACCAAAAGAGATCTTCAAGCATGTACTTGCTGTGCATTTCTCTGGAAAGGAAAAAAACACAATAAAAAGAAAGTGGAAACTTTTGTAGTTCAGCTCGGATACAAAACAAACTCCATTAACTGCAGGTCTATCTTTGACTTTTCTGCTCTCAGATGTGGGATCAATGGACTTCAGCTCTGTAGCCTGTTCTCAATTGTATGTGGTCACTTGGGAGAATTGAGTTGTGGATGTACTCCTTCACCCCACACTGGATTTTTCATGGCCTGATCTGCTCTTGTGAATTACAAGTGAATGCATTTGATTAGATATGCATCCATTTTACATCTCCTCCTTACCTGAGGCCCCCATGATCTGGTATGTTAAACCTCCAAAAACATATTCTGTCAGTCAGATACAAGACCCTTGCTGCAATCTGGAATTACAGGTGTCAACACTCAGTACTAACCAAAAAAAGCATCTCAAAAAACAGCCAAATGATTCATTTGGCGCAGAATCACCAAAGTGGAAAAAAAAAGCTTGAAGACAAATGCATCTCTTTAGCAGTTCCTACAGTTGACTCAGCCTTTTCGACAGACATCTGTCTTTTCTTTGCAAAGCTCTCACACATTGTTTCTCACTTTCTTTTGTCATCCAAGATAGAGATATGCACAAATAAAAATGGTGTGAGCCCAAATACACATTTTTGGAAGTGATGTTCACGCTGACATCAGCTGTGTTGATGGGTCTCAGTTCTGAATGTGCGGTAGGTAATGCTAAAAGCTTTCATTGCATCTATGCAGATGTCTCATTTGGAAATAATACATTTTATCCTGCTTTAGTTTTTGACAATTCAAATTAATATCGGTTGAGATAATTACTTGGCTACTAAAAATGTTTTAATCTCTATCTACAGTTTTAACTTGTTATGGGAGCAGGGTGTAGAGCAATTGTCTTCATGTAATGTCATGTTAGGGTTTTTTCATGATAGTAACTGGCATTTTAGGTTGTAACAAGTTTCTGGAGCACATAAGTGTTGAATGTGCTTGCCAGTAAGGTGCTGTAGATACACGACACCACCTGATGTTTAATGTGCTTCTTATGCATGTTGGCCTGCCAATCAATTGGATTTGAGTGTGACAAGTGAGAGTTGTTATTTCTGTAACTTGACATACAACAACCTGTACAGCTGTCTCAATCTCATCCATTTGCCATTTTTAGCCATTGGCAAATATGCTGTCACTATTTTTCATGGCTGTTTCATTTTTTGTTGTTGCTATATATATATATATATATATATATCTTTGAATTGGTTCTCAATTCCAACTTGTCCCTCCCAGGTTTAGGGACAGCATGTCAATAAATGCTTATTGTATGTGTTATATGTGTTAAATGAATGTGCTCTCTTTTCTAAATAAACTTATAACATAGGTACAAGACGAAACATTATTTTTTCGAGTTTGTTGGACCCATCCATCCCCCCTCCTTAAACTACAGCAGTGGTTCAAAAAACTACTGCTGCCCGGTGCATCTCATACAGCCGCTAAAGGGTGCCTCTTTGTGGCAGTATCTGACTCCGAGGGCCACTGACCAAGTGTTAGTATATCACGAGATGGGAGTGAGACCAGGTTGTAAAGGCGGGGCACTTGCGTAACACAGCAGGATGTTTAATGCAACGCTGTTTCCGTTCAAACATTTTGCCACATTTTGTCGGGGCTGAGCACAGCAGAATCACTGAAACCATTAAGAACCAGGCTCATGACAAGTGTACAATCAGAACTTTATCGAATGAATGTCACGGAGGTCTGCTGAACTTCGGGTGGTAGCCATGAAATGTCCATTTTTGATGGACATGATGATGTCCTGCTCTCTGTTGACAAGACAGTTGACTGTTTACTTGCTGTTTCACCTTCATATGAAATTAATAGACTTCTGCTCACTTGTTGATTTTGCTGCTTGTAGTGCTTATGTTGGGCTGTTTGTCGGTATATCTTTTTGAAAAGTCAATTATAACTTTAAGTGTGTATCTGGCTCAGCTAATCTGGCTGTCCAGTAATTTTATTTCCTGGTCATGCTGATCTCACACACTGGTCAGAGAGATGTTGACTGTAGGCACTTAGTGTGGAGCAGCAGCCAGAATGAGCAACACTGGCTGTCACAGATGCTGCCAATCGAGGCTGTCCACACAGAGACTGCTGTACACCTGCCATTCTGGCATATTCTGCATCCTGCTCTAATTCAATTTACCACTCAAACACATTTCAGAGCCTGTCACACATTTTCCCAGCCGAGAGGCAGTTGCATCAAGAAAGCCTGGAGGGTGTTGGTAGATACTGTACGCTACGAGGCGTGTGTGTGAGCGTGTGAGTGTTGCAGGAAGTAAGAAAAAGGACGAATCATAACCCTGTGTATTTTAGGTGAATCTACTGAAAGAGGCCTTGGTTTCATTAGAGAACAGATTAGAAGAGAAAGTCAATATCCAACAGCTTTGGATTTAAAGCCCTACTTACAAAGGCATTAAGATCCCAGGAAGTGATAAAAACCATATGATTCTTGCTTCTTTTGTTTAAAGAGAGAGAAAAAAAGCAGAGTTGACTACTGTAATTAGACAGGACTTCTGTGGGATTTCTGAGGCCACCACAATTAGCTTGCAGTTGATTTGAGTGAATGTGTTAATTTATTTTAATGTACTATATCAGTTGTCCTTATTGAGTGATTTCGTTTATTTGGAAAATCTAATAAACATTATGTACAAGACTGCCTCCGGCTCTGCACACATTTAAAACAGATTATCGAAAAATAAAAGCACAGCGATGTCTGAAGGCGTATTTTCATTGTGGTCCTGTGTGATAAGGAGGGGTACAGGAGGGGAGGTGGGTGGTAAGTGGAGAGGGGAGGGGGTGGGGGGCTGTTGACAGGCTCACAAAGGAAAAAAAATCAGTCACTCAGAAAGAGTACAAAACATAGGAACATTATCCTCTCCTCCCTTGCGTCAAACAACTCCAAAAGATGCACAAGACTACATTTTTAAAGCTATGGCAAGTCAAATATTTGTGTGCCTCACTGACTGGGCGATGTAATCAAATAGGTGTGCAGCGACAGGCTATTTGTCACTGTAAAGGTCAGCCACAGCTTAATCTAAGCCACTCTTTTAGCACAATTACCCAGTTCACACTATCGAAATATGATGGGTGAAGTTGTGTGTGACGGGGAAGTTTTAAAACAGCCCCAGGACAAGACAATTTTGAGATGTCTCTAATTTATGAATTTTAGGTGCATTATTATACCTAAGCTATCATTCCTACTCATCGTTTTTTGACCCTTGGGCAGAAGTTGCCTTTTGCATTGTTTGTTTTGTTTTTGTTGACACAGAGGGGTGGCTGTTAGGGTTTAGGCAATAAAACTACTCGTTTACTGTTCAGGTAAGATCGTTGTTGTTGTCAAGTCAGCTGATGTCACTAACAACTCATTTGACAAATAACTCAGTGCAGACTTTTAGTTTTAAACGGGACACTAATACCCCTTTTCCACCAAAATAAGAGTGTGCACAAAGGTTTTTAAAATTGGAAAAAGCCACTAAAATAGGTGATAGACTCCCGCTGATTTGGGATGGGACTAGAGGCACGCACATGGCTCTGCGGTAGATGAGTGTGGCTTTCTATTATTTGATTTTTTTTTTTTTTGGTGTGTTATACCAGAATTAGGGCTTAGCAGTATATCAGAATTATATTGATATCATGACATGAGACTAGATATCATCTTAGAGTTTGTATATATGATTTTCTCCATATCGCCAAGCCCTAACACTGGGGTCATCAGCTGTTTTCAAAGAACTGACATACATTTAGATACAACTTAGATACATTTCACAATGCTATTCATGCAAATAACTATTAACTTATTTACTTTAATCAGGACAAAATGAGGACCAAAAATTCGTGCTCATGTACCCTACAGAACCGAAGCAACAGATCACTTTTTGGTTTAAATTAATTGCTATTGGTTTTCTTAATGATATATTGTGGTCCGGCGTATAGTGGTAAGTAATTTTGTTATGGGGATTTTTTTTTCTATCAATATTTATCTTGCTATAAAATTTCTGTATTTGGCGGTAAGTCTGACAGAGCTTGGGGAAGACATCTGTCTGTGTGTGTGTGTGTGTGTGTGTGTGTGTGTGTGTGTGTGTGTGTTTGTTTAAGTGTAGATATCGTAGGGGAAATCTGTATCCTTTCATACAGCAGAGGAAAGGAAGCCCCTTCTCGGGAAATCTCACGATGCCAGAGAGGCAGTCGAGTCAATAGATTGAACCAAATATGATCACTGACATAACACATTCAGGGAAGATGCAAATGCGACTTGACAGCGTACTCCAGGGTGATGTGAACTCACTGGTCTCCAGTGGATTATACAGCATTCAGAAGGACAGAATTCAATATGTTCTCTAAGTGTAGTTATATACAATCCTCACAACACACGTCAGCTAACATTAATCATATATACGCTGCATTACATGGTGTGAAAAGTATCAAAATGACAACTTCCTTCATTCAGACAATCTGGAGGAGCAAACACTGACATGTTTGGTGAATTATCTGTGATTGATTAATTATATTATCATGCATGTCACATAGAATCGCGAGCACTAAATCAGAACTGCAAAGCCGGATAAAAACATCAAAGCATTCAGTGCGCCGATGTTAGAGGCACAACATGCTTATTAAACCCTTTTTTGAATTCATCATACTGAACCAGCCGACTGACTAACCATAGTGTTCAGATGCACAGTGTGACTAATCCATATTAATCCAACATGACAGCAGGAAACTCTTCAAAATCAATATCTCTGATTGATTGCTGTCCAACTTGTGGTGCCAGTGTTCACACTCTCAGAAAACGACAAGCAACAAATCCAAAATCATTTAGCCATCATGGTAGAGCCTCAACACAAATAATATGTTTAGTCACTGTAAAAGTAGACTTTTATAGAAAAGATATAATGAACAGCCACTATGGCCTTTTGAGAAAAAAACCTGCGCTGAATAATGTAGGTTGGTTTAACATCACAAAGCGGCTTTGAACCGAGAAAATGTGAGCTTTAGTGATTTCTGCTTGACAATCTTTCATTTTTTGACTCCGTATAACCTGGCAAGCTAATCACATGACAACCTTCCCTGGGTTGATTGATATCTAAGGTGAAACACACACACAGAAACACACAACGATCTCGAATTTAGCTGCTGTTTCAGTGGCTTCCTATAGGTCTCAATCCACCACCTGTCACATCTTTTTCCTTGCCTCCCTGGTGTGGTGATAAAAAGCAGGCATTACAATTGTCATTTCAAATTTTCACCCGCTATTTTTATCTGTTTCAGTGTCCATCGCCCACCCAGCTCTCGCTAAGAAAAAACGGCTCTACTTGCACGCATAAAAGAAGAAAAACCACAATCCTGCTTTTGCAGCTATCAAAGCTATCAATCAGCCATGGCTCGAGGCTAAAATAGAGAGCTGTTCTGATGGATACATTTGCCACATCCCCAGTTCAATTTGTTTGGCAGCTTTGGAGAAGGCAGCGAGTTTGGTGTGCAAACACATCGTACCAATCATTCCCATTCAACTGGCAAAGCATGAAATAACAGTCAAGGCCGTTTGGGGAGCCTTCTGTTTGCAGACACGGCGAGGAAGCGGCAGTCTGAGAGCAACGCCACGCACAAATAATGCTGGACGAGATCTCAGCAGAGATGAGGAGCCACTCCATTTGTCCTTTTGGGTGTTCCACATTTTTATCAGTTGAGAGCTGATGGGTGTCGCGGTGTGGATCATACCGAGTATGCTGAACACCTACCCACTTATAACGAGATAATGACACGGTAAGTATGATGATGTGCCTTTATACCGCGTCACATGTCTGTTAAGCCTGTTTGAATACTCCACACTGTTTTTAACAAAGTAATGAACAGTTACACAAACAAGTTTTAAGGTTCTTGCCATCTTAGAAAGTTTTGGGTTGTTTTTTATGGAGGAGAAGCTGTTGTCATTACTGGGAAATGATAGCTGGCATCACAAAAATGAAAATCGGTTAACGCTGAACTAACAAATGCCAGCTGTCATACAAATTACGACTCTTGTCCATTGGGAGCAAAGAATAGGCAGATTGCTCGATAATGTTATAGAGTCATTAAATCCTCAGAGGGAGGTCAGGGGCAATGCGTGGGTCAACAAAGGCTTGGACTGTTCATTTTTCATTTCCTATCAGTTGCCAGTGTTGGTTCAATGTTGGTTTATTTAACTACAATCACTCCCTAAACTTAACTCGATGTTTATTACTGTAACAATGAAGACAAAAGCACCCCGACCATAACCTCTACAAACAGATATGAGCTTATGTTTGCAAAGACGTGGGTATACCCTGTACACCTGTGCATACCCTCCACTATACTGGTGGCGCTGACGTATAATAAAACTGCTTTATTTGTCCAACTGTGATTTATAATGGTTTTGGAAGGCACTTACAAATGTTGTCCTGCTGAACAGATCAGAAAATGTGCATCATTTTAGAGAGCAATTCCAATAATTTGCAGTTTAATTTGAAGGACTTGCTGGATAATCTACATAAACTAAAATTAGAATTATCCTTAAAGGGTTACCCAAATAATCTTATAAAGGGTTTATGCAGATTTTGCTGTCACATGATGGTTTAAGTGCTGTTTCAACGGCTTTTTGTACATCCTCAGTAATGGAAGCAAGGTTAATACAGGCAGTAACAGGTCAAATTCAAGGACTCCCAAGTACTTTTTTAAGCACTCATTTTTTATTTTCAAGGTTAAAACTGTTTTCTCCACAATCATCTTTTGCAAAAGAATTTGTACAAATTCATAAATGGAGCAAACACATGCTACCAGGACCTAAAATTAACTCGTATTTCTATCTATTTGGTTATTAATATTCAGGCATGTGATTGGCAAAGGACAAAAGCAGGAAATTAGAAGCAGAAATTAGAAAGTAATTGCAAGCAAAGCTGTTCTTTGCTTCATAGTTTTAAACATTTTTCTTATCGAAAACAATTTTCTAATTGATTTGTGAAGTGATTCATTATTTTATTTTCACATGCAGGTTTTATTATGCCTATATGCCTTTTCGTGTATAGCACTTGGTACATGTATTTTTCTTTTGTTGTAAAGCACATTGAGCCGCATCTCTGTGAAAGGTGATATACAAATAAATGTTATTATTATTATTTCCTCTCCATTTTATTCAAGTATTTTTTTCAAGAACTATATTCAAAATTGTCTGATTATCAAGGTATTCCAGTACCTTACTTTCTGGGTTCCAAGTTCATGAACTTCAACATCTCAAGCACATTGTTTGAACCCTATGCAAAATCAAAACTGATATTTGTAAGTTGTCTGCCATGATATTGGCAATTATTTGGTTAAAGACTATTCCTCATTTGGTTCAAGGTAACATTAAGCTATCATTAAACAGCAGAGCCCCCGTCTATGCAACACACACAATCAGGATGTGTAAAATAAAAAAGGTTTAACAGATTTTGATGCTGATTGGCTGAGCACAAAGTGCAATGGATGTTTTCAGCATATTTTTACTTCAACACTTTTCTTCTAACCTTGTCTACAATATTAGCAGACACCTGCACGAGAGTCGAGGCAAGGCTTTTCGTTTGACTGAACATCTGACTTATTGACCAGGGTCATAAGGAATGACAGTATAATAACCAACTACCCTGCAGACGTGTGCTTCCTCTTCATTTCTCCATTACCCCATCTGTTTTCCACCAACCTGTGTCAACAGCTGGAACAAATGTAAACGTGCGATCTCAACAGCCGCTTCGCCCTCAACTCCTCTTAGTCTGAAGGGGCTTATTTGCGAGAGTTGCGACATCCATTGCTTCCCCCTTGGAGAGCTACCTGCCAGCAATCTCACTTTCTCTCTTTGCCACACGTCTCCTGATGCTGCACTGTCCTTGAAATGCAGTAACAACATCCTGTCTCCCAGGCCAACATGTGCCAGCAGCACAGACAGTTAGATGGAAGAAATGAGACTTGTGCAGACATTTTTTTCCTCCTGAAACCTGTAATCTAGCTCGCCCATGATGGTCATGTATGTGCTTGAGACTAGACACGAGGGAAATAACTTTTGTTTCAATGGCAGCTAAAATGATGTCAGATGACCCATTTGACAATTGAGTTAAGTGGCTGGGTAAGGACCCAGGCTTCAGTGACAGTTTTCAGAAAGAATAGATTTAATTATGATTTGAAAAAGGAAGCCAGCTATGATAATCATAAGACTATGTGCTTGTCATACCAAAAAATCTTTAAGAGCGCTGCCTAAGATCATATCTACACATACATAGGTGACAGCACAAGAATATCCCGTAATGTGAATGCATTTGTATTACGTTAGGAAAAAAAATAATTCTGTAGATGGCTGATGAGTTCAGCTCAGTTGTTGCAGGCTAAAGAATAAATGTGGACATTGCTGCCATTATTTTCTGGTCTGTTTTGTCTGTCAAAACACTAAGTCATAGACTGACAGGTAACTCAGTCATTGGACAGTTTGGATGATTAGCATCCTGCATTTTTAGGACTTTATTGACTAATTTTTAAAAAATAAAGTATATTCTAAGACTGACAGATTAATGCACTTCTCTCTATGGATTTATCTTTCCTCACTAGTGGTCCAAGATCTGCATCAGCTGGGGTACCCACTGGGTGACCCGTGAAAAAAAGGGGATTAGAGAGAGGAATCCTGTCTTAACTTTATTTGCCTATTTGATTCAAGGAAAACACAAAGAATGGGCAAGTTGGATCATGGGTGGTGGATAGTAAATATATTTAAAATAGAATTAAAATACTAATAATTTAATTAAATTAAATGTTTAGTCCTCTGACTGCATCAATCCATTGCTAATGATGTGTATACATTTACTACATTAATATAATTTAATAAATTGGACAGCTTTACTGCATTAAATCAATTGCGTTGGATGTTTGTACACTAAAAACATCAGCTGTCTAACAAACAAACTTAAATTAATATTATTTTTATTACTGCTTTGTAGGTTGGCATTCTCTTTGACACCACCTAGAATATAAGAGCAGCTCCAATCAGATTTTTCACAAACTTTTACTGTGGTGATGTGCTGCTTATTATTATCATGAGAACAAGAAAAACTATGAGTTTTAATTATACTTCCTGAATTGTCCTCTTTTAAAATACATTAACTTAGTTTCACATGTATAAAATAGCCTAAAATGATCACTTGAAATGTGCTGCCTAACCAAATGATTTGAACAGGGCATGGTTTATTATAGGATTTGCAGTGTCTGGTGGGCCGTGGATCTTGTGTCAGCGGGTTGGGTTGGGTTGTGGAACTAATTGGACATGTATCCGGGTGGTAGGGCGGGTGCGGTATTGTAGATATTGCATGAAAATCAGACACATGCAGGAGTCTGCTGGTGGTCATAAGACCTTGCAAAGAAATGCAAATATGTAAGAGCACAGCTTGATTAGACAAATTGCTGTGAAGACATAGTTTCTTTTAATTCTATGTTAAATTGGTTAGTTTAAACACATCAGAATGTCAGCCAAATCCTAGTTTCACATTTTTCTTGAGTGCTTTTTTTCCCCTTCCATGTGCTAACTCTTTCACTTCAGATCTTGCCTTGCAGTGTTCCCTTCATTCCCCATCTCCTGACCTCCTCTGCCCACCTGCACACCTGTTGCCACTTCCACCATCAGCCTAGTAGCATGTAAACCAGTCCACTTCCATTCATTCCCCGCAAGATCACCAGTTGTGCTTCTGCCTTAGCGCTCCAGCCATTTTCTCTGCCTGCCTGGGTTTTGGCTGTTATGACCCCAACCTACCCTTTGTACTCCTGCACTCCATCCTGATCCCCCATTGGTTAAGTTCACCTCATCTCCCCTGCGTGCCCAGTTTTGACTCTGGCTTGTTTTCAACTTTGAATGAACTTTTTATATTACCAGCCTGGTCTCGGAGTCATGCTTTTGGGTCAAACTTGTTTTTACTGAGCCTTTAAAAATAGAGGTGAAAAGGTTAAGTGTTACATAACAATTAAGTTTACTTTCAGTGTCTTAGGTCTAGGGTCTCCCTAGAGTTCTCCACTTGGTGTGCCAAGAGACGCTCCGTCTCTCCTCTCAGGTAAAGCTAAAGTTTTCAACTTCAGCCGCTCTCTTTGGCCTCAGCGTGCGAGAAGATGCTCTCGGATCGAGCTCAGTAATACTGAGTGAAGTGATGGAAAACATCCGGGGGTGTGAGACTTGGGAGCTGCTTAAAAATACATGTACAGGCTACAAATACAATGCTTTGAGTGCTAAACGTGAGCAGCGTAATGTCATTAATTTAACAATGGCTCCACCAGTACCACCTTTGTACAGCTTTAACCACATTACACACAAGTGTATTTTGAAAGACCAGGAAGCGCTGTATTAGTATAAAAATAAACGTGCCTTATCAGGCTTAAAAACAGAGAGGCAACAAACAGATAAGGGCAGCCACCCCCTCAGGTGTGATGCCATAGATTTGACCTGTTGTCTAAATTAAACACTGGTGAAGATATGGTTGCTGCAGGGTTTGACTAAGCCTTTCTAGGGCCCCAAGTAGCTGTTAAATCCACACATTTCTCAGTCAGCTTTCAGGTCAGTGCTTTGAACCACTCTCTCGAGCACTCCTATGGACTGAATGTCAGCAGAAATCTGATTAAACGAAAAAAATAAACTGTTTTCCTTCTAAAATGACACATTTTCTGATCAGAGGCCTCTATCATTTAGCTATGCAGTCCAAACTGTTTCAAATGACTGTTGAAAAATGAATCTCTTTTAATATGAATCATTCAAAAAAAATAATCTATTGACCTTTGACAGTTGTCCTTGTTTGGAGATATGTGCCTGATGTATAAATTAATTCATGGTCTTGCTTCAGCACCACTTGAACAATATGCACCATTCCACAGGCACAATACTGGGGAGACAAGGTCATCAGCAAGAGGTGAATTTCAGAAAATTTGCTTATGGACAATAAGGATTTTCCATCTGAGTGGCACATAGATGAAACACAATTCCCACCTATATGAGCGAATGAACAGGGTTCAGCATTTTAAAACAACACCTAAAACATAGCTCAAGACAAACCAATCGTGATCACTGATCTGAATCTTTGTATGTAATCAAGTGTTTTGTAGTGCATATTTGGTATTATTTTATGTATGATGTACTATTTTTAAACTGTTTTGCTTCCAAATGATTTTGCTTTTAACCATTTGAAGGGTTTCCCACGTTTACTTATTTGTGGCCACAATATCAATATCTAGTTTTGATCATTCATTAGGTGTGCTGTTGGAATATAGCCTAGCCTATTAATATACCGTTCGGTTATTCATTGCACAACAATCTGAGCATAGATGGTGCAGCAGAACACCAGGCACAGTGAAAGAGAAACTTTTTCATTGCCCTTGTTGGAAAAATTTGCTTTCACTCGCCTCTCTAGCAGCTGCTCCACCATCAATCTGATCAATTATCAACCCTGCGGCTCAAACTACACAAAGTGCTGCTGAAGAAAGAAGAAGTCATGAGGAGTTCCTCTAGTGCTGCGTTCACAGACCCAGAAAAACCTCTGAATTTAGAGATGGGACACAGAATGATGCAAATATTCTAATTCTGTAGGTAAACAGTGTTTGTATCATATGGTATAGTCCTTTAATATTTCTTTGCTGAGAATCTGCAAATGCAAATTAGCTGTAAAATAAATGTAACAAAACTAATGTGGTGCTATTGTTATGGCTTGGTTATTTGGAGGCTAAACCCAAACCTTTTGCTTAGGGAAAATAACATGGGTTTGAGTTAAACTTACTACTTTGTTAAAGTTAGGGGACCTTTGTCATCATAGTTACAATATTACATGACTTAAGCTGGAGTCTTAAGTGTCTCAAATGACAGTTACAGTGCTTCTCTTCGAAACAGGATACAAAATCTACTCTTTCTTTATTCTGCCAACCATTGTGTGTGGTGAGCTTATCATTTTTCTGAGTATCATTCATGTTCCCCGGCCAAAAAAAATTGAAGTTATTACTGCTTGACAAAATTCTGGCTGGACCTCAAAGTTGCTTCCATCTTAACAGAGCAGAGAAATAACACAGAGAGACTACTTAAGTTTGTAACAGAACCATTTGTGGAATAAAGAATAAATGTGAGAATCGGTCTGTATGAGAGAGAGAAAGAAGAGGGTGAAAGCCACCCCATGGCCAGAGTCAATACTGATCTTAGTAAACATAAATAGGCTTGGATCTGTTACATTCACACATGGGCACTTCACAAGGAGACTATTGATCAAATCCCACCAAAGGCAAAAATACAGGAGAGATAAGAGCAAGATAACAAAGCAAACTTTTGGTGTCTATTACATCCTGAAAGCTGCTAAAGAAAGAGAGAAAGAAATAATGGGACAGTGAGATCCAATCAAAGCGAGAAAATTACGAAGCAGAACCTGCAGTTAAAAGCCAGAATATGGTATATATTCTAAGTATTACCACGAAAAAAAGTGTCCCCTGTTGTTTTGGCAGATGGATATGGGTATTCAAGTTCATGTTTTCCTTATGACCTGGAACCACTATTATCTTAAAAGCACATAATGTTTTGTCCCAGTTCAGGGGATATTCTCTTCAAGCAAAACTGTCTCCCAAAAATTACATTTCGATACTACAAAAATGGTTTTACCAAATACATTTTGAGTAAATGTTTTGCTGTCTGCATATGCAGTAAAACACTTTCTTTAAGTAGCCTAAAACAAAGTCTAATCCTGACTATAACTGCCTGACCCTGACCCTAACGCCCCAAAACAAAGTTTTTTAAGCTACTAAAAACATTTTTAGTTTAAACTGTGATCGACAGGTCTAATAGGGCTGCACAGTTCTTGCTAAAATGTGAATCACTATAAGAATTTAGATTGTGATTCTTTCACACTATTCTTAGTAACATTTATTGCACTCTTGGATGCTCAAGTGCAAAAACACTTTCGAGATGCTTGCTGCGGTAGCCTGTAATTACACCTCAAAATCACTGGTGAGCGGTGGGGTGTTTGTGATGTGCTGTTTAATTTGTTTGATTCAAAAGACACCCCAAAACACACATTAAGCATGGCTTAATAGCAACAATACCTAACACAAATCAGCTTTATTATAACTTAGCAGTTCCAAGATGTAACACTTGTCTTATATCTATTGGACACGTCCTCCACACAAATGCAACATGCTAACGTTGTTAGCACAAGCCTATGACATTTAACATTTATAAATTAGCCTAAAGGCTATCAGAGATTTCTTTTACTGATATTAAGCCAGGAACAACAACAGCATTTAAATGCTGTTTTGTAATTTGGCTATATTACAAATTCATTGCCGTATACTAGACACATTTTCTCAACAAACACAATATGCTAACATTATTAGCACAAGCCTAGAGTGAGTGAATTGTCCTCACTTAGAAATGAGATTACATAGACGTATGAATTGAGATCGCAATTTTATTTTTTTTTCCGATTAATCGTGCAGCCCTACCCTCTAATGGCCCACATATAAGGACACAACTGGTTGTAACATTTGTGGTCCTCAGGTCATTGCCTCGGGGCTGGAACTCCAAATGACACCATGTCTGACAATCTGTAGAGCCGCATTCGCCCTTCAAAGGAGGCAGCCCCTGCAACGTGACACAGCCATAGCGTGATGAAATCCAACAGTAAATTACACTGATTTTGAAAATAAGTTTAGATTTTATATTCATGGCTGCTTTCCAAACGTGGTGGAGAAAGCTCACAACATGCAATCAGATGCAATCAAATGCAGAAACCCAGCGTTGCTGTCTCACACAGGTCTGCCATGGTGGGGTCTAATTAAAGCTACGACCCCCAAGGTATCCTTTCACACTTTCTGCTGTGGAGGACTGCTGAGGGGGAGCAAACCCTGCGAGGGCAAAGACAAACAGACTTATTAAGCCAAACAGGCCTATGGTGCTGCTTGATAAATGACAAGAGAAACAGGGAAAGACGAGGGGGTGGGTTTGACGGTGGAAAAGAGGGGGAGAAAGTTCTCTACCAGGCAAACCACTCTGGGTTTATAAAACTGGCTTATTAATGTTCAAATGGCAAGGCCTGTATCTCCATTCAGATATGCTCCCTAATGGAGGAGGGGGAAAAAAGAGAAAAGTTCGCTCTCGGGGCAACACTCTGGAGAGGAGAATTCTCTTTCTAAGCCTTGGCTGGCACCAAACCAGTGTTGTAATTTGAGACTAAATCACAGAAAAGGATGCAGAAGAGTGCACGCAAAATGTGCTATTTATTCTGTTGCAGTTTCTTCAGTCTCTGCAAAATAAAATTATTCCTCAGTGCAAAGAAATTGGCATGCCCCCAGACATTTGTCTGCAGAATAAGAATTCAGTGAACACGAAGCTTACTTCCCGCTCTGTTCCCTGTTAGCCTTAATACTTTCTCTGTCGTGGCCCTGATTTGCCCGGCCTGACATGAACGTTAGTCTTTCAAAGTTCAATCAGTCATTCCAACTGCTTCCTGGTGACAGGGCAAAGAGAACAACATGGCCACAAATCAAAGGTGAGCTGAGAGCCCCTCTTACATGAGCGGGGCTGGGGAGATGTATTGCTAGAGGCTTTGAAATGCAAAGAAGGAGAAGGATGTGTTTACATGATGACATTGTGTTTATCCATCAAAAGCAGATTGTAGAGAGAGGCGGTGTCGGTGCACTATTTGGAGATGGCGGATGACTGAGCACTCGGCAGAGCCTGGGTGGCACGCCAATCTAACAGCCAGGTCCCACTGGTGATGGAGGGCAACAATCGTATTTGGTGCCACATCTTTCTCCAGCTCCGTGTCTGCTTTTCGTCATTCCTCCGCAAACAAAACAAAATTCAGAGGCAGGGCTTGCATTCTGCTTTCTGAGCTGACCCAATGCATGCTGTATAATCACATCCAGTGCTATTTTCACATTATTTAATGGTAGTGGAAGGGAAAAGTTTGTTAGTATTAGGTCTAGTGTGCAGGATTTTGGGGGGATATATTGGCAAAGAAAAGGAATATAAATGCAATAATCATGTTTTCTTTACTGTATAATCACCTTGAAATAAGAATTGCTGTTTGTCCGTTGTCTTAGAATGAGCTGTTTGTATCTACATAGGGAGCAGATTCTTGATTATGGAGATTACATGTTCACCACCATGTCTCTATAGAAGTCCAGAACACAAAAACATAGCACTGGCTCCAGATAGCCATTGGAGTTTTCGCATTAGCCACAGCAGTTAGAAGCCCATATGTGATGAATATCGTTGGGGAGAATACAGATTTTTTTAAAATGCAAAACTGCTTTATTCAGTATTTCTACCAGGTTTTTGTTTTTTGTTTTTTTTTTTGAGAGAGAGAGACCTCTGCAGATAATACGACATCCAGTAAAAAACCTCCTGAACATCTGGATCTTACGTTAAAGAAAAAAGGTGAGCACACATTAGTGTGTGGTAGGCATGCTGCCCATCTCCAACATGCTACACTGCATTGAAGACACACTGACTTGAAACATGAAACTGCTTTATTCAGCATTTTTACTGGATTAAATCCCCAGATCTGTTTGTTTAGTAGAGAAAGAGACCTCTGCGGATGATTCAGCATCAAAACCGACCGACACTGAGGAAATTCTCGACAAGAGAAGTTTCCGTTTGTTGCATTCTGCAATCCTTACTGCTGGATGCCACTAAATCCCCCTTAATCTTACACTGGTCGTTTAAAACATTGAATAACTGCCAACGAGATGAGAATTTTCAACCACTTGTCAGTATAATTCCACACTATTAATTAAGGGTGGTGTGGTAAAATCAAATGTCTTTTTCACGAGCAATTTGCCCTCTGTTTTGAAAATTCCTCAAACAAGCCCACAAAGTGTTTTGTGTCCACAAACAAATCATCTTGTGGGCACAAATTATCCAGATCCTAATCTTGAGATGAGTGCAGGCAAATTATCTTGTTGTATGTACAAATTGTTTTTGTGTGTGCACGTTATCGCAAGATAAAAACTTGTACACACAAATTATTATCTTGAGCAAACAAGATAATACGTTGCATGCGGACAATATGGATCTTGTGCAAAGAAGATGATAAGATGCTCAGAAAAAGGAAAAAAAAATTATGTTTGGTACTTTGGAAGCATTTTCTCTTGGTTTTGGGAACAATCCGTCTTTAAGTTTGAATATGTGACAACGTGGCTTTCAAGATAAGCAAGCATAAGGTGAGACACACAGAGCGAGAGGAAAAGAAACGGGAGAATCCTCATCCTGTCATTTCTAAAGCTTCTGAGGCCCCCCACATGACTCTGAAGATTATGAAAAGGCCGCTGAAATATCAGAGGGTTTACTCTCCAATAACAGACATCACCGTGCCGAGATAGATATCATACCAGGTGGTGAAAAATATGCAAATATGTGCCACATGCTCTAAAGCTGGACTCTGGGTGGCTCCAAGCTCATATTAGTCATGACTCGCTGGCAGCGTGCACTGCCTGAATACTAAAGCGTGCTTTGGACAGATGAACGGGCATATGAAGAAACACTGAGCTATATGACAATGATCTTATCACTGACACACAGCATCAAGTGACATATGATGGCGATGACCCTGTTTCAAAGATGGGGCAGAGCCACGCTGCCTTTCCAGTTTTCAGTGTTGCTCAAATAAACAGTGGTAGCGACAGCCTTTGGCTTCAGCAGTCTACAGTTTATTTGCTGTGGGGTTTGACAACAAGCAAACGGGACACATAAATCAGCTTCCAGGATGAAGCATGATTATGAATGTGGAAAAAATACTAAAGTGAACAAACACAGTGTAGTCAGTCACTGTCTGTAGCAATTTCTCCGAGATGCGGGGGCGCTCTATATTCACCTGTTTAAATGAGTTGCATAAGAGAAAGAACAGATGGGGAACATTTTCAGGCAGCATTGCCTTAAACAGAGAACCTATGCTTAAAAAAAGTCTTTTTGTGTTGCTTTATTTTCTTTTTCTACCTGCTGTGCAACGGCTTTATAGACAGGGCTGCTCTGCACAGATGCTGCTGACCTGAGAGCTTATCAAGGTGGAAATGAGCTTGCTGGTGGAGAGAGCACGTTACAGGAAGAAAAGGTGAAATTAACTATTTGTTCCTCGTAACTCACCAGCGTAAATATATGAAAGCGCTCACCGTGAGATCGTGGTCTGCTTAGAGGAGCAGGGCAAAGAGGATAACAAAGGGAAGCCTTCTGGTGATGAGGTGGAGCAAATATAAATACCAGAAGGAAGCATGTTATGAACCCAAACAACAGATCAGAGGAGCATGAATAAAGTTTCTTGAAAAAGTTCTGTAAAGAACATGTTTTCTTTCATGTTTCCACCTTTTGGTACAAGTTCTGCTCCATCCGTCTTGCTTTTAAATGTCAGTGCTGACTCATTCTGTATAGTACAGTTTGAAAACACGCCTGAGAGCGGTGTAGATGTAAGATAGGAGGGAGGATGACAGGTGGTGCAAGGCAAAAAGCATTTAGAAAATGGTGTGGTCCAAGATAAAGGCAACCCCAGTGAAAGGGGTTTAGGCGACATTTTGTCTTGACATCTTGTACACAGTGTTGTGATGACGGAGAGCGGCTCGGCGATCCTCCTGAAGGCAGTTCCCACTTAAATTCTGAGGAGCTGAGGAGTCCATTGAAAACATGCAAGATAGCACTTTAATGTAGGTAGTTCAATACACTACAACAACCTTCTTATTTAAATATGCTCATGGATAACTAGCCAAATACAGAATGCCTGATTTCACATCGCCTCACACCCAAATACTTTAATTCAGAGAAGTTCATGTGTTTTTTGGGGTGACGAGGCATGAGTGACTCTCAGGAAAACTCACATGCAACTACATGGCAACATTTTGGAATTGAAGCCAACAACAGAGGAGTCCTAACTGACTGTGACTGACTCAGTACACCACTTAGAGCTGGACTTTTGTCTAACACCCTGTTTTTATTTATCCCGGTGGCGCACTTCAAAGCAGCACAATGGACAAGGAAGAGCTGACTCATGGCATTGAATTGAGGAATTATCTATTGATACCTCCTTATTCTCTGAAAAAAGCAAAATCGATTGCCAAGGAGCTGAAAATTTCCAGTAATGTAAATGACCATCACTAATAACAATCTGGGCTGCTTGATGTTGCTCTTATTGTATGTCATTTCCAGTAAACACCACAATATAAAATGTATGTTTTCAGTTTTAAAAGTACGAACGTCGGAACATAGAGTACCCACCCATCTTTAAATAGGTCACGTCTCCATGATTACGAGTGCACAGCTGATAATTATGTAACAGAAGTGCATATTTAATGGAGTCAGTGTGGACTGAGAGCTCCAGTCTTATGAGATGTGATGTGATGTGATAATCTGTAAGTCCTTTGCAGTTAGGACACGGTGTCATTTTGTTCCACTCAGCAGTGGCCGCTGAAGCAAATGTGACAGATCTAGTGGTTAAAATTCAGGATACCAGTCCAGTCTGGTGCTTGGATTGATATCAAACCAGTTTGAACATTTTTATAACCCAAGCTACTGTATATTAAAATGCCCAGATCTTGGTTACACATGATTTATGTCTTCATGCAATCAAAAAAGAAGACATGCAAGCTGAGTGTGTTTAAACACCAAAGACTAAACTTTCCATCAATACCATGCTACTCTTGGCATGCAGTCAACACCAAACATTCATTACACTTAACAGCTGTGAGAATATCAAAGAGGACATTTGTATTTGGAATCAGGGTCTCTTGCACTCATTTGCAGCAATCACAGATGATCTAAGGAAGAACTTCGAGTGGGAAACATAGACTGCCACCTCACACTGCCATCTGGGCCCTCCACCAGGCTAAACTGCCTGGGGCAGCTGGCGGTGAATCATCTTCCACTGGATTTTTTTGTTAATATGTATTATAAATTATGTAGCCACACAATGCACACATTTGTCACGTGATGGGCAGATAGCCTTAAGTCTAGACCTTGCGTTACAATGCTTCATGTGTGACGGTGCAGTCAGTTGCAAATTAACGTGACATGCCATATCCTTCATGCAAACTTGCACTACACTAACACACACCACTACATAACACGCTTTTACACAAAGATAACTAGCTAATACGTGATGCCATGCTTGTTAAGGGAACTTCCCCTAGAGGCTTATGTGCAGGCATGTAAATACATCGACATCATTCCAGCTTTACGGTGGAGAAAAGTAGGCTAAATCCTCAGTCCTCTCACTCACAGTTTAGTCTAACATCTGTGTGTGTGTGTGTGTGTGTGTGTGTGTGTGTGTGTGTGTGTGTCTGTGTCTGTGTCTGTGTCTGTGTCTGTGTGTGTCTGTGTGTGTGTGTGCATGCATGAGTATGTGTGAGATTAGGGCTGCCATTCACAGTTAATTCTACATATTCTAGCGAGGCAAGTTAATTAACGGAGGCCATGTCCATATTTACTAACAGCAATATTTAGAACAGGAGGAATATACATCTACAGCTCAGTTGTTCACTGGAAGAGCGTACAAGACAGGGTGCAGTCTTCAAACAAAGGTCTCAAATAACTATTGGCATTTTAAATAACAGCGTGAGTCATTATTTTGTGTCCGCTTAAACCCGCATACACAAAATAGTTCCTATACTCGTGATTGGCAGATTTGTATAGTCAAACAGTAGCTGAGCTTGCCACTAGGCATTGTCAGGAGCACTATTATTTTGGAAGAGCCGATGCCTGATAGGGATGTGTACCTGCCATTTTGCTGACAACATGAAACCGCCCCAGCACTAATTAGATATTAAGTCAATGTGTTTGAAGGAAGATATTTAATCAGCTAGACTGAAGGCTAATGGGTTTTGTTGGCTTTGGTCTGGCCCCCATCACACTGACTAAAGTGTCTGACTTTGCCTAAAGCAAAGAGACAGCAAAACATATGTGCACATAAATATGCTTAAAACACATGGAAGGGATGGTAGTCCCAGTCAACCATTTCAACATCATGATAATAACCTCCACATCAAGCTTGATGTCAAGATTGATGACATCAAGACTTGGCTGGCTACCCCAGTTTTTAGCAACAGAGCATATTCTCCAGTAAACAATGAGATAAAAATAGAATTATATGTTGTAAAGATTGTAAAGCCCTCCCAGACAAATTTGTAATTTTGGGCTGTTTGAAAAAAGGACTGGACTAGACACGAATAACAGGTTGCAAAAAAAAGGGATAGGAACAATCTTTGTGAAAACTCCAATATTCATGTTCAGAGAGTAAGTTGTTGCTAGGCAACTACGGAAAATGCTAAGATACTTTATTGGCAAAATATATTATTTTCCTTTCAGAAATTTCATTTAAACTATGGGCTTGTTATAACACATTGGATGACAATGACGATTGATATTTTTCACAACAGCATGTTTGCTTGAATTGAATGAGAGATAGAAATTGAAATAGAGTGTTATATTGTGGGTGGTTAATAGCCTTAATTTTGCCTGTTCAAGTTAATCAGCTGCATATGGGCCAAGTAAGCCCTGTTTAACCTATACACAGGAGTTATCAGCTGAGTCATGGTGTGTGTTACATTACCACGGATCAATCAAATTAAAGAAAGATTTAATACAAAGTAAGAGTGTCTCTTGAACATCTTCATTTCAGTGAAGATCAAGTAATGGAGGACCGCTATTGACAATAGCAAAACTACACCAAAACATCCGTTTACAAACTCTCACAAAACTTGTGCAGTATAATGCACGATTCATTTAACCAGCAAAACACTCTGCATCCTTCAAAAACATACATTTTCGCTAAAACACTTCCACATAACACGTAGCATGCTCGGGGAAGTGAATGTAATTGAATTCTTCTCATGATTCCGTTGAGTTGCCAAAGCGTTCTTCCGTACAAGTGTTTAAATAGTAAGGTTTAAGCAAAAACTCAATATATGAGACTTTGTTTGAGTTGTCAGAGTTGTTTAACAGATGTCTGATGTAGTTTTGCTGTTGTTAAAAACTGTCATCCTGAACTTCAATTCATCAAGAATGTGAGCCTTTTTTTTTATTTTTTGTTTGCTGTAGAGGCATGCAAGAAAACATAGCTTTTCTCACACATTCAAGTTAACATGGGATGGGTAATAAATGAAAAAAATGGTCATTTTATGGATGAAGTGTTCTTTTAAAGTAGGTCTTTTACATACATTAAAAGTTGTTTGACATGGTTCTAGATTCTTCCGGCCTACTGTGCCTAGTGGCGAGGACACTCACTTTACTGAATCATGAGATCATCAAACTCTTCCTACGAGGCTCTATTATTAAGAAGACCCTTGATCTTACCACTTAGTGGATGAGTGAGTCAGCATGCAACGTGACCTCCCTGATACCCAGATGACTATCTGTAACTCTGCTGAATATCAAAGCAGTGAAACGCAGCATGCTCATCTTTGATGATACCACAGAAGGTTTGAATGGCATGCATGAGCATGCACTTCCTTATTTTAAACATGAGTCGGACAACGTTCATGACATGAAAAATAAGTTGTTTGTGAGCATCTGCATATATTTATTGTGGATTTTATGGTCTCCAGATGATAAACCATTTTCACTTCACAGTCAATGAGCTTTTTCTCTGGCACCAACCTTGAGTCAAAATGTGTGACGAGACAGCAATAAGACAGACCGGCGCCAGCTCTGCATAAATATGGACAGTCCCTTCTTATCCCTTTCAGGGAAATGTATTACACTCAGAGACCAACTTGATAGACATGATCTAATAAACCAAGTAAAATAAACCACAACGGAATCCAAAAGGACATCACATCATCGGGGACATGTTGAAGGATATGAGCCATGATGAATGTGGCATTTGTCAATCGTACACACCTATGGTGAGCATGCCATCTGGGTAATCAGCAGTCAGCACGACCTCCCCACATGCACCCACACATCTGACCATCATCACACTGTACAGATCTGCCAACATACCCGCCTACACAAACACCTTCCTGTACTGCTATCGTTATGTGGATCTTCCAGTTCATTGACTTCATTAGCCCTTAATCCAAATAAAACGTGATGTAATGGCTGTAACACAGTGAGCCCTATGTATACAATTATGGCCACTTAAACTGGGCAGGATTCTTTTAATCCATTGATTTAAGTTTTACACAAACAAAAATTACTGCCCCGAAGTTGTGTACCTCTATGAACCAGTCAAGTTGCAACTGAAGTTTATGTCCATGTCTGTCCAGACTGATGTTCACTCATGAAAGCTGACCATGGCAACGGCAAGGAAGATCTATACAATCAGCACAGTTTCAAGATGGGCACACTCAGGATAAGCGTCACCAATTCAGTAACTGACCAAATGTCTCCCCTTCTGTACCTGAGTTATGACATTAAATAATGGCCAGCAAATTGTTTTTGCAGAATATCATGATGCCTCAGTGAATCTGACCCTTGACCTTATACATTTGCATGAAATTTTGTCATAATTAGTCAATACATTCTTGAGTTATGGCCGGTTATTGTGAGGTCACAGTGACCTTGACCTTTGACAACCAAATTCTAATCAGTTTATCTCTGAGGCCATGTGGACGTCTGTGCCAAATTTGAGGATATTTCCTCAAAGTGCTCTGGAGATATTTCATGCACAGGTCACAGTTATCTTGACCTTTGACCACCAAAATCTAATAACATCATTGTTAAGTCAAAGTTGACATTTGTGCCAAATTTTCTAAAATTCCCTCTTGGTGTTTGTGAGATATCATGTGATGAGAATGGGATGTACATATGGATGAAGAACTCAAAAACATAATGCCCCCGGCCACAGCTGTCACTGGCATGAATATACAGAATGAAAATATATTCACACAAGAATATCGTGTGCAATTGTACCCATCAGAATTGATTTTAATTAGTCTTTTGTGACTTTCAGTACTTGACAAAAGCCAAGCTGCCTTGCGTTGGTGATGAAAGAAAAAGCCATTGGTAACAATAAGGAATGACAGCTGGACGTGTGTATTAATACTTGGCCCTGTTGGAGGCCATTGCAAACATCTTGGAGTGGTCCTGACGTGATAATGATACAGCATGAACAGCACTTTGGCTGGCCAATTCTAAATGTGAAATGCTACAATTCTTCTAACCATGGGATGCAAAAAATATATCATTTTCAGTTTGGGAATAGATAGGCAGTGCTCTCACTTTTGGTGGTACCAAATAGTTTGGGAAGGAGGGAGTTTGGAAAATGGCAAGGTGAGGTAACATTGGCTGAATAACTGGGATTTTAAAGCCTGAGTATTGGGTCACCAGGCGTGTGCACAAGTGAGATTGATCAGCACTCTGTTGCTGCCAAGAAACATCAATCGTTAAAGTCAGTTACAAGGCTGAGTAGGTTTTCACTTTCAGTGTCACAGAGTGTGTTGAGGCAAAGCTTATTTAACTCATTTAAGGTGTCTCATATTAACATATTTTAATTATTCTTTTACAAAATGTAAGCAGCAATCTTGCTGTTTCTAATATGTTTCTAATATAATTAATATTAATGCATCAAGAAAAAAAATGATATACTGATTTGTTTATGCCATGCAGCTGTAGTACATTTCCAACTTACTTCCACTGAAATGACATGACAGAAAAAGTCAATGTTTTAGTATAAAAAGTAAAATTCTTTTCTCTGACTTTTTGCTGTTTCATATTAGAGTTTAATTTTTTTATGCATATTGTATTAGGTTGGATTACACTCTATATAACCTTTGAGGTATTACAGATTGGTATATTATACTAACATTGATTTTTATCATATCCTCCATTGTTATTTTGTCTTCATCAAAATATGCTAAAACAGAACAAAACGTCTCATTATCAAATAGAAAATTCATCAATCCAATGGTTAAAATAGTACCAACCAAAAGGGAGAGAGAAAAGCAATTGTCACCTTTTTAGAGAGCTGCCTGAAAGATCTATTGTGTGCATTCATGGTGCCGCTGGTTTTCATTTTATATGTAAATTCTTGAAATCAGTTCAACAAGAAATCTCAAGAAAGGCAAACTATCTCATTCTTGTGGCTGTAACGACCTCACAGGGGTTATACCGGGGTAACTAGGATTGCAGTATTCTGCACATGTTAAAGTAAACTGCTTGATTACAATACTTGTAAAGAAAAGTCACATAAGACAGTGAATTAAAAGTATTGGTGTGAGATAGAGCACAGCAGCACTGATGACTGAGGGTGTGAAATCGGGCCTTTCCTCTTATCTAGCTTCGACAGCCAGCCAACAGCAGATACAATACTGCAGGATTTTATAGACAGGGAGACCTCAGAGGAGGGAGGCCAAATACCATTGATTTGTGAATGAAAGAGCAACTCATTTTGGCAACCATAACGACCCGAGGCTCCCTTTAGTGGCACAGAACAAAACTGATGTCCTTCTTCATTAAGGTCTGCTGAAGGTTTGGATTCAACTATAATGCAATGATTCGCCAACCAAGAAATCTGCATGTCTTAAGAATTCCCTAAGATACAACAAAGTGTACGACGGGCGAGAGCACAGAGACATCAGGCCTGCTAGCTCTTTCAAACAGGTCAATTCTCTGTGAAAGTTCCTGGAGTGTTGAAACCCGAAAATTATCTTTCACTTGCACAGTCTTTAGATGTGTGCAACGGTCGAGAGGTCATCAATGTTTTCTTTGTAAGCTTTGAAAGATATGCGAGACAACGAATCATAAGATGGCTCTGAGATAAGAGATAACTCCCCTCTGCTGCAAAAAGGCACAATAGATAGCATTGTTTTTCCACCTTCGGTCATAATCCAGCAGACTTGGCTACTCTCATGAGATCCCCTCTATGCATTCTAGATATAGCTCTGCTGAAAAGGACAGAAGTGCTCAGTTGCATAGTACTTCTGTAAGGAGAAAATAAAGTTTTCATTTATTTATATATATACCCATATAACTTACTTACACAACCACTGTTGTAACATCCGAGGATAATTTCCATCACCAATTGTTGAATTTAACAAAAGAATGAGAATATCATAAAGATTGCATGGTAATGCATACCGTGATTGCATACCTGTAATCGTATATCTGTTGCAATGTTGCATTTCCAGATTTTATGTTGAGACAACCCAGATTTATTTTGAAAAGCCTGACTTCAGTTTGCCCAATTTTATAAATCAGTTTAAATCCATTCCACAAAGCACACTGAGGTAACCTGATCGAGTGTTGGAGATACCAGCAATAAAAAGAGCTTTTTGCTCTTTTTTGTTTCATTATATGTAAAGGAAGTCAGACATCTCTACAGCAGATCTCCAAAATTTGACAACTCACACCAAAACAATCTAGATAGATAGCAACACAGGTATGACATTTGATTGGAAGTGAGTTGTCCCTTTAATGCCAAGCCCAAATTACTTCCCCAGTGTGGGTCTTTTAGTTTGATGAAAGAGTTGGTGATGTGAAATGACCTTTTGATGTCCAAAACAGTTTGAATTTTTAATTGCACTTCATATGACAGCTTATTTTTTATTCCACTCTATCTATAAATATCATGGAAAAAATAAAACTGTCGTGATTGATCTGACTTCTCAAAGAAACCTGTAGTTCAGGATACTTTTGAGAGTATCGATTCACCAGGAGTTGCTGCACTGCTTATCGCACCCAACAACCCTCTGTTACATCCTAATCCACACATTTAATAGCAAATAACTGAACCATTTTTTTAAGTCCTGGTCAATGCAATGGATTCTGCAGCAAGAAAGTCCGTCACCTCCAACACTGAAGCTTTCCACACAAAATGTGAAAAGTGTATTCAGAAAAAGACCCCCAGAAGCAATAGCTTTCACCAAACCAAGCCCTGTATTTTATCTCTGATTGGGGAAAAAATATTTAGTTGCATCCCAGTGCATCAGTAGGTTCTTCGACTGGTCACTCAGCCCTGGACTGATGTATCATGAACAATGTCCAAGTCTACTTGGGTGGAACTGAATAGTCAGAAAATATATTCCTTGCCTAACCACTTTTCCATGAACTCCACTGAAAAGCCTTTCAAGTGAGGAAAGATGCAAAAGAAAATTTATAAGAAGTGGAAAAAAGACAAGTACAGTGCTGGGAGAATCCCTGCTGAACTGAGAGTAGGCAATAGTCAAATATTATACAGACATTTTTATTAATCAAAATACATCAAAATATATTAAAAAATGCCATTCTTTCACAGCACTAAGCACCCAGATATCTACAGTATCACAGCGGTATTAAATTTATAATATAATTATAAATGTATTAAACAGTAAAGTCCACAAGATCATGATATTGTAACAGCGTACCACCTGAAACTTAACTTTCATCTTAATCTGTCAATTATTTTTTACAATCTATTGTTAAGTTCATAAAACATAAGGTACTGAAAAACACCCCAATGGGGCTCTTTCTCTTTGTTCCCTATTTTCTTATATTGTGATATATTGTTTAAAAGAGGTGAATAGTCATGCTGAAGTTATACATAAAAACATCTGTGTGTGTGTTTCAGTCCAGGCACTTTGAATCCTAAGTGGTAAAGGCAGACTCTGCCAGTTACACTACAACAGATTATTGACCTGGCAGATTATTGGGGCTGATATTTTGCAGTTTGTCAATTATCTGTATCTGTGTTTTATTTCAATGATCATCGATGAAATAAATAATTTGAAAAGTGCAAAGGAAGTGTCTGCAATTGAGGAACTTTTACCCTGTAAAACCCCAGGGAGCTCTTTTTATTTATTCATTTTTTAAATTTGAAATTTCACTTTGTTGCTGGGAACTTGCTGTATTTGATGTTGAAAGTTTCATTTTTGATTAAACATTTGGCTAAAGCCATTTAAACAAAGTCTTGTGTTGGAGTTTGTTATATTTCTAATTCTTAATATTGACAGAACATGTACATTTTGATTGTAAATGCATATCAGTTCCAAATATCAGTTATCAGTCTCATTAACTGCTAGTAATCTGAATGGGTATCGGCCCTGAAAAAACAATATCGGCCGACTGAAAACTACTACTAACAAACAGCAAACAAAGAATACACATACACTACACGGCTGTGCCTGAAAAACTGCCAGCCATAAAAGTAGAGAAATAGGATTTGATATCACGAAAATCTTAAAAATTATCACTTAAAAAAAAAAAAATAGCATTAAATCCAATGGATAAAAATAAATCAGGTTATAAGGAATTTCTACGTAAAAGAGCAAAGCACTCTGGGACAGCTGTATCTCTCCTGGCCCTGTCTTTTATCAGCTAAGGGAAATAGGAAGAGAAGTGCTGCAGCTCCTTTGCTTTGCATTGAGAATGTGACCCCCCTTTTATCATAGCCACCACTTAATCACTTCCAAGTCAGTTCAATCAATTGAGAGCCTTCCTGTCCCAAACAGACTTTTCATTGCACCCTGAGACAGTTCAAGTCCTCCTCGGTTCGGTCAGAATAGATGTCAAAATAGAGTAAAGGCTAACTGTCTGGGCAGGAAGTAATTCATAGCAGGTGACAGGAAAAAGATAGGCATCACAGGAGAACAAGACAAAGACACACATATGGCCCAGTTCTGCCAGTCAGCTCGCAATTACAGTTTGTGGACGTTTGTAGGAGAATTCTCTTGTTTTTATGACTTTGCTTCACGAAACTTTACTGTCCCCAGAGAGGCAATTTGTGGTAAAGCAAAGTAAACAATTTGCATGATGTAAACACAATTAAAACACGGAACGAAACAACAATGAAAGTCCATGATCATGATCTGGAAGTAAATAACACAAACTATCCATCCCTCTGGCGTCAGTTTTGGACCCTCCGGGACAATGTCACATGAATTTTCAAAACAAGCTTATATGTTAACAGAATGCTAGGTGTCTGCTTTAGGTTTCTGCAACAAAACTCCTTGATTAGGTTAACAGACAAGGTAATGGTTTGGATTAAAATTTGTATGTTTATTCTGTCACTTAAGTAAATAAACAACATATGACATATTTACATGACATATGTGACATACATCACATAAAAAGTACATCATGTGATGTTAACTGGTCTTGATGCTCTTGTATAAGAGCAATGTCAGGTCTGTTCTGCTGTACGGTGCAGAGACTTGGTGAGTGGTCAGAAAAGACACCAGGAGAGAGGAAGTATTTCACAATGGATGCCTCAGATGTGTATGCCAGATCTTCAGGCCAAACGAAATCTGCAACCATCAACTGTACAAGAAAACAGGTAGCCAGAGCATCACCAAAGAAATCACACAAAGACGTTTGAGACGACTGAGCCATGTGCTGAGAATGGAACAGGACCAGATCACAAATCATCTTAAAATGGACAACACTAGGCAAAAGAAAACCTGGGAGGCCCAAAAACCACCTGGCGCAGAACACATGAGCTGGAAAAGATGAGCCTGTCATGACAGGAAGCGCAAAATGCTGCCAAGGACCAAATGCAATGGAAAAAGCTCACTGAAGCCTTATGTTCCATAGGGGATGAAGAGGAGTGGGTAGGTAGGTACCTTTAACCACATTTTGTATTACGAACAAAACAAAAAAACAAGAACTTGATATGTCAAAGAGTACAAGAACAGCAGTGTCCTGGGGGAAAGTCCCGTGTATGTTTGACCTATCCACCACCCCTATCAGTAAACTTACTGATCTTTATACTGTCATGGCCACAGATGGGTTTACGTTTAAATTAGTTAAGCCTTGTAGGTCTCAACAGCCACTGACCAAACTGGCGCATTTGACACCCTGTGAATGAGAGTGGGCTGTCAATGACTTTCCATAATCTAATCCTGACCCTGAATTGAATGTCACCCAACCATAGCTTACAAAGTTTGGTTATTTCCATTGAAATAAATGACTTTAAACTCATTTGGTTCTGATCCTAGGATATGCAAAATATGCACGTGTGCAAAATGTTATTACTATATTGAAATGGCTGCTCCAAAATGTGCCAAGTAGAGCCAGTTAAGACTGTAATTTTGTTAGCATAAACTATCTTCATGAGTGGGTGTTTTTTGTCACTTATTTTCCAGGTCATTTTCTTTCTCTATCCTCTTTACCCAACCTTCCATTGGCAGTCGCCAATGTGGTGACAACCATCAGAATTAAATTCGTTTTGAATCTTCTAACAAGATTCTACACAGAAGAGACATGAGTAGTGAAATGAATAAAAATAATTTGAAATCAAATTATAAATCCACTTCTCCACTGGATTTGCATGTACAATATTTAATATTCTCAGACATAAATTAGGACAAATATTCACCCCAATCAGTCGTTTACTAAGAGCCTCCTTATGTTATTATTTAAACAGGGTCGTTTGTGGTTTGAGCTTTTTCATGGGCCAAAATTTCTCAAACAACAGCACTCAGTGGTGCTATGGTTCTTTTACAATATGCTGCTGTTATTCTACACTATCTGGACTGATATGATGCCTTTCATACATTGTCCGCACCTTTCCAAGCACAGCTGTTCAGCTATTCATCTGGCCTCTGAGTTTCAGAGTGCTTACTTAGCATTTGCGTCACAGTAGCTTCTGTGATAAAGTGTAGGATGGCATTGATTTTGTGCCAGTGGTGGGTCTATTCTGGTATGCTTTAGTCGTTTTTCCTCTCACCACCCCTCCCGTGCTTTATTTCTGCTTTGGATAGCACAAAACGAAGATGTGCAGCCTCTCAACGCTCGTGTTGGGAGGTCACCCTAACCAAGCCCCCTTGGCTGTCTATAATTTTCAAAGCTCTAACTCACAGGTGAGAGAGAGAGAGAGAGAGAGAGAGAGAGAGAGAGAGAGAGAGAGAGTTGACACTGCAGACGGTGGTAAATCTGTGCAGTGAACACACCCTTGGACACACACTTAGTACATCATAGCACAATCCTCTTGTAAACATTCTCTCTATGTTTCCCTTTTAAGGGCCATATAAAATGTGCACCTCTGCGTAAAGGATGCTGTCACACATGAGGTGCATGTAAAGTACATATGTACGTGTGTCAGCATGCAATTATCAGGATTTTGCTCAATAATAAGGAAGTCCAAGCGGTTACAAAAGCGGTGATTTGTGCTTTTTGTGTCTCCTTGCAGTAAAAAGACCATGACAAAACCCAATGACAACAGAGCAGGCCTAAAATTAGAAGGCAACAATGTATTATTTGGGGGTTTGTATTTCGTATTTCGTGACATTTAACATGAAGACAAAAAAGGATTCAGACCCCATGCTTAATGGATCTGGGCATCCTTTAAAAAATTACATACCAGTACTTATGTTGTCTTGGCGATGAATTGCCAATTCCATCGCACACTACAGTTTGTATAGGTTGTAGCAGTTGCTGAGGGAGTGTGAGCAGCGCTCAGGACAGTGAGAGTGTGTCTGACCGCACACACAAAGTGACAGGGCTAATTGTAAGCATCACAAGACTAAGGTTACCAAACGGTTTTTAACGGGTTTAATTAAAGACTCAAGCTATTTGGTATTGGTGTGAGTTTGTGGTGTTAGTTGTTAGTTGCTGCTGCTGTGTTAGCTCATGCTAACTAGGCAGTCGCTGACGACTGACGAGGACAGCGGCCCCACAGACGACAGATACATAAAGTTTGTTGGGACTGTTAAACATCTCAGTGTTGGATGTTTAATGCTATTGCTGTGTTAGCTCATGCTAAAGTAAGGTAGCATAGTTAATTGTGTTAGTACATGTACTAAACATTGTCACATGACCTACATGGCCTGTTTATACATAACCATACTCCCTTCTGCTACAGTTGAATGCAGTTATTACTATAACATGTAGAGGCAATTTTACCATTTTGTTTTAATTTTCTTTAATTTATTATTGCCTTACATTGTAATAAAACATATTTTCACTTTGACTTGTGTGTAATTAATATTTGTAAAGCAGAAAACATGAAAACAGCTTAGGAGTGGCATAAATGCTCTAAACCAGTAACAGCTGGCAGTCATGTTGGAGAATGGCCGTTATGGTCATCAGAATGCCAGTTTGCAATGGCAAAATATCCAGATTTCTTCTTAACATATTAAGCCTTATATGTACCAAATTTGGTGCTTTTATAACAAAATGATCTATAGGTTAGCTATGCCACCCCACTACTAGGCAAACGTTAAACTGACTGTTTGCCAAGGAGCGAGGCTGTGGAGACTTCAGCAACAGAAAATGTGCTCATCCTGCTGAGAGTCGGGATGGCCCAGGTCAGACTCCCAGTTTAAAAAGGATTGCATGTATTGTTTGACTGGAGATGTTTTGATACCACTTAGCAAACTACTGGGTTATTTTAGTCTATACTTTAATGGAAGGCTATCAAGCACCGATTCTCAGCCCTGATGCTTAAATACCCCATGACCCTATGTAGCTTTGTTGGATAATTGCTGCAGCAAAATTCAATGAAAACTGCCATGGCAACGGCCATAATATGATCCATTAATAAAATAAAAAGCACGTCTATACTTCACAAACTCGAAAAGTGGGTTTTATGTCAACATGAACATTATGGAAATGTAATTGTACTTGTGCATTGGTCACTCATGGTGATTATCTTTGATCGAATTTTCTTGAAATTAGCTAAATACACATAACATGCATGCCAAATAGTGCAGGGAGCAGAGGAGACTAGCTGCCGAGGAGAAGGGGATGGATATAAAATGGACAAAGATGAAAGGAAAGAGGGAGGAGGGTGGGAGGGACGAAGAGGGGGAGGATGGATAGATGGCTGAATGAATGAATGGATGGATGGACAGATGGAGGTTAGGTAGCTGGAGGGAGGTATGCTACATATTGGCATCGATCCACGGGAGGGCCCATCAAAGATAGAGTGACATTTATGGCGCCGCTGACTGTGCCGGCCTGCCCTCAGCAGCAGGCACAGAAAGCCGTGACATTGTCAGCTGTGCTGGGAAAACTGTCGCTGCTCTTGACTACAGCTGAGCCATAGACATTTTCTCTATAGATTCACAGGTCGCAGGCTGAGAGGTCTTGTTAGCTGCGGAGGGTGATATACTTGCTCTGTATTAAACATGGATTTGGAGCGAAATGAAACACAGCTGGAGTGCAACCTTTTATTGCTCCCGAGAGAATTTGCCTTGCACATGTAATGAGAACATATATTAAAAGAAACACACAGCAGAGATAACAAGGTGTCTTCAAGTTGCAACGAGTTAAATCTTTAAATACATTTCTAATGCCACTTATGCTTATTTATGGGAATTAGAAACCGACAAATGGAGCTTAGTGTTTTTTTAATCAGGGATGTTCACTTTCAAAGGCATGCTCATTTCATATTAATGCATGTTTTCTGTGTTGTTAACTCAGTATGTCGGCTGACTTTGGAGGTTCCCACAATTCCACGAAACTAATCTGATTCAACTATGACCTCTGTAAACCAATCACAATGTTGATATCAAGCTTTAGATCTGGACATTTCCCTGCTGTTTTCAGCTGTCATCTCAGCGCTGCCCCTATGTGCTCCACACCACCAGCCTTCACCTCACTTATTCATATACTAGCAGATATAAAATAACAACAACAAAAAATGCACAGAATGTGCACGCAAGAAATTGAAAAACCAAGAGTAAATTAAATTAAATATGCAAAGTTATTAATTTAGACTGATTAATTTTTTTTTCAATTTGGTTGTTTTTCCCTTGTCATTTTAATATTCTTTTCATTTTATCATTTATTGTAAAGACTTTCATAGTTTCTGGAAAAGAACTACAAGTTTAGACTACCAAACAGGCAAAGCAAGCAACTGCCCAGGGGACCCAAACCCCCAAGGGCCCCAAAAGTCCCAAGTTCCCAAAGCACAATATCAATATGAAGCAAGGCGGGTCCTGCATTGTTATTTGAAGATGAGTGCGGCTGTGGGAAAGAGCTATGGTGCCATTGGGGAAAACTTTTTTGTAATGGCTTTACGGGTCAGTGTACATGAAATGGAATAATTTCTTGATGGGGTATATACGTTAAAAAAAAAAACCCTCTCTCCTCTGTTTCTCAGGCTGCCTGTCAAAAAGCTATAGACAATGTTTTCCTCTGCAAGGGAAACAATATGTAGAGCCCACTCAGCAGCATCAACTTGGTAGACCTACTAACATAGCCTACTGGAGATATATTTTTAAGCAAAAAAATATGTGGAAACAAGGTTAGCCCACAGATCAGAGTGACCAGTGTCATAGTGACCAGAGCCAGCATGAGCACGATTAAGTGTAAATGTAAAGGCCAGTGATGAGTTGTTGTTATCAATACATGTTGCAATTTAATACCAGGTGCATATGAAGTCAAAGTCCAAGTCAAAATAAAAATTGATTTCTACTTTTAAAAATTGCATATTTATTTCTGTGAAAATTGATGTTTTCATGCAAATTTTACTTAATATTTCACTATGAATGCATAAATACACAAAGCTCAGTCTGAGTTATAAGGCTTCATTCTTCATCTCTCCAGGCTTACATACACACACACACACACACACACACAGACACACACACACACACAATACCCACTATGTACCTACTACTGTATGTGTGTGATTGTGTTCTATCACTGACAATCATGAAATGATTGCAGGGAGAGAATAGTCGGTAACAAGCGTCGCTGTTCAGCATTCCTAAACAGCCTTTGCTGTCAAGGGCATTTACACACTGCAGAGGTGGACGTATTCACACACACACACACACACACACACACACACACACACGCACGCAATCATCGACAAAAAATGATACGTTTGGGAAACTAACTTCAACTCAATGTGGTACTGAAGTAGTTTAAAATCTGCTGTGAGAGATATATTGCGTTTGTTTTTGGATGATTTGTTTATTTTTTTGTCTCCCCTCCTTCTGTCTTAAATTACAACATCTCCAAAGCACAGAGATTTCAAAACCTCACTAAATTCCTTCAGGCTTCAGGTACTCTAAAACAGCTCATCTAATTACGGGTGCAGCTTTCCTCGAAATGAGCAACACGCTGAATTTTAGCAGCGACAAAACACTTTCTTTAGTGTTTCTCATTTTTCACAGATTATCAAAGAAAGGCCAAGTATCAATATTTAATTTGATGCCACCGCTGCCTCCGCAGCAGACACCAAACAAACAATATTTGAGCATTATTGTCAGTAAATTTGTGATGGAGGGATTTGGACTTATTCATAAACAATAGTCTCTGCCAGCTTCAGCAGATCTTATCCAGAGGAAAGGAAATGATAAAGTGAAATGTCTTTCTTATTGTGCAGCTGGAGCCAAAATAGGATATTTGTGTTTGCAGGCTTCCGTCAATACAAAATATATAACTGAGCATTTCTGGCTGCAAACAGACTCTTTTGTTTTGTATTGTCCAAACTTGCTCACAGGGTTTTGGTTATGTTATTCTATCCACTTCCAAACCAAAGATTTTTGTAAACAAATGAAAAGATGGAGAGGAAAAGCTCATCTCTTCTGTAGTATCCTGTCAATGTGAGTTTCTAAGAACTGGATCAGGAGCTGACGGGCATTTATCTGTCTGGTTTCGCTGGAAGAACACAGCAGCAAGTTCTGGTTTATTACTTTTACTTTGATAGTGCGAAGATCTGGAAATAAGGTAAAAAATACTACAATAAAGTTTACCGGGGGAAGAAAGATGAGCAGACAGACAGAATGTAAACAAGGCCACAGTTTAACCAAAATATCAGTTAAAATTACTCTTAATTTCTCCCTCCAAATAACTTTGGCTATCAAAATCTACATCTATGTCCATCAGCCATATTCATAGGAGACGACTACAACCCACAGACCTCATGTGATTTAGAAATTTGACAATATATTAATTGTCCATACTTGGTGCTGTGCATTAAACTCAAGGAGCCCCAAGGCTACAATCTGGAAAAAAAACAAATGTTGTCATGCATGTCATCCAGCTAATTATCTTTGAAGATCCTCTGATGGATTTTGCTCCTTCTCTGAATGGCTCTCCAAGCAGAGTGGCTAGTTGAGGCCCCTAAATTTGCACCCAATCTGTTAACAGAACTCAAAATTATAATTTCCTCATCTGCCTCCACAAATTCCAACTAGAAGAGAATGAAAAGAAAGTTCAGGGAAACTAAGAATAAAAATAAGTTTCCCGGATGCTCACTCACGTGAGTCTAGTAACAAAATTTGATGGCAGATGATTTTAGTTAGTTTTTATCAATAGGACTTCTGCAGACTACTAGAGCTGTAGAAATAAAGTTTTAGAAATAATTAGCAAGAACTCTACAAGGTTCCTGGCATTATTGATGCGCATGATGTAATTTATTGTCAAAAATGTATATGTTTAGAATTTCAAGAAAGTCACGTTTTAAGCTTTTAAATGTGTACAAACAGGTGAAAGAGTATCTGAGGACCCACTTTATACCTTCAGTAATTTACTGACATTAAATATCAATGGACAATGAAAACAAAATCTGTGAAAAATCTATAAAATTGTGCTTATGTTCAGATAGTATGTAAATGTCAGAGGTGTTATCGAGACAATAACATGACTGTAATATTGGGTTTTTATACCATTATGTTAATTAACTGGACATTTTTTCATATTGTTTTCAAGATATGAGTGTTTTTGAACCAGTGGAGTAACAGACTGATAGAATTTGTTTTGATATTGTTGTGATACTCTGTGTTTTCTTATTGAAGTTTACTTTTCAGCATACATGAAAGGCTGTGCTCATAAAAAAACATGGATTTTGAGCTTTTGAGGGTTTACAAGAGACTCAGTTTGCAAAATTCCACATATTGTGTTGTATTATTCTTAACATTTGAGGGTTTTATGACTCAAACTTTATATTAAATATTGCTCGCAAACATAAAGACGTGATCATGTAGTATTTCCGGTACTTTTTCAAATGCATCTGTCACGGAAAAGTAGTTTAGTAGTTTTACTTTATGTCATCAGTTCCACTTAATCAAATGGTTATAAACACTTATGGTGTAGAAAAACACTTAACAGGGAGAAGGGGAAAAACAGTCAAGACTTCTCCGCAGTCTTATCTGCGCATATGTTCGTGGACAGCCAATGGGAGACTAAATATCACAGGACATTAATGGTCAGTCAGGCTTGGCCCTGGAGAGGAAAACGCCAGCCAGATTGCAATCCCTCACCTTGATGCACAAATGGCCCTGCACACCAGGCCGCACCCTCCCATCCTCCGACCGCGCACCGGAAATGAGTGATGAGTCCCCAGTTAAGATCTGCGGGAGGCCTGGGATTGAACAGAACTGCATTTTGTCACGCTTACACCGGAGGGGACATTTGAAACAGGATGACACCTCATGAATATCAAATGGCACCCTGCTTTTTAGCGTGACACACTTCACACTTCCTGGAATTAATTATCGGTGGATAATGTGGCAGCGACGTGGTCGACCATCGCTCCAAGTTTTCAAGGTGTTCTGAAAAACTTTTTGATGCTCATGAAGATGGACAAAGAGGTTTTTTTTTTTTTTTTTGTTAAATTCCGGAGTTAACAAGCACCTCAAATGGATCCGCAGCACAGTGATGAAATAAGACAAAAATAGCAAATGTCATCATAATTATCAGGATAGGACATATTTAAAAAAAACTTTAGACAATATAATGTTAATGAAAGCATGCGTAGAGTTTTATATTATACGGATGGCCTCTATGTGTCCTTCTGCTACAGGAGCGAACCTTGCTCAGGCACAAAGACGAGTTGATTAACTTCCAGAATGGAGTTACACTTCCTCGATATTGGCTGAAAATCATCCCCTGGACTCCATTTCTCAATTCTACTATCCATGCCTGTGTATTAGCCAACTTCATTAATATAAAAGGTGTTAGAAGAGAGAAAGAGAGAGTCGCACCCCGGCCACTTCATCACGGCATGCAGAGAGAGGAAGAGCAAGAGAGATGCTTGTCTTAGTAAGTGTGTGTGTGTGTGTGTGTCTATGCATGTGTCCCAGCCTGCTTCAAAGGCAGCCTCTTGGACAAGATCAGTGCTGTGACCCTGTTCCAAGCCTATCAACAGGCTGTAGGCTGGCAGGTTTCTGGAGTGGAGACGAGCCTTTAATCTGGGACAGATGAGAGAGAGACACACAGTAAAAGACACAGCGACAGAGAGAGAGAGAGAGAAGAATGGCTAGGGTGGTCTCAGAGAACCTGTGGAGTGAGGCAGGCGTCCAACCAATGGAGGGAAGCCAGGTATCAAAACACACTTTTGCATGTAACCAATATGAACACACACACACGGTAAGATTCAGTGAATTCTCAAACAGTTCTTCCGCTGCTGAGGGAATTCAACAACTAATTCAATCAATCAGTGTTAACCACTTTGTTCTCAAACAGAAATATTGCTTCCATCCACTAATTATTTCCAATCGCTTCTACTTTGCTGCTTTTTTCTGCTTTTTTTTTTTTTTTAATCTCCGTTCAGCTTCCATCAGTGAAACTCAAAACTTTGTGCACAGATGTGTCACGCTAAAAGACTTCCAGCAGCTTAAAGGGCAGAAACTGGCCTTCACCTTTAATGTGAAGCATCTGCAGGTAGTGTTGAGTTTTAGCAGCTTAATCTGAAAATTAATCACACCTGAAATTAATTAGTGAATGAAATAATATTTTTCTTATAGAAAGACAGCAGCAGATTGTTCAGCATGACTCTGTTTTGCTGTATTGTATTTAAAACATACATATGCTTTGACTTATCTCTTTCAGATGGACATTATATGACCTGTTTCTGTTTCAATGAGGCAGCACTACAAGTGAATCGGGTAAAATCTTTTAACATATAAATATCGTCATGAAACTCCCCCGTTCATTACTTACATTTAGAATATTCTGGAAAAAATGTTTAAAATGTTTAAATATATAAAGGTAGCATTTCCTTAAAAAAGTCTTAACATTGGATAAGGCCAGGTCCAAATTCTTGTTTCATTTTGTTGACATAGTAGTCAAACGTTTTTACAAAGAGAATTTGGGATATTTATTTTAATCTCTCCATAAATCATAAAATACTGTCAACAACCACAAAAATGGCATTTTTACCATGTTTTTTTAGGAACACAATGTTATAAATAAGGCTATGGAAGATAATCGTTTGGTGAGGGCTACTGAAGCAGAGTATTTTGGCTGAGTATCAGAAAAAAAGCAAATTCCCTTTAAATTTGTATTTAAATTTAGCATTGTAATATTTTTACATTTTTAGACTAAAATACGACAGTGCAGATGTAAAGGGTAAAAATCTAATTGATATCACCATAAAACGTCCCCACATTAAAACAATTATTTCTGTATTACAAGTTTACTTGAAATGTTGTGTTTGAATATGCAAATTGTGCATTATCTTATTAAATATGGGCTATTTAGATACATTTCCAGAACATAAATCTGAACTTAAATAAACACCTAAATGTGTATTTTGGACATTTACTTTACACAAGTCTAAAGGAAGTTATGTAATGGAGGCAAGATTGAGCAAAATCTTAAAACTGGCCAGTGCATGAAAGAACTATGTTTTCACCCGAGGTGTTTCCTCTAAACGTATTTGGTGTGATTTTTTCAATTTGGCTTTTTGTAATTTTCACATCCAAACACTTGTAACTTGTCTTGCTTCAGAAGACTTAAAAACGGCTCTGGTTCCATGTGAAATGTGACCAAGGGTCTGAACACGCACGCAGAGAAGAATGTTTTTGTGGCAGTGTCTACAGGGGTTGTAGGCCTCCCGATGAGAAGCTTGCTGAGAGGGAAGAAGACCCATACATCCCTGTTCGCAAAGCACGTGAAAACAGAGGGGGGGCATGGTGCGATATGTTGAGAGAAGAAGGAGAGAGAGAGAGAGAAAAAAAAGCACTGAGATGAGAATGAAAGGATGACAAGAACACAGAGATTTTGAAACAGTTGAAGAAGTGAGGAGGAGGGAAGGCGAGTCAATGCAAAAGAGCTCTTTGTGTGTGTGTGTGTGTGTGTGTGTGTGTGTGTGTGTGTGTGTGTGTGTGTGTGTGTGTGTTATGACAGAACAAAAATAGAGATTAATAGAGAAGCAACAAGCCTCCTCTGCCTCAGCAATCATGACTCACAGGAGAGTCTGTGCTCTGGGTGTGTGTGTGTGTGTGTGTTTGTGTATGTATATATTGTGTGTACACATATAATGAACAATAACCAACCCTAACTCATGCAGCATCTATATTAAGAAAGTGAAAACATCATATACACACGCACACATACACAAAGAAAAAAACTACCGTTTGGGGTGACAGGTACGAAAAGGAAAGAGAGACTGATTGTGTGCATTCACTGAATTTCACAGATTTTCATACATTAAAATATCATTTGCATTTGAAAGTGTAAACATAATGTTGCAAATAATGTAATGCAAAATATTCAGATTCTTTTGTGTGTGTGTGTGTGTGTGTGTGTGTCCCTGCTTCTGCTCATGTTTACATGTGATGTTTACTTTTTTGCTTTGGCTATGTGAATGGGCGCGTGATGTCGAAAAGTTTCACTGAATATATATTTACAATGTGTTGTTCAAAGTGAACAAACTATGCTTATGTATGCAGCCCTAGCAGTTATATGTACTGCAAACCAAAGGCTTTCACATAAATAATGAGGGAGGAAGAAGATGTAAAGATTAAAGGAATAGTTAAACAATTTTGGAAATACACCTCTTCACTCTGTTTATAAAAAGTGAAATGAGAAGACATTAGCAGAAAATATTGTTTGAAGCCTCTCAAATATGGAGAGTTCCCATATCATGTTAAACTGAAAATCTTTGGACTTCGGACTGACAAAACAAGACTTGACTACTACCATTTTACGACATGTTATTGACCAAACGATTATTCTACTAAATAAGAAAACAACTGCCAGATGAATTGATAATGGGAATAATTACTAATTGCAGCTCCAGTATCAAAACACTTTTTGCTACAGATCAAAATTTAGCACCAAGTATAAAAAACTGTTACCACACGTCTGGTCGGATTTGTACGGTCAGCCCTGTGCGTTACGGTCGAAAATGTCTGACATGGTGGTAAAAATTGAGCAAAACAGCACAAACGGCTCCAGTCATTCCACTTTTCCATATTTGGCGTGATAAACATCACATTAGGGCGTGTTAATCGGAGTATGCATGGCTGCATGTAATCAGGAATATGAGTGGAATATTCACTTCAGCTTAGAGGTAATGTCTTTCTACATGTTTTCATGTAAACAGAGCCAGTAATGGGGGTCACTGCAAAACCTCAAAGAAAGTCATGAAAGGTTTAATCCATGCATCATCTTGAAATTCTACTGGACCAAAAATGACCTTTAATAATAAATTTGCAACATTGGCCAGTCAGATTTCAATGATTTGGTGCCACTTATTTGATCATAGATTTATTGCAGAGTAGAGAAACCTGCTGTGGTCGTCTTCACAGCATGCGACATGCTGACTGGATTCCTTATCAAGTATGAATGAGTCGAGCACTCTGTATGGAGAGTGCGGCACCTTCTGAATACTATAATTGGATGATGATAAATCAGGGGTTTCACTCTACCAAAGGCTATTTTGGCTGCTTGACTTCTTCATAATAGAGTCATTTTTCAAAAGGACCATGGAACAAGGATATGTCTATTTAGGAAGGACCAGGGGCATTAACAGTAAACAAATGCGATGGGAAACAGGCTGCCCTTGTCTGTAACACTCTGGCATCTGGGCTTCTATCTGAATATGACGGTCTTTCATCCGTCCATGCTTCACTCTTTGGTCTATGATTGAGGCAAAGACTATTTTATCTTGGTTGATGTTATCACACATCACAACATCTGATCGCAATTGTCCACGACATGGCTCAAGTGTCCAAACTTGTTTTTAATTTGATGAGCATTCACTTGTGATGCAGTATTCTGCGTTTTGTAAGTGATGTGCTTTTGATGTTGTATTGTGTGTCTTGTGCCTTTTGTCACTTTATATCATATGCTATTGTGTGTATTCTTTGTCTTGTGTGTGTCTTTTTCTTTCTTTTATTCTTGTACAACTTTATGCTATCGCGTCATTGTGCTTTATATTTGTCCTGATCTGCTGAGGGACAACAGATACGAATAAGTTCTAAACTATAATCTAGTAAATTGAATCAAATGGTGAAATTTATGTTTTAAACTGCACATGGTCCCTTTTAAACTAACTAACTAACTAATTAACTAACTAAATAAATGAATACTGGTGATTTAACTTCTCAACATCAATAACAAAATCAACACCCCTTTCTCACCAAATTAGCTCTGGTTCTTCAATCGGTTTTGCTCAGGATTCTTGAAACATTGGTGCTATCTGGCACACCAGCCCACTTTTCCACCAGTTTTGACCAGAACCATTATAATCAAGCATGTGTCATCAAAGTAAAAAGTAGTAGCCAGATAACTGATTGGAGTGATTACATGGAAGCTTTTTTTCTCTTATTACAGATAATTGTTTTTATCTAAGAAAAATCCCTGAAAAACGAGCACTGATCAATGATCACTGATAACAAGACATAGCAGACTATTACATGCAAAACTCCACCCTCTCTTTCCAATCTGTAGAACAGGACACGCCCACAGCTGTCATCGTGGTCAAGCATAACCTTCTTTTTTTCTACTCCACCTAAGAACCAACTTTTTGGGTTCAAAATTGATTTACTTTTGATCAAAATGGTTCAAAATTAGGTGCTTGAGCCAGAACAGAACCGATTCCATGTTGGTGAGAAAGGGCCAAAAGTGATTGCACAAGAGATCTGACAAAAAAGTTGAACTAAGGCAGTAAAGATTGCACTGCATACCGGAGGCCTTAACTGGCTTCCCAAATCTTCTTAGTCTCACAAAGCATTGTGCATTATATTGTAAATAGAAATTTGATGATCCACAAATCCAGCTTATGTTCTGTTTGTTTACGTCTGAATTGTCCTTTCTTGCCTGAAATTCCCAACCACTGGTGGAAATAACCGCTCCCATAGAAGTGTCTGCTCTTAAATTATGGTTCAGCTGTAATGTTGGCAAATGTAAATCTTTCTAACAGTGAAACGGTTGCAGCTAATCCTCTGTGGTGGAAGTAAAACTGTAAGCAAATAAGTGCCATTCAACTGCAGACTGTCAACAGCACACCCTTGTGTCATGGTACCAGCTCACTGTATTGACCTATTAATGTATTATGGGCAGCTCTTTCTTTTGTCCAGTGGTGAAGAAGTATAGCCTCCAGTGAAGTGGAATATGGCCACTGATTAGGTTAATGATTTTGGGACATTGATGAGTCAATAAGCCTTTTTACACAGCACTTATCCCGGGGCTAAGATTCACATTATGCCCTGAAAATATGCCCAGTGTGGCTCAGTCGTTTGACACTTGGATTATTCTCACCACTAACCAATCTGACGATTAAAGTAAGAAACCATGATATTTCATTTGATTTTTTTTACATTGTTAGCACTCAAATAGTCATTACTTCAAGCACAAAATTTCACTGCATGCATAAATTTGCCACACTAGTGCCACTAAAACCACAGCCCAAAAGGTTTTTACAAGTGCCGTTTTTAACTTTACGATCACATCTGCTATTTAAGTGACACCATATAACTGTTAAAGCACACTCAACACAAAACTCTTCTCATATCTGCTTCTAATGTATTCTTGCAACCCCCCAGTGCAAAACTTGCATCAGAATGGAAATCTAGTAATGTTTCTTTCTAGGTGGATGGCAATGTCATTATTTCATGATCATCAATGAAACGGAGGCTTATTCAAATAAATAAATAAATAAACCATCACCCGCTTAGTAGTTCGTTTGTGCTGTGCATTTGTTGCAGTGACGTAAATCAAATGTCAGTCAAGCCGGCTAGATTACAGTCGCACTGATGCAACCAGTGAAAATAGCAGTAGCCTGGAGAGTAAGGCCCTGATGTAAAAGTAAAAGTTAGATAACTGACAAAGTTAAATGAATGAATGAATAAAGTCAAAAAAGTCCACATACATAGCTTTAAATGCAACAGGTAATTCCATAACATCAAAAATCCAATCCAAATGTGCTTTAGGGATGCACTTATCAGTATTTTTTGTTAACAAGAGATTAAACGACTATGTGTAATGTGGAAAGACTGACTCAGAGTGTCTAATCCACAAAGAATTATCACCCCTCCGCTCCACGAGCATTTTAGCTTATTGTTTTGGTCTTTCAGTGAAATAAATACAAAAAATACAATAAATACAAAATGTTTATGTATAAGATGAATATTGTGCTATTTCTTTTTGCTTAAGTTACTCAGACACCAAAGAAAACACCAGAATGTGTGTTCTGAAAAGGCAACAAATTCAGTACCTGAGCAAGTCTGAGATACAACACTGGTACTGATCAAAACACAACCCTATCCACTCCCTCTGATTGCAATTCTGTGCTGAACATAAGAAAAATCTTTACATACTCCTCCTCTACACGGTGGTAACAGATTGTGATTCCTGCATGTCCGGGCTTGGAGAGGAAGAGGAGGATGGGAAGGACAAGAGAAGACAGACAGTGAGAGAGGAGCTGCCTGCCACTCATCATCCAAGGGCCAGCGAGCATGGTTGAAGTCTGCAAGGCACAGGTCACCTGATCCATGTTTAATGTGTGTGTGCGCGTGTGTGTAAGTGTGTGTGGGTATAAGATCTGTGTGTCACTCCTACCATTGTGGCTCATCGCTGGGCATCACTGCAGGAGCTGAGGATGTGTCACATCAACCACAGGCCAGTGAGCAAGTCTGGGGAATTGGGCTCTCTGTCTGTGTATGTGTGTGTGTGTGTGTGTGTGTGTGTGTGTGTGTGTCCTTGGGGTCATGTGTCCATACATCTGTGGGCAGGCAGGGCTTTGTGTTCACAAGACAGAAGCTCTTCTATATGTCTTTTCCATATAGAGGATATATAATATCAGACTGGCCGTTCCTGAGATGTGTGTGTAGCGTGTGAGTGTGTTGGTGGTGGTTCAGTGTGTGTATTTGCTGTGTACACTATGGGGTGTGAAATATAGCATGTGGTGAATTCTGTGGGGGGAGCTAACTGTTACAGACAGCAACTAATCAACTCCCCCACAATGACAGCATCTCCATCTCACTGCTGCATCCCACAAACATCCTCATCTATCTCCACAAATCTACATGATTGTTTTTCTCTTTCATGCACAGCTTTATTAACTCATGTTAAGCTTTAATTTTAATACAGCTGTAGAGTTAGACTGACGGTGTATACTTTTTTTATTTAATAAAACAATGTAATGCACTACAGGCAGAGAAAAAACCCCACTCAACTTTGATTGGTTCCCTTGAGATATAACACATATTGCTTTTTCTCATATTCCAATTTTTTCTCACATATTTGGTTGTGGCGTTTCTGGATTCTCATATTCTCTAAGGACCGGCTTAATACCCACTTTCACGAGACCCATTTTTGTTATAGACTTGATGAATTTTCATATCAGTGGTTAATTAGCCTTTGTGTTGTACGTTATTTTTCCGTAACTGAACGGGTCTTTATGGATTATTCCAATTATATGAAGGCCATTAACCAGAAATTTAGTTCATTCAGAACTTCTCAGTTTTTTTTAATCAACTTTGGAAAGGAAAAATTAATCCAACAAGGGAGTGAAGCTGTAGTCTAATAACAGCTGAAAAGAGCAGCGTCTCAGGAGGAGGAAAAAAATCATTTAGACAGTGATGAGGATTTCTCTGAGAATAAAGCACACCTTCAAACCAATCAAAATGGAGAATTCTCCCGGGCCATGTTTTAAACAATAGGTCATATTCAAGTGGCAACCTCCAGGGCTGAGAAATGAAGCCAATGCTGAAGTGCCAAAAACTGCAGTTCCTTAATTGGCCACTTGAGGCTGCCTCCACAGGGAAGTAAATCCCTACAGACACCCGAGTCAAAATGTTAAACGTTATCGCAGAAATAAACATGTTTACAGCCTGGTACAAAAACAGTCTTGGTTTTGGTGGTGACTTTTTATGTGACTCACCCATTTACAATATATTTAGGCTCAAAGTTACCCATATTTAAGGACAGGGACATTTGAGTGACATGCTATCTGGCCACAGTCTATAAGTGAGATCCATCCCTCGCTCCTCATCCAAATATGGCTACAGCTGGCTCCAAAAAACAAGATGGTGACTTAAAAACCAATCTGTAATGTCATGGTAGCTAATATTTTATACAGCCTATGGTCATTTTCCTTAGTTGAACAAGAGCATAGTATCTAGTGATTGACAACTGACAAAAACTAATGTCTTCTGAAAACTAAATAATTTAAAATTAATGATTTAAAGTGAATAAAATATACATATAAATACATATACATACATAATACATATAAAGGACTATTTTAACAAATTCCAACCTGCCAAAAATGAGTATTGGTTGTCATCTATGCTGAGCTCTAGCACAGTGTGGTGTAATAAATTCTGGAATAAATGCAGAGCTTACTTTGTCCTGTAAACTTAAAAAAAAAAAAAAAAAAAAATCCACATGCTGTTCAAGTGTTTAGGTAAAAGTGTTGCCTATTCTGTTTAAATCACGACTAAGCAGTCCTAAAGCTCTTAATTGCCCCAAGCAGAATATATTTTCAATTATTTATTCAGTTCTGCAGCAGATCCAATCTAATCCTGGCTAATCTTTGCTAAAGCCATGTCAGCAGCATGTCCAATGTGCTGAGATCTGTGTGTGTGTGGCATTTACAAGTGAATGTAGGCTACATCAGCACTGCATGCGCAACTGTGTGTCTCCATGTGTCCGTGTGCGTTAGCAAAACGGGTACGTCTTGTAGAACAGTAGCCCGTGCCCACACAGGTTGATGGATGCATGTGTGTCTGCCTTGTACACACCTCCAAAGCAGGCCTATAAATAATAAATGTCTGTCCATTCAAAGGCAACGTGGCAGCGTCAGAGAGATAGAAAAATAGAGTGGCCTTGTTAATACACCTCCACCCTGCCTGCCAGCCACTCAGCTAACCAGCCTGCTCAAGGGACAGATAATGGCTCGCTGTGCCAACGGCTAACATTGCTGCATTATGATGAAGCTCAATGCCGCAATCAAATACTAAAGCATGTGAAAGAGCAATGGCTTTATAAGTATCTGTTGTGTGTAGATAGGTTGACTAATAAAAAGGTGGGCAGGAAGGTGTCATTCAGCACCATGACTGGCTTTTTATTCCTTCTTTTTAATTTAACAGAGCATGATTGGGAACCCAAAGCCATCTTATGTAATGAGACCAATTTGTACTAAATGTTTATTGGATCCGTAAGTAGTATCCTGCACTCATTTTCCATTCAATAGTCTGAGTGAAAATCACACTGGCAAAGGACGTGGAATATGAATGAGGGGGCTCACACAAACCCTATTCAATACTCCCTCAGCTAAAATAATACAGGACACTGATGCCCTATAATTAATACAACATCAAGCACATGTTCAACCTTCAACGCCAGAGCAGGGAATAGGCTAGCCAACCCCCGACACATGGGGAAATGTAATGTTATTTAATGTTCAGCCACTTTTTAATAGCCTGCGTTTATCACATGACCAGCATGTTCTCACAGGCAGATAGCTGCTGCTTTATTATAAGAAATATTACCTCCACAATCTTAACTCACAGTCGTTAGATTCATTAGCAGTGAGTAGAGAAAGAAAAGCTTCCTTCATCAGAGAGAATTTATATCTTGTGAAGTCAACATCAGAAACTGAAATGTTGCAGCGTTGTTATGGCCCAAGATAAGAAAAAAAAAGCATTTGCTAAAGGAATTAATGCAGCACTGGCTGTAAAAAAAAAAAAAACATCAGGTGTAGCCAAGAAATAAAAGATATCCAACCGTAACAAAATGTTCATAATGAGGGATGTTAGACTGAAGGGTGTGAACACAAGAAAATATTGTTTTCTTACAAGGAGGTGAGAAAGATTGTAAGAAGTGAGCCAAATTTTAGATACTTCGGTGCCACAGCCCTTTTGAAACATTCTCGCTAGTTTGTAAGAAAGGATTTTTATTGATCAGTTGAGACGAGGGAGACCAAAAGCTTTTGTTTTTTGGCTCTGCTCCTGTATCTTAACGATATTACAGGCCGTTTTGTACAAAGTTTTTATGAGAACATTTGAAGTTCAATTCAGAGCAAGGCCATTTAAAGCTCCATCACCTTTCAGTGTAAAATGATAATTCACTCTTTTTTTTTTAAACCAGCGTTACAATCGACTCCTAAAGGGTGTAAAACTACATTTAGTTTCATTTTAAACTCTTCAGAACGGCTTATTCTGATCTATGAGTTCCTGAATAATATCCAGGCACTGTAGTGCTGCACAGGAAGTGGCACATATAACTTTTTTTTTTTTTTTTATTACCTGAAATGGTGAAAGAGTTTGTCCCAGTTTATTGCTGGTCTTCTGACTTTAGGCAAGTTTTCATCCACCTATTCTAATGTCCCTGCATTAAAAGTCAGTGTGGAGGATTAAACGGCATCTAGCTGAGAAAGTCCAGAAATGAAACTTTTTCAATGTGTCAAACATGTACAAAAGCTACACTGGCTGATGCAAAAACATAAATGGCCCCATCAAAAGCCGCTGGTTGATTTGTCCTTTCTGGGCTACTGTAGAAACAACGTGGCTTACTCCATGGAAAAGCATTCTAAGGTTATGAAAACGCAACAATTCCTTTTTTCAGGTTATACACGAGGGAAACATTGTGATGAATATTATGATCCATTTCTGCCAATAGATGCCCCTAAATCCACACTAAACTTAAAAATCTCTTAAAACTCTGCACTTAAAAACTCACAGCATTAAGGTCCAATGTGTAAATTAACATGTGACTCTACGTGCCTTTTCATTGCCCCACAAAGTGATCTGAATTTAATTGGACCTTTAAAACATGCAGAAATGGAAGTACTACGCTGAAATCTTGCAAATAAAAGATTAAATGTTTCTAAACTCAACAAAGATTTGGGAAAATTGTAAAAAAAAAAAAAAAAAAAAAAAAGAGAATATAAAAAATCTGATTCTGTGAAGCTGATTTTTTTGAGTACACTTTGACAATAATTGACAGTTCTTTCTGTGTACCACCTTATGTTTATCTACCCTTCCTAATGTATATCATACTCCTGTCTAACTGCCACATGGACTGCAGATGGAAATTAAGCTATATCTGGTGAAACACATCTCTTCTCGATCTCAGATTAATGTCCAATGTACATCGTCCCTGACAAATAAACAAGTAAAATAAATAACATGAAATAAAATAAATGTTGTGTCTGCCTCGGCCTCTTCCGGTAAAACTCTAAAAAATTCTGTATTACTAAAGTAGGTCGAATCATAAGAGAAAAGTTCATTTGTTTACAAAAGGCCATTATATATCAGAGTTAGTAGCAATCAATAAATAATAGTCTCTTGTCAAATCCTCCTCAATACAGTCACATGAAAGGTAGATGATGGTAACACGCACAGATTCATATCTTTACACGAAATAATTTAGCACCTGTTGTCACACAGAGCTCTGCACACAGCTGCTGAGGTCGGGACTGTGTTCAGGTATTTCCGACTTAGAAGCTGCTTACTAGTCAACTCAGGTTGTTATGAATAAGGTGTACATTATCATGCCATCAGTCACAATCCAACCACCCGGACATTTCAGCGCAGACAAGTGTGTTGTACAAAGCTCTCTCGATACAGCCCAGATTTTCCATGACTACCATGCGACACCAAAGCTGAATTGATTCCCGTATTCCACATGAGTATCTCTTCAACACAAAATACTACATTCCCCAAGTGTGGAGCAAGCTGTCAGCCATCTCTACCAGTGAAAAAAAAGATTTCTGCAGGAGTTCAAAGATTGTAATAAGTAGGCTTTCAGATGCAGAAACAACTCTGTAAAGCAACGGCAGGGAAAAAAAGGGAAGTGAAACCCAGTGACGCGCATCATTTGGCAAGATGACAGCTCCTTAGTAAAGGGAATTGGCACCGCTGTTTTAGCGGGTTCCCCGCCGAATGTTATTGCCTCTGCTTCATCTCAGTCGTTGTTGTTCTCAGTCACTTTGAGCCAAGTAATTGTCAAAGCTGAGCACCTTTCAGCCCCTGCAGAGAAGGTTGCACCGCCTTGTCAGTAAACAGCAGTGTACTTTGAATATCTAATGTCCCTCTCCTCGATATAAAGGGAGCGCCACTGATAGTGGATGGCAGCAATAACTAAAACAAATACAGGTCCAAATGTAAAAGAAATTGCTCATTTTGAATTCAAGAGTGGAAAACAAAAACACTTCACTCTTAACTCTCCAGATTTTGACAGTTTTTTAGATTTTAAATTAAGAGGATTTGGGTGTTGTGAACGCTGGTTGATCCAACCAGCTCTCATGTACAAGTACTTGGGCTTGGCAAACAAAAAAGAAAAGAAAAAAATATGTTGGATTTCTTTTCAGGCTAGTGGGTGGAAATCTCCAAAGTGACTGTCTCACAGGGGAAAAGCCAAAGTGTGAGAAGCATTCCATGTTACATTTCAGGGCCTTGTGATCTCATCTTAAACTAATGCTAGGCAGAGCAAAAGCTCAAATGAGGTCGGTGCAACGCCTGTGCATCAATGCTTCAGAGTCCTACATAAAAGAAGAGCTTCTGTGGAGAAACTATGAAAGCAATTCATCTTCATAAAAAACGTAATTGATAGTGATGCATAGTGTTTCTGAGCGAGGGCCAAAAATGTTAGCTTGTTGAAAGGCGCTTCATATTTCATACTTTGTTGTTTGTTTACAGCTCCAAATATGCTCACAGATATTCAGATATTCTGGTAAATAAACAATGAGGCTATTTCAGGTAAATAGGCCAGCACAAATAGCTTTGTTATATTTTTACATAATGTCAGAATTATGTGACTGACATTTGCTGGGTGCCATAACGCATCTGAGGTGGTGCTGCTGTGAATAAAACACATGCACTGTACAACAAAAGACAAGTACAGCTGATGGTGTGCGGCGGCCAATATTGGCCCCACTGGTTCTAATACTCATGTAGTCCTGCTCTCATTTTGTGCCTCATTTGCTGGCATATTGCAGCTCTGCAAAAATCAAGATCACACCAACTAATCCAGCTGGGAAAGCAGGGCCACTGGCCGGTTCCTATTCACTGAAAGAGCAGCTACGCCTGCCTATGGATAGATGCTTTTGTCAACCTATAAATCAAAATGACAAACATAATATATACAGGTAAAAAAGACAATCTCACTTCCCGCCTGAAATATGAGCATGGCTCAAAACAGGGCACTCACACGCAATAAAACCGCTGACATAGACAGAAAAAAAAAAAATCTCCTATTTTCTTTTTGTACGATGAAAGTATTGTGACGAATGCTAGAAATTAATGGCCGGAGGTATTAAACATGACGTGCGCTGCTGGGGGTCTGGCCAACTAAAGAAAAAAAAAAAAAAAAACACATGAAGTGCTTGACCTTAGGCTGTCATTTTGGAAAGCTAAGCAGTATGAGTATCATGCGGGTCTGTAATAGGAGGAGGGTCACTGCAGAGGCATTTTTATCCACGGTTCAACAGGGAGATTTGGCAACCTAGATTTAATACTGTATGTCAAAGATGAATCTTAGTTCATATTTGATCGGAACTGCTTAGTTTTACCGTTTCATCATAGACTTTTCAGCTTCTGTTCATGACATACAGAATCTTGTTCACAGATTCTCGTATTACAGCCAAACAGTACACTCAAATATGTCTCTGAAGACATTTAAGGTGAGAAAAAGGTAATAAAGTAACAGAATCTAAGTTCATATTTGATCAGCTCTTCTCAGTGTTATTTGATTTTTTTCCAGCCTCCATTTTCACAATACAGGAAAGTCATTGTGAAAACTCCCTGTTCACAAATTGTCATATTATAATTGCCAAACAGTACACTGAAATACTGTATGTTTCTGAAGTTAAGAAATAGGCAATAATGGATCAACACTGCCTAGTTTTACCATTTGATCAGAGTTTGGTTTGAGTAGAAAGAGAGAAAGAGAGGCAGCTCTCTCTCACCTTGCTTCTATAGTCTTTGTGTCTGTGTTGGTGGGCATTCAAAAATGTGCAATTACAATCCAAAGTGTGAACCAGCAAAAATCAAGTGATTTTATTTGGGAGATGAGCGGGGAGATCTGGGCACTGGTAAGATGGAGTGAAGTTCACCATTGTTCATTTACACATACAACCCACACTGTAATGAAACAAAGCTGATTAAAAATAGACAAAGTACCCCCTTAATTCTGACAGCAGAATCTGATTCATGTTTTTGTTTTTTAATTTTGTTTTCTATGATTTACATATGACAAGCGTAATCTTCTTGCTTATCAGCAGTCATGTTCTGAGCTTGCTGTACTCCAAAGTCAATTATTCAAATCAGCTGGTCTATGGTGAAAAAAAACAAAAAGTGAAGACCCCAGCCTCTTGATTTATCCTGGTATCAGAGCCCTCCATGGGTCATTTATCAGCTAAATGGCTTTTTGAATCCATACTCTAAAGTTCATTACAGCGATTAAAGATTTATTCAGTCATAGTTATAGATAATTCATCTGTGGACTATTAAAATGCCTTTTTGTCTCTGCACCATGTGGTCGTTTTTAAAGGGAATGGCAGATGCAAACTAAGTGTTAGATTCTGCCAGCCCAGCCATTTTTCAATCTCCTCAGACGGACAAAGGTTCAAAACCACAGCGGGGGCTTCCAATTTGACACATGGCTCTCAATGAAGATGAAAGGCTCAGTGTTTCTTGAACCTTTGAGCCCCCAACTTTTCTCAAGTGCCTCGAGTGTTTCAGCCCTTATGAAGAGGAGCTCTTCATCAGCAATGCTTTTATTGTTAGAAGAAAGCAAATGAAGGCGCGTGACTAAGATACAGAAGTGCATCATTGCGGTCACATATGATTTAAGGTCGATTTTACGAGCTCGAAAACATGTAAATAAAATCCCACGCAGGCATTTTAAATGAAAGTAGACCTTTGGGACCTGCCTCAGGTGACAAACTGATGGCATTCATCAAAATGAATTGCTGTGGATATGCAATGAAGACTACATGAGCACAATTATGTAACCACACTAAAGATTAAGAAAAACAGTGATTAAGCCAGTAACATCATTCATTAATATGACAGCTCCCCTGATGACAGAAAAACTAAACTGAACAACATAAATCATGTCATCAAATACATGACACTATGGATGACTTAATCATATGCATGTTTAGGAGCTAAAAGCTTTTCAGCCCAGTCACTGGTCAAATAGTTGTCTTTTCCGGAGACATCCCTGTGTTTACAGCTGGTATGGTGCCATCAAATCTGAGTATTTTAAAACATGATTTTTTTCTGACAATAACAAGGTGTTCGTGCCTAAATCTAACCACACCTTAAATACAGTGTTGCTTACACATTAAGAAACTTATTTTCCACCAACAAACAAACACATTTAACATATCTGTGGTTTGCAGAAACAATAATGCCAAAATTTATTCTGGTGATTAGGTTGGTTCAATAGTCTCATGCAGGCCTGTTGGCAAGCACTTTGTATATTTGTTTTTGTCCCGGCAGAAAAAAAAAAGAAAAATAAAAAACTGAAAAAAAAAACCCTGTGTTTTGTCGAAACTGGAGCTGGTCGTGCGTCCACTTTTTAATCTACTAATTTTTGCAACATGTGCTCACTTTTTGGGGGGCAGTAATGCATTACAGTGATTGTTCTTTAATCAGCTATTATAATAATCACATGCAAACACATTACAAACGTTGGCTGCCAAACAGCTAAATTCCTCAAGCAAGCAGCTTTCAAAACCACATTCTCCTTCTCACTGCATCCATGTTTCACTCTATACATTTAATGATATTGCAATGTAATATGACAGTTATTATCCATATTGCTCATCCCTAATATGCTGTAATTGACAACCAGGCTCAAGCAACTTTTGAGTGTTTGCTAGTGGACTTTTTGAAGTACTGAAATTGAAAAGATAAAATAATTGACTGCCTCGAAGGCAGGAAAAACACGTCTGCATGCTTTTTACTATGCTCGATGTAAATAACACTCAAGTGTGTGAGCAAAACATGCCCAAACCAATTTGGTCTTTAAGGTAAAGCAAGGCTGTAACTTTATTTTTTTCATAGCCTTCATAATAAAAATAAATTTGGTATATTTATACACTCAGCATGTTTGTGCTTCGCTGAACATCCCTACCTCTTCTTCAGTCCAATTATGCCAGTAAAATCTCAGTCTTACAGAAATCGTGCTCATTATTAAAGCGCAAGGTTGTTTATTCCTTCACTACAGGAAACTACACCAATATAATATACCGTTGTAATCTGGATATGGCGTTTCCATTGCTTTGTTTCCATCCTCGCTTCCGTTATAAATGCAATTTGCAGCCACATGCAGGTAAAAGAAGCCTTCTGTACGGCCCACCCACCACCAGCTCTATCCATTCATCCATGGACCAGATCAGTACTTTGATATACAAACAATTTACAGGGTTATACTTTCCATTTGACAAAGGCACCATTTCACTCTGTGAACTCCCTGCCTCATTTGTTTCTCCTTGCCTAAACCTCTCACCATGACTTCATTCTCATGTCCAGTTCATTGTCTTGGGTCTAAACCATAGTGGAAACATTTGCTTTGTTGCACTGTTTTTATTTTGGTTATATTTGACTCCATCTGTCCCCTTATACCAATAAAAGCATGTGTTTGGGGCCGTTTCCCGTTGTTGAACCGATTATATTCTCCTTTCTAATAAACCAAGCCACAGTTTGCTGAGAGGAGAACTGAGGGCTGCGTTTCCAGCAGACTCTATGTGGTTATTTGTTTCAAATGGCATTGCTCTCTCCTGCCCAAATGAAACAAATTAGAGGAATAAACCCTCCAGAGTTCAAATAAACCTGTCCAAATATGCCTGCTATGAAATTACGTGAAGACAAGCGTTCACTTTCTCCCACTCTGCCTTCCAAAGTCCTCTGACACGGCCAGGACCACTGGTCCTTTAGCCTCCAGGGAGAATTAATAAGCCTTCATTTCCATTCCTTCCAGGCTTCACACTGTGCTAGGTCTGCTGCAGAGGAGGGGCGGACTTCATGGAGGGAGAATAGGAAGGGTAAAAAAAGAGGCTAGAGACAAAGAGATTGGTAGCAAGGAAGGAAACGCCTGAAAATAAAGTTTATAATCCACTGACTCCTTTATGCTTCCCAAAAAACCTCCCCACAGTAAACTGCTGCTTCCTTGCATGTCATGGTGAGGGTGTGTAGTCTGGCCCTTCTGCGGCTAAGAAAAAGTTATCTCTGATATCTGACCTTTGGAGAAGGTAATGTCAGCTGGAGCTGAGGTCTGAGGCGGTATATCCGCTGACCACACTCTTAGCATGCAGGTTTCTCCACTTCTGAACATGTCTCAGACCTTTACTAAGCATTGGTTTTTCAACAGGACAAGACAGATGTATGGAGTGGATAAAAGCAATCCTGTGTGTGAGTGTCTGGGTGTGTGTGTGTGTGTGTGTTTTGGCAGGGAAGGAAAGGACAAGGGCTATGGGAGTATTAAGAGATAAACAGGACATGGGTAAATAATAAAGCCAATATTCTGATTAAATCTCATTTATCAGAATCCAGTTTTTATTAAAGATAAACTCCCTCATTTTATTAAAGAGCCAATTAACTTCCTAAGATGTCATCGCAGTAATTTCAATACTTTGACCGAGAGCTGAGAGAAAATTTATGGATTGTTAGGTGATGTCAGGTGTTCAAAAATCAACAAATGTGCCATCAGGGTTGAAGATGTTCTTAGTTCTTAGGCCAATAGTTTGTTTTTTTCCTTTCTTTGCACGGTGGCTGATTCTCACCAGCTAACTCTTCAAAAGCAATACGTGTTTTTCTAGAGTTTTTTTTCATCAGTCTAATGCCTAAAAACATATTTTACATGTTAGGCAATTCATCACATTGTACAAAATCACTCATATCTAAGGGCATAGTTTTTGTTTAAACATCGAAGGACACATATGAAACAGGGGTTTGGGGGTCCTCCCCCAGAAAATTTTGAGCTTAAAAAACTTAATTTCCTGCTTTCTTTTGAATTCTTATGCACTAACTTTTTGCCTTTTCTGTATCAATTTATAGTGTAATTGTCTGTAATTTTGTCAATCTAAACCTCTTCTGCTTATTTCTTGAGGGGGGATTGAAGGGTGCTTGTCCCTTGTGTCTTCTTTGAAATCTACACCAATGTCTTCTCAGGTATTAGCTACTGCAACTTTTTCTCCCAACAATTAAAAACAATCTAAGTACAATATAAAGCATACTAGTCTTAAACTATCTGCAAACCAAACCCTGTAAGTACCAAATGTTTACATATTCAGACAAAAAATGTACCTTTACAAAACAACTGTAACTTTACACCAAAGAACGTGATCAGAATAATTTTCGAGGGAGATCTGACCGATAAAATACTACAGAAGAAGCATAAAAGTAACACATTACAATATGCAGCAAGGTGTAATAAATTAACACCACAGCTTGTTCTTAAATGCTAATAAGAGACTATAGATACAAATTTAACAACTAAAGACAAGACTTTTTTTTAGAAACAATTTGTTCCCAGTTACTGTATTGCTTTTGGAGGAGACTTATAAAAGCAGTCATATTGAGAGTGTGTTATGTGTACAAAACCATCAGTCTGTAACTACTGACCAACTATTCTTTTTCATTTTACCTAAAACAGTCCAAAACAGTATTTTGTCCATCAGTTTTCATCTTGCCCTATTGCTCTGTGGGCCGTTATGGACTTTTATATACTGTCTGCGTGTGTGCACATATGGGGGTGTGAGTCCATCTGCACGCCAGTGTCCATATGCGCCTTGTTTGTGTGCCATTCTCCATTAAAGCTGCAATTGCCCAGCAGGCATGATTTTCCACTCTGCCGAAACCAACAGACAAGCCAGCACCTCACTGACACGAGTCCACAGCCATCATTACACCTCAAACAGACTTCAGTCACTCTGCTGATGACATGTGGATACTGCTTCTTCTGACAAAATATTTCCCAAGGGGACCTCACACACACTTAATGTAAAGGTGTCTCAAATGGAAGGTGTCACCGATCTGCCACATCCGCTCGTGCGGCCGCCTCTAATGAAACCCCACACCCTCGGTCAGCCACCTCCGTTCATTTTTGTCCTTCCGTTTTTTCCCTCTCTTTTCCCACTGTGCCTCCCCTGCCTGCACCAGAGCAAGCAAGAGAGAGAGAAAGCGCCGAACACTGCTAGTAATTAGTGGTCTTGATAATGGGGCAAGGCCAAGGAAGGTTGCCAATAATCTGGCCTAATTGCTCAGATGTATGCCAAAGCGTTCGTCTAGGACAGGGTGGCAGATAATGGCCTTGGCAGGTGCTGCCAGGGATATGCCCCTAGTGACGTGAGCTTTTAATGACCACTGGAGTGTGCGTATATGTGTGTGTGCGTGTGTGTGCCAGCGTTGCTGGAGAGATTGGTCTTAGCCACAGGGGCCAAGTAAAAAAACATATTATACCAATACATCACATTTTATTGTTACAGAGTTGCTGCAAATCCTGCCATCAATATTTCACAGTGGCTTTGTACAAAAGCTTCCTCGACTAAATTACATCAGTTGATGGCAAATGTTTGTGAGATTTAAAAGCAATTAGACTAAAAGTTGAAGGCTCTTGAAGCAGCTCAGAGAGAATGCAATGTTAACCAAACAGCCTAATGTGAAAGTGTTGGAGGGAACAAACACTGATGATTTTTGTCAATAGTGTCAATAATGATACCAGCACCTGAAAATGTTAGGTTAGCCCTGGAGCTGGTGCACCAGGAAAACAATTACAATCTACAAGGTTTATCCTCTGATTGACATTATTGCTCTCAGCTCTTTTCATGAGGTTTATTTTCTGTTTCTTTTTTTAATTCATGGGTAGAAACATCAACACTTGAGGATTAATTCTGCAGTGACAAAAACTATCCGATGCAAGTTTCACAAAAAGTTGATCATTGGTGTTTAAGTGTTTTGCCATGTACCATAGTGTTTTACCTGACTGTGACACATGAGATAAGCGGCCACAAAAAATGCTAGAATCCAACTATTTGGGACCATTATTAAATACAGCACATCTAATTTAAATCTGGACTTGAGATATGTTGCTCTGGATGTCACTCTGATGGATGAAGAGACTGAAAAAATGACTTTATATATTGCAAAATATAAGAATACTGTGCTTTTTATATGCCGTACGTCAGTGTGCCACATCATACTCAAGGTCTGCTTTGTTTATTTTTATTCCAATGGAAATAAAATCACTGTAGTCTTAAATTATCCCCCAGATCATGTAACATTAATTGAACACATCTGACAAGAAGCAGTTAGGCTGCTAATCTCCTGCCATTAATATACTAATTTATGTAGCTAGGTGATGCAAAATGTAATCAAGCATCATGTATTAAATTGGGGGACCTGTAGTGTAAACACAGGTCTTGTAACTGTAGAGGAAGTATTCATCTTTGTTATTGACTAATTAGTATTTGATCATGCTGATATGTCTACACACAGACAAACGGCAACAGATCCCATTTATGAAATGTAGAACTGGATTTTACCGTTAAAAAGACAAACTATAGTTTAGCCAAACTGCTTTGATACACCATTCTTGCAACGTCATGAATAATAGTATTGATTATCATCTGATGAAATTCCTGATTTTTTTGCTCTACGTCAGGATGAACAACTGACAACTGAGAAATATGCTTATTTCTGACATAATACTTAAATATTGCTCCTAACTAGACTTTTGACTCCTGTAGAGTCCTATAGAAGTGTATGGCTCTACAGAAAGAAAAGTTTTGCATATCTCGACTCCGAACAAAGAATGTTCAATTTGTGTATTGACATGTTGGCCTGAGAAGCATGCATCTGGCACCGGACATCAATATGCCAGACTCTTACATCTGACAGAAGACACATTTTGGTTGAAATAAAATTCAGGTTGACGATATATTTCAAATGTCTAAAAACGTTACACATTGCTTGGACGTTAACATTATGACGTTTTGCAGACATTGGGTTTTTGTTTTCTCTCAACTAAATGACATTAACCTATATTAGACTAAAAAATGGCGTTAAATGCTGGCAAGACATTGGAATTTGGTTTCTTAACAACACAGTTTAAAACATCAAAATCAAAATATCAGTGTTCTAAGTACTCCACGTCAAATTGACATGGGCATTAAACACCTGACACTGAATTTTGTCACCAGACATCACAACCTAAAAACAAATATCAAAGTCTGACGACATTGGTGGCCAGCTGGAGTCTGGTGACATACTAAGAATGTGAATGACATGGGACAGACGATGTATAAGGCTGAAATGTTCTGTACTTAAAGTTTTGAAATGTCTCTGTGTCCGTCCATGCTTATGCGCTGTGGCAAAGGCTTCTCTGATCCCAGACTTGTTATGTAATTAAACTTATATATGCAGGTACAACTGAGTTTTAAAAGAGTGCAAGTTTTTCCACATCACTGATATCAGTTTCAAATTTTCCCAAACTTTAGTGTATGCATTAAATTCAGCCATTAGATAAACCTGATGAAGGCCACAAGCCAAGCTGTGTTAGTCTCATAGAGTTGTGCAATATCAAGATTCTGGAGATGGGGTTGGCAGAGAGTATAACATGATCCAGAGATAAAACTGAAAGTTGTATTTGTGTATGAAATCCCTATCGGTTGCACTGATTGTATTCTGCAACTCTGCTTACATTATGTCCAGTCTTTGTCGAATCATTGCTATCACTTATCTTGGCTCGTGCATCGCAAATGCAGGGTGAAGCAGGAAACAATATAACTTTTGCAAAACAATATGTTGGTTTAACCCAAACCCTCCATGGATGAAGACACACTTATCACAACAGCACTCATTCTGTTCACATGCAATTCGTCATTGTCCATTGAAATATTTGAAGAAGGTCAGAGATTTTCTTGCAACCACACTCCAGAAAGCTGCTTAAACCAACAAAACATAAACACTCCAATGTCCTCAGAATTAATGTGAGGACTTGCTAAGAAAAGAATACTCAGCGAGTGATTACTTTTCATTTCCAGTCAGCAGTAATCAGTAAACGGGCCACATTCTGCAGCAAACACTAGAAGCTGGAGAGCACACCACTGAATAACAAGTACTCCAAAAAAAGACAAATAAAGGCTTCCTAAATACAGTAGCCATCCGTTTCCCTGGAAGCTAACAGAGTCAACAGAGATCAAGTCAAGCCGAGACAATGAACACCATGAACGTCAGACAAAGACCAAAGCCCTCAGATGCCAGTGACATTTACTTTTATCTCAATATGTCTCAAGCCAAAAGCAACCAGAGCCGCCGAGAAGAGACCGCCATGGCACTCCACTGCATGAAGCTCGTCTCTCTGGGCACACTGCCTTTTCCCTTTGATCAAAATCACAGCGAATCACAGTGAATAGGGGCAATCTTTTCAAACCTGATGGCAGAATCATACAACGATGTGCAAGGAAAAGGCAATGCAGAGGGGCTCAGCAGGAGTTCACAGCTGACTGGAATAATCCACACGTTGTTGACTGACACTCACCTAAAGGAGAGGAGAAAAAGAGAAACAGAAAATATTAAATAATGGATTCCAGCTGCAATATTGACAAGATGAGAATCACAAAGAAAAAATCATGGGAAGGTAATTACTGTGAAAGTTTGAGAGGCATGGTACAGAGCAGTTCAGCTGGTTCATGTGAGGAAGGCAGACTTTCCTTCAGCATGTTCACAGCGCTCGCTAGCTCGACTCACAGGGAAACTTGCTGACAAGTAAGGGTGCAATTAAAGCCCTGATTGTTCATTAGTATTCAAGGTTATCTCTGGCACAGGTGTCACAAATTTGCCACCAGGGCAGGACACTGCAGTTGAGTTTGCTTTTATAATCCACACATTTTCCCAATAAGTTTGCCTAACCGGCTGGCTTGTTTACTGCCTGGCTGATTATCTGAACGATGTGTTTGTTAATCCGTCGGACTTTGTTGTAAGTGATGAACTGTGAGTTACTTCAGTGTGTACAATGCTATCATAACCAACAGGACAGAAGAAAACAAGATGCAATTGTAATTAGTCTTGTTTAGCATAAGGCTTTCTTTATTCAGTGATCAGAATCATGTTTTTTCACAAAATGTAAGTTTTGTCTTTAGCTTACACATATATATATATATATATATATATATATATAGAGAGAGAGAGAGAGAGAGAGAGAGAGAGGGATAGCAGTGCCTTGTCTTTGGTGATTGCCATATTGCACCACCATGTCACCATGTTTCTACAGTAGCCCATAATGGACAAACTAAACACTGGCTCTAGATAGGGCCATGTGCCTGTCAGCCACTGTAAACAGCAGCTCCTCCACGACGAGCATCCCTGGAAAAACAGACTTCTCTTATTTTTTAGAATAATATTTTATTCAATGTTCTTACTGGTTAAAATCAAAGACTGGATTGTTTTTTTTTGTTTTGTTGTTGTTTTTGTTTGTTTTTCTGTGAGGAGGAGACCTCTGCAGATAATTAAGCCCCTGGCAAAACAAAAAAAACCCCAAAAAAACCCTGAATGTCTGGCTCTTAATTTATCACAGACAACAATGGAAAAACAGTTGTTATAAAGTGAACCTGCTTTATTCAGTGTTTTTACTGTTTTGAATCACCTCGTCAGTGTGTTTTGGAGAGGAAGAGACCTAATTTGGCTCCTGATAAAAACCTCCTAAGCAAAAGAAATTCAAACTAGGAGCTTATATTTGACATATGGGAGAAGTTTAAGTTGGTTGCAATCTGCAATCCTCACTGCTAGATGCCCCTAAATCCTACGAATCCTGCACACTGCTCCTTTAAGGGTTGAGTAATTAATATAAGCTAATTATGTGACGAGGTAAAACATTAACTTAATATTCTTTTTATTCTGAAACTCCTTCAAACGACTTAGTAAATGATTACTAAACCATTATGAGTCAAGTTATTTCAATTTGTAGCAATCCCTAAAAATGAATATCATCCGCATATGATTCATGTCCTCAAAACACTTCAGCATGTGACTGCTTGATCCTCTAAAATCTGCTTATACCCCACAGTTAAAATATCAGCCTGTGACATTCCTTAAGGTCACAGTATAACAGCTTCAGAAAGGACAGATGGTTTTAGAGAGACTAGGCACAAAGTGAGGAGGATACTTTAAACTGCTCAACAGACCATTGTGTTGATTAAAAGAGTCTGGCCTCCTACAACACTGCATCTTTTTTCATCTGCCTTACGTGCAGGTTCAGTCAACAAGTGAACCTGGATAACAAAGGGTTTGAAGTTTGTTTTTTTTACAGTTACATATTCTTACAAAGCACAGTATGCTAACATTATAGTTAGAGAGGCTACAGCATGTCCTGGAAGCTCCATTTAAGGTACAAAAGGACAGCTGGCTTTTTCCTACATTCAGACAAGCACATGAATGCACCAACAACTACGTTTTCAAAACCCTATCTGCTCCCAACTGCATTACCATGCAACTACAACCCAAAGTTGACAAAAACAAAAGAAGACATGCTGTTTACTGTGATGGATTACCTATATCAAGCAAGTTCTCGTCTCTGCAAGTAGTTTTTTATATCGTAATGAAATGAGGTAGGACAAGCTCATTCATCAATCTGAAAACCGATGCTCTGCTTTGGGAAACGGTCGTCTTTTAAGATGCTTCAAGTGCATTCAAACTTTTGACTTTTTGAGACATTTAACCGTTTTTGAGAAAAGACTAGACATTGAAAACTTAGCCGAAATCCTGATGAGTTGAACTTGCTACTTGGTCCATAAAAAACAATAGCACAGAATGGAAGTTTCACATAGTGCATATTAGACTGAGTATTGATGATTACATATATACTGCTCCGTGGAAGGAGGATGCTGGAGAATAAAAAGTTGTCATTTGTCAGTCAGACTGATGATTCAGCTGGGGGTTGAAGTGATTCAAATCATCCTACGGACCTGCAGGACTCAATGTGTCAGCCATGTTTTTGAGTCATCTGTCTCACAGGTCTAACCTAACAGATTTTAATTAATATAGCTGTCCATGCCAGCTCATGTCTCATTTACCCTTCACACACCAAAAACATATTTTTATGCTAGGTCTACTTTCTGTGCACTGTAGCTGAACATACATTTTCATGTTCTAATATCTTGCAGTTGACAATTTGCAGCTTTTCTCATTGTGAATTCAACATGTTTTGGACCATTTTGAAACAAAACGTTTGGAGATGTCATGTTGGGCTCTGGGAACTTGACAGGGATTTTTCATAATTATCTGTCATCTGTCAGTAAATTGCAAACTTATGTTTACTTCTCTCTCTTTAAAAGTCAAGTCATCTTGACCCTGAAGCTCATTCATCTTAGGGGAACATCAACTAAAGAAGGAGCTGGTGTGGCAGTGACTTCTATTACTTTTATTTCTTTTGAAATTATTTGAATATAACCAGTTTTGGAGGAGATGATCCAGTTGTCCAAGCTAAACGAGCTGAATGTAATCAATACCTACACACAATGTAAGACTTTTAAAGGACTTGTTAAAGAATAATTAAAAACAGAGGGGACAGCAGGCTCCCGGGTGAAAGTTCAGGGTTTGTTGGACCTATCCATCAACCGTCCCACCCACCCTATTAAGACTTTTTATTTCCTTATATTACATTGTTACCAGCAGCGTTTCAAACTGATGCCATCCAGTCGCGTGTCATACAACTGCAACAGGTACTGACATGCAACATATCATCTCACTTCGAAAGATGGCTTTTGGCATCGGTGTCTGATGCTGAAATCATTGACCAAGAGGAGGAATTTGAAGAGTTCATAATGAGAACAGTTCGTCCATGTTTATTGTCTACCCAGTTTGCTGCTTCTTGTTCGATACTGGAAAGAGCGCACCAACTCTTCACTATTTGCTTGAGCCAAATTAAAAATTTGTGATAATATTAAACATGTTTGATTTTGTCAGAATGGCAATTCAAGAAATAGATGGACGAGTTTTATCTATACCTTACAACAAATGACTAAGATCACAGGAACGTGCACCAACAGAGAGATTTATTCCAACATTGGAAATTTGTCTAGGACAGTGAAATTGCTTAAAAAGTCAATGAGTGTAAGGCTGGCATAAGTTCATCGCCCGCTTTTGCACCCAGTGACACAAGACACTAAAAGTGCAACATATGGAGCAGCAGTATGTTTGCTCACTCAGCCGGTTACCTTGAATGTGATGAGGCAACCTGTTAGCTGTACAACACTTGTAACCATTAACAGCAATGAGTAAAGAGAAGGACGAGTGAGGTAAGAGGCAAGCTTTTCTGAAACAAAGAAGCAATCTTATCTGTTTAGCAAAAACAGTAAGCAGCCTGGTTCTCTTTTTCACATTTGTCAGTTTCCTCCAATGATGCGTCACCATGAGAGTACAAAGTCAAAGAGAAGCGGAGGAGTAAAGATGTTTTCTTCTTACCGGGGTCACATGTCAACCTTTAAAAAAAAGTGTGAGAATCACATCCTATCAGGAGTGTGACACTGCTGGAATAGCAGATTTGAAATTCAGTGTAGGTGACAGCCAGACAAATGCTCAAGTGTGGTTACAGCTGGGAACAGGTGTGTGTCGAGCTTCAAGCTGGCTCCATTTATTTTCTAATCTGACACGGTACGCTAATAGTGAACCTTGTGGTATATTAAGCTGCTAAAACACTTCACTCCATGCAAGACCGTGCTATATCTATTGCAATTAAACATCATCTCAAATTTTATTAAAGCTAATTTACCTACAACAGAGTGTGAAACTGCAGACAACCAAGCGATACACAATAAGGAAAATGGTTTGCATTGAAATTAAGCAAACACTGTGGGGGTTTTCAACCAAATAAAAACGAAATAAGAAAAATAGTCCGAAGCAAAACAAGAAAAGGCAACAGTGCAATGTTATCGGACCTGTTATTGCACAGTTTAATATTTCCAAGCCGCCTTAATTGAATGAGAAGGCAGATCTCAGCAGCCTGACTGCCTCCATTCTTTGACAGCTCAAGGCTTTCTTGGAAACCTCTCGTGATTCACGTCCTTTGCCAGGCTGCTGAATTGCCATTGCCACTTGCCAGGTTGCTGTTGTGTCTTTATTTTAACGGGGGGGAGGAGGGGGCAGACAGAGCAAGAGAAAGATGTATTTCGAGAGGATTATGTGACAGGATATAAGAGAAGGATGCAAAATCTCACGAACACCTTCCAACTGACATCACGCGTGTGTCTGCGTGCGTTGACTTCTTGAATGCTTGCTTTCATAGACAAGCACGAGCTAAAAATATCATTACTCCATGTCTCGGCAAGACTCGGAGTTAAGACTTTGCAGAAAATGAGACGGGAGATAAGTTTATTGCTAAAAATAATTTTAGTGATTATTGCATTTCTAGGGTTTTTGTGCTTTTTTAAAACAGCAGCAGAGTTTTGAGAAGAGTAAAACTCAAAAGGGACCATGCCATCAATTTGAATTCAGTATGTTGTAATAATACATACTTTTAATCTTCTAATAAAGGACAGCGTGAAAGATGGCATCACTGCTGTAAAGGCTATAGGATACCTCGGTGCTTCTGTTTCTGACACTGAGGCCACTGAGCAAGATTCAGTAAGTGACTTAAGAGTGACATGGGGTAAGATAATCGTTTCTGATCTAAAATGCAGCTGACACAAATAGAGACACTAGCAGCTACTTAATCGTCCATCAATTAGAGAGCAGACACAGACTAAAACAATGATAGTTTTTTGTTTTTTTTTAATTCTACCAAAAAAAAGTATTCCTCCTTTGAGTCCAGTTGGATTTGATAGGATAACAATATTAACACTCAGACCTGAGACCCATGGCAACGCACTGACCCCTGTCCGACCCGATCACATAATTCGGACCCTGTCTAGAATCAAAGGAACCAATTATACACATGAAGACTTGTAGTTACCACGAAGCGACTTTGAGCATGTCTGAGTTGCAGATTACACACAATGCATTAATCTTCAACTAACATGTGCATATACACTGAACCCTCCTACAAACATCCAACTTCTTCAATCTAGGCCCCTGTGTTCCCTCTTCACCCAGCATGCTTCAGAGCTCTCGTTAACCACACTATAAACTGGTGTCACTATCTTAGTTTGTCACATACACTGATTAAAAGGAACTACTCATACATTTCCTCTTCCTATTAGATAGGATACTTAATCACCATGGTAGAGCCGTGATATGAGAACGGTTTAATATCATATAGTCCAATTTCTACTCCCAGAGCTCAGGAATGAGCACAAGACTCAAACTGAACGTGCCACGACTCCCCCCTCTCTTTCCTTGCATGTTCAGAGTCATGCATGCATACTAATGAAGATATTAATTAGCTTTCTTGAGATTGTGCCATCGGCTTTAAAGGTAGCCTTAAATCCGTGTTGGCAGCATGCTTAGACCATGTCTGTGATCCCTCACAGCATATGAGATGTTGGCGCGAGGATGAAAAGTGTTTTATGCTACAAAACCAGTTAGGATTAAGATGTCTTCCTCCACTACACGTTCTGGCCTGAGGTCTCGGCTAATTCATATCCTGCTTTGCATTCCAAAGTTTCTCATCTGCGGACCATCTTTGTGTTTCAGCTCACAGCTGGCCATCAATGTCAGTGTTATCGATAAGTCAATGCTCATATTTACTTAATGTGGTCATAAGGTTATTGCTGTAATAAACTGCTCTTCTGCATACATTTATGTAAATATTACGGTCATGTGGTGTACGCTAATGAAAAGACGTTGTGAATGCATGTGTTGTGTGCGCACTAGTTACTATCTTGTGTGAATAAGAAAATAAAAATATATAATCTTTTGTGACTATGTGGGCTCCACAGATCCCAAAGTCTACAAAGATACAAGAGTTAGAAGGGGAAATGAATACTTTAAGCTGCTAGCAAATCTGTCTTGTTGTAAAATATACACTGTACCAACTGATATTAATAACATCAATTAAACCCGTAATCCCCACTGAAATTAACTCAAAATATTCTTGTTAAACTGACAGTTGAAGTTGTGTATATTTATGATCACACTGCAACAGGCAAATGAAGAACTATGCTGTACGGCAAAGCTTTTTGGGCTAAAAAGGACTGTGAAGGTCATTTGGAATTTAAGAAAAAAAAAAAAAGAAAAAAAAAAATGACAGTGGAGCAAAGTGCACTCCAAAGGCAAATGTCTCACAATGTGCCCCAGATTTCTTTTTATTTCTTGACACTGTCAAAGGCCTGTGGCTTTTTATAAATGAGCCCAGAGTTTAACAGAAGGAGAGATCTTGGCAACAATAAAGTGTCAGTTTCCAGTTTAAAGCACATAAAGTAAAGCCACTTGCACAGGAACTTTTCCCATTTATGCTAAATAAGTCTGTTTTATGCTTCAGCTTGTACAGGAATGTCTTACAGCCATTTTGCCCCATACTGTAAAGACAGCAACTACAATGCTGAAAAACTGTTGGGCAACATTCGTCTATGTCAAGTGCTTCACAGTGCATTTATTTTCTAGTCCTATCTCACCCCCAGCTCCTCAAATATCTTGGTCAGGGCGCATCAGTGTTGAAAATGGAGGCACAAAGACACCCTTTACTGGCAGTGTAAGTTTTTGGGTTCTTTCTTTTAAAGAAGAAACATAATGGCTTTGATAACCCTAATAACAAGCTTTTGGTGCAAAATAAATCCTAAAAAAAATTTCTGGTTTTTTTATTATTATAATAAAAAGTCAGCAATGAAAAACCAGAAACAGCACATTACTGACTGTCCCCGAACCTGCAAAACTGACCCAGAAGGGGTACCTAGCAAGTCATTTTTTTAACTGTGACCAGCCACTGACTAAGCATCTGTATCTGATGAGTTGGGAGTGAGAATGTGTTGCATTTTCAACCTGAATCATTTTCCTGGTTTCTGCTCCCCTGACAATTACTGTTTTCATATTGTCATCAGTACAGCTGTATGTAGCTAATGTTTGCCAGCACTGCTGCTGCTGAATAAACAGACAGGGCCAACATAATCTCCAACAGTTGAACCCAAAACCTGATTAAAAAGCATCCTTTCAACAGAAATATCCACACTGTGATGGAACCTGTCTTCATCCAATTTTCTCCTTTTTGTTTTTGTTGTTGATTTTTTTTTTGTAAGGCTCTGATATCTCCCACCTGGAGTCATGAATTGCTAATATGTGTCAACATAAGCCAGTAAACATAACAGGAAATCCTCTAATGTCAACAGTCCAAGGTGATTAAAAAAATGAAACTGCCAGTCATTACAATAGAACAATCGGCTGTATTTAGTATGAGAAAGACGTAAATGTTTTTCCATGTTGATGTTTTAATTAAAATCATCATTTTCAAAATGAAGTCGAAGCAAAGTAATGTCATTTTTGGAACTCCTTCAATATCACCTGGACAAAATGCAAAACCAGCCGCCAGAAAAGTAAGAAGAAAGAAAGAGTGTGAGCTTTGTGAGAAGTGACTACAAAGAAATGTATACACATACAGTAGATTGACCTGTGTGTGAAGCTCGATTAGTCACCAAATCATCAACACACAACTAAAATAAAATGGATATTTACACTGCTGCAGATTTAATTCCCAAACCAAAGTGGACTATTACCTGGGCAACTTGTGTTTTTGCAAAATGCTTCAGATACAACGTTCTACTTTTGGAACTGGATAAAAAGGTCTCTTCATGTGTCAGATTTATCACTGATTTGAGATTTCTCCTTTTCCAAATGGCTCTCCATGCTTAGCAGGTCATTGAACTTAGATTGAACTTCCTAAATTTGCACCTAAAACCCTCTGAGAGCTTCCAAAAAGCTCTCAGGATTTTCACTGCAGTGTCCATGGTTATAAACCCAGAAATTGGAGAACTACAAAAAACAAGTAAAACTGCCAATGAAATAAATAAATGGCAGTTACCTAAATCATACTGTATGGTAGGTGATCTGTAGTTATGGAGATGGGAGTTATAAGAATTCTGCAGAAATCACTAGCACCTGGATACAAGTATAAGTTAAAAAAAAACCAAAAAAAAAAACCTCAGTCCATGGTTTGGAAAGTGACACATCTCAAAATCTTATAAACTGAGTGCTGTGAAATCTGGCACAGATATTAAAGGTAGTCAAGAATGACTTCTAATGACTCATGATACTCTGACTTTTCACCTAACTGGTCAGTGTTTCAATTATCCTTTGAACTATATTCACATCTACTACACTCATATGCAAGAATATTCTTGGTTCCCAGGGGATAGGCTGTGATGACTTTAATGATCACAAGACTCTTCATCTGGTGACCCCAGGAGCTTGACTTTTTTGGTTCAGAGTGAAATGTCTCAACAACTGTTTGATGGATTGTCAGTTCTGTTAAGACATTCACGTTCCCAACAGGATGAAATACATTAACATCTAGCAAAGAGATGCTTAACTTGCGGCCAAAGGGCAAATATGGTGGAGGGGGGCCGCCAAACATTTTCTAATTCACTATAACAAAGGAATGGATTTACATGCTTGTTTTTTTTAATAATGTAAAAAAGGTGCCAGAGTCAGAAAAAAAAATTATAATAAAGCTCATTTTAAAAAATAAAAAAAAATTAACATAAAAATCCCCCAACCCCCCTGACAGAGGTATAGGCTTATTATTTATATATCCATTATACTGTTTACTTCTTAACTAACCCCTGATCTTTTGTCATGTGGTAAAAAAGGGCCCCTGACAAATCAAACTGAGTATCTATGATCTAGTGCTGTCATCAGGACAAAATTTTAGTTTGCTCAGAACTTTGCTTGTTTTATGAGCAAATCTGCAAAACTAAAAGCACTGAGATCAGCATTAGCTAGCTGCACTTTGGTGCCAATTAGCAAATGTAAGTAGTTTAACATGCTAAGTTAAGATGGTGCACATGGCAGACATTATAGCTACTAACATGCTAACATTGTCATGATGAGCATGTTAGTATGCTGACATTAGCATTTAGCTCAAAGTACCACTGTGCCGAAGTACAGCCCGAAAGAGAGATTTGATCTCATGATTCAGAATATAACAGTAAAGCTAAAAATCAAATAAAAAAACAGCATGTTTTGAATCTCAGTTTACCTGTAGCTGCTTTATGGAGCAACACATTCACACACTGAATGGCACCAAATTAACATTTTCCAGTAAACTGCCAGAGCAGCTTCCAGCTACCTCAGGATAAACTCTCTGGTTTACTAAAATTGGATGCAAACAAATACAATGACAACTGTATTTGTGTATCCAGGAATAAACAGGGGCTTCGTGGTGCAAATGATGCACCTGTCGTTTCGACTTAAGTCTGAACGTGCATGGACGGTGCCCTACTTCACTGCAGGTGATTTTGCACATACACACACAGTTACACACTTTCCATGTGAACAGTTGTTCCCTTCCTCCTGCCTCAGGCGGAGGGTCTCCTTGGCTGACCTTAAGCTGGACTGCCGCAGCTAGTTTGCATCAGATACCTTATGGAGCAGACTGGTTTATGGCTCCAATAGAGTAAAGGTACAGTGCAGAGGGAGGAGGTCGTCATGTATAAAGATCATTAAAGGATGAAATATTTATTCACTGCCATAAAAGCTCCCCATATACTGCATCATTACAGGTACATTATCAAGATATGATTCGCATTTTAAGGTTTTTAAGGTTTTTCATGAATAACAGCATTGGTATTATCATTATATCGGAGCAATAGGAGTTAATGCTTGAACGTATACATGAATTGAGACCTATGAGGTGGTTTTTTATTTTTATGGGCTTAGGTATGAACAATTTGCATTCATCTTTTCCATTAAAGGACATTCCAACTTTTTTGCTGTCTCAGAGGAAAAGAGCAATTTCATGCTCTTTCCTGAGTGCCCATAATAAAGATAAAGACCAGTGAAAAAGGAAAGTAAAACAACACTGACTACACTGAAAGAAATGTATACTGATATATTGTGTGTTGAAGGTAAAGTTTGACTGAGGAGTCAACAAATCATCAACACACAACAAGAATAAAATGGATATTTATGATGCTGCAGATTTTAAATACCAAACCAAAGTGGACTATTACCTGGGCAACTCATTTTTTTGCAAAATGCTTCAGATACAAATTTCCTCTACTTTTGGTACTGGATAAAAAGGATCTCTGCATGCGTCATATTTATCACTGATTTGAGGTTTCTCCTTTTCCTAATGGCTCTCCATGCTCAGCAGCCTACTCGGGCAAATCTGAATTCCTGATTTACACCCCAAACCCTGTGAGAGCCTCCAAAAAGCTCTCTGAATTTTCACAGTTGCGTTCAATGTTATAAACTCAAAAATGGAAAAACAAATTGATCAAGCACTCATATAAATTATAAATAAATTATGCCAAAAAATGAATAAAATGAAAAATACCTACAAATTACAGAATGCTAATTCATATACTGTATGATAAGCGATCTGTGGTTACAATCTGCTGATAACAGAAATGTCAAATGTCAAAAAAGGGGGGGAAATCAATATGGGAGTGCAGAAACTTGTGCTAAACTTGCTCAAAAGAATATTGAATCAAAGCTTCCAACAATTTTAATTTAATATATTATTATTTTCAATTTCTTGAAGTCCTGCCCTCATATTCCAAAAAGTCCTGCAAACTAAACCTAAAAATGTGCTGTTTCACATCACCTTTATAAACAGTCCCTATCATGACGACCACCCTTTTTTTGCAGTATATATCTTCAGCTCATCGGCTTGTCCGTCTAAAATATTGCTTGCTGAGATTTAATCAAGGGCCTTGTTCTCAAAACTAACTCGCCAGGTTGCTAATTATCTTCACATGAAGTGTACCTCGTCTTAGCCAGAGATGCAGGACCTTTTGATGAATGTACAGCGTAATACGCCATGTAAACAAGGTAGCTGTTGAACGTCTTTGTTCTAAGCTTGAATTAACAACCACATTTACTCCCCGTATCAACATGTGATCTGGATCTGGATCCCTTATCTCCATAATAACACCTTTGCATTTACACACAGTAAGCCCTCTCCTCATTTTAATTCTGAATCCCAACGTTGTGATCACATCCATTGTGTGCCAAATTACCTCCAGATGTGGTTCGGCCGATCTGATCCCATTCCAATTGCAGTGGTTCTGAGTGTATTTACATGAGCCTTTTCCCTCTGCAGATAAAATTTCCAGACAGAGATCACATGATGATACCTGCGGGAAATTGGGTCATCATGTCCCGGAGCTACTGAGTACATGGGAGGAAACTAATATCAATATTTTTATCTGACTTTGATGGAAAATAAGCCCTGACTAAATATTGGACTATTTATTTAAGAATGCCATTACAGATTTCTCTTTTTAATAAAATATTGGTTGAGGCATGGAGTTATATATGCAGTTATTCTCTCAGGGCCCCTGCATCCTTCAGTAGCCTGGATTCTCTCACCCTGCTTATGTGAGTCTTATAATGTCACTGCACAACACAAGCGGGGAGAATTTCTGGATACCCCCCCACACCCAACTACCACCCACACATAAGCCAGCACCACATCAAACTCGTATACCATTTGTTGGAAGATATGGCTGTGTTTTGCAGACAATGTCAGCCCCCCCAAGCCTCTGACCTGGCTGACAGCTTTTGTGTTCAGGATCAAGTATGAGGCTGACGAGTGTGTCTGCGGGGCTAACTATGATATAGCACCGCGCTGTCAAAACGTATTGAGGACCAGATTCCTGCATGCTGGCCCGCAAGGGTAATTGGCTGTCGCCTAGTAGGTGTGCTGTTTAAATAAAATGGGCCTCATTTATCAAACCGTTTTCCACCATATTTTAACACAGAGCGGTGTTAATATGCAACAAAGTCATTTACATCACACATTTTATAAATATCCAGGGACACATTAAGTATGAATGCATTATGTATTCATCTTTTGTTTTAGAATTTCATTACATATGGAAGTATATATGCTTGCTGATAATATCATTTGATCAGAATGAAATGCAATTCAATTGAAATCCCACATTTCTTGTGCATTAAATTAAAATAAGTCTTAAAATCCAATTTAGCATTGCCATGCCTTAGTATGCATGATTGCATACTAAATCTATAATTAAAATAAAAGCCCCACTGATAATTTTTTGTATATTTTTAGAAAGAAAACAGTTAGCATTTTTCAGCACCTCTGGTTCCCTTTTTGGAAAGGGTTTTTGGTTAAAAGCCTAAAATATGGTCTTTGGTTAACACAAGGTTAAGAGACTTTCACATTTTGTGCTATGAAATAAAATAAGTCAGTAAATACCCCAATGGGGGCAGTTGCGAACAAGTGGCTAAATAAGACTACAGAGCTACCGTGCTGCATCGTACCGAACACGTCTTTACAGCCTCATTGTAGTGCAGACTTTAAGTTGTGCGACTGTAGTGTTGTTTTTTTGTGGGCTGCTATTAGCTTTTTACCTCTGGGATTTGCACATAGGCTTGTTAAAACTGGTGTTCAATCATGACGATGATCTTGCTAAACAAAATGTGTGAGCATCATAAACGTTTGTTTGCCAAAGAGCTTATTTTCCGCAATTCTACAAAATCCAATGGAAAAATCCCATAGGCTTTTTGAAGAGGGAATGAGGGCGATACCGACTTCACGGCCTACAGAAAAGTGCAGTCTGTATGAAAGATTCATCTTTCATATTTTCCATCATCAGTATTTTATATGAACTGTCACACTGACAAATGAGATCCTTCGCCTGTCATTGTCATGTGTTGATTTGGTAAAACATTACAGGCTAAAAAAAACAAGCGTGGCCAATGTTTTCCATTCAAATCTCATACACATTTATGCATCATCCCCCTCTTTCCAATGCATTATGAGAGGAAATACATGCATCCAGCCTTGTCTCACTTCACAGGCCCATTTTCGATGCACATTGAGCTGTATGTCTGAATGCCAATGGCCAGCGGGCTGACACGAGCTTTCCAGGCGTCAGATGCCCAAGCCGGTGACCCGTCCCAGCTCGCAGGTCTTCCATCCAATCTACCTGTCACTTCTGCCAATGACAAGACACGCAGAAATGGATACCAAAACGCTGCTGCATATTGACAGTGGCAGCTGCAATTCACAGGCAAGGAGAGGCTTATCTCCAGCGAGCAGCTTCTATTTCCTCTACGTGAGAGAAAGAGAGACAGACGGAGACTGAGCTGGAGACAACGTGTCCAGACAGAAGTCTATATTTCGTTCTCACCTACTCATCCTCACCAAGAGTATAATATTTGGGAACTCTAAATGTCTCTTCTGGCAGCAAGGGACAAGAGTTGTCAAAGAAAAAGGCCAAAGCCAGTAAGAATTGGATCAAACTTTGGTTTGGGGAGGTTTACAAGTGGACCTTCTATGATTTTACTCAACAATGTCAAAGAGAAAATCAGAGTAAATAGCAAGTGTAGACATAGAGTTTTACAGCAAAGCGCGCAGAGCAAAAAGTTCAAATTAATCAGCTTTTTTAAACAACATACTTCAAAAGTAGTCCTCAAAACTAAATGACAAAATAGGTAGCTGGTAATTTCTGCCCATTCTGATTTGGCACCCTCAGCTCTGCAGTAACACACAAGTAGTGCCTTCACTGGTATCTGTCACCACTGTGGTTATGGTTTAACTAGCTTTAGTGCATAAATGACTGTGTTGGGGTTAGGGAAAAAATCATTGATTGGGTTAAATTAACCCAAATCAGGTAAACTGTTCGAAGTCAGAGAACATAATAAGAACTTCTTAATAAAGGTTGTAAAAAAATGTGGTCATAATCAGAGCCACACATTGACTGTTGTATACAAGATCCAACCCATCCATCCAACTCAACCTCCTCCCTGCTAACTTTTGTGACTGTATGAAAACATCCCCATTTGCTCTAACTTGCTTCACAATTTAGCTTTCTTACAACCTGGTTGTAGAGAAGTGGCAACCTCCAGGGCTAAAAAAAAATCAAAGCCAACACAGAAGCCTGTTTTTCACAAGGCAAAATTAGTAACAGTAATTATCACAGTTAGCCATAGACTGTAAATGCACCATGCTAACCAAGCTAGCAGGTGATGTATAGGTTAGTTCCACACTTCTGCCTAAATATGGTCACTTCTCAACACTTCTGGCTATAAAAATTCAAGATGGCGATGGTCAAAATGCCAAGCTCACACATTCAAAACAGGAGTCCACAAACCAATGAATGCTGTCACCCTGGTTACATTCATTTTTTTAAGACAATGTATGGATGCACAAAGCTCATGTCAGCATCCCACTGCTATAGCATTTTTGCCACACCTTTGTGACATTGACAAGTGAAAATGCTCTCAAAATGTATAATAACAATGCCCAAACTGCAAAAACAAGACTAAGGTTGTAAAAACAAATCCTTTAAGAAGGATTAATGACTTTAAAAAAAATCCTCTCTAAAGCCCAATATGAACGAGATGAAATTTCCTGGTGAATGTGGGTCATAGTTCCAGATGGAGGCTGTCCTCACCAGGAAAAACAACAGCATGGGTCATTTGGTTGAAAGCTTAAAACAACCGGGGTTGATGTTATCCTGACTAGCGACCTCTTGCAGTCATGCAAATAATGACCGCCCGCTCTCAGTATCAAAGGTGGAATAATTATGACACAAAACCTCTTAGGAGGGTATCAGATGGATGGTTGGGAGTTCAAAGTGTGTGACTTTATCTCCAAATCTGGTGTGGATAACTTATGATTTTACCTCCAAATAAAGTAATCTGCCTAAAGTCAACATTTTTACAACCCGTCTGATCATCTGACTGCTCTTGCCTCGTCAGACCGGCACTATTTTTAGCGATGTCACAGCAATTCCAGATCTCAGAGATTACTTCAACAATAGGACATGGAGAAAAATGATTCACACTCTAGGAAATAAAAACACATCACATATCTATCATTTCTGCTTTTGATTTTGATATTTCCTAACTTGAAACTTAAGATGTAAAATTCCTGAAACAGTTTCTTTTCAGCCTCCTTCCAGAGCTAAACAGCTACAGTGCAGAAAGGGAGCTCGAAAAACAATCTACCATTCATCAGCTGATAATTACTCAGAGGCACACAGTGACAGCACGGACAAAAGAGGGACACTGGATAAAAAAAAGAAAATCATCATACATTTATTTGTCCCTCGCCGATTCCTCGCAGTGGGTGGCTAATCCACACTGTTCAATACTGCCATGTTGAAATGGCAACCTTGATTGATGTGCCAGATCCCCATATTTTTCACTCCCACTGACAAATAATGCACAATTCCACTGCATTAGTGAGCTTCTTGTCATCCCCGCAATATAATACACCCTGGACCATGGTATTAGTTTATGATTTATTTATTAATATTTCTTAAGCTGGCGGCATAGATAAAAAAAATGAGCATGGCATCCAGTAAATATTGTTGAATTAAAGCCTGCATGGAAGACACGACTCCTCTTACATCTTCCTTTGTATAATGCGGCGAGGTGGGGTTCTTTGTTTTGTTTTGTTTTTTTCCTCCCAAGATAATCATATTATCTGCTGTGGGTTGCATGCACTTGCCAAGGTTGTGCTCTCAGCTAAATCCACAATTGATCTTTCCTCTTTTCTGCCCTCCATTCATTCCTCCATCAGTCTCTCGCTCTCGCTCTCTCTCCCTCCCTCTGCAAGCCCTCCCTCCCATCCCAGGCAATCACTCAGGCCTGCAGAGATGGGAGGGAAAAAGGAGGGTAGGAAGGTGCATATTTAATCAACTGAGTTAGCTCTGCTGGTGCCGAACAACAACTCCTATCAGAAGTGGGATTTAGCAAGTGATCAGCATGGGTCTACTCTCAGTTTGGGCCATTGATCACACATCCCCAACTGCAGTGCTCTACTCCTCTAATGAGGCCAATCTGCAGATTTAGAAACTTTTAGGTGAGGGTGGATATGTGGGCATGAGCTAATTAAGGGGGAGAATAGAAAATGTCCTCCTTTTTAGATTTCATGTTCTAAACTTTACCCTACTTTCCTCTCATGTCACGGAAGCTACCTCTGGCTTCAGGGACAAATAGTTTCAGCCAAATGAGTTCTGCTTTGGACCAATTTAGCAGCAAGTTATCAGTAAGTCATGAGGTTAATTGTATGTCGTGGATGAGAAAGGAGTAGATTTGGCAGGAGTGTTGCCAAGGACTGTCATATTGCCTACAAGTTACATTATATCTGGCGACCTAGCAGCCTCTGAGGTGTCTGACAGACTGGTACAGAATCTGAATCTTTTACACCATTTCTCAAGTCAGGGTAATGCTAATTGAGCGCTACACTACAAAAAGATGTCAGGCCAGTGTTGTGACAGGACCGAGAAGACAAAAAGGCAACAGCAATTGGCTCCCATGTTAATTGTCTCTTCAAAGCAGGATGGCACATATTTTAGTGCAGTGTCAAACTGCGCTCGTCACTGTTTTTCTAACCCAATCAGGCCTCAGATGTCTTCCCATCTGCCAAGATCAAATGACACAATATCACTTTGAGACAAGAACAGAGCCACAACCCCTGCCTGTATATCAAATGTGGAAGTGGGATAAAAGCATGCAGGGCTTTCATCTTAAAAGAAACTTGTTGAAGGGGAGCACCACTGTTAGCAGAAAGTCTACAGCTGTCAGACAGCTACTCCCATCCTTCCCGCCCATGTGTTATAAAATGACAAAAGCTACAGACCTTAAGCCAAGGCAAATTGTTTTGTTGCAGTGAAACACAGTGACAAGGCGCAACTTAAGTCTTTATCTGTCAGGATGGAGAGAGGCACAGCTTGGCAGGCCGGTCAGTCATGTGGACTTCCCCTTTGTCACAGTAACAACTCAGCCAGGCTCAAACAATCCAGTGGACCGGGCATTACACACCTTGCTTAAAAGGATAACAGCAGCGCAGCTTAGTTGCTTTGTGTCATTAATGTCTTTGAAGTGAACCTACTAATGTATTTGCCACAGTCAGAAGCTAGCACTCTCTGTACTACCACAGCTTTGCTTACCTCCAACAAAGTCACAGGCTGCCATTGTTTTATTAAAAACCATTAAAAGAGCTCAAACACATGCTGTTGCAGTGGCACACACAATCCATCATTTTAAAAGAGAAAACTAACATTGATTCAAGTTTAAACAGGATAATGTGAATGATTCAATAGAATTTGTAAATCACCAGTTTCATCACAAAACAATACAATATAGATTCTTTGGATAACGGCACGACATTTGCCACGATCAAATTTCGATTCAATTTAGATCAGGAGCCCATGAGGCTGGTTATAGGTATCGGCACGGGGGGGCAAAGCTTCTCCAAATGCTCCACCTGCCCCTCTAACGCCACACCGAGGGCATCTTTAGCCCCTAAAAATGCTCACTTTGAGCAGTTATTGTCACTAGAGCAAGAATACTCATCATACGTATTTTAAGACATTTCTAGGATATTAGGATGTGTCTAGTATTTTAAGAAATTTCTCAGATTTTGGAACATTTTTTTGGATTTTAGGACATTTCTCTGATCTTAGGACATTTCTGTTGAATACATTTTTTTCTTCAGATTTTAGGACATTTCTCTGATCTTAGGACATTTCTGTTAAATACATTTTTTTCTTCAGATTTTAGGACATTTCTCTGATCTTAGGATATTTCTGTTAAACACATTTTTTCTTCAGATTTGAGATTTCTAGGATTTTAGGATATTTCTAGCATTTAGGAGGATTTTAGGATGTTTTCAGGATTCTAGGACATTCCTATGATTAAGGATATTTTTAGGATCTAGGACATTTTAAGAAAGATTTAAAAGGTTTTGGGGTATTTAAATTATTTCAGGACATTTGTAGGACTTTAGGACATAAGGGATAAGCTCCATTTTGATGCTGTTTTATTCACACAGGTACCTATACTAATAGTACAAAAGCATTTCTCAGTGTTATTAACTTTAATTTTATTGTGAATTAGAAAATGATTGGGCTGCTCGCTGGAGATAAAGTATGAAAAACCTTTGGATAAAAACATGAAACAGTTCAGAATACGTGCCTAAAGAATAACTCATATTACCCACCAACATCTCTTCCTGCCCCCCTTCAACACAGTCAGTTACAAAGGAAGCTGCCACAACTTTCTCCTTAGCTTTTGTCCATAAAAGATAAAAACATCACATAAATAATGTTTATAACTGTAACTGGTTAAGTGCAGTGAAGTTTACTTTCAACTCACTCCCCTAACACACATCAAACAGCACATGGGATCTTTCTGGGCAAAAAAAAACGTTTCATTTTAATCCAAATTATGATCTTTTTCCTAAAACTTCAGAGCTACCTGGCAAACAGCCCTGAAGGCACACTTTTATCAACAGCCATAAAACATGGAGTAACAATAAGATCATTGCACATAAATTCAGCTTATTCATAACTGTCAAGGTGCACAGACAAAACAGCTGCTTTTTGCTAGTAACACAGGATTAGTTTAAGCACTTTCACATTGCTCAAATTAGCCTAGCGGCTAACGGAGTTTATCTTAACGATTATCATGTATTATTTATATTTTTTCGTACTCACCGCTGGTTAGTCACTGCATTTCCCGACAGAACACGGTTGAATTTCAGACTTTATGCCCATTTTTTTTAGTCGAACATTCATAAAACACAGCAGATAACGTTAATATTGCTGCACGAAGTTAGCAGCGCGACGGTTAGCCAGGCACCTTTACGTCATAACGTCATTGTTTACGTGTGGCGTGTGCGCTGCCTTGACTGTTATCTGCGTTTCCATGGAAATACACGGAGTAAACAATCAGTCACGTCGGTATAATGAAACCTAGTTTAATACTCCAGCAAGTAGTTTGAGCCATTTTCTAGTCCCTGTTGAGTCTGCCTGCCAACTTGTGCTTATGCTTTCAAGAGATTGTGAGGTGTCCCAAACTAAATAAATACACCACATATAAACACAGAAATAATTAGCTTGCTCAGTCGTGTTACCACAAATATATCTGCTGACAAAAAAGATTTTTCCATACACAGACTTAGCTTATATCTGCAAACTATACCTGTATTTTAAAAATAATAGCCACCATATCGCAGGCAAAGCTGAGGAGGATGCCAGCGGATCCCAAACATTTCCAGTAACTCAAGAGCAAGGAAGAATCCAAAACTCAAACTTAATCAAAGAAAGAGAAATCATTTCCAAAATTCACATGTTATCTAATGAAATATTCTGCTTCATTCTACTTCTTGATGCTGTTTAGCCTTTCAAAAACAAGTATTTAATAAACTCAGTATCATTATTAAGCATGGCAATAGGGTTACAATTATACACCAAAGTGGACTGGTTTGAATGAATAAACATTATTTTAAAGCTAAAGATATTTTAAAAAAAAAAAAAAAAAAAAGACAACAGATATTTATGATATCCGCTGTTGATTAAAACATTCATTTTTATGACCTTACCTGCCCCATGTGTGTACTAACCATGTTGCCGCAGATATAACTGCAAGCCAAGAATCACTATTGTGCATAATACTGCATGTTGTAAGAAGACAGTGTAATAACAGCTGGTGTGCATGTTCCTCCTCCCCAGTGAACTCTCATGAATTTGGTCGTTCCATGACTTATTCTGTGGTGACATTTGAGGTCATGTTTCACATTTTTACCTCCAATGCATAAATCACCAGTATGTCCGCTAAGGTTGGAATAAACACAGCAGCCTCTAGGGGTTGCGATGAGGGTTTTTGCCTGGTTGCTGTAGAGTGGACAGCAGATTGGAAAGTCCAGCTACAGATGCATAATGAACATTTCAGATTCAGCTCGAACAGAATGTGAACAGCTTTTGATACATTATAAAGTCATGTTAGTCAAAAAATTACCATAGTCATCTCATTTAAAATGATTTATTCCATTGGTCAGTGCAGCTGCTCAAAGCAATGCACACTGTAAAATAAGGTCCCCTGCTGTGGGTAACCATCAGACAGCGTGACTGATTTCCACCATCTCAGTTAAATACATGTTATATGTATTACAGTGGAGCAAATGCAGTACTAGCGTTTCAAAATTTCATATTGCACTACTGCCTCGTGTTTAAAATGTGTTCTTTCAAGGCTCCTGGCTGACGCTAACTTTTCATATAAAACACAGTTTTCATATATTTATTAATTCATGAGGGGAAAAAGCAGAGCGGTGTGCAGAAAAGACATCATTATTTAACCACATGCAAAGACCATAGGGGATGTCTCGCGTTTTCCAAGTGCAGTAAGACCTTGGGGGATTACCCAATCCACATCATTTCCCCCAACCCTCAAACCTCATGCCTTCCTGATCACATAAAGGATTACATGGCTTTGCAAGAACACATTTAAGCATTAACTCCCCACAAAGCACAAAACTCTCAAGGCCAAATTAAACATCTGCCTCTTCAACTTTGAAGTAACAAAGTTCTGAGCTGAAATACATTTTGAGAATGACAAATCCACGGCTCATTTTAAATAGCCAAGACGCTAATTTTTTTTTTTTTTTTTTTTCACCAAGTTTATGTTTAGTTAGACACATGACTGGATCACCTTGAGACGTTGTTATGACAGGAAGGTCATGCTGTATGATTAGGATGCAATGTCAAATCCCTCCATTCCCCGATGAGAATGGAAACACTGGGCGTGTACAGACACTGGGATTTTGCAACAGTGTTAATCATCAAGAAACATCCTGTGAGACCATAGAGGCTCAGCTCTACGTTACACTACACGAATGGAAAGAAGCAGTAAATAAATATGAAAGCAACCTTGCGAAGGGTAACGCAGTTCAAGCAGGCAACTCCTGCTGCTGCAACAAGTCATGCTACCACACTCAGACAACATGACACAATCAACACACTTGTTCACACATCCCCAGCCCACTTTACAAAGCAGTCTATTCAAGCTGTCATGTCCTGCTCACTATGTTACTGCCAATGTTGCTGCTCACATTAAATTCCTTCCGCCAGTTTTTATGCACATTTTGAATTTGCCCATAATAAATGAAATGAAAATGAAAGCTTTTACACTTGGCTGGGGTGGAAGAGGTGGCATATTAAAAGAGAGCAGACATTGTTAAGTGTGTCGGAAAGAGACTTCTCAAACAAAAAGATATTGGGAGGCTCTTTTTGCTTCTTCTTGTTTCTGCTGGCATATCAATAAAGAGAAGATATTATTAAGGGTGATGGAAGCGGAAGAAAATACAAGCAGGTCCCCACCTGCTTTTGCTTCCCTTTGTTCTCCTTTTATTGTCTGATTTTAGATATAGTACTGTTTTTTTTTGTTTGTTTGTTTTATTTTCTTCTTTTCTCTCCAGAGCATCTGCACTGCAGTCCTTGTCCTTGCCAAGTCCACTGTTGGCGAAAGGACAGAGTGGACAGATATGAGACAGCGCAACGTCTGTGACACATGGTATCACATTGTGTTGCTGGCAATTTTCTGTCTGCCAGTTAAGGGATTTAACTGGAGGGTGTAACACATGGGAGGTTGTCCCTGCAGATCCTGATGCACTCCTCCCATCAACAAGGACATAACCCCTCACTGGCTTCCCACACACACGATTTGTTTGTTGGATTGTAGCTACTGCGAAATAAATCTTTGGTGTCTGTGCTGGTTGAGAATTGTGCCCACCCATGTGCTCCACAGTTGCATAATTTTGTCACCTAAGACAATGAAAAAAAAGCAACAACATCATGTGTGAACTGAAAAGGTTACTGAAGGTACATTTAAACCGTTAGGTTCAGCGGGAAGACATGACATGATATGTTACACCAATGTTGGACTGAGATAACAGTTGAACATTTTGGGAAATATGGCTATAAATGTCTTTAATATGTTGTACATGATTTATTTCATTTGTCCTTTAACAGGAATGGGAAAGGATTTCTTGAAATGAAACAGTTTATCCATCCGCCCACTTCTGTACAGTTTCTTACAGCGACAGTGTGGGTTGCCAGATACAGTCAGTAAGAGCAGGTTTAGTGTTGGTCTCTTTAGAGGCATAATGGTACCAAACCTGGAAGCCTCACTGCGATGACAAGACTAAAGGAAGCTACACGCAGTCATCGCACCTGGCTCATGAAACGGTTACAGGATGTACCCTCCCCAAAGACCACAAAATCTCATTTTTTCATGTTTTGTTTGAACACTCAACAGATGAAATAAAATGCAGAGTGAAATCTGACAAGATGGTCTTGAAAAAATAAATAAATAAATCTAGTAAACCAACTGCCTTGAAAAAGTTAAGTGCTATCTAACTGTTATATTCACTTAAAATTTAGTTGCATGTTTAATTTTGTGAAGTTGTTTTGCCTTAAAATTGAAAAGTGAGATAAACTCATTCTTTTTAAGCGTTAGCAAATTAAGTCAATAAAATCTGACAAATTGATTGGAATATTGGAAACAGATTGCCTTGAAAAATGAAAGTTAATATAACTATAAATATGTTCATGTTTACTTTATATTAAAGTGCCAACCTCACTTGACATTTAGCTGTATTTACTTAATTTTGTGAAGTTGTTGAAACTTAAAAAATGACAAGTGAAATTACCTTTTCTGTGTTTGCAACTTCAGTACCCAAGTTAGTCTGACTTAGCTTAATCACGACATAGAGGATTTTGCCAGTGATGAAGTAAGGAGATCTGTTTCATTAACATGTTTAGGAAAATATAAATATGACTGACTTGTTTTTAACAAGCCATATAGATATAGCACAGTAAACTTACTTACTGAAGTCACTAAAATTTAGACAGACTGATTTAATTAAACTTTTTATTTTGAAGTTGCAATAGAGTCACAAAATTTAGTAAATATAACTACGTTTTAAGCAAACTTAACAATTAGATAGCATAAATGAAGAGTAATTGTTATATTTTCTTACATATCTCAAGGTAATTGGTCTCCTTTATTTTCATAATTATCCGAATTATTAGATGCTTTATTCTTTATTTCAGACCCAGTGGGATCCATATCACAGTTAAAAAGAAGAAGGGAAAAAACAAACAAACAAACAAACAAACTATTAAGGATTTAGTTCATTGTGTGTTGGTAACTAATTGCTTAGTTTGGTGGGATGTTGCATTTACAGTAGCCTGTAAGATGACTAAAGCTTGACTGAATCCTGGTATTTGGGTTAAAACTGTGACATGGAGCCCTGTTGAAATCTGGAATCAGTCTTTGTTGTGCTGACTTTATTATCTAACACAATCAGTTTACTAAATTCTAGTGAGTAAACACATCTGTTGATCTAAGTCAGACTAACTTGGTTTGCTCACACTTACAAAGACAAGTTAATGCCAACTGTCATTTTTTAATTGCAAAAACATCACAAAATTGAGTAAATACAACTAAATTTTAAGTAAACTTACAATTAGATCTAAGCATAATTTAAGGTTTAGTTACTTACCTTCAAGGCAGTTGGAATCTCAGATATTTTAAAGTAAGATCAACCCGTCTGACTTTACAGTGTGTGTTGGTTTGTGAGCGTTAGAGGAGCAGTATTTCTTTTTTATTTGGGCAGAGCAAGGCTAGTGGTTTACCTCTGCTTCTTCAATTTTCCTCACCATGCAGGCTTTGTTTACCATTGACGCTTTTTATCAGTTCCGACCCAACCCAGCATCTACCTGTGGCTCTGATTCTTCTGATGTCCCCCTCGGGGTTGGGATGTATCATCAATTCCAGCTGTCTATTCTCTCGTTTTGCTAAACTCTAAAGGAAAAGCTCACAGTGAACAACAAGGTCAGAGCACAGATGCAAAATATGAACTCTGTGCAGACACAGAAATGTCTCTCCCATGGATCCCCTGCGTCTGACTGAAAAACATTAAAAGCTGCAGCGGCTAGGCAACACGATGGTGGTTTGTTTATTTCAAGAGAAGCTTGTACTGACACGGAGCTGTCTGTAATGTACCACGTACGACAAACACACACACACACACACACACACACACACACACACACACACACACACACACACCAACAATTACTCTGATGATGAATTGTGGCAAGACGCCCTTCACTAATTTAAGGAAATCACTTGGGGAAAGAAAAAGTTAGCAGAAAAAAGTCATTTTTGGCATTCTACATCTGTCAGTCTGTGTTTTAGCCTGATTAGTGCGCGCTAATCGACTCTGCTAATCACACCCTCAGGTGAGAGTGAGCGAGGGGGGAGGGGGGAGAGAAACTGGGAGAGAGGTGGAGGGTGATGGAGAACATTGCAAGCTGGTAGGCTGTAAAATGGTGGAACAGCTGCTGTGGTCTTTTATGCGAAAGCCCAGGAGAGCTGTTCCGTTGGGTGTTAGCTGGTTGCAGTGCTACAGTTTGCTGCAGGAAAACACTGAAAGCTGAACTGGGAGCTGTTGCTTTTGCAGCTAACCTATCCGATGCGGTGCATTATTGTGGAGACCTTATCTTTATTATGTTAGGAGTGGGACACAAAGAGAAAACACTCTTCCTTAGCCCACAGAGCCCCCGACAGTTACTGTACTGCTGTACTGAACATCTGGAGCCAAATAAATAATAGAAATGACGGCAGTCCCCACACATAAACTTATATTTATAAAAACAGAAGGTGAGGAAGCACCTCAAACCTATTAAGACCATGAGTACACATGGTTTTCAAGAGCTGGCCAACTGCAATTTAAGGTGGAAATGAAAAATACAATAAGTAATAAAATCAAATAACTAAAAGATATTTGTTTTAGTTATAAGCCAATTTGACTGAGCAAGGCTCTGTAAAAATCAAAAGCACACTGCTAAATCTAATTTGGAATAATTACTTTTGTGAGCTCAGTATTTTTTTTTTGTCCACTTATTTTATTCTTTTGTGTTTACGTACTCTTGATCTTATCCTTCATCGTGAAGTACTTTGTAAAGACTAAAATAAGTTTAAAATAGATCATTGTTATCTTTCTGTTGTTTTATAGAGACAGAGGTGTCACAGTTCTGCATGTCTTGACTTTTAAGTCTAACAAAGTTAAAAGAATAATGATTTACTATTGTCTAATGCTTTTATTATGTCCAAATAAATGTAATTTAAAGGTGAACTGATCAGATGTACCTTGGTATTATTATTATTATTATTATTATTATTATTATTATTATCATTGTTATTGATATTATTATTAATATTATTATTCCTGTGACATAATTATAATATCTGATCATTTCTGAGTCTGATGTTTTGCAAGTATCCTTGCAGTTTTTGAACACCACAGCATAGTCTTTTTTTTATCTGACAGTGATGATCTAAATATCATGAAAGTATATTGGTGCATTTCAAAGTAGATAATTATACAAAAATCCGTTTTTTTAATCATTGGGCTTGGGGAGGATATGAAGTCATTTCAAGTTAAAGTCTCCAGATTCAAACCCCTGGATTGAGACATCACTGCCGATGTGCCTGGTTTCCATGTAATGAATTAATGATAGTACAGGTGCTATAAATAGCCATAGCCATCCAGTTATACTCATGAGTAAGGCAATGCAAGGCAATCTTATTTGTATAGCACATTTCATACACAGGTAAAATCAGCATGCTTTACAGTAAAACATAAAATACACTAAAAAAGAGATAAAAAGCATTAAAAAAAAATAGACATTCAGCGATCCATACAATGCACACATGGTGAATTTGCTGTTATTTATACTCATGGGCTGAAAAACTGGTGGGACAGTTTGTAAGTATTGAGATGCAAAATGTGCATTAGAAAGATGCAAGGGCTGTTGAAACTGATGCTACATGACTAGAGAAAACAGAGAAAGAGGGCTGTGGCATTTACTTTTGCTGAAGAGTTAGAAAGCCTACAACTACCAGAATGCACTGCGCTGCACTGGACCAATGCTGGTGGGTGACGTAACGCGAGCTTGGCTGTTTTTCCACAGGAAAAATATGGCAGCTGGCTAGTAACAAACAGTCTCGAATTACAGCTAAAATATGTTTCTGAGAACATTTTAGGTGAGAAATAAAAAACACAGTAACAGAATCTTGCAGTGGTCGAAAGATTATCGGCCAGGCCAATTAGGGGTGAGTCTCTTGCTTGATACGCCTCTATACTCTTTGTGTCTGTGGTGGGCATACGAAAATGCATGAATACAATCTGCAGTTCAAGCAACAGCAATAGAGGCAGTGAATATTTGGATATTATTTAGATGGGCACGGAGATGTGGCCGCTGGTGAGAAGGAAGGAAGTCTATCATAGCCCATTTACATATACTGCCCACATTGTTGTTATTCAAAGATTGTTGAAAAATGACAAAGTATCCTCTAAAGGGCATGTCAGATTTATGACTAAATGTGGGACTTGAAATCAAGCTTGTGCACACCAGCTCAGGGCACAGCCACTGAAATTTATGAAACCAAATAATTTAGTAATGAACCCACTAAGAGCTTTACACATCTGTTTTGTGGCTTTCATACAATAGGTCTGAGAGAACTAATCTGATGTATTCAAGCAAATGTGACTCAGTGCTGAACAACAAGAGAACTGCCAGCAGTTTTCGTCTTCCTACACTCAGCATGTTTAAGTGTTGGTTTGCAACACTGCTAAATAACTAATGGCCAAGCAGAGTCCCTGAGATGTACGGGATGCCCAGACTCAGATGACAGATCAGGGTAGAACATCTGTGTCATCTGTTTCTTGCCTGCGTACATTTCTTTATTTTCCCTTGGTCTTATGAAATCATTTGTTAAATATGTTTTTTCACTGCCTGGCATCAAAGAATTATTCCCTCCCTCAACAGCAAGTGGGAATTGTTTTCCTCCCAAATGCACAGTTTTGTTTTGTTTTTTTCTGCCTGAGTAACCGCTTTGTCTCCGGGTGCTTTTTTCATACGCCCACTGAGATGCATTTATGCACACACGTAAACACACTTTAAGGCAAAACAGCTAATGAAATGTACTCCAGGATTTCCAAAAATCCGTACTCTACAGGGATACCACTCACTCCTCCACAGGATGTGTCTGACATGACCGCTGCCAACTTCCAGACATGATTGCTAAATGAATATCATGTTTCTTTTTATCTACGATAACTGGATTGACAGTCATGCAGGCATCAGTGATTCACCAGTACAGACGGCGCTAGACTAGACTTCTTAAATCAGGAGAGAGCTACATCAACAGGAATTCTGACTGTAGCATGAAATAAACACGCATACAAATTAAAATTATATATTCAAGAGTTCCAGCTCTGAAATGCCAATGAAGACACAATAAAATTTCTTTTACACAACTAATTTCCTTTGGGGCCCAAAGAATATTGATAATTATAACTTATAAATCATGTTCTATGAGTCCAGGCAGAGCCTCTAACAGGGCTCCGTGGGTTTAACACAGCTTCCAACTGCACATCTGCTGGCCAATAGTGTCTGCAAGCAGTGACTTATTATGTAGCATATTGCCACTTGATAATTTAACCCGTTAAAACCTACAGCAGCATCACTTTTTCCGTGCTGCTCTCAGACATCACACGTATTTAAACCTCTGAACCCCAAGCAAATTGCTGTGGAAACATTACGGAAAAAAAACGCAATGAGCAATTTGGTAAGAAACATTCCACAAATTGCAAGAATTTAATAGATTTAGAGAATTAAAAAAGCTAGGGAAATATATCTAGGAGGAAAAAAGCAAAGGAAAAACTATCTTCCTAATAATAAATATTTTTCATTATGTTACAGAATTATTATACATTTTAAAGCACTTTTTCCAGGTCACTCCCTTGTTTGTTTGTTTGGGTTTTTTTTCTTTCTTTTTTATTCACTAATTCTCAAGTAATTTTCTTCCACTTTTTACATATTTCTTGCTAATTTTCAGGTCATTTTATTGCTGATTGTTTTTGAACAAGGTCATGCCAATTTTAAAGATTAAAAATTGGTTTTACCAGTTTTACTAGCCTTTATGTATCAGAAACCCCTGCTCAAAGCATTGATACTTGTCTATGCGTGATTAATTCTTCAGATTATTTCTTGACTTTGCAAGCACACTCACCTGTGCTCATGCTACACTGAGCCCTTCTTGTTTCAGATATGTAGGAGTACAACCTGACATGGGCCAGTGGGCAAGCTCCTGTCCTCCCACTACCTGTGCAGTAATAAAAGTAGCATCAGCAGCCACGATGGTGGGATGAGGCTTCTGAGGTGTTAGAAAGAGGAAGAGGAGGAGCGGGGAGGCCAGGAGGTTGGTCAGGGACCAGCTGGGAATTGGAAGTGCGGCGAGTTCGGTGAGGTGCGAATGGAGCCTCGGCATCGTCTGAGGTTTCCATTGCACTTGACTACTCTTAGCTGAGCCAACCAAGCATGGAGGAATGTGCAGGTGGGGGTGGGGGCGGGCAGCTGTACTCTCTCCGGCTCAGCTGGGTAGTTATCACCTTCTCACCACTGCAGCCATCACTCTCTCTCTTCAATCAATTTCAGGGGATTTCTTGACTGTTTGTAGTTTTATTACATCAATGTGTACAAAGCGTCCAAAACAAAACTATCTGTATACTGCTAAATACAATGTTTTTAATAAAAATGTAAACTACTTTTTCCATAATTTTTTACATTCAGGGACTGCATGAACAACACAATATTATTTTTTAAGTGGTGATATTTCCTCCAAATAGACCTAATAATTGTGAAGTCACGCTAACACTTCTGAGTAGACAACTAGTAACTGGTTTGAAATGCAGCAGTTGCGGCAAAGTTTTTTTTATGTCTTATGACATTATTTTCAGCCACATCTTTAGCATTTAATGATATACAGGTAAATATGGTGGTCTGACCTGTCTAACATATTTGTTGGGCTTATTTTATATACCGTGTTGCTTTGCTTGTGTATTTGATAAACCAAATCGACTGGCAAGAAGAGCCCATTTTCATTCTGAACTCATCAAATGATGCAGCTTGACCAGTGATTTCAGCGTCAGACACTGACACAAAAAGCCACCTTCAGCGGTGGTATGATACGCCGCCAGTCAGGCCAGACGGCACCTGTTGAGGCGATATGATATGCCAGAAGTCCCTATAGGGCAGCTGAGAGGGGCGGTGGATGAGTCTAATAAACACTGGACTTTCACTCAGGAGCCCATGATGTCTTTTTCTACACCTAATCACACATTTTCCCCCTAAAACTAACCATGTGCTTAAGTTGCACAAGGAAAAAGCATAAATACAAGGTGTTTTACCGATACTGTAAGCTAATTTTTGGAAAAAACTTTGTGTATCTGACAAGCAGAAAGTGAACTTTTCCTGTGAAAACTGAAGTGTATTTTGAAAAGTCACAATGCATGTAACACGGCTACATTAACATGCCATCCTGGAGTACAAACAACAGACGCAGGAGGATACCCAGCACATCATATGTAGACGTGAACAACACTGATCAAGTGGTGATATTTGCAGAGATGGGATGAGAAAGTGTTGGCATGGAAAATAAGCAGTGTGCTGCTGCGGACAAGGGCCACAGCAAAAAAAGTTTGAGCGAGCTAAAAGTCTGGTGGCTTTGATAGAAAGAATGGTTTCGGTTCCTGTTGGAAAGGGCTGTCTGACAGGAAGATAAAGAAGTGAAATATTTAAATATAGTGTACAATCACACTGATTTTTTTTTTAGGTGGGCCCTTGTTAACCAACTCAGGCAGCAAAAATATATATATTTATATATATTTCGAAGAAAATGCCCTTAAAACAGGGACCGAAAACAGGATAACAAGGTCTTATGAAATCCTGAGCGGGGGCATTCGATTGGCTAAGAGTTTGAAACAGCTGCATCCGAAACGCCCCGGCTCTTCAAAGTTTAACTTTAGTGTTAACTGGTATTATAAGAAGCCACTTTGTCTGTGCCTTCACTAACTGACTTTCTGCCAGAAAAAAAGTAAATAGTGCAATATGTGGCTTGAGTTTGCTGTTAACACAACAACATTTTCAAACTTCATTACTAGATGCTTTACACAATGCTGCTTGGAGGACTTCTAAGTATACACAGTCTTGTTTGTAGCTTTGACTTTTCTTCTGATTATTTAAGTGTTTCATGCCCATCCCAAGCCTCAGGAGTGCTCCAACTGCAAATGAACTAACATCGTCTATGCAGAAAACTAGCAAGACTTTTACTTCAGGAGCCCTAGATGCCTCCCACTTTATTGTATTCATTGGAGCACCTGGCAAATTAAGCAGAAGGCACCGCTGCCAGGAGCTGAACCCATATCATATTTATTTATTCTTATTCTGATGGCAAAATGTTGCATATTGCAGATTTGAGGAATAAGATACTCTAGTCGATGAGCGTTGGCACATAGCTGAAAGCAGAGAGGAAACCCAGCTACTTTGCACTGCTCAGTCAGTCTGGTGCAGTGCTGTGTCTCCGGGAGATGATAAAATATACACCAGCAAAGGTTCTGTGTGTGCCTTTGTGTGGGAGGCAGCTGGGAAGAAGTCATCATTAAGTCAGTGAAATCAACAATGAAGTCTACCACAAAAACACTTGCTCTCCGCCCTTGTTCTGTTTTTCAAAGCGGTGAATGCCCATCCGTTGGTGGCCCAAAGATCTAAAGTCACAATGCAAGAAAATTATAGTGTCCCGGTTGCAGGTCCCCCAAAGGAAGACATGCAATTTGAAGTAAACAAAGTACAAACTTAGTTCTGAGCTGGTGACCTGGGGTGGCTTTCCGAAAAGCATTGTTCCTTTGTTGAATAGGAGAGCCATCATTAGCAAAACAGTGATTCTCTAAACTCTTAGTGGGACAAACATCCACCATCATAAAGTTGCTCCGGTGCAGCATGCTGTGATATGTTCAGTAGTTTATGAAATCATCTCTGACACATCTTTGCAAATTTGCACCTCTCATGAGTGGCAACAAATTGTTGATAAAGCAAATATATGTTAAACAATATGTCATTTGCTATACGTATCATCAGGAGCCGGTAAACCAAAAATAAACCTGACAAATCACACATCGCAAAACTGTAAACTTTCACACTTTTTTTAAGCACGCGTGTGAGATATTAGTTATGTCAAGATATCTTATAGAAAGTGATACCTAAGCTAATGTTAGAGAGGAATCCTGAAGATGAAGCAGTGGTCTTGATCTTAGGCTTTGGTTAATGATACTGTACAAAAAGAAGTGCAAGACTGTGTCAATTTAACCCAAATTGTTTGTGCATGTCACAGCCTCTCAGTTCTGTGCTCACAAGTCTCCATAATAAATTTCACTGGTTTGCAATAAATGCTTTGTTATACAATTATGCAGAGATGGATTAAAGAACAGGCCTTGGGCCCAGCGAGTGTGGGAGGCTCGCTGCATGGATCCAGACCTCGGAATTGCTGTTCACATCTCTGATTTTTTTCAGCAGTTCAGATAGGTCCGGTGTTGTGCTCAGGGAGGGCGGTTGCCCCTGGTTGCAAGAGAAACCAACTCAACTTGAGTTTAGTGAGCAGAATTAAGGAAAAGATTGTCATCTTGCTGTGTCAAAGCAAGAAAAATAGCAACAAAATGGTGACAATTTTAAATGAGATCAAGGTAGCTGTGCACGTCGTTGCACAATTACTCAGTGAAATAGCATCTCTTAAAATGGCATGGAACTTCGATTGATGTGAAAAACGCCACCTGAACTGCTCCCTACATGACTACAGGATGATATCCCTCATCACTGACTGGTTAGGGCAAAATTACAATGACCCTGACACAGAATATGAACACAAACATGAATGCATTTTAGCCTACACTGAAATTAGCAAAGCAGTGAAAAAACAATTTTGATAGATAAGACAAACCTTTTCAAGAAGGTGTTTACACGGTTGAACAAGTCCACCACTGGTGAAAAACTTTGAAAAAATTATATTTTGACACAAAGAAACAAAATGACAAGCTGCTCCAACTGTTCCACTTTTCCATCTTTCGATGTGATAAACATCATGCTAGGGGCACGTTAATCGAAATATGTTTTTGGCTGCATGTAAATGAGAATATTAGTGGAATATTAATTTTCATTAGTCATGTAAACAGCTTGGAAGGGATATTGTCTTCGTTTTTTTGCATAAGGGTAAAACCCAGAATATTTTATACATGTAAACATATAGTGATTGTCTCACAATCTACCAATGCAAACATCCAGCACATTCATTTTTTTTTCTAAATATTCTCACACTGGATTACAGCTGTTAGAGCATTTCACTACACAGGCATTATAACCCCTCCACTTCTCCATCAAAACTATCTGTAAGGTTATTTTTTCTCATAAATGATTTGCCTTAACACTCGGCTGCTACTTTTTTATTTCCATTCTTGAGATAATGATTATGCTCAGCTAAAACTCAATGTAGCATGCTAAAGTGTAGATAGCCAGAAGTTGAATGGGTGTCATAGATACATTAAGTGTCTAGGTTTGCTTCGCTTCCTGTGGGACAATAGCATCGCTGTCTGGCTTAATAAAACTAACATTTTAATGCCTTTTTCACGTGCCTGTACGTATGTTTCTTGTGGTTGTTCGTCATGTTAAATTAAACCTCTGGATAACCCATACACACGTCTGTTCTATGACTGGTGAGTGTCCCCTGCTTCCTGCCCTTTGGCGTGCTGGATAAGGTTTCAGCCCCACTTAACCCTGAATGCAAATAAAAAAGGAAACAAATCATTTGCGTGACTGAACGTATGAGTAAACAACCATGATCTTCTTTCTAATTAATGTCTGTGTTTGGCTATCTCTCATTTGTTACAGTTGGGGGAAGTGACAACAACTATTTGTCGAGCCAAGCGAGAGGACAGAGGCTAAAATCTAGGTATGGAGGGAAGAAAGAGAGAGCAGATGGGACGGTGTCAAGGAGTGCAGAATGAAACATACCTTCATCCATCACGGCACACATACACACACACACACACACACTCAGCCAATCTCACTCATTTTATAGCAGACCTATTGAGGCCACAAAGTACAACAAACAGTAGTGCTTTCTAGTCACTGTCAAACTAAATTCACCCCTGCACGTCGTCTCTGGACAGCAGCAACTCACAGTCAGACAAACAGTGTGCTGAGCAGAATGTGGCATGCAGACTGTGTATTAGGCAAAAGTGGCACTCTAAACAGCTAATTCCTATTTATATGACCAAACAATAACACATAACCTAGAGACTGAAATTATCATTGTCTGCAATGAGAAAAACAGCGTTAATTGTTAGTTTAAACGCTGAAAAAAACCTACAGTATTAGTTGACAAGTGGCCTTTTGTGGGAGTGAGAGCAATATAGCCCATTTACCAGAGTAAACGCTGACATAGTACATGTCTGTAGTGTCTGCATGGATGTTACTTTTTAAAATTTTTTTATATCTATCATATAAACATTTCTAATGTGATCTAGTTCAAATGAGAGATTATGATTGTGACTCCACCTTATCAGGCAGATGGCTTGTCACCTCAGTGAGACAGTTTCCAAGCTGCCAAACCACTGTTCAAACCCAGCAAACAACCACAACAGTGTTTTTGTTAGTTTTTTTTTATAAACAAGACATTGCTTTAATTGTGGCATTTGTAGAACCAAAACTGAGTACTTTAAGTCCAAACGTTAACTTTTTCTAACTACAACCAAGTGGTTTTTGTACCCAAACATGACCACTGCTGTGTGCAGATGTCGTATATCTGTAATTTGCAGATGTGTCCTATGCAAGCATTTATTCTGGCGATCTTGTTGACTATTGTCTTTGAAAAGCAAAAGTGGATGGGGTGTAATGTTGTTATAATCCTCCATTTATCACTGCAAAAACATCAACTCTAAAAACAAGAAAAAAAGCAATACAATCATAGCAAACTTCATTTTTGGATCTACCTATCCTGCCATTTCACACATTTAATTCTTATAAAGTAGGGTATTTTAAAAAAGTAGCTTTCCTCACATTGGTTGTATATTTGAAGGTCCCTGACAAACAAGTAGTGTCTAAAGACTGTTAAGAAAGAGGTCATGTTTAGACACTAGAATATCAAAAGTACTTTATCATTTTGTAAATGTAAACAGAGGCACACAAATACAGTCTTCGATGTATGCTTTCTTGTTCTGGTGGAGAAATATCACTGACAGCTTTTGTTCTTGTTTTTCTGAGTGTGAGAAGAATAACTCAGGACCCTGGCTGGGGAGCATGGACACAAACATCAAGGAGCCGGAGCTCCACCTGTGACCCTGTAGGATCCAGCACTGTGTTAGGTTTGGAGTGTGATGTAGGCCTGGCTGCCCCTCTGAATTCCCTGCCGGGGATGATGGGGATTAGCTGGAAAACTGTCTGAAAATGACTAAATAAACAATGAAAGCAACAGCGAGGGGGGAGACAAAAGACAGCATGGCCATGACATTGTTTTCTGAACTCTAGTCCTGCTTTGTCAAGGTTATAAAAGGTGACAGAATCAGCTGAAAATACATTTTTAAGACTTATACAAAAAGTAAGCGGATTTGATCCTTCTAAAATATATGAATTTGAACAAGAACTGATGCTCAGCCTTTTTTTAAAACAAGAGTAACACTTGCAAGTGTGTTTTCTACTTTCTTACATGAAAAAAAATATAATTTCCATACAAGCCACTCACCAAATATCTAGAAAGAAGGCCAGGAGCCTTATAGAAAATTGGGTGCATAATGCAGCAATTCACTTCTCATTTCTGCTCCCCACATATTGGATGGGGGCAACAGAATGGTAATAGAGTTGATGTCTCCATCCACCGATTCACGCTCATTTGTTATTTATTCATGAGAAAGTAAGCAGGGTGCCCAGCTTAATACGGTTTATATCATTCACTCGCTCATGCTATTCAAATTCCAGTATAATGCAATCTCAGTTGAAAACTTCTCTCCCCTTGTTCTTGAAACACAACTTCATTCAAACTAGTAAGTCAAAGAAAAGAGATTCTTTTCACTGTGCCACGAAACAATAACCTGACAAGGCCAAGCGAGGAGGAAATTCATCCGGCGCAGCTTAGAGGAGAATGCACACAAGGAGCTGAGGAGTCCTTTCCTTTTGGTTGTATGAATATACTATAATCACGCTAAATAGCTTCAACTGTCAAGCGTTTTCACTTTTTGTGTTTCTCCTTTGATCAAACTCTGAGCAGCCATTTCACCCATGACTGTGTCGGATATGTGCTGCCTCTAATAGGAGCCATTTCAGGTTTGGTTCAGACTTGTTGCAACAGGCAGAAAGTCTTCTTGTAAGAGGGATACCAAGCTGTTACTATACTCCACTATAAAGAAAGAATGCTTGGCCTTTATCACAATATGACTACAGTGCACCAAAAATATAGTTTTACACGCCATGTCTGTCTACTAATCCCTAAAAGTGAAAAATTATTATAGTCAATTATCTGTCTTTTTTTTTTTTACTTCTTACGCAGATTACCATCTAATTGACATTTGTATATTTATTGCATCGATATAATGTATTGAAACTGACAGCTTCGCTATTTACTGAACTTTATTGACTGTTGCTGGGCATTACGTGAGCAGCATTATCAATCCACCTGATGAGGGCGGCTTCAACAACAGGTGCTTTCCCTGTGCACATTGTTTTCTGTCCTCATCACAAGCAGCCATGACTTACAACGTTTACATGCACAAAATATCAAATCTTTGCCCTTTTTTAAAAAAAAAAAGTTACCACAAGGCAAAGTATCATGCTAGTAAAGCATAATAATAATAATGATAATGATAATATTAAGGATTTGTTTTGTCATTTCTAAAAGTGTAAGTGGCCGTTTACCTGGTTGAGGATTTCTTTTTTTTTATAAAGAGAAAATATCAAGAAAAAAGTAGCATTACCATAGTTTTAATGTTTTACATATGCCATCATGTATGAAAATACCCAAAATGAGGACTGTTAGCAACCATCTTCATTATAATCAGCAGATTATTTAAACAGCATCTGTATAGAAATGATTCTGTCACAAGCTTCTTAATCCACCTAAGCTGTTAATCACTGTAACTGCGATCACTATAAGCGATTTCCACTGTATAAGTAATCATTAAATAATAATTAAAAACAAACATAAATACACTAGAAGTTACTGGCTGTAGTTCTTCAAAACATTACACATTATGACTGCAACCAAAATAATTGCTTAGATCTTGCAACACAGTGACTATGCTACAACAGCAACTTATCCTCATACGACCCTTCATGATACCCTATGAATTTGCACTCCATGAATGGCGTTACTTAACATAAAGTTATACTTTGGATACGTTGGATATGCAAATTTTGGTGCATTACTTTCTGTTGGAAAAGTTGCAAACCATGCATGAGAACAGCTGGACAACATTGTGTGGCAAAGTAAGAAGCAGAAGCAATCAGAAATGTTGTGAACAAGCCAAAAGCTGAGGCAGTTTATCTAAACGATTTCATATCCCAAAGTTAGCGCATCTAAAACAAAGGAAAACTGTGTAGGATTAGTCAAATTCCAGATCTCAGAAACTGGCATGGGGATTCAATCTTATCCTTTTTCTGACAGGAGTAATGGCCAAAATAAAAACCAAACATAAAAAATCAGACCTCTGTTGTACAAGACCAAGGATCTTGCCTGTACAGAAAAATAAGAGGTGAACGAGGTTAGCCACCTCGCTTCATTCTGATCACGTATCATTGATTATTACACAAAGTGTTTCTGTCAAACGGAAGTCTGGCAGCTAACCCTCAAACCCATCCTCCTATCATCCTGCCGTCTTGGATCAGTTAGGGTGGACTAGCTACTGGTATGCCCCCTCCTTCCCAAATCCTCCGTGTTTACTTAACCTTTAGGAAGTCCTCATTAGCCAGCTCACTCTTTAGAGCCTATTGGGTTGTCAGGAGAGAGATAAATTAACAGTGGGAGCATTGATTTGACTTATGCCTTAAGCCGGGATCACATTGGCTGGTCAGTATGCACAATGTAATTAGTTTATCAGCAAGAAGGGAGTTTTCTTAAGTGATTAATCAGGAGAGCTCTCTGACTCCAAAGTGAAAGCTTGAGCAGCCAGTGGGGTGGAGGGGCACCTGACTGGGGTATGCCATCTTAATCAGTAAAAGCAGCATCACTGGTTGACCTCTTGTGATCGTGTGAACGACTGTCCAGTCTTCGAAGAAAGACAAACATACCTTTCTTTAACCCAAAACCTAATCTTAACCAAGAGGTTTTAATTCCCTAAACTCAACCAAATTGTGACTGAGAAGGCAGATCACAGTTTGCCTCAGAAGGCTTTACAGCATACAACATCCCTCTATCTTTGGACCCCCCAAAGAAAAACCCCTTTAACTGCGGAAACATGGTAGAAACCTCAGGATGAGCAAATGAGGAGGAATCCATCTTTCAGGATGGACAGATATGAAATAGATGTCATAAAGAACAAAAACATTACAGTAATATATGACAAGATGATCCAACCATTCATTCATCCATCTATTCGGGGCAGGGGTCACGAGGACAGCAGGCTGAGCAAAGCACTCCAGATGTCCCTCTCCCCCAACAGCACTTTACAGCTCTTCCTGGGAGATCGTGAGCCCTTCCCATGCCAAATGACGTATGCAATCCCTCCAGCATGTTCTGGGTCTGCCCTGGGGCCTCCTTCCAGGTGGACAAGCCAGGAAAACCGCCACAAGATGCACCCTGGAGGCATCCAGATACTCAGACCATCTCAACTGGCCCCTTTCACCACAAAGGAGTAGCAGCTATACTAAGAGCTCCCTCCAGATGTCAGAGCTTTTCGCCCTATCTCTAAGGCTGAGCTCGACCATCCTACAGAGGAAACTCATTTTGGCTGCTTAACTCCCTCTTCACCATGATAGTACCGCACAATGCCCACATCACCGTAGATACTGCGCCAAACCACCTATCCATCTTGCCTTCTATTGTACTCTCACTTAGGATACTTTAACTCGTTCGCTTAGGGCAGCAACTCTCTCCCAACCAAGAGAGAGCAATCCCCTATGCTGTATGTGGATTCCTAATATATGGTGCCACCCCCTGAGTATTTCCCCCTCTGAGGTGAGTGCTGGTGAAAAATAAAACTTTAAAAACCCTTTCTGTATTCAGAGTGCTCTGGGCATGAAAATCAGGGAGTAATATGGTTTATAATTGATTAAGCGTCATTAAGCATCACAAACAAAAAGACAAGCCTCAGCAAATGCACTGCTAATGCTAAAATGCCTCTGGCTAAAGTGCCTCCTTTTGCACATTTACGTACGGTGGTAATGGAAGGGGAAAAAAAGAACTTAGCAGTCTTGTGCTTGCACATCTGTAAAAAGAGAGGTGAAAATGGGCTTCACACATGCATGTGTTGTGAAACAGTCACTTAAGTAGCAGAGGCTGGAAAAAAAGGTGTAATGCCAAAAGACGTTTGGTGAACTCAATGCACCCTATAGGCATTTGATTAAAGATCTACCGTTTATCATGCAGTTGCAAATCCAGCTGCTGCTGCATGCACGTGCTGAGTCACAGCATATGAACCAAGGCGTGGGAACAGAAAAGGAGTGCAAGCTCAGAAAAGATGGAGGAGAGAGGAGAGACACATGCTGCTGGGATCTCTCACTTTGGTCCAATAATGGAATCTCATTACCAAAGTGAGAGCTGTCCAGGCAGACCTAATGAAGCCCCACATGGTGAAGGCTGGCCCCTTCACGCTGAGACGAGGGATGGAGGAAGGAGTGAGGAGAGCTAGTTGGACTGACAAAGAGAGCACGCAGGAGAGACATCAAATCCATAAGTAGGAGGAGATGTGTCAGAGCTGAATAAATATGGGGAGAGGAATGCAACAGACGAAGGGCAAAGGGGGCACAGTGGGGCAAATAGACGGGGGTGAGAGGAAGAATTTGAGAATCAATCAAGATAAATGATGCAGCAACTCCCTTTGGAAAACACAGTGCTTAAAAAGATACTCCAGACAGCATTATGGACATACGCTAACATGCAGGCTTTTAGTGCTAATTGACAGATGTCTGCTCCAGGTTGCCGCCCTCCCTGTGTAGAGAAACTTGTGTTTTTTTATTTTCTCTGAGCATGTTTCATAGGTCAGTCGCTGTGTGCTAATTGGCTAGCTGAGCCAACGGGCCACACTATCCCACTGTCCATCCCTAGAGTGCTGTCATCCTGTCGCCGCCTACACACACAGCTACTTTTCCTCGGTGGTGGGAAGGTGCATGGCAGCTGCCGGAGAAAACAGGAGCCGCAGCGTCCCCAAGGGCACATCGGGGGATAAAGTGCAATGGCCCAGGCTTTCAGTCAACACTGCTAAAAATACCAAGCAATGCCACTGTACATGTCTCACAGTGCTGTCACTGTCTCTCCTCAGATGACAGTACATCCAGCTGAGATAGTATAGAGGACAAGGGCAGGCAACTGACCATAGTATAAAAAAATCACAAGATCACCTTGAGGTTGAAGATGCGGTTGTATATATCAATAAACATGAAAATATTAGATGCATTTTGGGTTTTAGTATTTGATTCTCCCGTACACATTCTAACCAACTCCGTCCACAGGTACTTTATATAAAAGACCATGCCATTGATTTTCAAGATTTGACATTGTAATGCTTAACATTACTGCTGACTAGGGTTTATCCCGGGCATACACATCCAAACTAGCTTGTGTTTCTTGGGAATTATAATACCTAGACAAAAGTAGGTATATTCTAGGCATAAACCCAATAGGCCTATACCTACAAACTATACATATCACTACAGAAATACCCAAGTTCGTCCTTTACGTCCTCCAACATACTTGTCTGAGTCATCAGGGATGGCAAACTCAGCAGCACAATAGTTACCAAATTCATCTTTTGTGGGCTAGATTAATTTAAAACCCAAACTCAATCATGCAAACTGGCAATTTTATGCATTATAACAGCACAATTGTGTTTGTAATATAGAGAGAGAGTTACAGGGAGAGGGGAAGAGAAGGTGGAAGGTGGACTATTCAACGCTCTGTTTAATCACTCAGAGCACTGCTTTGTCACTTTTTGAACTGCCTGCCCAAACCTATGATATTTCTGTTAAACTTACCTAAACACACCTGACCTGGGTCCTGTGGGTTGTGGGTCACTAGGTGATTAAAATAAGTGCTGTAATTTTGCTTTCATAATTATCAATACCATCAAATGAAACATTTTAGTGACCAGGTTTAAAACCTGCAGGTTTATGCACATTTCTCTTTGTTGCATTTAGTGTTCCTTGAGATATTAATAATGCATTTTGACTGTAGCTGAAGGTACCTTAAAAAAAAAGTCAAATGCTTCTGCTCCTGGGACAAAAAAGATTAATTTATACTCCTTAGCAAATACAACAGACAGAATGAGATTAGCTCATTATGGTGCCCTGGGCTAAAGTTTTTATTTCACTCTCTGCTCAGTGTATAGCTACAAGTATATTTAGTTAAAGGTATGCAAACTGCAGTGCAGACATATTGTACAACAGTGCCTCTTTATAAGGTCAAAGTATCAGAATATTACTTTGATATTTATAACTTAAAACAGAGGTAAGCAGACCTCAATCATCTAAATATTATCACTTCACACCATGATTATGACTTTGTTTCACATAAAATCATTACTTTATTCTAACAATGGCTTTTTAACTGTGATGGATACCTTTATGAAAGCAATTAATATACCAATGTGAATTCAATGGTAACCTATGGCTGCCTGTAGACTGGGAAAAAACACACCTCCTCTTGACTTGGAGGCAGACAACAAGGAGAGCAGGGATCAGAGGACCTTGTGAATTGATGTATTTCTGTCTTTTTACCAAAATCCTTCACAGGAACTTTATAGATTGAAGCCACAGAACTGTCAGTGAGAACATAAGCAGGCTGATGGGTCGGAAATGTGTTGACAGGGATTTGAAAGGAACAATGTGATGTTGTATTCTTGTCTGTAATCTAATCTTACTATGGTTTATGGTTCAGTATTCCAAAAACAAACAAGTAAACAAATAAATCCAAGATCTGGGCCGACTTTGTCCTCCATAATCCCCAGTGGGAAAAGCTCTCCAGCTCAAAGCTAATTTTGCTCCTCTAATATCAATTTATAGTCTTGCCTCCCCCTCCAAATCACAAACTGTCACACCGAAGCTATTTTTGCAAAAAGAAGGGAGAACATTATAATGGAATACAGAATTGGTCACCATTGTGACTATTTACTATGTTAAATAGGATGCTTGTGCCAAATTATTATTTAAGATGTTGAACTTTAAGAATTAATAACTTGCAAAGTAAAATTTTCAGATTTATTTCAGTGCTGTGATGCATAAAGATGGTAATTTCCACTACAAGCTTTTTCAGATCAATGGTTTGCATAATGATTATTAACAGATATTCATATCTCACTAATGTATCATATCAGCAACAAACTGATAAGGCGCATATAAAGCTTAACAGTGTCTGCAGTCTTTTCCAGTTTGACATATACAAATTGTCCGGAGGACATCCAAATCACAAGGCTCCTCATGATTTAATGCCCACCAAGCGTGTGAGTCAGCAATAGACTATCCTCCCAAGAATAAACCACAGCATCAGTCGTTTGTTGGCATGGCCTTAAAATTGAATATGGCTACATTTTATTGACATATAGGTAAGTGTTCAGATCAGCGTAACGAGCAAAACAAACTGAGCTGAGGTAAAAAAAACTCCCAGACAGTGCACAGAGATAAAAGCGGAAGCAGAAAAATCAGAGGATACTGTGGTAAATGGTTAGAATCAGCAATTCACTACGCTAAACAGCCAATTAAAGACCTCTCTCACAGATTGTGCTAAACTGCTGGAGATGAAACAACTAGGGCAAATGGCGCAGCCGAAAAATCCAGCTGATGGTCAGCCTCACAAGGCCAAATGATACCCTACGGCCGAATGTGGGTTTGGTGTGCCATGGCCCTAAAATTTCTGCTATTGCTAGCTGCTGCTCATTGATTAACCTGGAGTTCAACAACAAACGTGACTGCAAAGATAATGCCTTGTGGGTTCTTGATGAAAACAAAAGATTATACAAATATATATATATATATATACATATAAATATTTATGTGTGTGTGTGTGTGTGTGTGTGTGTGTGTGTGTGTGTGTGATTCTAATGTTTAGAAGATGCTAAAATGGTAAACAGTTCTACACTTAAGAGTTATAAGAACAGTGCAAATGCACATGCCCTTGGGCGCAGATGATTCTGGAGTGTACATTATCATCACTTATGATATTGAATTCTCTGCATGAGCTTACTCATTATTGTCAAGTACCTTCACTTAAGCCAGCAACCATACCATATACCATGGTCTATATCAGCGCATGCTTAAGTGTTAGAGCATTGTTGAATCCGTGCTGATGTGTCAATAATTAGAATTATATTGGTCAGTTAATGTAGCTGTGCCATTAGGCTATAATGGGTGAATTTGATGCCTGAAAACAATCCAAGCCCATTTTTATGCTGCCTCTTCAAGGCAGGAACTTCAAAACATTACGCCTCACTGTTTTGTGCAATTTGTACAATTGTGGCATGGGGGAATAGAGTTGCTTGCCTTTAAGCCAGCAGTGGAGGTAGTAACAGTGCAGAAATTACGTCTGTTGTAAAAGGGACAGCCAGCAGGACGGGAGGTGTGTAAGAGATCAGCTATATAACAGTGATGGTAAATGGATTGTTATTGCCATGTTATGCCATTGTTATCGCTTATAAAGCACTGGCAACACATAGAAGTCACACAAGAGGCCGACACTGTTGCGTTATGTCTCACCTGTCATGCCTATGTTGTTTTCACGATGTCAGCATGCTGTCTAACATCACACACTGGAGCGGCATAAAGAAGGGTTTTTTTAGCGGCCCTATAGCATGATCTTTGTATAAAAAGGATTTACTTGCAGTGCTTGCTAAATCAATGTCAATATGCTGTCAATAACCCTACCATGTACAATATGCTGCCAAATTAACTAAAATAAACATGAATTGTTTTTTAGTGTTTTATTTATTTTCACACACTAAATGAAATAAATAATGTAGCATCTTAAATCAATGGACTCACCAGAGCACCCAGTCTCATTTGAAAAGCCAAGACCCTTGGCATTTATCCTCTTTAACATGACAGCTTGACAGTTTGAGGATGCATACCCCAGATACATAAAAAAGGTATAGCCTACGGGGTTGATGATGCACCTAGTCAATCCATGCGAAGCTTTCACGCCACAAGGGACTGATATGCAAATAATGTGCAAGAAAAGAAAAACAACTTGAATCATTTTCCATTTATTTGATAAAGTGTGAGTCCATGGCACCATTAAATTTGATAAAAAGCTAAATTAACTTATGTCCACATCTGTGTTTTAATCAGACTATTGAGATGGATGAGGTGCTCCCTGTGTGACAATGGCAATGTCCCGAATAACTCCGGAGCCGTTGCTCTGAATAAGAGGTAATTTTCACCTGATGTCAGCACTTTTACAAAGCCTCATTGCTTGAGAATAATGGCCACTTTGGCAACTGTCAATTTTCCTCTAGGGTAAATTGTTACAGGGCTGGTGCCGTGTGATCCGCTGAAGCTGTCATTTCCTGGGCTCCTATTTCAATCAGGGCCACCTTGCTTACTTCATTACAGAGATGGGCAGACAACTCAACAGTGCTTTGACTCACTTACGAAATCCACCTCCCTGCGTTTTCTCATTCATTCGAGAGACCAGCTTTGATTTCTGCTCTAAATAGAAGCGAGAGTGCTTCAGTACAACCTCAGATGTGTGTGGTAGTTACTTAGTCATAACCTTGATTCTTAAAATCATTTTCTGGGTAAACTTTTTGAGAAAATAATGTGTAACCTTATGGATTCTGGGAATAAGTGGCATTATTTCACCACATTTTTTACTTGGCATATGAAAAACAAGTCTTGGAGGCTCAATATAAGAGTAAGTGACTTGTCGAAAGATGTTTTTACGCACTGTGCATTTTCAAAGATTTATTTCCGTCTTTTGAACAGTCAGGGACAAAACTTAAGTCGGGCCTCTCACAATCTGAGACCTTCTGCAGTGTTTCATTCACAAGAAGAAAACCACTTTATGAAAATTTTCTCTGTCGCTAATGAAACCAAGCAATTTCCATAGAAAGAGCGGCACCGACTTCACATTATTTTGGACAGATAAAGTCTCAATGTGCCCTCCAGCCCACTGTGAATGCATTAAAGCAAAGGTCAGAGCTGCTATTAATACTTGGGGGCACAAGTACCAATAAGCCTTAGCTGAAGAATTCAGTGCATTAGAGGCTTAGTATTTTCTTTCTCATTCTCATTAGTGCCTTTTTCTAACTCGGACTCTGATTCTATTTGCTGAGCGGCAAAGAATGAAACGCTGGTGAAAAGACTGAAACATGCAGTGAGTAAATGCAGACCAGTTAACATTGGACTACAATTCACCAGGGGCTGTCAATGTTAGGTATGCTAGGTACCGAAAGCAGAGGGGTAATGAAAACTGAGGACATTTCCAAAGGTACTACAGGTACTATCCACAGCTTTACACCATGGAAAAGCAAAAATATGCTTTCCAAACTGAACTGAACCGACCTGCTGCTGGAAATGCCCCATAACATGGGCTACTACTCGTTGCCTTTGTTGGTTAGACTGGTTTGGTTTAGGTAAGAGGAGTAGGATTGTTTAGGGTTAAAATGTCAGGGTAAGCTGATTAGAGGAAGAGTAAGGCAGGCCAATCTGTCACCATCCTAGGATTCGCAAAATAGCTATAGGTAGATGGCTCCGCCTGCGCTAATGGAACTACGGTTACAATATTGTAACCTTCGCTCTATCTCACACAGGCTCCGCCCTCTACTGCACTCTTTTGGTACAGTGGGTGGAGCCCAGTGAATCAACACCATGTGACAACATAACATCGAGCCAGCCACACTGATACTGACCAGCTAAAGATTAGTTGCCATTGTCTACCTACCAGACGAGTCAAAAAGAGAGCAGGACCTGTATAAGGTCGAACCCCATTGTTTGTATACAAAATTTCTCTTCATCTTGCCTTTAAATAGTTAAAATTTGCTCCGTGTATCTTAAAATAAAAATATCTTGGATGATTATCATAAAGCTATAGTTGTTTTTTTCTTTTATCAAGTATATGAGTTGGATGGAAGTCACTATTTTTGTTACAGGAAGTGGCCACCTGCTTCCCGACATACACAAAGCTCCAAAATCCACTATCGCCATCAGAGCCGCATCACTGGGTCCTCACCATTCAACATGTAAGAGTGGTGCGTAATGTCTAAGAGACAGTTAACAATCTGTTAAGGTATTTAGTAGCAGGCTCTATAGTTCATTGTTCATTACTGTTCCTCACATCATATGAGATTTAATCCTTCACTGAAACATTGTTTAGTGGTGTTTAATTGACTTTTTTGGCACGTGCCTTTCCAGACAGCCCAACCTTGAAATTACACATCTGAATATGCAGCCTTGAACAAGATGTCCATTTAGGCTGGAAGGCTATGTAAATGAAGGCAAAGTTCAGAGCGCTGCAATCTCCAACCTTGACTTTTGCTCTTGTTGCTAAAACAACTGTACATCCTGTGCATTTGAAATTCCATAGTGATTCAGAGACACGCCTGTTTCTTGATCTCCTTACTATCCTCCAGAAATACTTACTTTTTTATACCTTTACTTAAAAGTAGGTCCAATAATAACTGTTGACAGTGAGGTCTATCAACCCCGTCACCTAAAACATTCATATATATTTAAATTGCATTTGTGATTACGTTGTGGTGACAACATAATCACGCAGGACTGTGATACCAGAATCCAGGGTTCCTGACCACACTCCAGTCTGTGTTTGGGTGTAGGCAACAAAAAAACATTTCTTAAGGTACTGGAAAGATCATGACTTTGGTTAATTGTGATTACAATTATAATTACAAAAATAAAAATGCCATAGTCACTGCAGGTGGATAGTGTATTGCAAGATTGACTATTTTAGCAGAAAACAAATCAAATACGTTGTCAATGAATATATTGCTAATATGCTGTTCAGTATTTTTCGCCTTGCCAGTAATGATTATTAGCAACATTTCCTCATGCTGTTAATAGAAATCGTAATTCACTCTGTTTTAAGTTTCCCTCACAACATTTGCTTCAAATTAATTGTATATAAATGGCATTTCTAGGAGGCAGGACTGGGTCTATCAGAATCTCACTTATGAAGAGTTAGGGCCGCGACATTCCTTGTGTTGTTTGAAATTTCTGAAAAACTTTATTACCTGCATTCAGCAGCTTTAATAAAAAGTGTTTATTACCTTCGAAAAGGACATCTAACCTTAGCTGAGACCAGCATGTTCAGTACACCTATGAGCCGGTTATGATCAGGGGCCAATTACCTGGTGACTCCAGAGGTGTTTCAGTCAGGATAATTAGTTGATCAGAGGGCTAATCAGGTGTGCTGAGGTAAAGTTTTTTTCATAAATGAGGATGAGTAAACATGCACATATGCTAACACATATGCTAAGTAAGAGGAGCGATCACTAATTTCCCCCGTCAGTCTGTTTGCTTCACTGGACTCTGTCGGTTCACATCTGTAAATATGAGCTGAACGCTACAACTTTCAAAGTAAAGGCTAAACCAGAAAAGCAGGGTAAAAATAAAAGCTGAAAGCCTTCTGCTTAGGCACAATGTCTATCAAAAGGTATTTAATTTTATAACTATATAAAAATGAACAGCTATATGAAACTAAATCACAGAAAGATATGCAAGGCCTCAGTATATGCACCGCTATGCCTCAGATATGTGTTAATGCAAGCAAAGGAAACCTGGTGGGAAATGCATGGTTGTATAGCCTTCAGAACATGCACTATTTAACAGTAGGTAAACAGTGGTATCTCAGTAGGACACACCTCATTTGCATAATTTACTCTGGGCAAAAAAAGGCTGACCACATTTCCACTGAGGACAATTAAGTAAACCACTTAGGACAAAGTCAGATTCCAATGCAGTGTCATGAGGGACACACGTAACGCCCCAAGTCAATCCTAAAACTAATATTCAGCATGATGCTGTGCTTTTGATCCTGGACTGATTAATTAGAAAAGTTAGAGTTTGTGAATATGAACTGTTGTCTAAAGCCAGACTGCAGAAAAAGCCTTCACTAAGCAACACTGTCTCTTAGAAATTAGTGTGTATGCTACTAAACCATGTTCTTAATTATGTTGTTGTGGTAACACAACGATAACCAAGGTCAGATTTCTTTCAGTTAACGAAACACTATATTGATTTACTGCATAGACTCAGTAAAAAGGGTTGACTGGGGAGGACGGTGGGCGTACAAAAAGTGCAGGACCTTGACACTAGAACGTCAGGTTTGGACGAGACTCTTAGGTATGGGCAACAAATGCACTTCAGTTAAGGTCTGGTAAAGTTTGTAATTCCTGGTTAAATGTTTATAAAAATGGTAACAAACAATAATGTTGTCAGTATGACTGAATTCTGTATTGCAAGATTGCCTTTTTGGCAGGAAACAATTGATATTTGTTGTCAGTGAACATTTTCCTGAAATGTTCAGTATCAACTAGGGTTGCAGCCAGTTTCAAGGTATAGTGTGCTATGAAAATTGGAGACTTTTTAGACATTTTTCCATTAAATATTGGTATCAAGTTTTAATTATACTAATAAAACATCTGTTCACCCAAAAATAGCCCTTCTGATTTCATTGTTTGTTATTCCAATTAATAATATTAGTAATTCCTAATTCCTAATAATAGTGTGATACTGTGAAACCACAATATTTCTTGAGGCAGTTATCATAACGTGGAAATCTCAAACCGTTGCAACCCTTGTATCAACATTTCAGTGACTTGCCAGATACCCTAATTATCAACATTTCCTCATTATGTTAATCAAAAACATAATTCAGCATTTCATTTCCCTTAAAACACATTTGCTGTTTCAGATTAGATATTTCTAAACATAGGAGGCAGAGCTGCAGTATTGAAGGAACTCTAGGTTGGATTCTTTGCCCGGGGATAGCTTTACCGTACAATTAATTAACAACAGCAATTCATTTAAATAATAAAACTGTCAGTGTTCAAAACCAGACAGTAAACCAATGTCAAAAACATACTTAATTTCTAATTGTCCTTGAGTCAGCTTTATATTCAGTCTATGTTTCTTTACTGTACGTTTCAGATAGTGGGACTTTTGACTGTTTTCAAGTGGCTCATGGCTTCCTGAGCTAAGCACGCAGCAGAAAAGGATCGGTAGCAGTTGCACAGTATCCTTGTCCCTTCACTGTAGTGTCTGCCAGGATGTTCTTTAAGCTGAGTCATTCTCTTTGTCTTGCTGTTTGTTTTCACTTGCAATTTAATACACAAGATTACTGATATTACAGGCATGAGAAAACAATTTCATTTGGAGCGAGGACAAGACCATTGATGCACAACAGTGAGAGAAGATAACAGACTGTTGAAAGTAAAATTTCATTTTCAGATTAGAGACAAGCTGTGCAAAGGCCTCTATAAAAAGCTGTCTCGCCAGATGCCTTTTTGGGCAAATCCTTGATTTGATTAGCTTTTAAATGCTGTTTAAAAAGCCTCCACTGCACAAAACACAATTAGGTTTTTCAAATGGTGAACTAGTGATCCCCTCTACAGCTTGATATCCGCAGGCTTATCTCCCAGTTTATTGCATTATAGAGGCAAAATATTACTGTAATTATACTGTAAACAGAAGCCATAATTGGAACAGGGGCCACCCTGTAATGTGCAATCTGAATCAGTCTCGGAAAATCGTGGATGGCTGGCAAAGGTGTGCAACTGTATCAGCAGAAATGTGAAGATGTAAAGAAGAGAAGAAGCAGAGAGAAAGAGAAGGAAAGAGAAGAGCGAACCAAGCACAGTGATAAGGCAGGAGAGCCATTAAAGGGAATACACAAATAGACCCTCAAAAGAATGAATGCACTGGATGATTCTCCAGACGGGGAACATTAAAGTGTAAAGTGTGGCTTCCTGCTAAAGCTAACTTCATTAAGTTCATCACAAGAAGTTGTGAAGTTGTGGGCACTCTCATGAGAGAGGGGTGCATAGAAACTGCAGGAGTAGATTTTTTAAACATTTTTATAGATATAGATTTTATATTTATATAGCGGCTAGAGTGCCCCTGTTATCCTAAGGTGATGTCTGATTGTTCCAACAAGTCCCAATGCCTAAAATAAACAACTGATTAGACTGTCAAGGGCAAACACACAGCCCAAGTCATTTCCATTAAGAGAAAAGGTGCAAAGTCAAAAACACACAACAAAAAACATCATAAAAATGCTGCATATCCAGTTAACACAGCAGAAGTTCTCCAGGCCTCTGGGGGCAGCACTGAGTGGAACAGCTTGATATTTGAACTGGTGAGAGAGACCAAATGAGAAATCATGTTTGCATGATTTGAAGTGGGAAAAAAAGAGGTTTCTTAAAAGGTATGTATTCTTTTTCATGTTTGGCCTTTGTCTTTTGAAATATTATTAAGGAGAAACTGATTTTTGTAGCTCCGTGAATTAAGTTGTTGGACTTCTGCTTCTGTTGCACATTTCCATTTTCCGTTTATTAGTATTAGTTTTGGAATTTTGTCGTGTTTTTGAAATGGCATTGTTTTCAATGCTGCAGAACATTTTTCCTAAAGGATGTCTTTTGGGTCATTCAAATGAGCATCCTCTCATCTGGCACCGCTGCACCGGGATGAATTTGTCAGTGGCTTCCAAAACAAAGTTACAGAAAATGATTTCTATAAATTAATTCTGATTTCTAAATCCTTTGGCTAAGTTTATGTTACAAAAAATATAAGCTTTTCCACAGAATATATATTTCAGCTGAGCCTGCTATCTGCTTTTGGAATAATAGATATGATTTCAGAGAGAAATCTTTAAAATTACTTCCACTAAGGTGTGTCACTGAAAAGAGAGGAAAAAAAAAACTTTCTTCCCAGTTTGTGCAGTAAAAGCATCCAGAGAGCATAGTGAGGGCTCCTTCAGTCAACTCTTTTGAAAATACACTGGATGAATTCTAGTCGACAAAGTTTATTTTGTAGAATTTTTAAAGCTGATTTCTGACTATTTTTTGGTAATTTTTGTAATTATTGTTATATCACAATGTTGTTTTGTTGTATGGATTGTTTGTTGTACTGAGTGAGTCTGATGTGGAGGATTTATGTCATGGATTTCATTCAATTTCATTTTATTTAAAAAAAAACTTAGTAAAGATTGTTGAAGGTGGTTAAGATAAACTAGAAACATGTTGCTCTTCAGGGCAATTTAAACACTGTCCATTTGTCCAACACTTTGGTCCAAGGCAAGACATCTTTACAGCTGTTGTTCAGATTGTCCTCACCCTACCCTCATTTTCTCTCATGCCACCAACAGGCCAATATTTCCACAAGCACTAACAAAATGTCTTTGGAAAGCAGTGTGTGTAAATTTACTCTCACAGCCGTCTGCCAGAGGATGAACCCTGTGTTTTCCTGTAGTGTTAACCTCCAGGCAAACTTCATATTTTCAGTCTCACTGCTCAAAGAACAGTACAATCTTTGCTTAAATGTAAATTGAGTTCAGCTTTTTCACATTCCTGGGTGTTTTACTGTCTATACTTATTTATTCCCATGACTGAAAAACAGTTTGTAAAGATAAATTTGCTCTCAGGAGCAGAAGAAAAAAGGTGTTTATGCGGTATACTGTGGTATACTATTGTAATGTAAAGGACTTCACTGGACTGTAACTCCACTCCAAAAAGCCTCCTCCTTCTCTGATGGTATTGCACAAACAGACCCTAAGCTGACATCTGGCATGTGTACTCTGCAACTCTGAAAGAAATAATTTCTGTAAACTTCCATGGCAACATTCACAGCTCTTACATAAGTTTCCTCTTTTTTTCCTGAGAGAGAATGAGAAACGTGGACACGGCGCTTTTTGATGGTTTGTCTACAGACGAGCCAAATTGGACAATATCAGAGGAGTTTCACTCTTCCTCTCAGCATCAGCTAACGAATGCAGCTCTTGTCATCTGTTCCTGCCACAGCCACTTAAAAACGACTGATTAACTTCCCCCACAGACTGTTACAGCCGAGCTAAAACAGGGAAATCTGTCCTATAAACTAAATACTACCCTCACCTTTTTACCTACAAGATGAAATCTTCACTACTTTTAGAAATCCTTCTGTTATTTTCCCTTGAGCACTGCATCTCTGGGTAGCAGCGAGGAGACGGTCTGCCTCACTGGAGATAACAAAGTTAAATATGAGTGCTTGTCTTCAGTTATGTCAACTTCCTTCCAGTCGTCCCTTCCCCAACAGCGCACAGCCCCCTTCTTTTTTTGCACTTAGCAAACAGCAAATGCAGACACACTCGCTAGCGGGCAAATATCCCTGTTAGCACTTGCGCTCAGTGATTTGTTAGTTTGAGCTGAAAAGGTTAGCGCTCGACATAATGCGTGGGGGTAAAACATGCTCCAGTTAAGGCTACCTTAATCTGCCTTTTCTTCTGGGAGTCTTAATGAATGTAGGCAGAGGACGCCATCACCGGCCTGCCTGGCAGGTCCATCACATCAGGTGATGCTGAACCCGTGTCAGAATTAAGGGTGCAAGACACTGTCACTCAGCTGGAAAGAGGTGAAGGCTGGGTAATGAGAAAGTGGGATGGTGAAATTTAAAAAAAAAAAAAAAAGAAAAAAGCTTTCTGTCCAGTTTTACATTCACACTGGCTCCTTCAAACCTATTTGACATGAGAAGAAGAAAATGAATCTGGTTTCCAGACATTGTGAAAATAATGGTAAAAACCGCTCCCTCATACAGAAGTGCCATATTACTTTGTACAACTTTCGCTGTAGTGATGCGAAAAGCCCTGCTGGTACTCTATAGAGGAGCACAGAGCAAAGAGTGCTCCTCTGAGTTTGAAGATGGGCAGCTTCGTGGCTGGTAATGGAGTTAAACATCCATAATCAGATCTCCTGTTTGTCCTGTCTCAAAGGAACTTTTCTAGACTTAATGTGGGAGACACTGAGAGACAGTTGGACTATTGGTTGAGAAGATTGTGGTAACAAGAAGAGAAAAAGAAAATAAGCTAAAAATAGCTGTGGTTGTTAAGCCTGTATATTAAGAAAACTTAATTTAGAGGTTAGTGCTGTCACTTCTCAGCAAAAGGATTCTGGGTTTGAACCCGCCTGCTGGCTGGGGCCCCTTCTGTGTGGAGTTTGCATTTTCTCCCGTGTCAATGTGGGTTTGCTCTGGGTTTCCAGCTTCCTCGCACAGTCCAAAGACATGCAGGTTAGCATAATTGGTAAATTGCACATAGGTGTGAATGTGAGCGTGAATGGTTGTCTGTGTCTATTTTTTTAATAGTTTGGTGACATGTCTAGAGTGTACCCTACCCCTCACCCAATGACAGCTGAATAGGATAGGATTGGAAAGGATACGATACGATACGATACGATACGATACGATACGATACGATACGATACGATACGATACGATACGATACGATACGATACGGTACGGTATGGTACGGTACGACATGACACGACACGACAACTACGAAAATGAACGAGTGAATGAACTTAATTTAAGATATCAAGCTGTTTCTTCTGATAACATATTATCTGTTTTGCTCTATATCCTTGGTTTTATGGACCACTGGACTCCCGTCTAGTCTGTTAGAACTGAAGAAGCCACTCAGATGAGAGACGAAATGTCCTCAAGGAATGCAAGCAAGTCTAGTTGCCTATGGTATAGCACCTAGAATTACCATGACCTGGATGACTGGAAACCCTCACCAACATATTTTATGGACCATTTTACTGACAAATGTACGAAGCCCCACGGCGGTCAGATGGCAGAAGAAAATACTGTGTAAATTTGTGTTTTTACTGCGCACTTGATTTTACCGTCTGCTCTTCCAATACATTTTTTTTGGGAAAACCTGTTAAAAATAGTTGATAGGTGAGAATGTCATATTGTGACCTCTCCCACTAATGAAAAAAGCTAGATGTTAGTGTGTGTCAGAGTTTTGGGTTTTTTTTTGTCCAGTATCCAGTAAGATTACGCATTAAATAAAATTGTGACTTATAACTAAAAGACTGATAAATGGTGAGAGGAAAACAGTGAAAATAATATACTACAATATACTATATTACAATATTCTGGAGCATTTACATCATAAACTAAAAACCAGCAAGTTACAACATGTTAGCCATTGTTTAATTTGTCTTTGACCATTAAAACACAATATCTCAAAAATATAGACTTGAAATGAATGATAACCATTTTTTGATCAGTAGATTGTGCACACAATGATGCTAAGTGTCCACTTGTTCTTTTCCATTGAGGAGGTTGACTGTTTCTCGTAGACAATGAAATGACTCCATATACCATTAAGTGCGCCTGTAATCCTAAAATAATACAACGCTTATCTCATGATCATGAAAAAACAGCGTTTGATTTTTCCAGATAACACTTAAATTTAACCTTTATCTTAGAATAAAGGGCTTTAAAAAACCACAATTAAGGACCTTGATGAGATAATTAAGAGATTATAAGATAAAAAAAATGACATTGATAAATAATGAGAAAATTAAGCCATGATTTTGAGATATCATTCACAAAATAATTGGTAGTCATGATCTATGTATGCGTTTGAAGTTAAAATGTTGCTCTTGAACTATGTGACATTAGTTAAAAAGGAACTTTTCTCAGAGGGGTCTAAGGTGAACTTAAGTGTAATTGCTGGTTTCCCGTTGCTCTTTTGTCATCTATGCTTACATTACACAGAGCCGCACAATACAGAGAATCAGCTGCACTCTAGGAGTGAGTGATAAACCAGCAAAGCAGACCTTTTATTGCCCCTGGCCCATTGCTGCCACACTCAACATGAAAGCCATTTTCAATTGGACACAAGCATTCAGGGGACATTGTTGGTAGTCTCCATCTATTTCTCCATACCTCTGTCAATGGCTGGATTGTGAAGTAAGGCTCTGTGTCCCTGTGGACAGCTGAGAGCAGAATTTCCACTGAAGTTTCCTTGGTAACAAAGCTGTTGAGCCTTGAGCTCTTACAGTACATTCCCATTTGCACTTTGTAAAGGTGAAGGTACAGGATTTGGCTTGACAGTGGGGAGTCACTTGGGGCCCGGGCTATGTGAAGCAATTTTGACAGATCAGCAGTTGAGCTATGAAAAGGAGACTTGTCTGGCTGAGAAACATCACTTCAAAAAGGCCCAAACTCTGGGTTTTCAAGACAAACATTGGCTCTTGTCTAAGTAATTGCTAGCATTTCCGAGCTTTTGTTTTACTGTAACAACTTAACATAGTTGTCAACTATTGGTATTCAAAGAAAGAAGACATAACATCTATTGGCCCCATTTATACTGTCAGTTTGTGTGTCACATCTAGATAAAATTCACATATATGGATTTCTGATGATAAAATCACAAATTAGACTGCAATGCATCTTGTTTTTTCTCCAGGCTACATGCAAATCAAGGTTGGCCCTGCTCCAGTCTAGCAGGGGTGGTGGTATTACACTGGTTTGGTAACTGCAAAAATGCCAGCAGAGAAACTTTTGCAATGTATATCATTTAAAAGATAGTAATAATAGCTACCAAAGTGACAACTATTCACAAACACAAACATATAGATGACTAATATGCAAGCAAAACAAAAGTTTTTAAGTCTCTGCACACTCTCATTCACAATGTGTCCTCAGCCACATATGTTATTCAACGGTCAAACTGATCGAGGATCATGTAAACGCTTCAGCAGCTTGGTGGGCCTTCAGTATGGCTGCATATGTTGATCACTGGGGATTCTTTTCTACCCTATTTCAAGCAACAAAGAGACCAAAGACTAATTTAAATTAATTTAATTTCCAGTGTAAATTTAGCTCCAGTTGTACAGGGCACAGATAGGAAAACCCCTAAAAGAAGCTATTTCTACAAACTACTTATTCCTGTTGTTATATTTGTGAGAAGTAAAGACTGATAAAGACTGCAAAGACTGGAGATGCAAAACACCTGTACATCACGGGGCTGGAATGCCTCTCAAACCACATTCAGGTGCATTTACTCTTCAGGTTAATTTATACTCTCTTAAATAAATACATGCATTTCAATGTAGTAAACATCACTGTCCTCATTATTCCATGCATCCTTTAAGTTGTCATAAATACAGCCAATAGATGGAACTTGTAACACTGAATCAGTCCTCACATTTAAAATTGCATCCTGGTATAGCTTTCTCACCTAAAAAGCAAAGAAAAAACTGTGAGTGCTAACAAGAACTCTTTTATTCCCACTGCAATATACTCTCAAAACAAGGCAAAATAGTCACAGCTTTTTAATGTAGCTTTGCACAGGTGTTTTTATTGATCTATGGACCTGCTGTGTGACTTAATGTGAGTCTACTGGGTGTGAATGCTTTTCTTTGATGTTGTTTGAGCCCCTAACCGAAGACAATTCTCTGTCACTATATGATAGACAATAAAGTTTTTTTAAATCGTGAATCTACCTTCAAAAGGAGGTGGCATTGTAGTCAGAGGTCTTGTAGAGGTCTGTGTGTCCATTATGTACATCCAACGTGTGGATCAAGACTTATTTTATCTGATTTCACAATAAATTACTATGCATTATTTAATATTAGCCATTCCTTCTATTCTTCCATTAACTAAATTTATTCATTGTCTCTTATAATCGTATCTTGCTTGTAATATGCAACACTGACCCCACGATATCCTGTGGTGCTACTTTGCTTCATCTGTACCCAAAAACTCTCAGAAAATGTGCCTAAATACAGACAAACTGAGTGCAGAATGTGGACAGAAGGCTCCATCTGTCTCTGTCTCTGACGGTGAGCACAAATGAGTCCTTACACGTAGCTCTACTTGAGATCAGACAGTTCTTAACTGACACGTGTTCACATGCATCTGTATCCAGAGAAGTTATCTGGATAATATGATCATGGCATTTGCGTTCAAATCTGGTATTAATAAGTGTTCTCATTATCTCCTTGCATTTTGACTGGTGAAATGATGGAGTCAAACCTGGCAGACTTGTTAACAAACATGTTGGGTTTCAGGATACATGGCAGAAATCTGGCAAAAAATCTACTCATTTTAACCCTAACCATGATCTTTTAAAACCTAACCAAGAAAAGGCTTTCTGGCAGGGAGCCCTGGGGGCAAACTTCTCCCAAAAGCCATCCTCAGTCAGGTAAATGGCCAAACCTCTTGCAAACCTCCTACACTGTGCAATGTGAGGGTCATGTGACAGAAGGGAACAGCCAAAAAAAAAACGTAGGCTGCTTTTCACTGTCTAAACATGTTGATTCATTTTTCACAAATCTCGCCAAATAGTATATTGCAGTTGTACCTGGCTGAAATCTGATCATATGCGAGCCAGATCATAAATGTAATAATGATGCATTTAGTAGTGTATTTACAGCTGGCATTAGCATGCGTTTTTTCCTAAACCAGGTAAGTAATCCAGATACAGTTTGAATGTTCGGTTGAACTGGGGTCTAAATGTCACAATAAAACAAAAAAAAAACAACGCCTAAAGCTTTTTCAGGGCTGCTTTTTGTGTGCCTGTTTGATCTCCAGTCGTTTTGACCATGATCCAATACCCACAGAGGCTGTGATTAGCATATCACTCACCACAGTCTGCGCTTGGCTCCGTCCACACCAAAGCATCAGCTTTAAGGGGAAATGAGCAAGGTCCTTACTGGCCCACAGCACACATGACCATAATGTATCTGCAAGCGTTTGATAAGTTGTTGATAGAGATCTGCAGTGGCAACATGTAAAAGGAGATAAGCTCTGCTGGTGATGCACTTTCCACTGGCTGCCTATAGAGGTCATAGATTATTATGTTGCCTTTAACAGCTGTTTCATTGCTTTTTGTTCATTTCCTGAGTCTGACAATAAAAAAAAAAAGCTGAGAGAAAAAAGGAAACAGGCCCGTGGTCCTCTTAAGTGATCGTACACTTTTCTCTAAACCGTCAATGATCCGAAGGAAACATGAACAAGATCCAACATGCCCTTGCTTCAGAGGTTCCACATCCCATGAGAGGACTAATGTTGTCTTTACTAATCAAGGTGTTTAGGAAGGAGCAGGCAGAGGAACACGGGGAAAATAGAGCCGTCAGTGTTGTTCCCCTGGGCTGCACTACGGAAGCCAACCGTGGAGGAAATCACAGGGAAGGCACATACCGGGAACCAAATGGCTAGTTTGACTGGAGCGGTTTTACAGTAAATAGGTTTTACATTTTTGTTTTGATCAGGGGTTGAAAATTTTTGCCGAGGGGATACAAACTCAGTATAACAACCACACAGACATCTTTATTGATCTACAGATCATCAGTGATTATAACATTTTCCTAAAAGGATCCTAGAATATGATTATGGCAATAAAAACCAACACTATCTGCAAATACAACATACATACATATCAAAGGTCCAATGTGTAGGTTGTAGAGGATATAAATTGGCAAACATTTTGTATAATATAAGAAGTATGTTTTCTTTAGTATATAATCATCATAATTTTTGTTACCCTAAAAGGAGCCATTTATATCTCCATAGCACAATGTTTCTAACCAGAAAGGAAAAACCACCCACTGGCTTTAGATAAGGCCATTCACACTTTCACGCAAATTTTTATTTATTTATTTATTTATTTTTTTTCAAAAAAGTGGACCTGCTTTTTTGCAGGTAAATCTACTCCAATAAAACCTCCTGAAGGTCTGGATCAGAATTAAGGCAAGCAAAAAGCAAGGTATCAGAGAAAAAAGTTTAGAACAGGGACAAGCAGGATGTGTTTGACATGCTAACCAGAATCGCCGAAACACTTATTTACAACGTAAAACTTCTTTTGGTGGTTTAAATCACAGAGGAAGAGGAGATGTCTGCGGATAATTCGCCTCCCGCTAAAAACATCCTCAATCTCTAGATCAGAAACAAGGTGAGTACGCATGAAGTCATAAAATAGCTGATCAGACATTAGCAGATGCAGGCTAGTGGTCTGAAGGCTATGAGCCAGACAGCGGCAAAGAAACACTGATTTGTAAGAAAGAAAGTGCTTTTTAGTGGTTTACATCAACCGATCCAATTGTTTTGCAGAGAAAAAGACCTCTGTGGATAATTCACCTCCTGATAAAAACCTCCTGAACAAGGAACAATGAAGGAATTCTAACAGGGAGAAGTTTGAACTGGTTAGAATCTGCAATCCTCACCACTAGATGCCACTAAACCCCCTTAAATCTGACACAATGTTTGGAATTTCACAAATTTATTTTGCCTTTTTATTTTTTCCAGCACAATATAACCAAAGCATATTCAGTTATTTCCCAACAGAAACTGAATTCTTTCATTGTCTAATTCAAAACAATAGTCATTAAATGTTACTATAATTAATCTAAGCACTGTTAATGCCACAGAAGCAGAGAAAGGCGAAACTAAGGGAAAAAAAAATGCAATTAACTTATTACAGAGAGCAGCTCAATATTCCTCATTCACAGTGCTTCTCATTAACTTGTTTGCCTTATGCGAGCAGGCGCTTTGTGCCTAGGTGGCATTTCAATACAGCAGCACATGTTATGTGATTGAACTTATAAATAATTGAAATTGCATACATGCACACACGCACAGAGCCTTACTTGGGATGGAGAGGAGCGGTAGGAACAGAGCAGAAGAATCTGGGTCAGGGATTTGACTCTACTTCTGAATGAAATTCAAGTGTGTATGTGGTGATGCAGGGCTGTGTGGGAGGAGGCATGTCATCTTAATTCCCTGATCTCAACATTAGGGAGATATCCAGAACAGAGATCTAAATGTCAGTCAGTTAATCCAGTGAGGAATTGGACTGGGAGACCCTTTCGAACCAGATTCTTGTTTTCTAGCATTATTTGCAGATTCTTTTGTGCGTCCCTGTTGGCAGCACTTCTATCAATAGCAATCAAAAGCAGATGGTGGAGGCTTATTCTGTTTGAACCTTTCGTAAGGTGATCAAAAGCAAATCGATGGATCATTAATTCTCTTCATGGCTTGGGCAAATTCTGTAGCAGCACATTTGGGACATGCATCTCTGCAGACCAACCCTGTCTTCTGGAAACTCTTTACAAAATCAGTTTTGATTCAATGTATTCAACAGTAGTGTTTTGACAGACACAGCGTAATGTGAAAATGTTGCAAAGTTGCAAAGTCGTTCATGCTAAATTTATCTGCAAAAAGTCAGCCAAAAACAAATTCTTACTTTAATATCCATTCGTGGAAACATAGTTCCCATCTTCATTGTTATATTTTGTCATCCTTCGACCCCTATACACTTATCTTCCTCTCTGGCTCCCACACACATCGTTTAAATGACCATAAGAATAACTTATTTATTAACTTTACTTACTCCTTCATTAACACCGTTCTAAAAAGCTTTTCATTCTGAGCAGAAGCACAAAAACACACTATGCCAATGCAAGGTCAGGTAGAAAATTATGCGTGGGAGGTCTGTTCAAACTTTGGAAAGCAGTGTCATTAAAGGTGTTTTTCACTTAGATGATGGAATGACCTCGCTGAAAATATAAAAGATTGGGTCAAGGATGTAAGCTAGTTAGTCAGTTTGTAAGAAACTTTATTGCCCACAGTGTGGAAAACAAGCAATGTGATACTATGTCAGTTTGCAAGGAGAGAAAAAAAAAATGTTGTGGGAGAAAACCGAATTTGAATCCTATTATTATCCTATACTTGCTAATTGTGTGACTCTAATGCAGGATTTGTTTTATTACTGAGGGTTACAGATATGCAACGTAGGGTTTAAGGGATCCTCTGCCAGGAAAGCAATTTAATTCATGCAATTCTAGTCACTTTTTTAAGCACAAATGTGTGCTTTTTCTGCATCAATTTAGGGTGTAAACATCTTTATTTATGTCAAAGTAAACGTCCTCTGCGTTTATGTTTTTATCAGGGGAGACAAATGTTCTAAATGTTGACACCTATGCCTGTAACACGTAACAGACCAGCCTTTTATTTGTGGTGACAGTTCTTTGTTTTATGAGGGAGCATGCTCTGTTTCTTTCGTGATTTCCCCGAGGAGTGAAAAAGACCACATTCCCATATTAATGATCAATTTCCGCCCCGCTACTGAGCTAAAACAAGCCATGTGTGCCACTCTGTCTTTTGTCATGAGTAAACACGCATGCATGAGCATACATTATTCTCACTTGTAAGTGCAGCACAGGTGGAGAGAAAGGTCTTGAGTGTAAAAGTGAGAGGTTAGACTGCATTCCTCCATCAAAACAGCGGAAATTTCACTGACTTCTAGAGATGTCCTGATCACAACTTTTTTGCATGTGTTCCCATCTTGTATTGTCTACCCAAAAGTCACAATCCAGTATTGGCATTATGTCTGCAATGTGCACACTTCATTTAAAATAAAGTAACAAATTAAATACATGGGTGAAATAAAGTTGGCACAGAGCCCCGCGGGGATATGAGCAAAATGTTTCCAGTGCACCACATACTGTCTACATCATATTATATGTTGCGCCTCTTGTTTGTTTCCCTGACAGTTACTTGATCAATACAATGTTAAAAAGTTTTTGTTATTCCCTCAACAAAAGTCTATAGGACTTTAGACTTCAGCGGAGTGTGTGCACAGAGTACAAGAAGTCCATCTGAAGGCCCTCCAGCCAATTTGGCAGTGAGACAGCCCTGAGCACCCGTAGACTTATCAGGACCACACGCCAAAATCTGAACCAGTGAGGGTGGAATTTGGGAAGAGGAGCTGTAGTGGGAATTCAACACACAAACTACATAAAGTGCCTTATGGAGTCTACAAGTGTCCGCCGCTTTTCTTAAATAATATGCAAATGTGTGTAGTAGGGCACTCAAAAATCCAACTGCTCTGTGGTAAATATGAAGATTCTGTCATGTGATGCTCTTCAGTTCAAGTGTTAACAGACGCACAGTTAACTCATTAAATACCTGTATATCATGAGCCCTCTCTATGTGACACAATTAGATCTGCACTTCTCAGTTAACTCATTGGCAGAACGCCAATGAAGCAAACTGGCCAAACTAATACATAAAACATCCTCTGCATAGCAGCCTGAAACAAGGGACTCATGAATAGTTGTTTAAAGAATAAAAGATTATACGTTTTATTGCAACTTGTAGGCTATGAATTATAGACCATGATTTTATGTGCATATTTTCCATTTTTCATTTTATGAATGCAAACATGTAGATAGAGCAGGAAAGCCTGTTTTGAGTTGTGGCAGTGTGTGTTGTTATATGAGCTAAACTACAGCACCATGGACAGCAACAGCAATTCAGTCAAAACAAAAGGGAAGATGATGTAAGCTGCCTTTAAATTCATTTTTTTTTAAATCAATTTACCTCTCATTGTCATATGTCTATATTTGACAGTATGGTTACAACAGTATGCAATTTTTTTTCATGGTACAATTACCCTCTCAGATAATTATAGTTTCACAGGATATGGTGTTACAAACTTATTATTATAAGTTTCAATTACGTAAAAAAAGGTGTAGTTATTTATCTATTTATTAAGTTAAACAAAGATTTTATTATAATCAAAATATTTACTGACTTTTTATGTAAGTGTGTGTACAATGTCTCACTTTAGAAAATAAACAAAATAGTGAAACTCCCCGCACGGTTGCATTTTTCCAATACCATAGGTAAGCAAATGTGCATGACTGTCAATTTTCAGTTTTCAGTTAACTTTGCTTTCCTTGGGCAAGTGCCTATTTAAAAAAGACAACAATTAGGAGGACTTTCTTTTAGTCTGGCACTTCGTTGCTTCATTTAGCTTTAACCCTGCATGTCAAAGCACTAGTGGAGGTGGTGAGATTTTATTGTTTTGTGTTGTAAATGTTTTGCCTTTGCTATTTTCTGTTGGTTTTGCAGCCGACCAGCCATGTAAACACATGGAAACATATCCTCCCATTGCCCCTGCGGTCTCCTGTATTCTTCAACCACTCTGCACAGCACACCACCCACGCTGGGTGGCAGCTAACATTAGCTTGCTAGCGACGACGCTTATCCAGCAATCAACTGGTAATGCTATCCCAGTGTTAGTACGCATTGCTGTGGAAACATAACGCATCCTTCAGTCCCTCCCCCCAGGTGGCCTAACTGAGTAAACAGTATTTTGACCTCAAAATCCCCATCGTTAACTATGTTAGCACCACTAGCCCTGCTGACACTGCTAATGGTGGTATCAGAGCTAACCGTGAGAATAAAGTCAGCAATGCTAAAAAATGTGTTTTACTCCTCAAAATTAAGCCGCTTATTTACATGAGAAAGCTGACCAGATGGTGGACACAAGGTTTCGACAGCACTGCTGTTGGGTCAGAATGGTGTTATTAGCTACAATGGCCAAATGAGCCCCACCACTAGCTAGCTCCAATCAGACCCAACTGGTGCGCATTGTAGCAAACTGAAGAGCAGCAAAATGAAGCTACAGACTGTGTGGCTAGTCAAAAATATTCTCGCGTTTAACCACTTAACAAACATACCACTGCAACCCTGTTTGACACATTAAGATTTCTTACAACTTTGAAATTGACTGTGACATAGCGGAAACACGTAATGTCCAGTTTTAACACTGTGACAGCAGCTTTATTGTTAGCAACCTGTTATTTTACAAAACACTGCAGAAAAAATGTTTTTATCACAGCAAAAGTCAATTAGTTTTTACAAGACAAACTGTCACTTGTTCTTAAAGCACATATTTGTCATTTTGAAATGAATATTTGACATCAGTGACGGTGTTGTGACAACTGCTCTGGTGTGAGAAATCCTTTTGGACACACAATCCTAATGATTGCACTGAGATTGGGAGAGACTATTTGCAAAGTTTCAATTAAAAGCAACTTCTCGGTCTTTTGAAACGCACTTCTGTAAACAGCGAGTGTGTAAACAGGAGTGAGGAAGTGATGTGAGCAGGCAGTGTGGCAATAGGGAGAGAAAAATGCATCTGGGCAAGTTAGACAACTTAATTAAAACAATGCTGATTACTTTGTCAACTGATGGTAATTTAAAGGCTGAAGGAGGACTCAGAATAAAGGGAGATGTAAGAGGCTTAGAACTCTGCTGGTTTTCATTATTGCGTTAGTTCTCCGTGAGAAAACAGCCCGCCAAAAAGCTCACTGGCTCAGCTAATTGGTGTCATTTTAAAAATGCTGTAACACAGTGAAGAGTGACGTCACTGCCCCAGGTCTTGACAAAATCTCACTAGATGCTTTTATGTATCGACTAGGGACTCAAATGTGGCTCCTCTCTTAATCTATATCCTCTGAATGGGGACTGAATGGGCTGAAATCTAAAGAAAAGGATGACCCTGGACAACAGTAATTCATTACATACATAAAGGTATCGTCAGCATTTTTACATTGTGAGCAGGACTCCCCAAAAACATCCCTAAACTGGCTTCAGGAAATTTCAAAATGCTGCTCAAACCAAATGATTACAAATGCATTATTAAAATGAAAAACACTATAATCACAAGAAAACAGAGCCCTATAAAGGACCATCTGGGCATCTAGGTTAACCTTGGAGATACATATATATATATATAGCAGCCCCCCACACAACCAGCCAACCTCCCACCCCTCCAGCGTTTTCAGAGCATGTCAAAGACCCTGAGAGGTTAATTATTTGGTGCATGATCTGTTTATTTATTTAACTCAGACCACATTCCCACTGCTCTTATCTATTCCTTAGCAGCATCTCAGAAAGTGCGCTGAATCCTAATAACCGGGATTCCTTTGCAGCCCTGAGCTCCGCTATTAAAAGTAGTGCAGCAGGTTCGGGAATGAGATATCAACCGTACACACAGGCATCAGGCACAAATCTTCTGCCGTCACTGTGCGAGACTTCAGAGGACTTCAGAGAGCCAATCAGAGACTGACACAACCTCAGCTGTTGGTAAATATCTAAAAAATGATTTTTGCCAATGTAAACTGAGGGAAATCTGAAAAGGCGAAAGGTAATGGGTGAGAATTGACTGCAGATCTCAAATCCTATGCTTTCCTTTCACAACCACACACACTTATTCAGTATGTCACTCAAGGCTGGAGTAAAGAAACTAGAGAGAGGAAACTCTATAACTCAGATAATGTAAACGCAGTTCATGCCAGTGTTTTCTCTCAAGGTACACATTCAATCTTGGCAGTCAGAGCAAAAAAAGGACAGTTCTGATCATGTTCACAATCCTAGACAATGCTTCACTCAGGCAACAAAGCTGTAAAAACACGGACATGGAGTGTGTGGGTGACTAACATCTACCCAATGGGTAAAATGCTACCGCACACTCTTCGATCAAGCGAAGAATTTCCACAGCAGTTGTAAATATTGCATTGTCTGGTGCCAAGAAAGACTTAAGCAAAACACAATGTGATTGTGTTATAGATGCCATGAGTCATCCCAGCTCAGGCCATCTCTCTTGAGATTATGCAAGGTTCATATTTGAAGATTTTGCAGCCAGAATTTCTGTTCAATGCCAATGTTCATTACCACTGAAGAAAGCAGCGTGCCCATTATTTAGCAGGCTTGAAATTAAGGCTTTCAAGGTCAGGGTGTTAAATGGGCATGCAGCGCGTCCAATTTTTGTGCAAGAGACTGGAGTTTGCATACAGTCACAGACATTTACTGTAAAATGTTGCCAAGAAGACAGTGGGCACAGTTAGCTGTGTTAAAGCCTTTTTCTCTAGGAAATTCATGCTACATTAGCTGCTAGCAGATGTACAGTTTGCACTGAAACCAAGAACTTTTGGGAGTAATGTCTTTATAATGATCACTGGGAAAGATAGTAATTCAAGGATCATCTCTTTGTGTTTTGTGGTCTCATCAGCCAATTCTAGATAAATAGCTACAACTTTATTACAATAAACACCTTAGTAAGCTTAATCCAAAGTCACAGTGTAACAAATGTTCCTGTAAAATTAGGGTTTTGATGAAGGTGCCAGCATTCTGGTCCCAATGCTGCATTACTGTGACTGTTATGACTTGTTGACGGTGATGTATGCTACATTGGAAATGGTTTATGTTATAAGCATATGTTGTCATATTTAACATTCACTGAGTTATTATAGGCTCTGTGAATTTGCACAGGTGCAAGTCACGCTGTGTACAGATTGATGTCATCTGTTGTATGTTTCATATTGTTTGTGCTTTATGTGTTTTTACTATGTTGTTACATTTGCTACAACGCCCTCTGGGACAAATAAAAAAAGTGATTGAATTGAGTTAATTTACAGTGTCATATTGTAACTTAAAATTATTGTTAAATGTATTACAGTATTTTACAGCATAATGTGAATGTGTCCAAAAAGCATCAAGATTTACAGTGTTTTACTGTATTTTGACAAAAACTGTACATCTCTGTTAGAATTGGCTGTATTTTTATACAGCAATTTGTCGCGGTGTAGATTTCTGTTAAATGACATGTAGTTACCAGCATCCTACCAGTATTTAAAAGTGTCAATACCCTAAATTACTCCAACGTTATATTATGGTTAAATATATTACAGTATTTAACAGTTGAATATCAGTTGTAGGGTGTAATATTTGTTCCAAAAAGAACCAAGATTTACAATGTTTTACTGTATTCTGATAAACTGTGCATTACTGAATTTTGCTGTATTTTTAGAGCAGTTTGTTACCGCGCAGTGGAACTATGAGAAATTGTTAAATGTCAATTCATATGTAACGATTTCTGTGCCAATGAGCTGTTGTTGTACATGTAATTGGAAATCTGCACACTCCTAAGACCATCACACAGCATGGAATATACCTATAGCCTGGAAGATGACTATCTTTACTCTTTCATCCCCAGCTTGAGCTTTCATCTGGCCTGCCTCTCCGCTCACCTGCCGTACGGAGGATAAACATTGACTAACACTGACACACTTTGCCTCGGAGCTTCTCCAAAGTCATGTAGCCATCCAACCTCGCTTTTGTTAACCTCCAAACGCCCTCCACCACCGTTGTTCATCCATGTGAGGAGCTACGCGCTGCTTTACTAGCTGATGCATTATAAATCAATTATGTTCTGCTATGGAACCAGTCTCTCTAATCTTTTCTCTCCAACATCCACTGAAATCATAATGATGAGTGAGCTCATTCATCTCACCTCACGTGGAGTGGGACTAGCACCAACAGTGTCACAGTCCGCCCGGAAGGGATCCTAGGGTGCTCATATATATTGTAGACCCACAAAATTAAAAAAATAATAAAAAAAGAAGACAGAAGGATGAAGAAGAAAGATTTTTTGACATGAGCATATTGTCTGTCAAAGGGTGGCTAATGTGAGCAAAACAATGGCACAGAATGCATTGTAGCACCAGCCATGTTGCCAGGAGAAAATGTTGGCATTGCTCATTTCTACAAATCACAGAGACAATATATTTGTATGTTTCATATATAAATGAAAAATGATGCAGTGAATGAGCTGACTTTGTCATTGAGAAGGGGGGGGGGCACGACACCTGTGCGCCACGGCTGCCAAGCTGCAGACCACTGTCCAAGGCCAGCAAGCAAAACAGATTGTTTTTTAGCGGCAGGTGGTTGCTTTTCCGGTAGTTTTTATGCCACTAAACGTGTGTTTTTTAGCAACCCATTGCCACTTTCCCAGCGTCTTTTGCTCTGCTGAACTTGGGTGTTCTTTAGTGACTATCGCAGCATTTTCCAGCAGCTTTTGTGCCGTTGAACCTGAGTGTTTTTTGGCGACTGGTCACTGCCTTTCAGCTTTTGTGCCACCAAACATGGGTGTTTTTTTAGCAACCCATCTGAGCTTTTCCAGCAGCTTTACAGCTACCAAACTTGGATGTCTGAAGCCAAAACTGATCTTTTCCTAACTTGAGCATGTGGTTTTTGTGCCTAAATATAACCACACATTCTCCATGGCATTGTTAGATGTGTTAAGTTTGAGCATACCCTAAATAATAACTTACAAATGTATCTGTGGTTTGCACAGACGTGAAAAGTGAACTTTTTTTTCTAGTGATTGGGTTGGTTTTGACATATGACAAACATTTGTTTATTGTAAATCACAGTATCTGCGTGTTATTAAAAGTGTAAAGTAAAATGAAAAATCAGCCAGTAAAGAGTTTACATGAAAGCTTAGCTTTTAAATCAATAAACCAAGTCCTAAAACTGCCACAGATTAAAATCACAGCTGCTGCTTGTACATCATGCCCTGCTCTCCCTTGTAAGATGTTCTCTTGATGGTGCTGATTTGCACACCACAGAAACTGACAGCACCTCCTTTTACAGGACACAAGGACACCTACCTTGGCAATTTATTTCACTGAAAAAAGCACAATGATGAAGAGGGGTGTTACCTCACGGTAATGGAAAATGGAAGTAAAAAGCTATTTTTGAAACAAATAAGCTGAAAAGTCAACAGGGACCTTCACAGTTAAAGCACTGCAGACTTGAATTTGACACCTTTAATGGGAGGCACAAACCACAGGAATATGTATTATATTTGGTCCAAAGTGCTTAAGTGTTTAGAGAGTTGTAGTTAACACCATCATTTACAAAGATGAGCATTGGGGAGCCATTAGGGCTTGTCTTGTATTTGACTTTGTGAGTAGCGGGATGTTTAACAACGCATGGGAGCCTGAGCAGGTGCCTGAGTGATTATTCCACTGCCCTTTTAACCACAAGCCACATTTCTCTTGTTAACACACACACACACACACACACACACACACACACAGACACACACACACACACACACACACACACACACACACACACACACACACACACACACACAGGCCAGCATGCACACAGAGAGAGGCGACAGACTAACCCACCCACATTCAGGCAATGTGATAAGATATTCTGCATGACAGCTGTGTGTACAGAGAGGAAAAAGAGATGTCTAGGGATCGGCTAAAGCCAGTCTGCTATAGGCACAGAACACATAATAAATCCTATCGGCTTTAAAAAGCATCTTGCTCTCCTTCATCTGCCACAACCTTCTGAAATCGAGTAACAGCGAAAGAATTGCAAAACCTCTAGCCTGCAGCTACTTCAGCTCCAATTTTGACTCGCACCCTGTAGCAGAAACTAAAGGCACTTTGGTCAAAATATTGTCTCCAGAGGTTAAGTTGAAACATTGCTTGTTGCATCAGGGTAACGCTTCATGCTACCTCACAAGGTCTTTAAAGGAAAAATCCTCCCTCTGGTATATTTACACTCAGAGGTAAATGTGTCATATTCAGTGCATTTCCATTCCCCCCAAACAACTGTACTTAATCTGCTTCAGTTTATAGTTAATGTTATGTCATCCTTGAATGTATTCGTAAAGGCAAACAATCTTTCAAGCCACAGAATTGCAGAAGCTACTGTTATCATCAAGTTTTGACTCTTGCTAGATTAGTTTCAGAGCAATTGCTGCTTACTGTCAAGCCGATACCTACAACATGAACTGAACCAAGATGATAATCAGCGATCAGCCACAACATACAAACCACCAACTGGTGAAGTAAATAACACTGATCATCTCATTACCATGACCATTGGGTCTTTGCATTCATGTGGATGCCACTTGCATGCACTAGCCACACAAACACTGTTGAAGACTAAGTACCCCTTTCATGGGAACTGCACTTCCCAGGGGATAGTGTGTTATGCCACTCCTTAAAAACTACTCAGGAATGACCCAAGCAATGTGACAAACAGCTCAAGACATTGTCCGGGCCTCCGAATTCAGATCGAGATTAAATGTAGCATCTGTGGGACATATATGCCACCTCGCAACCCACACAACTCAAAGGATCTTCCTCCAATGCCTTAGTGTCAGATCCCAAAGGACTCCCCCAGAGGTACTGCATGCTTTGACAGGCCATAGGTCCTACCTTATATTTGGACTTGGCTCTGACCTGTCAAGGCATGGACACAGGACCACTTGGGTACCAGCGTCTTCCACAGATGGTACATAGGACTGGGGTCTGAAGAATATGGAGGTCATTTTAATGCCTTGAGCTCTTTGTCACGTTCCTTAGGACATTCCTGCAGTTTTTGCAGTGTGGCATGGCACATTGTCCTACTGGGGAAGCCACTGCCATCTGAGAGTGCCATAAGGGGGTGTACTTGGTCTGTAACAGGGATTGGGTTGTTGGTGCAGGTCAAGTGGCTTCTAGGTAAAAGCCAAGACCCAAGATTTCCTATCAGAACTATGCATTTTAATAACATGATCAAAGTTCACTTTACCAGTCAGTGTTTTAATGGACTGGTGTAAATTCAAAGCACAGAATGTGCACTAAAATACTGACAGATAGCTCACGGAGTGGATATCAGTGAGTGGATGGAGACAGAAGCGCAAAGATAGAGTCTAGTCTTGAGGGTGCAGACAGCAGGTATGTCTCATTTGATTAAAACAGCTAGGCTTAAAGGTGCATAACATGTCATCTGCTGCTGTGCATTCTGGTCTCTGGATTTGTCTTTCTCGCCTCCGGTGGACGTCTGTCTGTGTGATTTTTGAATATCAACGCAACATGTTGAGTTGGAAGCCTTCACTTTTTTGTTGATTCTGATAGACAACAAAAGCTGAAATTCATTATTCATTTTCTGCTTTCTGCAAATTCTGCAATGTTTGTGCAATTTCTGCAGTTTTCCCACTTGGAGATATTTCCAGCTGCACTACGACTGTCTTTCTGTCATCTATTCTTAGTTCCATATCAGCTGAATCAGAAAAAAATACAGCGCGCCATCAAAGTCTGAAATGGCCTAGAAATGCAAGGCAGTTTCTCAACAGAGCTGTGTGTGCTTGTGCCATGCAGGAGGCTTAAAGCAGGACAATATGACTCTATAAGTCACGCCCATTACACCGACTTGATCCATCAGGCAATCTATTGAATTTCCCTCGGGACAAAACTGATTCTGAAATCCTATTTAACTCGGTGATAGCTTCATACCAAAATCAGATGTACACCGGCTCCCTGGAGAGTTGCACTGTACTACTTCATCTGCTTTTACGAGCCTCCTTATTGGTTAAGTATCCCCTATCAGCAATTGGGTGGGCCTTTATCTAAATGGCAGCCACTTTCTTTGATGGGCTTGTTTGATTGATAAAAATAATTTAACCAGTGAGACGAGAGGCAATAAATAAAACTAGCAGGGAGCTGCGACAGGGAGTAAAGCAAAGGCACAATTGTTTTTTAATCTGGTGGTGATGAGTGAGGTCACCGACAATGATTAAAGTGTAGGGGCCCCATCATAGCTGCGCAACTGCTAGGGTTTTCTGTTTACACCTTGATGAGATGAAGGGCCATGAGCATGCGGAATAGAGTGCCATGCCGCACCTTAATCCCTGATTTACTGCCTTTGGCACTCATTGATTGAAAAGAGCAGCACATGGTGGCTGATCTGCCTAACAAGGAATGGGTAAAGGGGAGATTAAAGTGTGTGTTTGAGTGTGAAGTCTGTGAAGTAAGCCCGCCACCTACACATCCAAGTCATCTGACTCACAGAAGTTGCGAAGCAGACAACCAGGCTGCTGGGAAGAATGAAGGAAAAGAGCCGAGAAAGGAGACAGAGTCTACATGCCAATGGTTTGTGCTATGCAACATGCTCCCTGCTGAGCTCCTGTTTACACATATAATGACTGCGATACGGACATGCACATTTCCAAAGAGGCTCACCCACGCACAAAGCAGGCACACACTAACACACACACACATCCAATTAAGCAGGCAAGCTTGAGATAGGCCTGCTTTAAAAGCTCACAATCAGAGAAGACTGACTTAATTAAGACTCCTACGTACTGTATCTCTGATGGCATTTCATCTCTTCTAAGATCCCGCCAGCTGCACCGAGCATCTGAGCTCACCAGGGACCTTGCAACAACTTGCAACACCAACACATCGACTCCACATTCCTAGATGGAGTTGTGATGAGCTTCAGTTGCTAAGCTCCACTTTCCACCAAATATGCAAAAATGTTTTTTTGTTGTTTTTTTAAGTGGTTTTTTTTTTTCAACATTGTTAAAAAAAATAAATAAAATAAACCCATGACACCCCATGTGAGTAATTCATAATTGCCTGTTCAGACTTTCAAATGAATATGCCACTGCAGGCTATGCTGCCACAAAAGGGGGGTAACCTGAGAGCTCAGAGAGATCCAGAGGTGCGGAGATGTGCTCGAGCCCAGATGCTAATTGGCATCCTCGAACTGATTCCCCTGCTTGAGATGTGATTAGAAGTTGAGAATCTTTGGTCTAGGGCTAGTGTTGCTCCATAATTTGCTCAGAGTCCTCAATGAAAATGCAAACATGTCCTCGACAAACATAACACAACTCAACTGGTGGCAGTGACATCCAACAGAAACAATAAATAAGAAAAGAAAACTTTAAGATCTGAATGGAAAAAAATATATATATATCAAAGTGGAGCGGAAGTACTCAGATAATTCAGCTAAAATACTGATAGCAACAAGAGGAGTTGCTGTTGTGTAAAAAAATAGCTACAATAACACTGGTAATCTGAATACTTCTAAAAGTACTTGTCTTTGGTCTAATGCAATGTTGTCTCAAGGGTGCAGGCTTAAAAACTACTTCAGTAAAATCTTCATAGAGTTTCTGAGAGCTTTAATATCCTCAGACAAACTACAATGGAATGTTAAAAGAATAAGGGCTTCGCTGAAATATTAAAATTAGACCTTAAAATTGAGAAGAAAGCCCTGAAACTATGGAGCGCTTTGAATAAAGTATGATTTCCCCCTAAACTTTGTGAAAAAGCATCAAAGTCATGCAGGAGAGAGCTCGACAGAATCAAAAACCTTCAAAGAAAACATTGTTTTTGGGTTTTTTTGTTTTTATATGACATTAAACAACAATCTTTCTGTTAAAACAAAATAAGAAACTTGCAGTTTTGGGTAGCATACAGGAAGACAGCATGGACAAATATTTGACTGTGTACACTTCACACAATATGGACAGGGAAAAAAATTCAAGCAGTCAAGTGGTTGTCAGAGCAATAAATACATGAATGCAGCTTCAGCTGAGAGACATACTTTTAGCTTTTCATCAGAAATGTTTTTCAGGATAAGCTCAACAATTCATGTTCTTGGACTAAAAAGCAAATTAGTCAAAGTACTAGTCCATCTGCTCAAGTGGGAGTGAATTGGGCCCTCATGTTGAGTTTTAAAACTGCCCATCCATTCACTTGGCTGTTAACAACAACAGCAACTGCATAACCTCTCAGGAAATGGCAGAGGACACATCTCTGCGTATGAAACGCCATATTTATCCCACACTGTTTCATGAAATTTGGGTGTATCGGATAGCCAGATCTTGCCTTCGCTTCGGTATCAGATGCTGATAGAGAGCATGGATATTTGACGACCTGGGAATGAGAATAGGTTGGCTCTTTTTGCATCTACATCTGCATGAACATACTTTTTTTCTTTTCCTATCAGGTGAAAATTGGGTCTGAAAATCCTGCATGAAATGAAACACGCAGAACAGAGGAGTTCATGTTTGGAGTTTAACTGAAAACCAAATAATCAAACACAGACAACTTAAATTCTAAACAAAGTCAATACAAAAAAACCAGAATGAGGTGATTTTTCTCTTCACTTCAGCTTTGAGTGTCAGCTATATCATGAACACTGAGCACTTAAAGGTGTCAGCCTTAACCAATTAGAGGAAGCTGACCTTTGGTCACGATAATGAATGGGGTCAGTGGATCGCCCACTGTTAGCAGGGACCAGAGGGCCTGGAAATGTTCTCCAATTATTAAATTTGTTTGAATGAGACCCTTAACACTTTGCTGCTCCAGGAGCTTCACACTGACTACAAGACCGTACTCAGACCAGAGGGCGAAGAGAGACTCCTGCAGCGAGATCATTCTTTTTACCTCTGATATTGTTGAAGGGGGTGATTTCTGTATTTGTTTCGACTCTATTTTGTAGAAAAATCACCCTGATGGTGGCACTAGAGGCACCTTAATAATCAAGAGTGTCTGACATGCTTGAGTTAATACTGCTTGTGTACAGTGATCCAAAGTTCAATACCACTACATTTATTAAGCTGCCTTTATAGTTGATTTTTTTTAAATATCTTCTTTTTTTCAGAATAAAATAATTTAATTTGTTTTGTGCATCTTTCTTATACATATAGAATTTTGGCCAATAGATGCCCCTTAATCCCACACACTTGACCTTTAAGAGTCAAAATAGCACGTCCTTCTGCTATAGTAAAATAACTCCTTGATGGTGGAAGAATATATTCTTCTGCAGTCAACATTGTGTGATCTGTGGAAAATGCTGTGAGTGTGCTGCTGGTTTCGACTGAAGAAATGTATAGAAAGGTCAGAGAGTGGCTGTTGCACTAAACTCCTGAACCTCTCTTGGATTTGGTGAAGTGGAAGATAAGTGGATATCTTGACATTTCTGTATTTTTCCATTGCCTCTGTATCTAAAAACAGCATGCCATAGGGTGGGAATTCCCACAGAAATGCAACTGATACTGACCTGCTGTTTACACTGCTGTCAGTCCATTTTTTCTGCTTCTCTGCAGAGGGCTATTTTTACTGGACTCATATAGCTGACAGGTGTATGCACATTGGATGGAAGCAATCACTTGCTGGCATGATTTAATATTCCAATAGCTTTAACAGATGTGGATGTGGAGTGGTTTAGAGTGTGTTTTTCTTTCCACAAGACACAACACACTTTCCTAGACAATTTGGCTAGTTACATTTAAACTCGAGGGGATCTGTAATCTATATCCTTGAGCTGTTAATGTGTCCATTTGTCAGCGGACAGTTCCTCATTCAGACAGTGATACAGGCAGACAGAGAGCAGGTCATTTACAACTCTTAACCAAAGCTCAAGGACCATCTGTTTCAAGGATTGAAATAGATTGGGTTCAATTTCCATCTTACAATATATGCCAGTGAGTCCAGCTCTCTCGGATGAGGATTTTGGGTCAACAAGGAAAGTTAAATGCTGGACAGTTTGAGTCTATAGATAAGTCAGGACTTATAAATTGAGAGGTGAGGCTACAGTGTGGATTTGCAAATGCAAACGGCTCAGACCATTTAATCTGACAGCACAATCAGACGTTTGGCAGTCTCATCAGCTGGTCATCAGCTTGTCAGAGGCCTACTGCCAATGTGGTCAGTGAAAAGCACACCAGCTCCACCGGCTTCATCAATAAATCAGGATGAAATCCACAGATCATTTGATTGATTTTTTACAAAATGGAGCTAAATGTGACATCCGTGCAGAATGTGTTGCAAAAATGGCCTGATTCCTAATAACCATGTTTGATTTGTGAGTTTAAGGAACCATACAAATTAGAAACACTGCGAACTGTTTAAAAAAAAAGACGATTTCATTAAATTGTTTGCAAATCAGTTTAGGTCCAAGTTTATTTCCTGACAGATTTTGCAATAACAAAACAATTATTAGAAAATCTGGAACCTATTTCAATTCTTGAAGTTTAATATAATTGCAAATTTATTGAGGACATTTTGGTATGATAACATTATGACACTAAAACTGTGTGTCAGTCAGAATAACTAATTGAGTGTCTGGCTGATGAACAGATGGGTCATCTTCTTTCACTGGTTGCATTAAAAGTGTTTACAACCGTCATTAAGATATAGAGCAGAACAGTCGCGTTAAATGATACATTGATGTCCTCCCTGGGGATTTGCAGGCTAACTACATTCACTACTAAGTGCTAAATAAAATGATAATGAAATTGTATTTCATGGGGGTTATATGGCATATGGCTCCTTGGCTCACACAGCTTGGCCCTATCACTTTATTTTTCTTTATGCTTTTTAGAAACTGCCTACTATGCAATTTTAGGCCTCACTACAACTGCAGGACATTTGTAATTTCATGCTTTGTTTAGATTTAAATGAGGAGATTTTTACAGCAAGCGTCTGGAGTACGGTCAGGTCATAAAAATTTTCACATTTCCTTTTCAAGGGAAATTCCTCAAGTGAGGTTGATTTAAATAAAGAGAGACGTATCAACAGGACATAAGCTGCAGCAGACATTATTCCTAAACCAACAAAGCTACAGAAAGAGATTCAAATAACATACAGCATAGCCATTATGTTTGATTTACTTGAAAGTAGATTCTCTGGACAAATTAAACAAACTTCCTATCATCCTATCACAGTTTATTTTTCAATGCCCATGAAGGCTCTGCAAAAAGCTCATTAGTTGACTGAGTAAAACTGACCTTGCTCCCAGGCAACATTATTATTCCCAGATTGTCAAGTACAGCAGCTTGGTCAGTGGCCTTCAACTTCAACTACCTGCAATGTAAACCTTCCAGCTTCAGTATTAAACATTCAGAGCAACTGTCATAGTTTAAAGAGCTTGAAAGTTCATATAGAGAGGAGGGTGGTGTTGATGGATGGGTCAAACAAACACGGGACTTTTACCAGGGAGACCGCTGTTTGTGTCCTAAGTGAATCCAAAAGTCGGTTTCATTTTAACCCAACATGACCTTTCTTTCTATACCTAAAGGAGTTTTACATTTTCTGCAAACACTAAAGTCCATTTTAAAAAGACACTAAATGCATGTAATGCACGGAGATTGTACATTTCCTGTGAACACAAACTGTTTTTTTTTTCAAAAGACACTGTGTGCATTATGAGCAGAAACTGACGTGTACAAAACTGGCACCAGAGGGGTACCTACAGCATCTTTGATGTTTAAAGTGTATTGGGCCACTGACTAAACTGTACATTTCCTGTGGAAACTGAAGTTTATTTGAAAAGACACCATATGACTGCAACACGTGGAACCTGAAACATCAAAAGACACTGTATGCTTGTAATGAGCTGACACTGACACGTCCAGTAAGAATGTAAGCATGTAACAAGGGGAAACTGACAAGTCCAAATCTGACACTAGTGGGGTACCTACAGCGTGATAGTTTGAACTGTAGGGCCACCGACCAAGCTGCTGCGTTGAAGAGCTTGGATTGAAAATGTGTTGTCACAGGGCAAACGGTACTTTCACACTTGAACATGTATATCATATTTCATATGGTATCATGAAAATATGTTATTGTCCCAACCAAATGTCCATAGTTGGTCTTTTTGCACAAAAGCTCTAGCTGGGTGCCAATGCTTCAAAATGTAACACTCCATCCAGCAACATTAAACACAAAAAATCCAAACAAATATAAAGAGAACTCAGTCTGAGCTGTAGAGCTGCGACATTATGTTGTTAAAATGTCAAGGAAGAGGAAGCGTCATTTCAGCACAGGATGAGTGATGAAAAAAAAGGGTTCAAGTGAATTTAACGTGAAGCCAGGCAGATCTGTCGCTGTCATTTTCTTTGGCATTTTCTGGAGTGGCTACATGCTATCACATTAATTGTCTGACTAGAAGTTTTGCTTACTCTTCTTTATTCTTTTCCCTCTCTTGTCCTGTTGTTTCACTTCCTCATTCAAACGAATTGCCTTTTAAGATACCAGGAGCCCTTTGATGAGAACAATTTCTTGAATCTTTCAGACACTGTAAACAGCTTTCATAAAAACTGTCTGGTAAATGTTTGGATTAGTCAGTTATCAATGGTACAGTCTCTGAAAAAGATGTGTCAAGCCACGGAAGAAATGCATCCAACCTCCTTCCCTTAAATGTCCGTACTACTTTGAAAATGACACATTGCAAGAGGCTGTTATAAAAGATGGGCTGTGTTTTCCAGTGAATGCAAAGTGGAATGCTTGAAATGGAAAGATGCCTGTCCTATTCTGCAGCACAATGATGCAGTGCACTTAGGATAATTATGTTCCATTGACTGTCTCCCCCATGGATACATCAAATGTGACTGTGCATATTTCTATACAGAAATGACAGAGAGCATGCAAAGGACACCTGCTACTTGAAGCAGCAGGCTTCAAAGCATAATATGTAATTTTTCTTTGGTCCATTATACAGTTTAAAGGATAACGTTGGTAATATTCTTGTCAACAACTATGAATTGATCATGAATTGAACGAGCATTTCCTGTTTATCCAAAGCCACATATGGCTTAACCTATTGTTCCATTATGATAATGAACCCAGTCAATCTGACACACACCACTCTGAGGGCATAAATACTCATTAGAGCACTAATTTGTATTAATCTGCAGATGAAAATAGTCCCCAATTTACCTCTGATTGAACAGTACGTGCTAAAAGTCCAGCTCTGTACTTGTGACCAATTATAGGCTATATGATTTAGGCCTTAAGTAAGGACTGGTAGGCTTAGTTTAAAAGTTGTTGGTTTTGATCCTTTCATGGGATTTGTTGACAATAAATAAAGACAGAATAACACCAGGCTTATCCTGCACACAAGTACACACATACTGCCCAATTACAGGCAAGTTAGGATTTGTGAAAAAGCTACTTTTCAAAGTTGCTCATTTATTTGAGTTTTGGTAACCTGTCAGCCCAGGAGATTAGAGATTTTGGCAGTGCAGAATGTCAAAACACATCACATTCCAGACTCAGTTAAGCATAATGGACGTGTCCGAGCTGTTTGCCATAATTTGCTTCCTTTGGTGTTCATGCCAGTTTAGAAAATAACAGGACCTATCAGTCCAGACTGCAGTCTGCTCTTCGTTTATACCATGTTATACTTTCAAAACTCAAGTAACTGCCACTTCTGCAGTTTCATGGTAGACCACCATGACCTGCATTTGGAGTATTTGTGTGTTGTTATTTGGTTCACCAAGATTGAAACGCTGCAAGTATGCAAGGGTTGCCAGTACGAATACACTGCTCCAAACGAGCTTAGCATTCTATTTTTGTCAAGGTGTATGGTGAATGGCAGAAGATTTGTGTCAGTGAAGTGGTATTTCTTGCACAAGTTGTTTTTCACAGTCAGGCCTTGGTATTTTGCTGACATGCTGAGAGTTTGACTGTGCCAGATTGAAGACAGCAAGATGCATTTGAGGAGAAAGATAGGAGACAGTTAAAGTTGCACACTGTAACACTGGTGTAAAGGATGACCCATATTTCCAATAGTGCTGCCAAACTGCATCAGGCATTAGAATATGCGACCAGCTAAACTCAAATCTATTTCAATTTTAGGCAAAACCACATAAGCCACTTACCACTCTCACAACTTAAACTAGTTTGAAATCTGTGCTAACTGTAATGAAATTAATGGAAATTAGACACTGTTTAGAATGTAATGAAACTCTAACATTAACTCCAACAGACACCTTACATTCAAATATTTAAAACACAACAGCCTGGTTTTTCTAAGTGGCTAGCCAAACAGTATGTGTTATAGTCAAACCATGTCAAACAACTGGGATGGTTGACATAAAAGTTGAACAGTTTAACAATCTTCACTAAAGGTCTACTCATGACCTTCATCTGCATCTCATGCACTACGTTTTCAATCAGATTCATGTAACCTGCGCATGCTATGTAGCTTACTAATTTACGTACTGTGCAAATTTTGACAGAATGTGTCTCCAGTCAAATATGACCATTGCTCACTGGAAATGACAGTCCCAAGATTGAACAACTTTGCCACTTTTGCTGAGCATATTGCAACTGAACACGCATCAACACCAAATGTAACTAACACCCATAGATTGTTTAGTTTACGTCTCAAAACACGTCAAGTCAATGCCTGATGATCAAATGTGCTGCTTTTAGTTAGCTAGAGAGCTAACATTAGCATTCAGGTTATCTTTCCTGTTACTGTTTGCGATTATTGCACAATAACACAACACACAAACTGATGGTTTTTTTTCAACAGAAGTATAGCAGCACTGACATATACACATATATAACTCAATGTACATTTACTGTTGACTGTACAGTGTTGACCGCGGTAGTCTGCTTCTCGGCCACCATTTCAAAAGTTTAAAATGTGTTTGTGGCACGCCCTTTCTGCAACATATGCAACACGGTTACTATAAACCACGTACCACACTCAACTTTTTAATGGGTACACAATCTGGTTACTCATGCTGTACTGCATTTTGCCATACTTCTTAGTGTGAGCCCATTTATGCCATCAAAGTTGAAGTTTTCATGAATATGGCGCACAAAATGATACATAGAAAAACGATATCTGGTGGTGAAATATGAGAAATGTTGTAAGCGACCAATTCTCCTTTTTCAATAAAGACCACCAGCAGCTTTACAAGAAAGTAGCAGAAAAACAAAACAGGCCTTGAGTTAAGCAAACTTTTGACAAACCACTCGTATGATCCCTTAAAGCAATCATTCCTGCATCAAGTTACAGGATTCCCAACAATAATCTGTCATCAAGAATTGATTCTGTAATATATGAAGGCTTTTTCTTCACTGCAATGTGCATAAGTAGGAGGGAATGCATATATTTCTGTGTATATAAACTAGTAAAGAAGACCACAGAGCTCCATGAAGGAAAAAAACAATCTTTTTTAGAATCAAACACTGAAAAACACCAAACCCAGTCATTATGACCCGCACACTCTGCAGCTCGGACTGCACTTTGCACCACTAAACCAACACGACAAGAACCTTAGTGTGAAAACACCTTCAAATTCAGACCATCTTTCCTTCTGCTCTCCTCTCTTTGTCTACTGATGGCTTCCCGGGTACAGTGGTTGAGTGTGTGATGTGGGAAGAGGGGGGTGGGATTCACTCCATTGTGTTTGTACTGCTGACTTTGCCAGAACCAGAGCTAGAAGCATCTCTGTTATGGGCACGCAGGCTCAATGCATCACCTTAATCACTCTTGCCTCACATTTCAGCTGCACGAAACCTTCACCAGGGCTGACAGCAACAGGATGCACGCTCGGCCAATCCCTCCTCCATCACCAATACCAACAAAGAGCAAGGAAAGTGCTTACCTAGGAGAAAAGACAAAGAGAGAGGGAGAGAGGGAAGCAGGGTTATTCAAACAGCCGCATTACAGTATGATACACTCAGCAGCCTCACGTTTTTCACTTAGCGTTTTTTCATGATTCACCTGGTAAAGCCTAATATTACATATATGGCAAACACATCTCCCACATGTTTTACTAATGGCCACTTATCTTTACAACAAACTCCCTGTGGTGAGAAATACTCATCACCACGGTTATCTGCAGAAATAGGCGTGTCCAAGGTCTGATGTTAAAACCTATTAGTGCAAAAACACTCACAGAGAATGCACCTAAAAATAAATGAATACGTAAAATTCTCTTTTACTCATTCTCTATTCACATATTTTCTTTATTAAATGGTTTTAAACATTTTTTGATACTCAAAATCTATATCAGAATGAAAACAATTATAAAACTGATGGGACTTTCATAATAAGCCTCATCAACCAGTAAGTAATTCAACAGCTCAATACACCATTGTGTTAGAGCTGGCAAAGCGGTAGATTTCAAGGGAATGGTTATGCCTTTCCTGGCTGCTGAATCTATGTATATTTCATTGTGTGAATCCCAACTGTACTTCCTCCTAGTATCTAATAAATGGATTGTGGGGGATTTAAATATACAGAACAGTATAATAAAGTGTGCTCAGGAATAAAATATCAATAACACATTTCCAAAATGGTTACAGGACCAAAACATTTCCAACAAGGTACTTCTAGCTTTTTACAACACCAAGAATTGAAATCTAATTTTCACCTTTGCTGGAGTATAATGTATTCTCTGCAGCATCTTAAAAAGGACTAACATAAGTCAGAAAAAATGTATAAAGCATGAGGGAGAAATGTATCGAATCCTCTTTGTCAGTTTCTATTAAGCTTAATGAAATCTGCATTTTTTTATGTGCATGTAACCGACGCTGGGTGCATTCTAGGAATATTCATCTTATTATCACCATTATTAAGGATTAAATTAAGTTATGGGGGGAAAAGCTACTGTGGGAGACTTAAGTAATATAAAAGTGAAAATAATATGACAGAAGGGAAGGTCTTATTTCTGCAGTTATGCTGTTGTAGAAATGATAAAATTTCTTTTTGAAATAAACATGCTTTATCAGTTATGTGCTTGGACATGCCACAATTTAAATGTATCACAGACAGAAACGTGGATTATTCTATATATGGATTATTAAAAACAATATGGATGCATTTTTTATATCCAAGAACAGTTTGGAATAAGCAGGCTGCTGTTTCCTGGATTTTTTTCCTCCTTCTCCTCCACCCCCTCCATGAACTTTCACTGATGCAGGAGGACACAATTTTCTCTTCTTTAAGGTCGCATTTAGGTGTACACTATGGTCAAAACAAGTTCACAACAAATATTAACTCCATCTGACATTAGCAGAGCATTTTGAACAACTCCAGTCCATAACTCACAGACCGTAGCTCCAGTGGATCTGAACCTATGAACCTGATATTTGTGAAAAGCTGTGATTTCCCCGAGGCTTAGGTGTTCAAAGCCAAAACATTACTTCAAAGCTAGAGTAAAGAGCAGCGGCCTCCAAAATGTGCTATGCAAGGGATGTACTGTAGCCTGAAAACTCTGCTGAAACTTTGCAAATGCCACAGACATATTACAATGATGTTTCTGATAACAATAGTAAAGATTTAGGTGAATGCAAAGGTAGTAGTTAGACGGCCCTTCATCTTCAAAGATTCGTTTGTATCCTCCACAATGGTGTTGCAAAATTTTACTAACTAATTTTAACACAAGGCCAGTAATGAAAGAAAATGAACATTTTGAAATGAAATTTGAAATGAACATAATGTTGAACACATTAAATAATATTTTTCATGTTTGTTAATTTGACAAGATGAGATTTGTGGAGCGGCAATTATTTAAAATGTGTTTATTGAGGTTTAAAGTTCATGGCATCTACCCCTTGTCTGCTCTTTGCTGGCGGACTTTCTATATTTACTGGCAGAGTTTTCTCAGTGAAAAAAAAAAACATTTCTATTTACTCTGCTTTCAAACTGAGGAACATGAAAAATGAAAAACAACATATATCATGGCTATCTCTGTGAGACCCCTACAGCTTTCCAAATTAAGTTATTTTTACATGAACCATTTCAAACGCTTGTCTCTGAGTTCAACTGAAAATAAAAGCAGAAAGTAGCCTCCCTGAATGGCCATTATGGCTAATTGCATGGGGATCTACAATCAACTTGCCGGCTGACCTAATCACTCTGCGTATTCATCCACATGAGCCAGAATGCGTATATATGTGGGGTTTATTTTCACTGTGGTTATCTTGTCTTCTGCGGATATTCAAGAGGTTAAGTGCAATGGCGAATTATCCCATGGACTATTATGAGGACGGCTACGGGTCATTTCACTGAAATGACCGACTATTTATTCAAATGCAGTACACAGACGAGGAGTTAAATCAAATGGAAGAGAAGGGACAAAGAATGGAGGCAGAGAAAGAATGACAGCAGGACTGTCCTGAAGGACAACCTTAGGAAACTGGTGGTGATCCAGCGGTCATTACGCAGCCGACTGAGGAAGAAAAACTTCTAAGGCAAAGGGTGGGACCTGTTTTGACCAGACTTGGAAAATCCAGAAGAGTCCACATTTGACAGTATTCAGCGGTGTGACAACAACACATTAAATGACAGTGCTTATCAACATTATCATCCCGGCGACTGTACCATCTCTCCATGTTTCAAAAAAGTTATTACAACACGTAAAATGCTATGCAATATGTGACCAAGCAGTAAAAAACACTTCCATCTAGACCCATTTTCATCCTAAAGTTTAATGGTTACTGTGTTTGGAGATTTCCAAATTTAAAAAGAATGTGACATCTTGAAAAAGTGTCGGTGTGAATTTACGGAGGAATTAGACACAAAAGTCTCACTTTATAATCTGGCTTTAGTCAATGGAAACTTTTGAGTCTGACAGAAAGCAAACACAAAAAGTAGCACCCTGGAATCACCATTGTGGCAAACAAGCCAAAATATCCCTTCAAGTGAAACACAAAAAAACACAAAAAACTTTAAAAAAAAAATATAATAACTCTGACTGATTGCAAGAATACTTTTTCCCTAGCTTTTTCAACAATAATTTTCTAAATCTAATAATCTTCTTGCAATTTGTGTGACACTTCTTACCAAGTTGCTCATTGCCTTTTTCCCATATTTTTGAAAGAAATCACACCAATTCTCTCACTTACTTGAAAAGAGGTCCGAAAGCAGCAAAAAAAGCGATGTCGCTCCAGGTTTCAAAGGGTTAAAATACAATGTTACATTTTAAACTGTAGGAAATAGAGTTCCTAAAATGTTTTGCTGCGTTTGAGTCACGACTAATATCCATTTGGAACATTTTCAAACTCCGTATCAGGTTAAATCAGTTTTAATCAACACTGAAAAACTCTAGGCTATTTACATAACACTAATCTATATGAAAGTGATTGGGGGGAAAAAAGCTAAAAATGTGCCACGGGAATATTATATGCCTCTAACTGACATGGGAGTAATAAAGAGAGGCAGCTCAAATTGCCCAAGAGGGCCACTAATGCAGAAAGTGATGGGAACGGGGTTAAGATGTTTTAGTCAGTCAGTGGATGCATAGCCTTTATTACTGGGCTTCATTTATTCCAAAGGCTCTGGACCTTTCTCCTGAATCAAGATTGATGGAAGGTAGGCGTCACTTGGGTTGAAGCTCTTAGTGCATGGGAGACAGAATATGTGAGCATGACTAACGACCAGATTGAGGCCTACTGAGAGGAATACAGAGAGGTTTGGAAGCAAGCTGATTCTCATCTGTGTTTTTTTCTTTTTACCTCGTGTAAAAGGTTTGGTGTGTTTTAAATGTGTAACAGGTCATGGCCATACACTATATATAAAATAGGCAAATAGACGTAGCCACCGTGACATCACCCATTGATTTGTGGGTTCCCATTTAGTAAAATTACAGTATTATACTGGCAACTACAGTGCAGTACAACTAACTGCTGCTAGTAGTTTACCATCATTTTACAGGAAAATGTGTTACAGTGTAGAGATCGAAACCGTTTTCGTACCAGGTTGTAGACATCCATTTTGTGATTTCTGCTGTAAAGTTTGTCAATTTAAAATGGGGGTCTATGGGGACTGACTCGCTGTTGGAGCCAGCCTCAAGTGATCATTACAGGAACTGCAGTTATTGACACTTCTGCTTTTGCTTCATTTTTCAGCCCCAGAGATGCCATCTGTTCATGGCACTAGGGATTTCTATCATTTCACTTGCCCCATAAACCAATGGAAAACACAAATTTCATTCTGGTGGAATAAACTAACTCATTGGGTAGTTTTAGTGATTCCATGGATAGGTTTGTACCAGGAAAAAAAGCAGCAAAGGGATAAAAGAGAATGTGAAAATGTTAAAGGTTGAAGCTTTAGATGAAGGCTGGAAAAGGAGACGACAGCAGTAGGGGAACAAGGCTGGTAAGAGTGGAAGAAAAAGTTGAATGAGATGCGGTTTTAGATGATTTTCAAATACTTGCTAAAACCCAAGAACTCAACTGACCTTAAGACATGTCTTTTGCAGTGGGAACGTTGAATGAATGTATTCTTGAGTGCATTAACAGCATATCAATGTGATCTGAAAAAAACATCTTCAGTAGACCATGGAGGAGTGATCAGATGGATAGGTGAGTACCAGGAAAGAAAGTAGCAAAGGGATAATAGAGAATGTGAAAATGTTAAAAAAAAAAAAAAAGGCTGAATCTTGAGATGAAGGCGGGACAAGGAGATGACAGCAATAAGAGAGCAAGGCTGGTAGGAGTGGAAGAAAAAGTAGAACGAGATACGGTTTTAGATGATTGTCAAATACCTGTTAAAACCCAAGTACTCAACTGACCTTAAGACATCTCTTTTGCAGTGGGAACGTTGAATGAATGTATTCTTGAGTGCATTAATAGCATCCTAACATTACAGAAATCTGTTGTCTGCTCCGCCCTTTCCCCTGATCTCTCCTCGCTTTGGGATGCAGATTCATTTGGGACTGAACCTTATCAGATGTGTTTGGTGAAATATGGTAATGTGCAGTGGAAAGTTATAGCTCACAGATTATTGACATGACATATTTCCACTGTATTAATAATACAGACAACCTCTGCAGTCGAATCAAATCACAGGTGGATGCAAAGCAGTACTAGTACCTATGCAAATCAGGCTTTAGGGAAAACCCTGAGTGATATTGCCTTGAGGGGGAAATGAACATGTCAGGCAGAATGCTTGTCTTTTAAAGAAACAATCTGCAAAAGGATGTGGATGACAGAACACCAGTCCTGATTAGACCTGACGGGAAGCTAGCCAATTAAAGATCACTTCCATCTGCCCTGTTCACTGCCCACGCCTTATAGTCTGCTCCCTTAAAGTGGGACCGCTTTGCAGTCACAAATGATTTGCTAGAGAGGAAACCTGTTAAGAAAAATGACTGGGAAATTTATTTCCGAACTGTAAGCAAGCCATTAGATAAGGCCCGAACCCCTCCTAAAGCCAGCAAATGGCTGTCCAAATGTTAATTTGCTGAACAGCCTGCAGATGATGCAGAACATGGCTTTCACCTTCTCCTGCCATACATAATTCATGCTATTGACTGGTGAGGCAATGCCACTTTCATGCACCGAGCTCACAAAGTGGTGCCACTTTCACACACCGACGCAAGCCAATGAATCCACACCAACTGTGCAGTAACGCTTAGCACACAATTGAGGGTGGCGTGAAATGTCCAGACAAGATACAGGCATGCTCACATTTCTGATACTGGCACAGACGCCCTTATACTGGTGTAAAGAGACAAGTGCACACATGCTGTCACAGAGAACCTTAACAACAAAGACTACTTCACACTGAAGATAAAAAGAACCAACACGAGAAAATCGGTTGCGCTCCTAATTTCTGGATATGTAATCACCGAGCATGACGGGTCACACAGTGCAGTGTGTATACAGGAGCATATAACTGAAGGCTGCCATTGCCTATGAAAAATTCTTCATGGTCTAAAGCATCAGTCCCACAGGGAACATTAAATATAAATTTCTGTGTGCCGCTCAGTCTGACCCACTTTGGAGGATCCAACAACTGCTGCCACAGAAGTGGCTTTTGGCTCCTCCTCAGTACCAAAAGGACTGCTGCCACTACAAAGCCCCTCTTTGATTAACCTCACTGCCAAAAGGCGACTGCCGTATGACTCCTGTATTTCTCTGGTTGGACTAAGACGGACAACAAAACACTGAGAATATAAGCAGCCAGCAAAGAGTACAAAGTGTGGACAACAGTGCATCTAAAAGTCTACGGTTGCATTTCAACACAGATTTGCTGTGCTGAACACGTTCCCAAGTTCGGGTCCGACCAGATGGCCATCATCACAGGAGTGAAATTTAGCTCTGGATCGTGAGGAGGAGTGATAGGTCTTGGAAACGATGCCCATCGTAAACATTTGCAGTCCTGTCTTTGGCGGCCAAGACGCAAATGAATATTTAATCTAGTGGCATGATAATATGACACATTTGAGATACATTGGAGAGCTTTCTGTGAATGCATGACTGGTTGTGCTCTATATTCTTGCTATGAGTTTGAGCAACGGAGTTGTTTCATAAAAATAGCTTAAAGACAGTGCCAAAAGAGAGGAAAATGACTGAACAACATGACAGAAGAGTTGGACAAGAAAAACTGTTGTTTAACTATCAAATTCTAATTTTATCTCAGTCTGTTGTCCAATTTCATTGAGAAGTGCAAAAAGCAACAGAAATACTTTCCCCAGCATGTGTGGATCAACACAGTTCTTTAAAACACACTGAATCATACATTCCTCCTCTCCTAATCCTTAGCTCCTGACTCATACAATTTAAATCTAAAATTGGGAATAGTTGTTTATGTAATCAGCAGGATTACTTATGATACAATTGGAAAGGTCTAAATTTGAATATGAGTCAAGGTCTCAAGTTGGAAGGAGCACTTTATAGAATCACTTCTAAAGGAATTTATGGATGTTAAAACTTGATGGTTCGGGCGGCACAGTGGAGCGATGGTTAGCACTGTCCCCTCACTGCAAGAGGTGACACTGTCTGCGCTTACATGCCCACCAATATTCCCCTGTTATTGTGAACATGACAATATTCTGAATTTGATGCAGGTCATATAAACAGCATATCCTGTATAAATATTCTGTTCCGAATTTAGCATTTCCCGATTAAGACATATGGGATGTGCCAGTAATATTCAGGTTTTAGGAACATTATTTAGAATATGTTTATAGCCAATTTGGAATATGCGTCTCAGTTGAGGTTTTCATTGCAGTTTGCGACACACAACCTCTTGTCTGTTAACGGGAGACGCTGTGCATTTTCATGGATATGTTGTACACAAATGAACTCGCCAACTGTTTTTAAAGCTGTGGGGTAAATATGTATACAAAAAAAAAATCCCACATTTGGGGATGGAAGGAGAACCACACCTGCATTTAAACTTCATGAAAGACTTGGATATCAACAGGGTTTTGGATATGTGCAAATGTTGCAGGACCAACATTTTCAAGAAGGTGAAGGACGGAAAGACGGAGTCCAACCAGCCCATCACCAGTAAGAAACTACAAAAAAAATGATTGTTGCAAAGAAACAGAATAACAAGCTGCTCCAGCTGTTCTACTGTTCCATATTTTGAGGTGATAAACAACACGGTAGTTTGAGTATGCACAGCTGCATGTGAACAGGAGTATTAGTGGAATATATTTTTTCATTAATCAAGTAAACAGCTTGGTAGGAATATTGTCTTTTTTTGGAATAAAGGCAAAAATTTAACTATTTGTGCATGTAAATGTACTAATTGTTTAAACATGCTGGCTGGGGCCCTTCTGTGTGGAGTTTGAATTTTCTCTCCATGTTTGCATGAGTTTTCTCTGGATTCTGCCCACAGTCCAAAGACATGCCGATTAGAGCAATGGTTGACTCTACTCTGCCCGTCGGTATGAATCTTAGCCTGATTGGTTGTGTGTGTGTGTGTGTGTGTGTGTGTGTGTGTGTGTGTGTGTGTGTGTGTGTGTGTGTGTGTCAGCCCTGAGATTGCCTGGTGATTTGTGCAGGGTGCACACAGGTCTGCAGGTAGTGTACCAGGCTTTGAAGCCAATTTTCTTCGAGGCAAAACACTGTAATTATGTCCATCACTTGATGCTATTTGGCCCACAGAGACTTTTTTTCCCATAGACTTACAAGGCCAAAGAGACATCTATATATCAGTGGAAACATTGTTTTGAGTGTCACAACCCCCGCGAAATAACTCAAAATTTGATCCATTAGTTTGAATAACATTCGGAAAGTCTAGAAGAGTCACATGAATCATTTTATCCCTTTTTAAGTTAGTGGAGCGCTAAACCCGAAGTGTCTGACATAGCAGAAGTCTCTAGTGTGCCTGCTCTATGGGCAACACAGTGCAGAAGCAGTGCAGATAATCTGAGCGATTTTATAGGCAGTTTATTTTTTTTGGTTTCATGTGCCACTGAGCAACTTTCAGAGGAAGGAACAGGGCCCTTCCTCCAATGCTGTATCTTGTTCTCTTTATACATTCACAGGTGTACCCCCACTTTGCCCAATGTCAGCTGAGATCTCTCCAGGTCTCAGAAAACGTGTGCCAATATGGACAAAATGAATGCAGAGTCCAGACAGAGGGCTCCAGCTATCTCCCTAACGTTGGGCGTAAATAAGCCCTAAATTTCACCAGTTCCAGCAGTTTGTGAACGATGCCTGTTTGAGTGGTGACTCTGAGAAACAAAAATTAATCAACTGGGTGATAAGGGTTACATTACACATTCATGATACTTCTGGACTATAAGGAGAACTAGCGCAGGGTTACGCTCAAATTGGAAGAGATCACCTCAAACATATCCAGATGGTGGTCATTGGGTTGTATAAGTATTCGGTTTTTATCTGCATAAGTGTGAAAAAAGTCAGCTTCTCCTAATGGAAGGAGTGCTATTAAAAAAGAAGAGTTTCATAAGAGCCTTTGACCTTTTCAGCTATTTTAACTAAGTTCTAGTACTTTCAAGTATAAACCACAGGATGTCCTTCACTCATAACATCAACCCTGCAAGCAGGAAAAGGTCTTTCCTAAAAGTGAGCAATGATTTAGCCATACTTTTGGGATAAGGTTAATCACATCCTCCGACTCATTTGTTGACAAGAACTAGAACAAGATGATAGCACGGGGGCAGCCACAGAGGGAACGTGACCAGGTGATAACACCACAAACTACATTCCTGAGGGACAGCTGTTTAATTGAAAGGCTCATTTAAAGCGTAATTTAAATTATTCATTGGGCATGTCAGAAAATGTCCTTTCTGAGTCAAATAATAATTTCATTTCAATTCAAAGCTGCCATGACACTTTGGGATTGTCCTTATCTGTGCCTGCAGTGCCGCCCCTCAGGAGAACCTTAAAATCACTCACCTGACACCTTGCCTGGTGCTCCTTGTGTCAGTGTCTGTCTCCCTCTCTCTTCCTCTCTCTTCCTTTCCCCTCACTCTGTGCTCTTCACTTCTCACTCTGAGAGCAAATCTTAAGACAAGCGGTTTGATGTTCAAAGCAAAAGGGCTTGAAAGCTTTTCACCAGCCACCCAGACTCAAGACTTCCCCCTTCAAAAGGAAAACATAAATTGGCTCAAGAAAAATTATTCACACTGGACACAAACACGGGCAGACTTTTCCCTACGGATGTAGCAAACTCATTGCAAATAATACAGTGAGCCTGGAACTGTAGAGCCTCGACTTGTTGGGATGAAGACAACTTTGCTGAGTGGAGAAGATTAATCATCACACATAGCCTCCTCTTCACCCTCTGCGCCCTCAAGAGTTTATTAATTCTTACTTTGTACCTGTCAAACTGAACTCAGGATTGGAAAGTTGCCCTGCGAATGCATTTTACTGGTGTTACCATTTCTTCCAAACCACATGCTGTCATTGAGCACAAATTTAAGTTTATACAAGCACTGTGGGCAACCAAAATAACAGGGGCGTGTCTAGGGAGCGGCCTGGGGTGGTATGGGCCACCCTTGAAATCTGATTGTCCCATTATGATTTTAAATTTGAACTTGAATTTTCGTTTATGAATACAATTCAGTCTTAAACTGAGAAGCAGTAATATGCCAGAGTAGAGTCAAACCTGACAAATTTTACATATATATAAAAACACAACATCATTGAGCTGTTAAAAAGTTTGTTCACACGGGCTGATTTATTTTAATTTTTTGGCAATTTTATTTTGTTGGCACTTTATACTTGTCATTGTATTATTTACTGAGGAACAATTTCTTTAATAAAGTATGGCAGCTTTATTTTACATTGGTGTGGTGTCATTCTGTTGTGTTGGGATTTATAGGTCTTTTTTTTCAAGTTTGGGTAGTAGTGGCAAAAATGGTTAAAGTTAAAGCAATGCCAACACGTGTGCCTGCAGCAGCACTCGCACTTCATGCCACTCCTACAGAAGTCACTTTGTCCATCTCAGTAAAAAATGTCTGGACACGCCGCTGCAAACTGCATAACAACTAGCTTAATTATTGGATTAAATTGCTGTCTACTTGATGTCATTTCAAGCAAACCTTAAAATTCTGCAAAAACTTAAATCACAAAAATAGTTTTCCTGAAAATGTAAAACTTTGCCATAAACTGAATGTTTAGTTGGTTGAAAAGCAAATTGTAAAACTGCTCAACCCAAAGGCATGGGACTGGTTTAAAAATGGATTATTGTGAAGTCTGTGATCGCTTTCCTCCTGTGGAGTCAGCGCTTTGTTAGCATGAAAATTCAACGAGGAAACAAGATTAAAGCCTGGAGCCTGCTAGTGCCCCTAAAAGCTTCTGTTCATTATACCACACAATGAAAATGTGGTGGATGGAACAAACAACATACTGACACTTTTACAACAATCTGTCCATTTGATTTGCAGGTTTATTGTGTACCAGTGGGACGTTTGAACAGTTGGAATCATCCATTTGGGGAAACATGAATATTCATACTAAATTTTGTTCTAATTTTGTGCTTTTTTGTCAAAATTTAGTTTTTTCCTTTGGATCAAAGCGATGAAGGGACAGACCAAACCATTCATCACTAGGGATATGCAGAGTGCACTGTTGACCAATCCAATAGGTAGAAGTAAACAAGCCATCTGTACTCCTCTGCTTCATTCGATTAAATTTCATCCTCAAAGTGCTCATGCCTCATCTATAACCATACTCTTTTTTCTGGCTGCTTAGATAATGTCTTGTGTTGCAATGTTGAATAAAGAAGATGTTATGTATGCATGTAGAGGATTTGAGATTTTTTAAAGCCACTTTTCATTGAGTTGTACTGAACAAAAGTTACTCACAACTGGTAACCAGTTGCAATAGTATATAGCAAATAAGATAAAATAAAGTAAAAACATCAAACAGCACGCTGCAAGACGGGCTCGGCATCAACACCACTCTTGTGCTTGTGATTGCAGAAATCTCCGGAGACGGCATACCATGAGATGTTTACACTGTTTCTCTCATAAACATTCACAAAGTCCTGCTAGTTTACCATTATCTTAAAGGCGAGCAAAGATACTACAGAACTTATCACATGAAAGAGAGGCAAGGCTTTGTTGAAAACACGACAGCGAGATTCAGCGCAAGTGGATACAGCTGGCGAAGACAATACCAAGCACAGTAAACAAAAGCAAAAGCTAGGTGTGAATTTCACATTAGCTGCCAACTGTGAATGTCACTGTCAGAATTTGTAAGGAAGATCAAATCAAATGAGGAGGGAAAAATATGGTCGCGTGGTAAAGCTCAAAGCAACCACTGCTGTCTGTGATTGAACCTCTGGCTCCTGTGTGTTGCAGATTAATGGAGATTTACAGTGTAGGGATATCTTCTTTCATTTTACAAAACATGTCCAATAACACAAGAAAGAAGACGTCTCACTTTTCCCTCCCAAGTACTCTTCATCATCATAAATGACAACTTTACAAATATATACAACAGTGGTGTGTCCAGACTTTGTTTTATACTGTGGTGGCCTAAGTGGGGCACTGATTTAAGCAAGGGTGGAAAGAAGAACAAGCGCTGCTGCAGGCACACACGTTGATTTAGCTTTAATTTACCACTTTTGTCTCCACCATGAGAAATGTTGCAATAAAGCACCATTATGCTTATATTTATTATGAATTTTGAATATATTTTTCAATTCTTGCTTTAGATTCCAAAATGACATAACATGAACATGTGCTCTTCCAGAACATTAGGCAATATATGGGCTTCCACATAACCCATCTGGTGGTTTTGCATGTTATCCCAAAGGTGCTCCACACTGAATTAATTGGTGCATAATGTCATTGGTATTGTGGTTGCCATTTCCAATTGGACAGACTGCAGAAATGAACAGAAATGAAATACACTGACCTCTGTGAGATATCTTTGTTTTTCTTTTACAATTCTGTTATTTTGCACAAATAAAATAAATACAAAATAAATATTTTTTTTTTTTCAGCAGGGGATAATATTTGCCTGCATTTTGTCTTTGTGCTTAAAAACTACCTTACAGATTTACTATTACCACCACTGGAGAGGACCAAACAAACCCTCTTTTCTTTCTTGCTACTTTTAATGTTGTGATAGAACTTGTAAGCTGTTTTAATGAATGTAGATCGATATAAAGCAGACTGACTGGCGGGGCATTATATTTTTATCATGGATGCAGCAAAATAATCCCTTTTAAATGTTGATATTTAATGGCGCTGCCAATAGAGAGCCACTCAGGAGGTAACCAACCGCGGGTTGACAGAGCCTTTGGTAAATAACATCAGAATTGAGCCTGGAGCCTGGCGCTGGTCCAGTGGACTGACATTTACATTAGAATTAACTTGACGGTCACGTACAGACAACCAACTTCATTATCATGATCGAAATAATGTGTCCATTATTCTGTACCTGAGGTCTGGCACTTTCTATGAAGGTGCTTTGAAGATGGCAAATCTTCCTCTCGCCAAAGCAGAATCACTACCGTTCATATCTGTTGCACAGCGGTAATTGTTAAGCTGTGATACTCAACAGCTGCATAGAGACCTTCTCATGTCTTGAGACGACGCAGACACATTCATCCCGGCGCCGTGAAGGCGTGGGTGCATGTGGGCAGCATGCCATTAGCCATATCAAAAGCTCCTGCCATTTCGTTCTCTGCTCAAATTGTTTTTCATCAAGCCTCATCGATTGTCGGCTCGCTTCCTGTCACCGTGGCCTCGGCGTATACAGTTTGTATTCCTGCAGCTCCGTAGAAAGCAGCAAATCCGCAGCACTGTGGGGATTTGCCTTTGGCCTTTTCTGTCTCTCTCTCCTCACTCTCTCGGTGTGTCCTCTGCCAGTGCCAGTGCACTTACTTGTGAGGCAGCCCTGGCGGCAGGAGGTCAAGAGTGACAGGAAGTGCGGTTGTGCTAATCTCCCCGCGGTCAGCTCTGGAACTGGACCTCTATCAGCTCACCGTGGTATTTGACGTAATAGATGGGTGAGGAGATAAAGGAAGATGAAACCTCCCCTGACAAATGGTAGAATTTCCTCGAGTGCAGTGCTATACTTAATGGTAATGGTTTAGGGATGAAGAATGGGGAGATTCGGAAACCCAGAGGGAAAAATGGTTATTGCATCTAATCCAGATGACAGCAGTGACCCCATTGTCACATCAGGGAATTGTCCGCTTCACTTTGATTTCGCTCAGTGTGACCACTCAAGAACGTCTCGACACAATTTAAAGCTGAAAAGCTTGTCTTTAATTCACCTTAGGGCTATTTTTTGCTGAAAGGAGGTCAAGAAGCGTAAAGCGTGGTGTGTAGTCTTGGTTTTACTGCCAGGAATACTCGTGCTGGCAGTGACTTCAACACTCCCTTCGAAATCTTCATCAAGGGCATCATTTCTACTTCAAAATCCAATTTTGGACCCTGACAAGACCGGCGTTGTCCATCATAACCCAGAGGCCAGAATAGACTGAATTAATAGCAAGGAAAGGTTCGCAAAGTTCAGCTGCTGCCTTCCAATTGCACAACACGCTTAATGGGCAGCAGCAAGCAGGAGAACTTTTGGCTGCAAATTGAGTCTCTGAGGCAGTTTATCCTCAGGCTGCACACAAACCTGGCACATGCCAACCACTAAAATTAGCTTAAAACTGGACTTGCATGGTTTGTAAATATAGCCCCTACTGCAAATCACACCAAAGACTTCAAAGTAACTCGACATTACCGAGGGAAAAAAAGTGTTTACACGTGTGTGTACTCTGTGTCACTTTCCATACCAGCAACCCAACGGGCAGTCCTAAGCTCGCATTAATGGATCAGTTCACATTCAGATCAAAAATACATACTTTTTCTCCTACCTGTACTGCTATTTATAAATCTAAATTGCTTTTGTGTGAGCTGCCGGATGTTGGAGAAATCAGCTGTACAGACGTCTGCCTTCTCTCCAATATAAATGAACCAGATAGCACTCGACTTGTGGTGCTTAAAGTGTCCAAAAAAATACATTTGAAAAATCTCAACAGCAATGCCTCTTTCCAAAAATCATGACCTGGTTACTCAAGATAATCCTCAAAACTTGTTGTGAGAAGTTTCATGAAGGAACTGTTTCCTTTCTACCAAACTACATCCACCAACCGCATCATTGCATGGAAGGAGACACACATCGACTCATGGATGAGAGGCTCAAGCTTGTGAGAGTACGAGATGTAAACATCAACATTAACATTAGTTCATATACCTTTTAATTATAACCTGGTCATGATCTCTGGAGAGAAACACTGCTGTTGAGCTTTTCAAACGTTTTTTTTTTTTTTTTGGTGGGGAGGGTTGCGCTTTGAGCAGCACGAGCGGAGTGCCATCTAGTTCTCTACAGCTGATATCTCCAACGCTCAGCAACTCACACAAAACAATTTAAAGTGATAAATAGCACAGATAGCACAGACTATTTCAAAAAAGGTAGTTTTTGGTCCGATTTGACAGTTTCCATCACAATGAATCTAATATTGTTAAAGCAATCACAAGGCTTAGCTTTTAGCTTTATCATACACATAAAACCAATGGTTAACAAACTGACAGCGTCTCATTGACAGCTTCTAATGGAAAAATACATGAAGCCTCAGCCAGCAGATTCCCATGTCCACCGTTAAGGCTAGGAATTAAGGACCACATGTCATATCTGATGTGTATATCAATACACATCTCGATGTTTCTATGAAGTAGGCTAAATGTTCGGTTGTAAGTCAAAGCCACATGTGAGATGTCACAAGCCCTTTCATCAAAACAGACAGATCAAAATAAAATGCAAAGACAGAGTTTCCTGCCCTGTTTAAAACTAGAGAGCTGTAAAACATATATCAAATAAATACTAATGCCTCACAAAATGCCTATCTCTGAGAATCAGTTGTTTTCAACAACAGTAACAGACTGATTAAAACAGAGTACCATGTCTCCCTCCATGTTGCAGGAGAGCTTGTGAGCTGGTGGGGGCGGGGTTACACGGAGAGGGTGAGAGATGAAACACTGGCAGGGCTTTAAAGAAGAAAACAGGTTATGCAACACAACTTCAAACTCTATCAGTATAAATGGAATCGTCTCTTCCTGTATCTTGTATTAAAATATGTCGATATATATCTTAAAAAGTCAATACGCCAGCCAGTGCTATCTGCTTTCTTGAAGTCAGAGTTCTCCCCTTTGCCACAACCCGAGCCCTGCTCTGCTGTTTTCTGTGTTGCATGCTGCACTGAAATAAATCAAAGGGATGAGGATGATAACAAAAAAAGAAAAAAACAAGAAAGTTTTTGTTTTCTTTTGCCTGTTCAACCACATCTGGCCAGGTGCTAGATCGCTGAAACATCACCAGCGGACAATTTGAATGAGATTTCATCACCGCAGTGATGAAATCCAATTGCAATAAAAACGAAACACAAAATCTCGCCTTGACAGACTCGCTTCTCACCAGAGCATTTACTTTCTACCTCAGTTTCGCAGGTGATTCTCTTTTCCCCGTGTCCCTTTCTGGCTTAAATTAGCTCATTATTTTTAATTCTAGTTCACAGTCAGCGGAAAGCAGCAAGTGAGGGTTTTGAGCTACACACAGTGTTAGAGTATATGGTCTAATGAAGACTGCTGTTTATTGTTGTCGCAGGGCCTCCGCTGGCGACTAATAGAGAAGAATAGAGAGTGAGAGAGCCATCGGTTTGGAGCTGCACGCTCCCTGTGGAGATGCTGCATTTGACCCGTCACTAGGAGACAATGACGTCTCATAGGTAAGCTTATTTCCCTGAAGCATAAACTGACAGAGTAGCAGAACACAAACACATGGTGACATACCGTTTGACAATTTGACATTCAATACAGGGCGACCAGAAAAAAAATATAACCACAATTACAGGATCACAATAATGGCGGGGAATGTCCAAAAATGTCCTTCGGTAAGATGTCATTAAGAAACTGACTCACAAACTGCAAACAAAGATCAGGTAGGAAGGAAAAAGTGGGCAAAGACAGACACTCAAGGGACACAAACCAAAGATAAGAGAGGAGCACAGCGAGTGTTTGAGATAGAAAAGAGAGAATCAACAGATAAACAGATAAAAGGGGAGACAGCTGTGTTGTCGACACTTAAAAGAGAATGATAGAAGTAGAGAAGCTGGGTGGAGTTGGTAAACTGACAGCTGACAGCATAAACATGAGCTATATGTATCACTGGTGGAGTTATGTAACTGTCACTGATGTCTCCTTAAGGAGAATCCACACAGGAGTCTCTGGTTTTATGTCTGTGTCGTGATAGCTGCAGGGCCGAGCCGGGGCAAGTCCAAGTTCAAGTCAATGACGACAAGTCAAAGTCAAGTCACAAGTCTGCATAAGAAAGAGTTTTACTCAAATACTCCAAATAGAAGAAAACCCCAGCTCTGTTTAATTTCATTTACAAGCCACACAGGAGAACATGGAAATTACCAGCTTTGAAAACAGACAGCTGACATTTCCATGACTGACACAAATCACAGATGAAACTGTCACATCTGAATAAGCTGTCATCTGTGCACACCTCACAAACCCGCTGAAATCAAACCTCCCACACCCTCCGCCACTTCCAAAGCCAAACGAGGGCTTTGTTAACTACAAAGTGAGGAGAGTAACAATGAAATTACATAATAAATATCATCAGACTGTGATTTCACAGCAGCCAGATTACACAGAGGCAAAGTACGGAAAGTATAGAGTTGTGTTTGATTTTAAAGCAAACAGTGTGTTGTTAATGTCAGAGACGACAGAAACATAAGGAATACAAAACACAAAAAGGTCTTTAGTCTTCTACAGATGGAGTAGTTACCATCGACTGGGGTCAACTGAGGATTTCAACGCTTAATTCATGAGGTTATTAAGGCCGTGACAATCAGAAAAACTTATCACGCCAATTGTCTCTGAACAGAGTACGCATTCAAATCTATCATTATAATCAAAGGCAGACAAGGTCTGTAGAAATAATCAAAGGCTCGAGCCAAAAGTGAAGAGAAATGCAGCAAGTACCAGTGAAGAATACAAGCACGATGGATTTTAGAACCTACATTGTGGCTTTCTGCATTTTTTTTCCTGATTTCCACACATCCAGCCAAGCATGCATGGAGAGACATCACATCGAGATTTCCAGTGAAGCCACAGTGGAGCGTGATTGCAGAATATTTTGGAGCTGTCTAAAACATGAAGTCAGAGAGCCAGGGATTCCTTCTACAAGCTGCCATTTTGCACTAATGTTCACACGGGGAAAAACCCAAAGATAAAAGACACAAGTGCAGCATAGTCACTCAAGATGTTCGACTTTTTTTTCTTTTTTAACTAAAACTAAGCATCAATTTCTATCTACACAAGGGAATTCCATCCCGCAATTGTACCACCACCAACTCACATCAATCAAATAAAATATTGCTGCTGCATTGGGGAAGATATCAAATAACAGTTTTTTATATTTTGCTCAGCTGACACTTTAACTGCTTTCAGCTCTCATTCTTAAACTGTTAGTCTAGGTACTTCTCAGAGATTTAAGTAGCTCAGACAAACTGACAGTTTACTGAAACTTTCAGTGCTTTGACATCAACTGACACTTCAATTCCCATACAATATTTCACATGCAAATGAACATTTTTAGATATTTTAACATGTTGACATTGTTAAGCTTAGCATTTACTATTTGTCCTAATGGTAAGTGGCTTAATGGCTGTATTTCCTCTAGCCATAAAGAGACAATATTCCTGTTACTGTTGGTATTATTTTGGTTATTTTTTCACATAATATTTGGAAAATGTTTTGTAACCAAGGGCTGGGCAATACATCAATATTATATCGATATTATGATGAAACTAGGTATCATTTTTGGATATCGTTATATCCATATTGTATATCATTATCGTATCGCATCGTTTGGTATCGTATCGTATCATTGTCTTTTTCTACATTTCTGATGATTATTTATCAAAAATCTCAGTGGAAAATGTGTAATTCTGTTACTATGGTCCATAGTAGTGTGGATTAGAAAATCCCACAGGAAATGTATTGATATAATGTTTTCAGCAATATAATACTGGCATTATTATTCCCATGATGATATTATCTTTCCCATCCAGATAAAAAAAATAATGTTTTGGAAATTACATTTAGTTGCATAAAAAAACTGTAATAACAGGTTGAGTCAGTTTTAGCAGTGTTTAGTGTTAAAATGTACACAAAATAGATATGTTGATATAAAATGTTGTTTTTCTGATTGTTTGCATATTCAATGGAAATATGAGCTGTTTGAAAATGACAACAAACATATTCTTAAATTTAACAAAATATTAATTCTTCTTAAACCAGTTAGCTCAGCAAAAAAAATGAAGTACTAATATATCTTACAAAAATAATATGTTTTGTTAAAATAGGTATTCTTGTGTCACTTTTATTTGAAGCTAGTAATAGATCAACATTAAAATCTAAATTAAACAAGGAAATATAGCAAAAAACAGACAAGAGGCCATTTTTTAAATATAAAACTTATAACTGACCTGCCACTTAATTTTTTGGGGTTCCTTTTGGGGTCAAGGTAGTGTAACAGAAAAAAATATATTTATATTTAGTTTATTAGTTTATTTATTTATTTTTTTGTTATTCTTTTCTTTTTTCTGACAGGGACACAAAAATCACAAAAGCTGAACAATCACCCAATTTATGAAAGCACCAAATGTCAACCCATTGTCACTATTGAGGTAACTGGTAAAAAATATCATCGTATTTAATTTTTTCTGTGTTGCCCAGCCCTATTAATACCTTGGGTAGCATTATGACTGCTCCAGTAGGAGCTGCTTACCACTGAAATCATATATTATTCAATTCAGCCCACTATCTTGTGCATTTAAGGGCCACATTGATCTGCCCACATTAATATCGCAGCACTTCAACAGAAGTCTCTTAATGCAATATCAATCAGCACACACTTTATCTGTTAGCATTACAGCAACCAGGAGCTAGTCTGAAGGTGGTAATTTAGCCCATTTGATATGGCTGCTACAAACTTGTTCAACGTCTTAATTAAAAGCCTGATTTGTTTAGCAATAATGACAATTTAAAGAGCAATTCCAAGACATAGTTAAGAAGCTAGGCAGTCAGCAGCTAATTTGGTACTGTTTTTTTTTTCCTAGGAGCTGTTTGGCACCAGGATATGCAATACTTAAGAGCAGCCCAACAAGATCTGGAGCAGTATATCAACAAATCAAATATTCAGCTATTCCAAGCTGGCATTATTCAAGGGAAGTGAGGGGAACAGCAAACAGGCCAAAAGTCATTTGAAAGAGCGGACACTGAGATTACACAAGTACCAGCTGTCAGGACGCCGGTGAATCAGCACACTCCAAAATGAAAGCTGCAGAATGTGACAACAGGGCTGCACTTGATGGACATGTGTTGACAGGAAGCGTCGCCGATGATGAGCAGGAGGATACCCACAGTCCTCTGCTCTTACGCCAAAAAACATCCAAATTGGCTGACCTGTCAGGCTCGGCTCATCCATGCAGAAGGCTGGAATCATGAGCCAAGCAACTTTTACCCTTTTAAAACCAGCCACTGGGCTGCTCTGGTTCATATTCAGCAGGTAGCCAAAGTCAACTTGTAGCTGGAATAACCTCCTCTGACGCACATGAGCCAGTGTAACAGCGGCCGCCACGATTCAAAGGCAACAACCCGCCAGCAAACGGGTCATTAAGGTGTTGATATTAAAGTGCAGATGAACAGGAAAAAGTAAAGCATCAAGCAAATGTGCAATGTGAGATGAAATATAATTTGGAGCTGAGATTTTTAATGAAGAAAAGAATAATGATCACTAAAAAAATTACACTTTAGTTAGCAGTTTTTGCAATTGCATCATCTAAAGGAAAATTTAACCCTTTGAACTCTGCAATAGAAATGGTTGCCAGTGCCTACATTGGTTTTTTTTGTTTAACTGGAGTATCTTCAAATGCTTCATATCTCTAAAACCCATATCGCCTATGCTAAAAGATAATGTAAGTCAATAAACCATTATGGGTGATTAAAGCATAGAAAATGTGTGTGTAATTAAAAAATACAAAAATAGAAACATCAGACATGATTTTTTTTTATTTTAGAGCTCATTAAACAGGATCATGCAAACAATGACCTCCCACTGTCATTCCCCTTTAAAACGTTAATAAAAATGAAAATTTTCAGTTATATTCAGTTATGAATAAAAAAATATTCAGTTATGAATAAATTGTAATCAAAAGTAGAAAAGCCAGTAAGTTTTGCACTCTGCAGCCTCTATACATGCAACACCAATCAGCCACAAGGACATATTGTATTAAAAATATACAGTTCAAATATTGTTCATTGTAATAAATAAATAAATAAATCCATTTATAAAAAGCACTGAGGAAAATATGTCTTTTTAAAGGTTATTTAAATATGGTGGCAGTTAAAATTGTTACCCGAGAAAAGGAATAATTACGTCTTTGGACACTCCTTTTAGCATTAAGGGGGTAAAAGGTTTGGGTGAAAATCTGCCATTAACCAAATGGACTTGGCTGGTTTAAGGAGAGCGGGCCTAATGGGTGGTGTACTTAGTATGGAAGGACTTGTGCCAATTTCAGTGCTTCAGAGTGTTCCAGTCAGTTCCAGAGACGCAGCGAGGGTCCTGAAGAAGTTTCATTTATTCTCAGCAGGCCAACAGAAGGGAACTGAGCTCCGCCAGAGATACAAATGGTGTATCCATGTGAGGCGACAGCAAGCGCTCCAACCAAAGGTCAGATTCCCCGATTTCATTTTTCCTTATTTCTGTTGTTCCCTTTCCTTACAGCGGCTTTAGCCGAAATCAGAAATACAGAATCATTGTCATCATTATCTGTAATGTGAACAACACAGATAGATGTTTTGTTTCTTGCGGATGCCTAATTTGTGGGAATGAAGGCAGGGAATAAAATCCAGTCCTTTCATCTCTCGCTTGTTATCTTTTTCAATATGATCAGTGTGCTAATGAATCCAACCAGAGAGCATGGTAATGGTACCTCATTTTAGTGAACGAAACATCCACCATGAAAACCTTTTAAGGGGGAATTTGGCTTCAGGGGAACTTGGGAGAGTTTCAGTTTCCTCAAACTGGGGACTGTGACTGTTCTTCCTACTTATCCAGAGCCATTCAAACTATTCTGATGGCGTTTCATGTGTCTGTGTGCAGTTAGAGGGTATGTTAGCAGAAAAAGATAGCTTAGCTTAGTTTAATTAATTTATCCACGCTATATACAGTGCTATAGTAACTAGACAATGTGATGTCATGCCCACATATTTACAGCAAATCAATTTCACAATGTTGCTTTCAGCACGACGCATGGAACAATAAAACTGATTAAAATGAACACGATGTTCAGTGTGCGTAAGACGCTGAAATACAGGGAAACAAAGGCTGCCTGGAATTGCTGAGGAAAATGATCCTACATATTAAATATGGGGTTTAAAACAGAGAGTCAACAAGTTGTATTGCACACTCCTTTTCATTCCCTTCCCTGAAACCCTCCAGCTTGTGCTCATAAGTGAAGGCAGCTTGATGTTTTACAATCAGCAATAACAACACAGGAAACTACCATTATAATCACCCATAAACTGTGTTTAGTCTGGACTTTACTACGGTTAATAGCGTAGTAATTCAAACCCCCGCTAAGACTCTTTAGATCCTAGTTCTCTTCATTTCTTTTAGGCTGTCCAAATCTGAACAAAAGCACAGTGTCCATTAGTGCTTTTGATTGATAGCTTAGCATTATTAGAATTCGAGAGTCTGCATCTCAAGAATCCCAAAATTAAGAACCCTTTACTGCTGAGACAGTGGAGACGTTATAGTAGCTGCCCAGAACCATTGGCAGGATATTTATAAAGCAGCAGATTGGCTGCAGGTAGGCTGGCCAGCCCATCTGAATTGGCTGGACAAGTCTCTGAAACAACCCATGCTGTTAATCCGGAAACCCTCTGATCAAATTAAAACATGTGAGTGGATGAGGGAAAAAAAATGTGGGAATAGGTGGATACTTTCCAGCTATCGATGAATAATTCTATGAATATGTGTCTCCTTTCATTTGTGGGAAAATCCTTGGGTCTGTGCATAAAGGTTTAATATCATTTAAGTGAAACACAGTAAGCTGGGCGGACTGGATGCTGCATGTAAAGACAATTTATTAAATTTGGGTCTAAATCCGGTGCTTCAAATGTGAAATGTTGGCAAGGGCAGTATGCAAGATGTAATTTCAAGGATATTAAGGCTGACAAACTATGGAGGCAGACTGCAGAGCCAAAATACTTGACTTTTGTTAGTGTTTTATAGTTAAATATAAAACGGAGTGACAGTGTATTTCATTCACTAAATGTCTGTCTGTTTAGTTATTTTACAACCGTACGCCCTGGCACTGATTCTTAGCAGGTTTGTCACTGCCGTCAAAGCCCAAATAACAACTAAAAAACCTTTTTATTTAGTTTGCCTTTATATTCATGGAATTCTTGATATATATTTTTTTAATTCTCCCTTTTATTTTTCTTATTGGTGTCTGCTTTAAATTAAACTTATTTATTTATCATCCAGTGTCTTATAACCAGCTAATTTTGTTGTCATTTTTGCTTTTGTTTTAATGTGTTGCATTTTTATTGTGCAGCATTTTGCACTGCATCCCTTGTATGAAAAGTACTCTATATATAAAATGTATGATAATAAAAACATTTCCAACATATATCCACGCACAAAAGGCACAAATGGTGTAAAAACATTCACCAGAATGCAGGAAATTAATTGTTTGATGCTCAGTATTTTCTAGACAGGGTTCCTCAAGCCAAAACCCATTGTGGGAAATCAGCAGGAAGATGACAAGTTACGGAAAATTTTATATGGATTGATAGGTCTAGTGTTTTAGGAATTAGTGACATCTATTGGCAGACATTGTATTTATTGTTAATACATTTGTATTCATTAGTGTGTAATTACTTAAAAAGAAAAAGAATTTTTGCATTTCTGTTTATCTTAGAATTAGTTTTTACATCTATGTTCAGGTCCATTGGGTCATCCAGATAAATCAAACATTGACCTCTAAAAAGGGCCATTTTCCACATTTTCATGGATTCACATCGGCCACAGCGGTTCTTTCAGCAGTTCTTCCACACATTTTGAACAGTTTCTGTTCTGCAACCTCACCACTAGATACCACAAAATCCAACAAACTACACCTTTAAAGCATTAGAAGTTTTAGGTCAAGCCATGGCATGTGGGCCTAAAAGTACATGTACACAACATAGATACATGCCATTTGTCGGTTATCTTAAAAGCCAAACATGACTTGTGACTCTTCATGTCCCTGTCTGCTCAAGCACCCTTTGACAAACGAGTGTTAAGGCCAAAAGAAGAAAGGCAGCAGAGTCAGCTTAGCCGTTACTGGGAATTTGAGGTAAACAAATCCTCTTGTGGCTGAGATTTACAGCAAAGCCTGTGCTTTTCTGTTCCCCGTTGCACTAAGGAACACTGTGAAATTAGCTGAAACAAATTAATGCTACGAAGGGAAACAAGGGTGGCTGAGCAAAATGCGGTCTCAGTCAAAAGATGTTTGGCCAAGCTCATTCTTGGCACATACCCTCCAAGGCAGAGCCTGTACAAGCGTGGTATTAGTCCCTAAAAAGCCTCAATGAGACCAAAAGAATTTTAAATCAAATACTGTAAATGGAAAAGTGAGTACAAATGAGAGCAGAGCAGTGTGAGCAAAGCCTCAGCTGATGAAATGTCTGACCACCCACACGAGTGCAAAGGCTAATGATGACATTCAATAAAACTGTCAATATCTGGCCAAAATACAGACATTACTGTACTGTAAATTGATTGGATTTTGATTTATATTGAGAGCAAACATTGGGTTTATCTTTGCATTCCATGCCTCTTTGAAGAGTGAGAGAGCATTTGCAATTTAGCCGTATAGGCAATAACCTCTGGCAGTATGTATTCTTGCCCTATTGCCTGACCTTTAAGAGGCCTCTATAAATTAGCTAGCTCAGAGTTATTCAACACAGGCATTAAAGAGTAATGCCCTCGCTCTAGCTCTGAAGCATCCCTGCTGGGGAAACTGCAGGCGATGTCGACTCTCTCGGGTCGCATTTTATTAACCGACAGCGACTTTCTGGGCACCTCATCTCACTCATCTTGTAAATGGGATCTGAAAGATCTGGACTAGGAAAAGCACTCAGGTACAAAGTCAATACAGTGCAATGTGATGGAGAGACCTTATTAAAATGAGGAAAAATACTGACTTAACTGTAGTATTTGATTTGCTATATTTTCCCAACAGCTACTATATTTTGCCACTGCCCACCATAAAGCACTTGTGCATCAATTCCTAAGTAGCTCTGAGCAGCATTTCGGAGAAAAAATTAAACACTGATGAATCCCAAAGCTTTTGCAATGAGTTTTGTATGCATGTTAAGATATGTTTTGCTGGAATTAAGTTTCTTAAACGAAATGGAACATTAAATAGTTTAGTTTATATTCCAAGAAAATGCTAAATTCACTGTTTATTCTCTCTGGGGTGAATAAAAACAAAGTAAGACTGTGTGGTAATGCCTTAAGATGCAATATTACAAAGGATTCAAGATTCCATTCATCCAAATATACTTATGAAAAACAAAACCAGAAACTTTGTTTCTACGAGAAAATGGCATCTTAATGTGTCTTCTAATGTCTGTCCTGATAATGTTTGAGAATAACTGTTCTATTACAAAGGAGGGAGGTTTTAGAGTGAGTTTACCAGACTGACGGGTGCCTCAGGCTTGTCCCACATCAGCTCCGACCGGTCTTTCATCATTTGAACCGTCTCATGACTTTTTTCAGACTAATAACTGAAAAAAACTCGATGTGCCTACAGTACCTATGCATTCTACGACTCTCAAGGTCACCTATCACATCTAACTATGAAGCAAGTAATCTCTGTCTGTGTGTCCTTCACATATCACAAGAACCGTTCATTTCAAGTACTTTACACTTGGCAGCGTTATTGAAGGGGATGCAAGGACGTGCAGTGTCTGATTTGGTGCAATTCGGACATGTGACATGTTCAGCGTTAATAAACTTCAAATAACAAGCACTACGTTGGTCTGTGCAGTGGCAGAGGCAGGGCTTCAGAGCTCTGCAGGACTCTGTTACACAGTCACATCCCAAGTCATCACGTTCCGCTTTGTGGACTTCCACGTCTACATATTACACTCTAGGTATCCTTCTGCGTTTGCTATTTACTTCCTAGGGTGCCATGTGATGTCAACACAAGCACATGGGGGGATTACGATGCATGCGGCAACAAATGCTGGGATATCAACAAGAGTACACACTGGCCTGGATGGTTAGGATTAGATAAAAGAGTCTTATGGTAAGGTGAAGAAAAAAAACATGATATTATAAGTGAACACCAGACTCCTGCCATACTGCCATATTATTACTGAAATTTTGAGTGATTCCTTTCACTATTCTTTACTGGAAACAAATAATATTATTATTATTGTAAGTGTTACAATACTTTATATCTGCATCTTATTGGAGTGGATTTAATGAGTGGCTGATATTCAATAATTTATTCAACATATCAAACAAAAGAAGTATTAATAGCTTAAAATTAGCATTGGTGTTCCTCCTATGTCTGCCGTTCTGCTTTACCAGGGTCTTGCCACTGATGAAGTATAAAACTGAAAAAAGAAAGTGGCACGTTAAATCAATGGAAAAAGCCAACTGCTACAAGTAAACAATCTGCAGTTCTGACCATGCATGCAATAATTGGGGTCAAAGATATTTCTCTGTGTGGCACTCGCCATTGATTTTGATGATAACTTAAGTTTGTGTGAGCAACAGTACATTAAGAGCATTGAGGTTCTCGAGTATGAAAAGTTCAGTCGTTGTGTAGGTGGTTGGAGAAAGTTATGTTACTTGAAATCAGGCTGGAAATAGAGTGTAAGCCATCTGCTCAACTGGCTGGACTAAATCACGGAGCATTTGTCGGAAGACAGAAAAGAAAAGTGTTTGTGTGGCCGCTGCTTTGTACATCACTGTCAAAGACTTGCAGCAGCAGCAACTCACCAGGAATTAATAAATGAACACTTTTGAATCTAAAGTAAACAGGCATGTTAGTCCATCGGACATCATCTGAGACTCCCTGCCATCTCACACAGTGTGACTCCCATCCTTTGCTGTAATTAGCTCATTTTGGAATGACATGACAACAAACAAAATATGAAATAAGAAATGATAAACAGATGAAGGAAAAAGTTAAATAAGTTTCCATGGAGACCGGCAGCAAATCCGTGTCCGTGTTAAGTCAAGCCTCACTTTACCACATTTAAACATCTGTCATGTCAGTTTGTTAATGCTTTGAGAGATATGTTGAAAAGTAAATCAGTGCATAACAACTACGCACATGTGAAACCACACAAACAAGTATGAAGTCTAACAGGAGGTAAACTAATTATGGAGCGCTACATTTAGCTTCAATAGTTTTGTTTTTTCTTTTTTTAAATGAACATTTCCCATTTCTTGACATACCAAGCCTACCTTTAAGAAACACTGGTGACAAATGATGATTAAACGTTGTCACCTCATGTCTTCTGTGTAAAGCTGAACTTAAACATGCTGAAAAGCAATGATGGAAAATTAAAAAGTACATTTTAATTAAGTACTGTACATAAGAACACTTTTTGTGTATCTGTACTTGAGTATTATTTTTTCTGAGAAACGTATAACTTTGTTTATGAGTCCTTAGATTCTATGAATGTATTGTGACAACAAACAACGAGTTGAGATTTTAAAAAAGTACTGAAGTGTTTTTAAAAGCAAGTCCTCCAGTACTTTAACGCAAGTAATATTTTGACCTGCAACTTTCACTTGCATTAGAGTAATATTTGAGCATGAGTATTTATACTTTGACTCAAGAAATAGAGTTGTGTACTTTGTCCACCACTGCTGTTAAGACAGCTCTCTAACCGACTGCCTCTGCCACTGATTCAACGTGTTTAATCAGCTATGCCAAGGGCTCTGAAACTTTCTTATTAAAGGTCCCAATATGAATATTGCATATGGTCAAAGGCCCAGAACAATTCCAGCAAGCTGTGCATAATGTAACAATAATTTCATACATTCAATGACCAATCATAGAGAAGGAAAACGTATAGTTTGCCTGTAACTAGTGCCTTGAACCCTGGCACAAAGTGTGTGATTTCTACATATAGGCACTGATAGTCATACAGTTTGAGAAACATAATGCATTGCAAACAGCAATCACGTTGCTGCTGTATTAGCAATAGCACTCACACCTCACTGACTGACAGGCACAACTTGTTGTCATGGTAATGACATTACACTTCTTATTGGACTGACATGAATGTGCAGGTAATTACTGAGCAATAGAACAGACGAGGGCCAGTGATTGCAAACAATACTGGACAAATCGCAAAACTACAGGTGATTGATGGCCACAAATGCTCCAAAATGCTGAAAACATTCAGCTTGGTGTATCAAGGCCTTCCAGTCAATCTGCTACCAATTTGCTCCTACAACTGGCAAAGGGCAACATCTCATAGCACCTGGTTAACTGTCAGTTTTCATTAATAACACAAGCAAAGGTTAGAGAGGAACCCAGAATTACTGCTCAATGCCTTCAACAATGTTGCAAAGAGATCCAATGTTTGTCATCTTTGATACAGTCAAGACAATTTGGGGAATTTTTGGGACTGTGAACTAATAAGCAGACTTTACACAAAAAATCAATTTTATACATTGTTGGTTTTTAGGTGTGACCCCTCTTTGGTTGGCCTGATTTAGCAAGTATTCATATTTAGAGGGACAGTTCACTCTAAAATCAAAAAACATTGCCTGTCTTTCTTTAAGTGCTATTTATCAGTCACTCATAATTTATTTGATATGAGTTACAGAGTGTTGGAGATATCGCCATAGAGATGTCTGCCTTCTCTCCAATATAGCAGAGCTAGATGTGAGTTTGTGGTGAAAAAAAATAAAAAAAAACCTTAACAGCAATGTCTCTTTCCAAAAATCATGACCTTGTTACTAAACATGATCTACAGACCTTGTTGTGAGCAGTTCTACGTAGGAACTATTTTTTCTTTCTACTCAACAACACTCGGCAACTATATAACATCTAGTTCCATTATGTTAAGAGAGGGCAGACATCTCTCTGGACGATATCTCCAACACTCAGCAACTCTCACTACAACAACAATCAATCTAGATTGATAGATATCACCACAGGTAAGAGACATAATAGGTATTTTTGATTTGGAGGTGAAAAGTCCATTTAAGTGTACAGGTACTTTTGTTGATACACAGATTCAGCGCTTGATGAAGAATTGTACTTGCTTGTCACAAAGGAAATCTAGACCAATAGCTGAGTGCTTGCTCAACTGCTTCCTATCTCCTGCTGTGAAAACACCTCTAAGAGAGCGATTAAGACGAAAAATAGCACCACTGCTGCAACAATCAGGCGTAATGTCTGGCACAAAGCTGCCATTATTGCCCTTCTCTTTTCTAGCACTCCGCTCTTTATCCTACCAATGTGCGTGTCTTAAGTGCCTTACCCATAAATCATCTTTATGCTCAAAGAGGAAGATTTATTATGAGATTCATCTCTGGTTAAAATAATGGGCAAAAACACTCCCCTCCACACACAGGTTGTACATATGATAGCTTGTATGCATGCAGTTATCACTGAGCTGTGACTAAATGTGTCATCAGATTGGGAGTAAAATAGGTTGCCAGGAAAGATAAGCACAACAGACTTACATGGAAAAACTGGGCAAAATGGTCTTTGCATTGACATGTAGTGCAACTGACATGTCTTGTTGTGCCTCACTGTCTCACACAGCTGACTGCGTTGCGCATTTGCTCACAGAACATCTCAAAGACAGGAGACGCCAAGACAGGTAATACATGCCCTGTCCAGACATGAACAATAAGACGAATTTAGAGGACTCTCTTCCTGTCTTGAGGAGATGGAAGAGCACATACAGTAGCCACAAATGAGCTCTCTGACAGCCAACTTTCATAGTAAAAGAGAGCAGCGCTGTGGTGAAACATGGCTCGAGGCAGCACTTAAAAAAAATCTGGCAATATTTCATTGTGAAACATGGAAAGCTCAATATGTCCAACAAAGCTCTCCCTTTAAATCCTCTCTCAGTGTGAGAGATAAGCATGCCGCAGCTTTTAGAGATGACAGTGAAATGTATTATGCTTTAACAAGACAGAGAGAAGAAGTTGGCCGAGGTCGACGTGTGCTGTTTCACTCATCCAGTAACAGATTTCCCTCTCTGCTCTACATACTGTAGAAACATCAAATTTTCATGCCAGGTTGGGACCAAGAGGGATCCACCGTGGGAAACAGCCACATGGTGCATCAGAAACAGAAAATAAAGACTTGCCTTTGTGGACATTTACAGCTTTCCTGTGAGGACTGAAAGCCCAATATGATGTGAATGTGCCAGAAAGGGAGTGCTAGACCACATTACAACTTCCTTTGATTTCAATAGTAAGGTTGATCTTTACCTTGCTGTGTAGGTGGTGGATTTCATAAGAAGAAGAAGAAGAAAGACTACTGAGAGAAATGGAATAGAGGCAGAGCCTTTTATGAGTTAACACAATGCAAAACACAATCCAAAGTTCAGCTCAAGGTTTTTATATAATAGTGAAGCAAAACTGAACAACACTGCTATCATGACGTGGTCTGCACTCCCACACTGCCATCCATTCAGCCATCTGATTCAAAATCCCATTATCATCCCATTTTATTATATTATGTAATGCTAGTGGGGTACATCAGGATGGAAATATCGGTTGATTGGTGAGCCCGGTGAGCGACTTCAGTGATCCTCCTCCTCATGACTTTTTATCTAGTATCATCAAATTGCAGGATGGTGCAGGGGAACTACAGTGGCTGCCGAGAAAACGTAAATTACTCAATCTAGAGTCAGTGTTTCATTTGTCTGTTGTGGGCTACTGTAGAACAACATGGCAGACTGTAAAAGAGGAGCTGCTCCATAAGTAGCTGTAAACAGCTCATTCTAAGGTAGTGACAACACAACTGTACCGAGCTGATTACACACAAACATAGTTAGGAGTATTAAATTCCACTCCTGTTAATATACCCCCAAAATCAACACACTTGACCTTTGTTTGAAGAGCCACAATGTCAACATAATTGACCTAATGCTAAGCCCCACCCTCGAACACCATGAGCCAATCACATTTCATGCAGCTACACAATGCACCCGTACATGGTACATTTACTCGTAGACCTCCATAGAAAATCACCAATAATTTTAATTTTCCAGCCGTTTTACTTAGATTTATGCAGTTATAACTTTAAAAAATGGTCAAACCTGAGAGGCCAGAGAAAGGAGTGTACTTTTTCCTGTTCCCTGAATCTGACATAAACCGGGCAAAGTGTCCCCTTTATATCAAACTGTGTGGCAGCTCAAGGTCAGGAAGATAAACAAGTGTATCTACATTTATTATAAAGTAAGCTAACATAGCATTAGCAAAATTGCAAAGTGACAAGTGTGTATAACCTCAAACATTATTACAACATCTTGTATAAAGTCACCTGTCAGTAAATGTTGCTAGGTTAAGTTAGCTTTAGTTCGGTAATAGCCGCTAAAGTTATGGGCAACTTCAGCTGCATAATGTTTGTTTATCATGTCATCTTTTCAATTAATGTTCTTTGACAATTGGACATTTAGTGTTAACTGTAGCAAAAGGTTGTAGTTTAAGCACACCCAACTGAAAACCTTTAACTTAGCTGTGATGCTACAAAGAAAGTATCTGGTATTTGTCTCCAAAAGTTCTGGATAGCATGTTTGGATATGTCTTTGACACTGACAGCCACTGCCAATGCTTTCCTGAGTTAAGTGAACCCTAATACATAAAGGTTTAATGCTTTGGAAATATTACTTGGAGCCATTTGAGGCCATATAAGTAATCAATGCAGTCTTAAACTGAATTCTAAAATCATTTTAAAGACAATAAAAATAATTCACATTTTAACACATTTGGGAGCCACTGTGAATACGGATGTGAATTGCTTCCCCTCTAAAGAATGTTAAGCTGCAAAGTTAAATCCAAAAAAGTAACTTGCTCATAATTGAGCACAGGTTTCACTTTGGCACTATAGCGCACCACTGCCAAACTTCCCCACAACCCTCCTGAGACTTTTCTCACAAATAAAAGAGGCAGCCTGTCATCTGTTCTTTTCTTTTCCAAACAACATGTTCATTACGATAATTAAGTCCAGAAGAAAACGGATTCATGCTGAAAAATATAAAAGATATTTTTCCTGTATTTTAAAACTTTAAAGCACATCAATTTGACCTGCAACCGCTCATCTCTCAATCAAAGCAATGTCTGCAGAAAGTCATCATTCATTATTTTCCTAGTAACTATCAAGGAGTACTCCCATACTATTCTTTTACTGGCACAAGGCTCAAGTTTTTCTAATAATTTTAAGTGAGTGTTATCGAGTACAAACAAATATCTGCACATGCTGTTGTTGTGAATAATAGAGTTGAACGTCACACAAGTGAACATTAAAAATTAATACCCTTACTTCAACTCCTTGGGATCCCTGCTGCGAAGTGTGGCCAACACTGATTCCCTCGGGGTGTATCTCATTTGCTAACTGTGGCTTCCTGTCCTCTCATTTCCCTCATCTCATCACAGAGAACTGCAGGCAAATAGTTTGCACATCACACAATTCATTTTCAAAGAAATGTTTTTTTTTTTCATTTTCATAGCACTTTGCAAAATTAATGTGCAGCTGAGGTGTAATTCCAGGGAATTCTGATTAAAATCATAAAAGGGGTTCTCTTTTAGTTATTTTGTACCCATACTGAGATCAAATTGAATGTGTAACAGTCGCAGAAAATGTGCTTGTGCTCGGTCTAATCTAATTATTTTTTCTATAATGTGACACGTAACAGTTGCAACCACTCCGCCTGCAATCCTTCCTCGCTTATTAATTACCCCACCCGACTAACATAAAGAAAGGTGTGAGCCGACATTTGCTGTGCGGGGATTGTGTTTCGAAGTTCATCACTCACGCTCAAGTACATTTTCCCCAAAATGGGAGCTGTCTCCTGGGGCCGGTGAAGGGGAAATGGGCCTAAGACCTATTTACCGCGCCATAATCGTATCAATAATGAATGAGCCTAAGTGAACACGTCCCCCCTCTCTCTGCTTTTGGATGAGAGCTTTTCGATGTTGAGAGTTCACCTCTGAGCCTTTTCTGTTTTATGCTTTCTTTTTCAGATCTTCACTCTTTTGTTCCTCTGGTTTCTGGAGAGGAATCACCACCATCAAAAGTTGGCAGGTTTTCATTCCAGTAAAAACATACAGCACCTGACTTCCACTGATTAAGACACTCTCAATCACAAAAACAGCTTTAATATGAGCAATCAGCTGCTGCAGTGTTTGGTTAGCATGGAGTCTTTCAATGGGAGCTTCAACTAAAATGAATTCGGGTTGTCTCTTTATCGAGCAAATCAACCGCAGAGAGGGAACAGCATGGGAGAAGGAAATTATAAGGGAAAGTTCAAATCCAAAGAGAACATAAGTGTATCTGCCAGGATTACCATTAATATGTCATAGCAGCTTATTCTCCCTTTAAATTTAAATCAGATTTGTGCAGGTTTTATGTCGACATGGATCACCTTTTCTTTCTAAACTGCCACTGTGAAGGAGCAGTCATCAAAAGGCTTAGTCAAAGGCACACACACACTCCCAGTGACTTAGTTCGCCCTCCACAGTGTCTCTTTGAAATGTGCCACTGTGCTCCCGAACAAAGGTAATAATGTCTCTCTTCTGCCGGTATCTGGGTCGAATGAGATCAATCAGTCTTTGGGCAAAGAATCAGCATGTGCATCGCTCTTTTGTCACCAGTGCCGAGACGTAGGTGGCAGCGGGGATGAGCCTGATGTAAATCAAAAGACTTTGAGTTCACCCGAGGAGGCACAGTTCAGACACTATCAGCCCTGGCCATCAGTGACCCTCAATCCCTGAACAATGGGTCATTATGGAGCCCTGAGAGGCCTTAATAGACTGACTGACGGATGAACTTGGAAAGGTGTGTGTTTTTGTGTGTGCAGAATAATGGTGAAATGTAGCGCGCTTTCAACAAATGGGAAGTGGTGAGTCATGGGTGTCGTTCTCCCCCTCGTTGCTGATACATATTTTGCCTGTAGAGTTTAAAAGCAATGTACCTGTCTGTGTGGGTCTTTTCTAAAGAGTTCACATTCAACTGCAGGCAGGGCAAATGTTACGTCCCTGTGATTCAGTTATTCGATTCCCCATTAAACAATGGAGGCGCGACAGGTTTAGCTGCAATAACAAGTTTTATTGTAATAACCATCGTGCCTCTTAACCCCTTTGAAACCTGGAGTGACGTCACTCTCCTTGTACTGCATTTATATGCCTTTCACAAGTTTTTAAACATTTGAACCCTTCAGAAATGTATGCTATTTCTTTCAAAAAAGAAAAAGTAAAAAGGGCAATGCGCAACTTTTTAAGAAATGTAACCCCATATTGTAAAAAAAAAAAAAAAAATTAAAGTTAGGGAAAAACGTCTAAGGGGAAAGGATAACAGCTAGTGAAAAACTTTATAATTATTGCATATATAATTAACTGCAAAAAAAAAAAGAGTGTTTAACCTTGAAAGTCAATTGACAATACCAATGAGGAAGTTAGGGATTTGTGTGCACTACTGCTAAAAACTAAATCAGGAAATATATATTTATATAGCTAACCTAGCCTTGACCAAAATTAATTAGTCACAATAAATTAGCCTACTATCCTGGGACAACATATTTAATGCAGGTGAACTGCTTGAAAACCATCGTCTCCTGAGACTTTTCTGGGACAACATGGAGATGAACTGCTTATATCATTAAACACACAGCTGCCCTTCCTCTCCCGGTTAATTTGAAGGTTCAGCAGTTCATCCATCTAAGTAGTGAAGTCAAAAAATGCATTTCAGCTACTGGTGAGTTATGTTTACACTATTTACAAATTTAGATTTACACAGTTAATATGTCTACATGTTAAATACTTTAATCAATGATACTGAAACTGTTACAATAATGTGCTGAATCTGCCTGTGTGGTTATCTTCACATTTACCTCAGACTAGATCCACCTGGCCTCTGATTGGTTAGTTTAGTAACATGTGAGTAATGAACAAAGAAGTTGGCATGAAAAGATAAGGAGAAGTAATTAAGAAATGTATCAGTCTCAATGTAAAACCTTTATGTAGTATCTTAGCATGCAGAAAGTTTGGGTTTTATATGTCCAGATATTAAAATATATTGTCCTCCAGGCTTATATAATGGATGTGCATGGAATTTAATTTTTGTTTCTGACAGCAGTGAAAAAGCAACATCCTTTCCAGAAACAGTGGATGGTACTGAGGTGAATGGATAATCCACAGAGCACACTGCCTGTGCACATTTTAAAAACGTGGAAATCCGATTCTACTCTATTGTATTGAGGTAGAAGCATAAATTTCAAAGACAAGTGCCTCCAAATCTGGCAAGCAAAATTAAAACTTACAGCATAGCTGCATCATTTTAGTGAGGAGGAGGCTCCAACGTGGGCGATATGTTTGACCAATACATTTCAAAGAAACCAAGAAGCCCTTACTGCTAAACTTGAGGAGATTAACTCCGCCATTCAAAACTTCAAAAGAAATTCTAAAGCAGTGAAACACAGGGTTTAAATGCAGAGAAATGCATGCACGATCTGGAAGATGACTCGGGAAAAGAAAATGCTCTAGTTATGGAATTATCCAAACTAGTGTCGACCCTCTGCCGTCGGACTGAAGACCTTGAGTTTTGCAGCAGAAGAAATTACATGAGAGTGAACGGACTGAAAGAAGACAGGAGGATCTTTTTGGGCTACTGAACCGAATATTTAATAATGTGTTGGACTTGGGCAAGAGCTTCCACCAGAAGTGGAAACTAAACTAACATCAACACCGTTAATCACAACAAGCCCCAAGCACCAGTAACTAGCTAGCCTGTGAAAAACCTGAAAATGACTTTCTTACTGTTTAACCACTCTGTACTTGAAAAATTGAAATTGAATAGAATTGAATCGAATCGAATAGAATCGAATAGACAATAGACAAGACAAGACAAGATAAGATAAGATAAGACAGTCCCACAGTGGGGAAATTCACAATGTTACAGCAGCTATGAGGTACAAAAGTATAAGCAGCGAAAAAAAAACCAAATATGAATGTAGTAAAATATTAAAATAATAGATAATAAAAACAAAGTGCCAAGTATGATAAAAAAACAAAGTGCAAAAACAGTAACATGAAATAAAATAAAATTACACTTTTCATATTTTATTTCATAATTGCACTTTTGGTATAAGTAAAAAAAATTTCGAACCTAGGACAACGCGATTACATGGCATATGCCGCGACCACGAGGCTACCAAGTCGCTCCATCTTGTCATCATCTTAAAAGCCTTTTATTACATCATAACTTGAACACGGTGGTGAACTTGCTGCTTTTTGTTTTCGTTTTGGTAGACCTGGGTTTCAGACAAACGATCTTTCTCTACAACAGCCCTAAACTTTGGGTGCACTCGATTAGGCAGCGGGAAAAGGGCCCTGAGTGGGAGCTTAGTCACCATCACAGTCAGACCTCACCTCAGCCATTTAGCACCTAGCATACACCCCTATTGCTAGTGGCTTGACAGGACGTCAATACAACCAGACAGTGCTAATGGTGACGGGAAAGGCTACAGAGCTCCCAACAAACAATATGTGGTTCTGTGGTTGTAACGAAGTCAGGAGGTGCTGCATATGTTTTTTCGGTAACAATCAATAGATGCAGTGTGTATCCTCAAACTACTTGGGGGGGGGGGGGTAAATTAGGCTGAAGTGATAGTGGATGTGAATTTAGGCGTGCAGATAATAATTTGGAGATGCTCTGGTACTCAAAGTCAGCAAATGCAGTTATGGGGGTGAAACTAATACAAGGATGTGACAGTAAAAGCAAGAAGCTTCCATTAAAAAGTCAAATACCAAAGCCGACAGGAATTATTGAGCAGGGGAGAGACAGCCTGTCACTGTGTAACAGCTATAGCTTCCTCCAAACCCACTTTATAAAGACTGAACAAACAGTGTGCTGCTTACCCAAGCCACACTATTGTGTAGTTGTATTTGTTGCACAGACTCCACTAAGAAATCCGCTTTTTCCTTCAGCAGTCTCATTTGGTGCACATCAGATATCCTCTCCTCTTTCACTTGGGTAAACAATGGCAGGGAGATGGAGCCGGTGACTCAGTCCCTGCTAGATGGTGCAGTTCACCGCCATATGAAAGTTTAATCAAAAGAGAAGGAGGCAGTGGTTAGTTTCTCAGGGGACAGGCGCACAGCCACCAACCAGGAAGCTTTGGCGAGAGGTCTCATATCAAATTTGGAGTCATTAGGATTGCTAATAACAAGCAATGGCCAATACCATGAGCCTTGCTTGAGAGAACACAGCAAATGAAATGCTCGTCCTCATCTTAAGTCCCACAGGAGAGGCCAGAGTGAGGCCAGAGCTCGCAGAGATTTCCATAAGCATTTTTTAATAAAATCCAGCATGATGAAAGATAAACAACCGGGAGGCAGGATGGAGTGATATTTAATAACCGCAGACTTCTTGCCTCCCCAGGTATCTATCCACCCTCAACAGACCCTTGTGTCAATACAGACTGCGAAGTGTTTAATCTAGAGCGATAAGTCCAATCATAAAGATTAAAACTAGGGAACATCATCAGAGCTTGTGAAACAGGATGTTTGCTCGGGAATAAAATCAATGCCTTGGTGAAGCTTTGTGGTACAGTAGCTACACTGAAGCCCAGACAGGTTGTTAGAGGATGTGAGAACGACTGAGTGCAAGGTCAGTCGGGATCTCGTGGCAGTTTTAGCTTTTTTGCCTGTTTATCCCAGATCCCTCGTTCCAGAGTGTATCAATACTGCTGCTGAGGGGGGATGAAATGATGGGTCCAGTTTGCTTCATTTGCCACCTGTGTGCCATAAATGAGAGTACAACGAGACAAATGGTCAATTTGGTAGCAGTGAAATATTCAGCCTATCACTCGGTGAGAGGCGAACTCTCGTGTCGCACTTAATAGGGGGCTTTTGATAAAAATCATAGTTTGGAAGGTAGAGCAGCAAAATCAGAAATTGTCCAGAAATCATGTGTTTATCAGCCAGAAACTCTTTCTAAACGCCTTCAGAAGTAACTGAACAATTTAGAAACCAAGAAAACTACTCTAGAAATCTTCTGATTGACAAAGGATAAAAAGGGAGAAGTGCCTTGCTTTATCCCTACATGCATTTGTTCTTTATGAAAAATTAGTGACTGTTTGAATTTGGATACCTTAATCACCATTGTCTGACAAGTAAACTGCACATTCGACCAACCAGTCAGTGTATGCAGTTACATACTAAAAGTCAAAGCTTCTGAGAAGAGACCAGGACCATGTGGCTATTTCATTTTTTGACACCTGAGCAAACTGGTGTGGTTTCTTTGAAAAACATGGAGAGATGGTAATGAGCAAAAATTACTCAAAGTTTGCAAGAATTTTGTGAAGAAAAAAAAATTCTGAAAATAAAAAGAAAAGAAAAGAAAATGACCTGAAAATAGCTAATAATGTGATACACACATAAATATTTCTGTAACATAGTTTTAAATATATAATTAGAATTATAAACAGAGTCTTCTGGACATTTTCCCCCTATTTTTAAAATTTATTTTTATCTCTTTCTCGCCTTAAAAAAACACATCATTTTCAGATCATTTCTTGCAATTTGTGAGGCATCCTTGCACACTGCCTTTTTACTCCAAGTTTTAAAAGAAACCAAATGAAATTTCTCAGGTTTCAAAGGTTTTAATACAAGTAAAAGGCATCTGAACACAGTACAAAGAAACCGATGCTGATCCAGGTTTCAAAGGGTTAAGAAACTCACTTTTAAACAAATCCATTCCAGTGGGAAAAAACGAAATACCAGAACCTAACATTAAAAAAAGTGAATCTTAACTGTATCATTGGCAGAGGAGAGTATCTTTCAGCTCCTCTTATTTTTAAAAGACAACACTGGTGTAACTCGTGCAGAAAACTAGTTTAGCGTAGCTATAAAAATACCTAAGATCTATTGAGGCCAATAAAACAATTGCCAAGGACACGCTTGTAAATGAAAAAAAAAACAACTCTTAAAGCAATTAAATAGTCATCAGTGTTACTTGCCAAAAGTTGAATGGCACCTTCATGTTTCTTAAAAGCCTGAATAAAAGACCCAAGATAAACGCAATAAACAAGGTACCGTGAGCTTGGTTCATGATGGGTGATTGTGAAATTTAAAAAGAAACAAAATTTGGGAATGATTGACGCCACAAGGACTATTCAGCACATTGTTCACGGTGATAGCCGAAATGCTTAGAGGCAACAACTTACTACACAGCATTTGACGAAGTGACAAAGGAAAACAGAGTAAAAGAAGTCTTATCAAAGAGATTCTATCACCAGACTTGCTGCACCCCACTGGGAACATTGTGTAATTTTAAGAACATTAATCTGTGCACAATAAGGGCTTAAAGAACCTTTCACACACATTAGAGTGGGAAATCTCAAACTCAGCTTTTAAAGCAATGTGTTGATCAAAATGTCATTACCAAGGTGAGTTCTTGATACTTTTCTCAGAGCTGCAAAAGCAAAATAGCTTTTGACTGTTACAAATGTTCTCATTTGATTAGGCTGACTCATGCTGCTGAAGCCTAATATTAGCACCAGCTGAGGATGACGATGCATTTTTACACAGACAGAGACAGAGGACTTTGTCCCCCATTTCTTCTATTGGACTCAGGCTAAAGATGGATTTAATTTAACATATAAATAATTACAGCAACCCTGAAATATTATACTACACAAATGTGCCCCTGAGTATTCAATGCATCCTCATTCAATGGTTCGTATGATATCTAACGAATTAACACCCAACAAACGGAATATTGTATTAACATTTATTTGGAGAAAACTTATCCTATAACTGCTGAGATCTGGGAAATGCAGGGATGCTGCAAATAAATTAGTCAGACAGGACAAAAACAGAAGTAGTCAGACTGTTTCGAGGAAAAAATATAGTAAAAAAATACAAAAAAACAAAACATCAACCAAAAACGTATATATAGATATAGATGTATATATAGATGTCTATACAATTACAAACATTTCAGGGGTAATTGTTTTCAATTCACCTCCAAATAAAGTGCTCTGTGTTATCCATCTAAACAGAAATGTATATATGCATATGTATTAATATATATGGAAATGTGTGAGTGTGTGTGTGTGTGTGTGTGTGTGTGAATATGTAAGTGTATGTATATAAGTTAGATATGAGGTTTATGAATAAATGTATTGATGATTAGTTAAGAAAGGGGTAAGAAATAAAAAGTTCATACTTCCTCGTACTCCTTTTGAACATGCAAGATATAATTTCTTGTTGCTTAATCGGATCTATTCATTGAGTTCGTGTGGAGGTTATCGTCCCTTTGTCATTGCCATTTAGTTCATTTTTATTGTTTTCAGTTTACTTGTTTTACACGTCCAAAGTAAATATCTATCAAATCATATTAAAACTGTTGGCCTGTTAACAACCAGTCTGACTGCTCGGGTTTCTCACCATGTCCGACCCTTTTTCAATGTCGATGTCACATATTAGCTAATGCAGTGACTACAATGTTATCACAATAGAGAGGATGCCCAAACCTCCAAAAATAAGACTTCTTTTATATGAATACACACTGTTAAGGTGAATGGTAAAGGTAAATGTCCAAAAGCTCATCCAATATTGTAGCTGCATTGAAAACGACCTTGATCAATGCCACACTGACACTACCTGAGAAAGCGCTGCATGCTCCTGACCCTCTGGTGACTAAATATGGTGTAGACTATTATGGCATTAGATCCTGAAAAGAAGAAAGTCTGTAATATAAAAAGCAATGCTTTATTAGGCTGTCTGTACGTCAACTTAAAGCTGGATGTCAGGGGAGCAAAAGAAAAATCTGCACTAGCAGAATGAGCGTGACGATGGTGGATGTGTGGGGGGGGGCGGGCTTGAGGGTATGAGCGTGAAGTGATAGATGATGCAATTGTGAATTCACTTCATTAGTTAAATAGTCCCTGGCTCCTCATGTGTTTTTTGACTGCAGTGTAATTTGAGCAAAAAGTTGACTATGTGCAATTTAATCAGACTGTTAACACTGAGGGCTGCAGACTCACTACAGCATGAATGAAAACATCTGAAATCTTCTGTAATTATTCTATCGAAAACATTCCTCACAACCATCTCAATTCCCCAGTTTAAAGCCACTCATTCTGATTATTCTCAAATAATCACCTGATTTACATAAACCGGATCATTATAAAGCATTTGGAGCGGGAGGTATCTCAACAAAATAACAAACAGCATTTAACCTTCCCTCTGGAGACTTCACATACATATTTAATGATAAGGCCCATTTAACAGGTGCACCCAGGGAGGTTTCCATAAAATTACCCATAATGCCTATGTGATTAGCCTATATGTTATGTCCTACTAGCTCCTGAAAGGGATGCTAATTGTGGAGTACTAGGTTAGTAATATTCAAGGCTGCTTGGTTCTTTTTCTGTAACTAAATGACACAAATAGAAACTTCTGATGTTTTAAAATCTATTAAGATTTCACAAAGCTCCACTGATGAGATAGAACAGAAACATGGTAATTTGAGTTAAAAAAATCTCATAATAGTCACCTTGCACACCTACAAATTATCCTCAAAAGAGCTTCCATTTAAATTTCAGCAGCTGCATACAATGTGAGTGGTGCACTTTTTTTTCTGAGCATAATTCTACACTCCGCCACGTGGTTTAAATTCCTGATTCCCTCAGATGAATTTGACAGTTTTAGAAAAAGGTTTGTTTCCATTTAACTTCAGAATGCACAGAAAATGTCAGGCCTGGTAGTGTTTGAGGGCATAGGTTGGAAAACCATTTCAAACTGTTGCACTTAGAGCCTGACAGACACACAAACACCGAGCTGCACGAACACAGGGTCAATCAACACAGGGATGGCGAGTTTGCAGGCACTAACATTATGCATAAAGGGGGATGAATGACAATGTTACACTTCTATAAAGGCAAACCCTTCCCTGCCAACATGCTGAGACACATTTCTGCTCCAAGTTTATGAGCCATACGGTATTAAGTATTATTACATACTAAGTCTAAGTTTCTGTGCCAAATATTTGCATGAAACATTGCAGGTCCTTCAAAGTCGTATTTAGCAAAGCAAAGACGTTATTCTGCGTGGTGCAGAAAACGTTCAGAGTTGCACTCTTTTCTCCTGATTTTTTGGGGGGTTCAGAAATCACTCGAAATTATTAAAAAAACAACCTTTCTTTTACCAAGAATGCATAAAGGCAAAATCACAGCTAGACCTTGCACTGCTGATGACCAGGGGTCCCAATTTAAGCGAAAGAGTGCAAAAACAAGTTTGAAGTGTTACGTCCTGGGTGCACGAACTGTGTGGGCATCTCCAAGTGCACCTGTTTTGGTTCAGCATCGCAAAATCTGCAGTCAGAAGCAGATGGTGTGGGTTTTTATTTAATTTGTTCAAAGATTATAGAAATAAGTAATTTTTTAAAATGTGGATGAAGCTCAGTCTGACAGTTTTAACTCTACTTTATCGGGATTGTGTCATAAATGGTCACATTACATTGTTACGTGTGACACAGCAGCATTTGCACAATCATGCATGTGAAAAAGAAAACATGAAATGACACTTTTGCTTTAAAAAAAACGATAGGAAAGCATGGTGCAAAGATTGATGAGCCGCTGTCATCTGACATCTGCAGCTGCGGACAACAGACACTGTAAGAATCAATCATATTACTCTATTTATATGCAGACCGCCATTCCTGCTTTGACCACATTAAATATTCAGTTTTTAAGCTGATTTTAAAAACATCTAGCGGATGAAGTGTTTAATTAAGATTGTTTATGTAAATCTGAACATTATATTCATACAGCAGCAAATATGATCAAAGTATTTTGTTTTTCTCTTGTGGACAAATCAGATATAGGCTGGGAAATATTACATTGATATTGTGACATGAGAGTAGATATTGTCTTCTGTGTGTTGTCTTTTCTTCCTTTTAAAGGATGCATTACAGTAAAGTGATGTGGTTTTCTGAACTCATCAGACTGTTCTAGCTGTTCTGCTATTTGCCTTTACCCACTTAATTATAATATCCACATTACTGATGATTATGAAATCTCATTAAGTACATATTTGGTTTAAGCAGTGATAGTCAACCCTACAATACTGTCACAATATTGATATTTAAGTATTTGGTCAAAAATATTGTAATATTGTTTTTTTTCCATATCGCTCAGCCAAACAGCAAATTAAAGTCGTGTCAGAAACAGACAGTTCTGAGATGTCTATTCTCAGCTCTGAGACACATATTTTTATAAAAACACCAACAACTAACTTTGCACTGACTCGCTGAAATGAACCTCTGACTTGTTTGCGCCTCATCTCCCCCTCTGTGCTGGACACCAAAACACAGTACCACAGACGGCCAGAGAAACACTCAAGGTCAGGAAATACTTCACAGTTGAAGCCCTGATTGCACAGATTCGTCGTTGTGCCTCCATGAAAATAGGGCCCCAGATTTGTAAAAAGAAAGCATATTATATCACAAAGAACAATTTTTTTCTTCTATTTGTATGTATGTTTGTATGGTTGCGGTGTGAAACTGCCCTCACATGTATTAGAATAATATTTTCTTGCATATAAGATACTATATAACCTCTTGGTCTCTTACAACAGGTACAATCTTTGTAAAAACAATCTCTTAAGGTCCTGGGTAATAAACCTAAAAGCTAACATCACTGTAATATACTTCCAATATTCAAAATTCTCAATGAATTTGATCATCCTCCACTTACTATATTCATCCATCAAAAAAAAAAAAAGGGATAGTTCAACCAGGTGTAGAGTAACGGGAGGCATAATTGTCCCAAGGAGGAAACATTTTTCAGCTTTTTTAATAAGAGCTTCCCAGTTTTGGAACATCTTTTCGTTAAATATACGACATGGGGACTCTTACTGTTCCACCTTTGCACATAACCTTAAAACTTGGCTAAAACAGAAGCAGACCTGCCATCATAACTCGTCACTGGATGCTCGCCGTGTCTGCTCTCCTTTGCTTGGCTTTTTGTCAGATTTTGTCCCCTCTGGTTTTACCCTTCTGTTACATATTGAAATTTTTATATTCTCATGTGTTATATATATTTGCTGATTGTCCGCTCAACATTGTTTTGTATTATTACCTGCTTCACACAGGTCCTACTTTGCATGATGCTGCCTTACTCCTCTACGCTTTTTAAACCCACTTCACTTTCCATATTTTGCTTTCTCCAGTTCTAATTTTATATGTTGTGTGTTTTATTTGTTATTTTAATGGCCAATTTAACATAAGGCCAAGCGACAACAGTTGGATATTATCCTTTGGGCCAACACTGGCAAATTTACATTGATATTGATCAGTGTGAATTGTCCTTGAGAATAAATGAATAAAATAAATATACATTCTAATGTGTAATATCGACCATATTACATACAAAAACACCATTTGTAAGCTTTAAAACAGTTGCATGGCCATTAATTATCTACATATACAAATTAAAAAATAGAATAAAATATATGGACCTAATCTAAATATTCTGTCTTTAAGTAAAAAAAAAATCACTATTTTGAGATGCTTTTCTTTGGCAGGTTTCATATTTCTGTGAGTAACAGGCCTTCGATATCAAGTTGGACTTATATTGTCCTTTTATGTGACTATGATTAACCCCATAAAAATGCATGAAAAACAGTAAACTTACATACATTTCACCTATTTAATCTAAGAGTCAAAGGCTGGGTAAATCGATAAGGTTTAATAAAGCAGCGCTCCACATACCAGTGAGCTCCTCTTTTTATGCATGCACATATGTTTCTCCTCTCCCACAAAAAAAGGAGAAACAATTTCAATTTAATGCCTTCTGCTCATCCTTCAGATCCAGACATCCTATCCACTTAGCCATAAAGTTAATTCTAATTCCCCTGTCCCATCGAGAGGGCTAAGAGTCCCACCTTGCCTGGTAGAGCTCAGAGATAATATCACAGGTGGCTCAAGCAGCAGGGGAGCCCCAAATCTCTATTATCAGCCCAAGGGGAGAGGCAGTGGAAGGAGGAGGCAGAGGAGACTGCAATATGGTGAGTTTAGTTTCACCTGGCCTCACAGTTTGACCTCTGGACCATGTGTCAGCTCCTCCAGAAGAGCTTAAAAATAATTAAGGAGCAAAAGTCTTCGGAATGGGAAGTAGATTCAAATAACGACATGCATGTTAAGTGCTCACAAGTGTATTACACACCGCATAGTGATATGGGAGAAAAGAGCTTGTTAAATTGCTGCTTAAAATAACCACCATGAGACGTACAACCAAACCCAAGTCGATCCAAAGAAAACTTCTTTGCTTCTTTAACTGGTGATAACAAAGGTGTAAACTTTTAGGTAACATTTTAAATAAGATTACGCCCTGCTGCTTGATGTGATGCCCTTTGAAGATCGGGAAAAAAAGCAAGGGTTACAGCAAATCTTCCTCCCCACATAAAAATAAATGTCTGAATATTTTTGTATTTCCACATTGGAGCAGGTTTTTTTTTTCCCAGAACTTAAGGTCAAGAAAGGTCATTGCCAAAGATGAAAACATTTGCTGCGTATGCTGAAAGGTTTCAGGCTGAGGACAGCTTGTACCGGAGATGTTCCTGTTAGTGTGATTCTTCTGGGTACATGGAGGTTCATCCAAATTTTATAGCAGTTTTCCTATGGAGTTATTTTCAGTGTAAGACATTTTCAGGTGAAATTATTGAATGGAAAGTGTTGCATAAATGAAGTGCATAATAACAATGTGCACATATGTAAGTTGTCTATTGTTGCCTTTAAAACACAGGTCTACTTACTGCATATTTTGGTGTAAAGGTATCTCTTTTTTTTTTTTAATACATAGGACACATTTTTCTGTTCATCAGATGTTCACCCAGGTGAACCATAGGTAATGCCCAGCAGTTTGCAGTCTGGCATGAGCAGGCATAGTCCGTCCACCACAGAGAGCAGACGGGAAATGGGGTTGTGGCAGAAGGACGGCAGAGAACAGAGAGGTAGGAACAAACAGTAACAGATTCTGCACCGTCCACAAGAAGAAAAAAAGGAATCTCAGCTCTCGAGCTCATTAGTAATATAGCTGACTCTATCTCTTCTGTCGAGAAAATATTCATATCCAACTATTGGACAGTATTAAAAGTTGCATAAGTATGAAAGTACCACAGGCATCGTTTTGTCATAAGTTTCTTTTTTTTCATTTAAAAAATATATATTTCACACGATGTGATATTGACAACACTAATTAAAAGATGATTATATTATGGAAGTTAAATTTTTTCATCAGAAAACTAACTTGATTTTATATATATTATTTTTCCCATGAAGACGTTTTTTTTTGCATCTTCCTACAGTGTCAACCTCTTCTCACAGTCTTTCTTTGAACTGGGCCATGAGCACATAAGCAAAGGATTAAAAATAGCGAGACTACCAGGATGGAGGTGAGAGGGACAAAGTGTGAAAAGCAGGAAGAAAGAGGAAGAAAGGAGCGGATGAGAGAACAGAAGGCCGTGGAGAAAACTCGGGAGAGAAAGAGGAGGGGAAATGTCTCTTTTTCCCGCTGACCCGCTTCCTCTGCTCCACCGTCCTCCACGCCCCCTTCCCCTCTGGGCAGCCAGGTGGCCGGGCTGGGCACAGACGGCCCTCCTTCCCATCTCCATGCTGGCCCTGCTGGCCCTTCCAAACACGAAGCAGCAGTAGTGGGAGGACACCAGCCAGACGTGGGTACAAAGGGAGGATGGACAGGCAGTGTTTGAAGGCCTGGCGCGCACACACACACACGCACACACACGCACACACATACACACACACACACACACACACGCACACACACACACACACACACACACACGCACACACCTTCCACACAGCGCACAAGGAGGACAGAGGACAGCCTGGCGAGCTCAAGGAGGCTTTTTCAGTGCAATTGTTTTCAAGAAAAATGACAAGTGTACATGCAGGGGGGACATGATCGAGGCGTGTGTATGTGGATCGCTCTAAAGCCATTCTCATATAAAATCGGATGCATGTGTTTGTATTTATTTGAGTTATTATAATCTGTGATATAATTACTTTCTGCAAGATTAATTTTTGGTCAACAAGTGGTGAGATGTAAAGCCATGCTAGTGATGTATGAATGTACAGGGTTAGATAATGCTGACAATGTTACTGTTCTTAAAGGGATCAACACAGTATTACTGGTTGCTGTTTAAAAACATGTTCGCCAGCAAAACTGAAAGTAAAAACCAAGATTCAGAGTCATTATTGTTTGGCCTTTTGACTTGCTATGTTTTCATTTATTTTATGTTATGTCTCTTGGATGCCTGCTGCGTATAATCTGGCACCTGGTCGCTACTGTTTTATAAAGCCCCAACATCAGCTGAGCACAGAATACACACACATAAAAATCCTGAACACAAACAATAAAAACACAGGCACAGGGTAGAGCCTCTGCAGGAAATTACACAGCCACATACTGCAAGTGGGTCATTAGTGATGACTGAGAGGGATGATTGTATGAGCCTTTGCATTTTTTAAATTTTTTTTTTTTTAATAACCCTGTTAAGTATATCTTTAAGATGTGTTCATACTAGGGTTGCAAATTGTAAGCACTTTCCCTAATAGATTATTTTTTTTTAAATTTACAATTATTTGCATATAATTTGACAGCATTTCATAGCGATTAATCCATAAACTTTTAAATGTTCAATTTATTTGTTAACGACCGATTAATCGATCATTGATTCATTGTTACCATCCCTAGTTCATACTAAACATGAAACAAATTCTAGACGCAAAAGTTAACATATGTCAAAAAATATAGTAAGTAATGTGTTACACATTAAACATTCTTTTAAATAGGAGTGATTACTTTACTCAGTTACTCTAGAAAGTAATTTGTTACGCTGCTCATTACATTATTTTTGGGAATGTAAGGAGGCAACAATCAGCTGTTATAGCCCAACCATCAGAAATACATTTTAATTCTGTGGAAAACACTGAATACTCATAATAATATGCTACCAGTGCTAGATAGTAACATTGCTTTTTTTTTTTTTACAACTTTCATACGTTCCTGCAATTTCATTGCAAAAACACACCAATAAACATTGCAACATGTATTGCAATTTTTCAGAAAACCTGCTTTGAAATCAGGCATTTCAGGCCGCAACAATCCCAAAAACAGCCTGTGAAATCCTGGAGCAACTTAATGATATAACTTACAACATACATATATCCACATATCAGCCTAAAGAAAGGATTAAGAGAATCAAGACAGGAGAAGGCTAGAACTGCCTCAAAATAAATGCATATCAATATTAAATATATATTTATTAATATATTTCATTAATATATTTTAAAATATTTAAAAAAGAGAGTGGCCTTCCTAACACGGCCTAATATGGATATTAATAGCCTCAAAATAACATAGCAACAGACTTAAATAAAAATAATGACACTAGTCTTCCTAACACCTTTTGATGATGACTTAAATTACAAGAATGTTTAAATGGCATATGAACGGCACTTAATAAGCAAAGCACACTCACTTGAGTTGCTCGCTCACCAAACCATGGCTTTAAAGCATACTCCAGCTTATTTGACACGTTTATCTATAAAGCAGCGGTTGCACCTCATGAGAAGCAGTCTCTCAAATCATTTTCAGACAACCTGTTCCATCTCTGAGTCAGTGCAACACTGTCCAGACTGAGGAGCCCCAGCATTACTGTTGTCAACACATTTGATGATTTTCTTCTTTCTATCCGTCCATCATATAATCAGATAATTGACGAACTTCTGTAAAGCAACTAATAGCACATGTTCGATTAGTAACTATAATGTTATTAGTGAATTTATAACTGTAACCTGACACTCAACACTGTTGCCGACTGAGGTGTTCAGTGTTAAAAATGTTTAAATTTTATTAAAACATTTCTCTTCACGGTATCACGAATGAGGTTAAAATAAATGGCAAGTAAGATTGACTGTCAGAGCTGTTCAAATGCACAACGGTAAAACTTATATCGACCGTAACAGTACATAACAGTAAAACATTCTTTTTAAACTGCACCCTACAAATACCGTTCTTATAGACTGTGAAAAGAAGAAGTCAAACACACATACACTGACTGGTTCTGACACCTTCTGCTAAAACCCCACAATCTATGATTATGTCATCGCTGCCTATGCACATACAGTTTATTCCCAGGGTAGTGTGTCTCCATGTAAACAACATAATGCTGGTTTATGCTAGAATTATAGGTCACTGCACTCTTGTAGGAATAGTGTACAGTAATCAATCCACCACCCACTGCCTGCACCAACAACCTGAGGACTACTGCAGGAGACGTCTCAGTCAATACAGCTTACTTAGGTTGAAATCATATTTCTCAGCTTCAACAGGGTACAGTGTACCCAAGGCTACCATCTGTACTTCCATGGCAGATGTCTCAACCACTCCATCATCTGGGAGTCCTCAGGCCTTTAGGGGCATGCTGTCTGTATCAGAGTGAACACAGCAACCCATTGAGCCAGTGTACAGAGGACAAATGGGAGGACAAAACTAAGAGGTCATCTGTATAGATGTGAACAAAGCTCCATTCAACCACACTGTGAACACGCAAAGAAATATGAACATGAATGGAGTGAAAATGAATGTTGGACTCTTGTTTTGCTGCCAAAAAATGAATGTGTTCTGCGTAATGCAATGCCATTACAAAAGACACTGTTTCACACAGGGACATGAATGGGCTGTGATGTGGACAGCCGTTATTGACAAGACGGAAAGGCTAGAAGGGTGCTGCCAATAATGTGGCATTGCCCGCCTCATGCACAAAGTCCCCAGTAGCAGCATTTAACCTTCGCAGGCCTTGGTTAATTTGCTGCGCCTCACCCAGCACACAATCTCCCAATAAGAGCTGCAGTCTGCAGCTGAGAAGAATGACGAATCGCAGCAGAGCCACTCTAGCAGAGACACAGTAAGGCAACTCCGGCGATCTGAGAAACCACTGTTCAAAAGCAAAAACAATTGCAGCCCCGTTGCATCAGTTGGATGTTGGGTCCACCGGAGCATTGCTGAAAAATTCGTCATCCCCAAAGCCAACAAGGTCCTCAAAAGTTAAAACCCAAACAATGCTCTATGAAGTGATTGATCTCTGCAGCATAAACACCGTTCTCCCGTTTTTGAAAAAGGAGCCAAACTCATTGTAATTCAAGAGACACAGAACCACTGGGTTCCCTCTTCTCCCCATTTAGTGCACTGACTTAGCTAAAACACATTTCACTGGATTAATCTGGTCCGCCTGGAAGGTGAAGATAAAACGTACTTCAGGCCAATATCAGCAGGAAGGACAAGGGAGGGAGGATAATCACATGGAGCAAAACTGTATCAGACATTGTAATGATAATTATTTATCGTCCCCCGTCAAGGTCAGGATTCTCTCCCTGAGTTGTGGAAACTTTTGGACCTCAAACAGAACGATCTGCTTACTCATTTTCCTCCAATGCTTAATGAGTGTCTGACTGTGAAAGGTACATCGGAAAAAGACAAAAAGAAAAAGAACCCACAAAGCACAAGGTCAACAACATGCCTCGTCAACGACCCAAATTAATAAAGGTCTAGATAAAGAACAATGATTAATTGGTCCTGTGCACCAATGCAAGGCAAGGACAAACCTACAACCTAATAATCGGTTCTCAGCAGGAGCTGAACTGAAAAAGACAGCTTTTTAGCACAAAGACAACATGTCGCCACCCTCTAAAAAACACTGTTGTCCTTTAACTGCATCTGTCTTCCACATTCAAAGGCACACACCCACTTCTCCCTGTTGCCTCAACATCATTCAAGCCTCTTGGTCACATTTTACAACAACATGACCACACATCCTATGCCCGGAAAGAGTTAGGGGACATTAAAATGATTCAAGCTTACAGAGCCCCTTCCCGGTCCTGTTTAGTGGTGAACAGGAGCTGGCTTAATTTCCTCCGACAGTCAGGGGGAAGTGGAGCAGAGGGAGAAGGAGGAGGAGGAATATTTTTAACCAGCACCGCTACCGATGAATCACCTTGGCACCCGCTATCTCCAGGGGGCATTCTCTGATGGGTAGGGTGAGAGGTGCTTGTTTGAAGATGGAAGAAGAGGAAAGCCCAAACTCACTTACCTAGAGAGAAAGAGAGATAAAGAGAGATGTAAATCATGTGACATATATGGAGATATAAAATGGTGCAGTGGTACTTTAAAACAAAGCACTGCAAAACACAAGAAAACAAACACATAGATAATGAAAAGCTATGAGTCTGCAAGGACTATGTTCTTTTGTTGAACATTAAGGGACTGCTAGTCCTCTGAAAACTTGTAATGCACATTTCTGCAAAACGTGCATATTGAACTTTTGTTTTCATGAAGCTTTGTTAAAAAGTTATATTTTCTTTACATTACAACAACATTGCGGTTATGTTCAGGCACAAGAACCACTTGGTCGTGGTTAGGATAGATCATGTGTTGGTTTAAAATCTGGTTTTGCTGCCAAAATATTGGCTGGGAATGCTGCCAGTGTTTTTGCAAAAAAAAAAAAATCCCCAGTTTTGGTGAAAGTCAGCCCGTATATATGTTATCTGAATACGTCACTTTAAAAATATTGATGTTATATAAGTATGAAACGTACAAATGTAACAAATCTGTGGTTTTCATTCCTGCACACCATGCATGTAGAACATTTGTTTTTTTATTGAGCTAATGTAAATGCTAACGTATGATGGAAATGCTGCTAAATCTAGTTAAAAAACAATCGTAAGATGAGAAAGTCAACTCATATAAATGTTATCTGAATACGTCACCTTGAAATGTTGATATTATATGTATGAAAAGTAAAAATTTAATAAATTTGTGGTTTGCAGACATGTATGCCAACATTTACTTCTGCCAACTAGGCTTGTAAAGTTATATGATAATGTATGATATCTAATGATCGATGAGATTCATCATAGCAATCATCAACGGCAGAGCATATAACTGAAACAGGCACTTATACTTCAGTATAAATATCCTTGTGTAAGAATGTGGATAGCCAATGAGTATAAAGGCTCTGAACAGCTGAAGAGACTATGTGGACCAGATCCTAACATGTCAGACTTGAGGTCTGGTCTACAGAAACTGCAAAGCTTCTAACCAAACCTAACAGTGGCAACAAACAAGGAATTTAAACTTTGATTCATAATCTTTTGTGTGTGAGTCTACAGCATTAAAACTACTTAGTGGTCTGATTTTAATGTTTTGGCAAACAAACGGCAGGTAAGAGATAATTTACTGCGAGATCCATCTATGAGAAGGTAATCCAAGAGATAATTCAATTAACTGCTACTGGTAAACAGTTGGATCATGATTAGCAAACAAAGCCATAACAACCAAGGAAACTGGTGTTTTTCATATCCTGTCAGCTTACAAAATATCCACCCACAGACTGAAAACCCATTTACCTGCACAGACACAAAGAAAAATGATATATCTGTGATGGCTCCTGCTCTGGAACTATACCTCTACATGTCTTGAAATGTTTTATGCAATATTATTCATGGATGCGGCACGGACCCCAATGTAAAAGTTTCAAGGATTTGTGTTATACCAGGCAGGCAATGTTCACACTGTTATAGAGAACAACAACAACCAGGAGCCTGTGTATGTATGAGTTTATATGTCTGTTTGCGTTTGTCTTTGAATGGAACAAAATGGGAGCAGACAACAGAGGCGATGCTGTAGTGAAAAACACCACATCCTAATCCTCCCGTCTCAGCCCGCTCCGCTGACAGAAATACTATCTATCTAATTCAAGCGAGCGTAAAACATGGTTAATCGGTTGTGTGGCCATCTATCATGCTGGCAGCCACATGACTGGTGGGTTTTAGACTGCAGAGAGACTTAACCCGTGAGAAGGTTGGGATTTGCCAGAACAAGTCAGCAGGATATGCACCAGTGAACATCAGCGGGTATTTATACTGAGTGCGTATGCTACCCTCATCCTTAAACTTCACTAGAGATTTTGAGAGAAAGAAAATGAGCACAGGTCCAACTGGGGGAATTTAAACATTTATCAGCCTGTGTGGTACATGTACAGTCATGCAAACTTCCATGAACTAGACATTTTAAAGGTGAATTATGGGAAATTCACCTCATGTTTTATTTGCAAGTTATAGCCTTGCAACAAACCCTGGGAAATCTCAACCGGCTTGTTTCAAACTAGGAGTAGCAGTTCTTCATCGAGCTCCCATTGAAGGTCAGAGCTCCTCATAAGACAGCCGAAACACAGTGCAAAGGAAACTGACCGAATGAGAGCTTTGACTTTGGCCTAACAATCTATGCCACATCTATACGTTTGTGCATTTTTTTCACTTTTATTGTCAATTTGAATTAATATTTAGTTTTTGATTCAAGTAATGGAAAATTGAACAAATAAACAACTGATTAACAGACTGTTAAAAATAACTGTTAGTTGCAGCCCCAACACAGGGCAGACTGCACCTGATTTTGCTACACTGCCAAAGCTGATGTTCTTCTAGGTGTTTTTTCAAAGTGTGTATGAGGCCTAAAATGTTGTCTGGGAAAAATGTAAAGCTCTCGGTAGCCGTGGACTAAAATTTCCATCTTCACTATAGGCTGATATTTACAGAAGAAAGAAATGATATCTGCTGGATGTAACTGGTTGTTCCTTGTCACATGACATGGGGTTCACAGTTTGAACTTTGTTTATCTCAGGCCACAAAAAAAGGCGCTTGGAAATGCTTGAGCCATGGAATCACATCACAATGGCATCAGTCTCACTTTTGAGCCCACCTTCCACGTGTCTACATCGATAAGAATGGATTTGAAGGTGCACAAAACATGGCACATGAACTGCCCCTAGTATGACACCTGCATTACTGCTGATGCCCATGCTCCTGTCAAACTCTTGTTCCATCATCCCCATATGGTAAGTGCTTCACGCAGCTCTTTTTAGAGAGTTTCTAGACACTTCTCAGTGGGAAAAAAACCCTGGGACAAACCCAGACTCCCAAACACTCTGATGGTATTACATCTCCCATAGCTTAAAACTGTGTCTCAGAACATCTCACCTAAAGTGCTTTGTGTGACACGGACAACAAGATAAACATTGTAACACTCCCTTCGGGCCAAAAAGCACCTTCCTCTAACAGCTTGGCAGCGTAGAAAGTGCATAATGAATAGAGAGACAGGTAGACCTGGTACAATCTCTCAGTTTCAGTGCAGAGGACAAACTTTAGCTTGAAAGAGGGCAATACACAGAGCGAAAGACCCTTTCACATTCTATCAACAAGATCTTAACCCTGATGTTATCCCTCCCTAACACCATGAACTCGCTTTGAGCTTCAACCTATGGTTAGGAATGAATGTCATATAATAAATGTGACTTTGTCACACTGTTGCCCTGTTACTTTCCTGGCTCAGAAGACACCCTGAGCTACGTGTGAAACTAAGTGTCTGGTGGCTTATTCCCCTCGAAAACATCTGTAGGCAGTGACATATCTTGTGTTTAAGAGTGTGACAAGCCATTGAGGTAGCCGGAAACATTTAATACTGGTGATTTCATATTCCTTTGGGGATATGGAATGACAGTGTCCATTGCGATTTGTAAATTCATAGCGATACCTTTCTTTTGCGGGTATTGTATTGGCAATATCTGCAGCATCGCACACTATTATCTTCCGATTTCAAGATGGAACAGCATCTCTCACTTTCTGTCCTTGGTCTCATGTAATCTCAATACAGAGAGTGCTGCTTAAAAAGCTGTCAAAATAGGGGCCCTCATATATATGCAAATATGCAATAAATGCTATCTGCTGCGCTGAGAGCATGGCTTAAATAAGCCAGATAGGGCAAAGGATGGATGGATGGCAACTCCGAACAGCCCTCCTTGCAGGGATGCAGCTGTTGGCAGGGAGCTCTCTGTCTGCCTCCGCCTACCCACAACCGTGTTGCCCCAGTCAATCGGATGGCCAATCGTTGGACAGCACTTATTTTCTCAACAGATGGGAGGATACCCTTGCCAAAGTTTTGGAGTGATGCCCCTCTGACCTCTTGGAGCTCCCTGAGAGAGAGCCCGTCTGCTGACTCCTGCTGTGGCCCTCTCCCTGGGTCATATGGGGTTAGTTTGCAGTGGATACAGGACAAATCACTGGCACAGGCCTGTAGTTACTACAGTCGATTGTGTGCAGTGCTCATGTACTGTACATCTGTGGATCTCTCGGTGCATTCCTAAGCTTGTCAACAAATGACGATGAAAGAACATGTGGACGATAGCTCATTCACTTAATGAGGCAATATTTTAATCTGTCAGTCTACTAATAATAAACAGGGCACCACAAACGAGCCATTTGTGAGCCAATTATTATGCAGCGCAATTAAGCTTTTAAAGGACTATAACAGAGACTTTGGTGTAAACTGTAAGACAGTCAAAATATTATGAAGCTTTTTAGACCAGTAATCATGTCAGTGCAGAGTAAATAAAAACTGGAGGGACCAACAACAGATATAAAGATACCCCAACACAAATGACCCCTGAACTCCAGTTTGTACATCCACATTACAGCTAAAAATCTCTAACTGCAGTTTAGCTAAATTGTGATCCATAGGTATAGATTTCAGGGGGGACGCAAGGAACTATTCCCCATCATTATGTAGAACATCTGCCTTTGTCACCTATCTAAAAAAAAACCATTAAAGTAGGAGAGGACTTTTTTAGACAAAATTAAATACATTTAAACCTAAAATTGATGCAGAAAATGCACAAATTGGTGCATAAAAACATCACTGGAATGCAGGAAATTAAGTGTTTGACTCTTTGTGGTGGACCCCCAAACATCCCATTTTATATGTGTCCCCACCAATGTTGAAACAAAACCTACAACCTTGTTGTCATCTCTATAAATAGTTATTTGCATGTATGCAGAACCTGTAGGCAACAGTTCACAATCTGGGTATTTTAAGCGTTTTGGTTTGCGTTTCTGATTGTAGTAGTGAGTAGTATGACTAATCATTTTTGAGCAGCGGGTAAACAGTCCTGTGGAGAGGCAGTACGCCAATCCTTTGGCTATTGTCTGATTACTTATCTGCATCAGAAGCGGAAGTATTGACCCAGATATCTGCTTGCTACACCGGAACCTACGAAATATTGGCCACTGCCCTCAGGAGCTTATCCTTGACAGATCAATAGCCAATAGCCTGCAAGATTGAGGTACTCTGCTTGACTGCAAGTGTGATATCCTCAAAATCTCAGATTTGAAATCCAGGTGGTTTGTTCATTGCACGGCAAATTACAGTCCCTTGTACTATAATTTCTATTTGCATGACACCTGTTGAGATTCCCTTTGAATGCTTTCGCAGCCCCTCTCCTTATAAATTCTCAAAGCATGCTGGCAGCCCTTGATTGACCATTCGGCAAGAAAATGAAATGCCATATTTTTAAATATTCTGCACTGATAAATTTATCCAACACAGCTACATGTTGATCTACTACGATTAAAACACAAAGCCATTTTAAATGTTCCTCTGTTTGTAAGAAAAACAGACCCATATTTACAACTTCAGCCGATTTATAAGCCATGATCTCAGCATAGCCAGACTAAATTGCTCTGTAAGCAACCTGCAATTATTCTTTCATGCTACTGCAAATGATGTTTGTATTCACTGGTATACTTCATTAGCTTACAAGCAAACTGAGAGATAGTATTCCAGATGCAGTGCAAGCTAATTTAATTTAGTAACAAAGCTCTTGCATTATTAAGAGAAATGCCAGATAGAAATTGCTAAGTACTGAAATTATTTACTTATTCAGTCTGCCACTCGAAATATTGACACTCAGCTTGATTTAAAATGCATTTAGTGCTTAAACACAGACAGCACTTGCCAGTGTATGAACACAATCAGAGAAAAGTAAATAAGGATTTTACCTTTTGGTGCACAAAAGCTCATAAATACTCTGGGGAAGTACAATACCTAGCCTTTTTGCCCCCTAACCAGAGAGTCACTGCTACAAACTACTAGTAATTAATGGGGTAATTTTTGTCCACTTTATACATATTGGGCTATGGTTTTTTGCTAAGAATCACAACAAAGGAGTCTCGACTTCTTCACACTCAGTTCCAGTTATCTTTCTTCATCTTTGGTGGCAACTTTTTTAATCATGAAATCCATTTAAATTAAATACCAAATTTAATGCTTTATTGTTCTTTCACATTGTCCCTGTTGAGTACTAACACACTCAGACACTGAGCTAATCAAATCAAAGCTAACTAATGGTTCTGTATCAGACAGGCTCCTGGTCTCGAGTCTATTGTCTCCATGCAAACCAAAGCATCAAACTCCTGTTTCTCAACCATCATATTGGTTAACTTCATATCAGAGTCAGTGGCGGAAGCATGGGCATGATAAACTGCAAAACCTCTGCGTAACATATTCCAAACAGAAATCAGGAACTGCAGTCTACTGATTTACTGAAAATTTGGCTTAAATTCGGATAGCAACATTCAACCAGGAGACTCTTATTCTATATGGTGATCCCATGGAGCGGGGGAAGGAGAGAGAGAAGGAGGTGTGTGCTTTGCAGTGAATAAGGACTGGTGTGGAAATGTGAGGTGCTGTCCTGTTCCTGCTGTGGATTGCCGCTACACACCATTCAGAGGTATCTACAGAGCGGAGTAGCTGCCTGTGTTTGGAAGAAGTGACCATAAGGCTGTTTTACTGGGACTGGGATGTGTGAGTTTAATCATCCCAAAACCAGAAAGCATAGACATCCAGAACCACCCAGAGGCATGGACAATTATAAAGCAGCAGCCAAAAATATAAGAAGACGCAAAAAAGAAATAAATTAGTTAAAATAAGGTGACCCTAACAAATAAATGACTGATTGATTGATCTTAATATTCTGTATGTGATTAAGCAACGAGGGAAAAAGATCCATTGTCCACATGAATATTTAGGTTTCTTAAGCTTAGTAAGCCTCTTACCCGGTGAAACACAACTGTCCTTGTCCACACAGGCAGTGAAAAGTGACAAAGTGTTTGTTTTCATCCTGTGTGTCACAGGCCAGGGTCTATAGGTTTTATTGGTTGGATCTTCCTCAAAGTTCCCCCAACGACATGAAGCAGCTGTTACAATCTGATGGGCTGAAAAAATATGCAGGGCAACCCACAGTTCTAGTAACACTGTGTCTCATAAACCCCATGGCCTAGAATAAAACTGCTGATTAATAGCTTGTGCACATTAAAAGCACGATCAGGTTTGAGAGTGCCAACTGTGCTTCTGGCCCCAGTGCGTATTGAACTGCAATGCAATGCTGAGCAGGATAGAAAGGAGCAGAGCAGAAGCAGGGCCGTGCTGTAGCAAAGACATTCAGTGCACCCTGTTAATGAAACAGCTCTGACTGTACAGTATGTTATCTATAGAACGCTCAATATGAATTTCTAAATCGGACAAATGTATAAGTAGAATGAAAGATATGAAAACTAGGGAGCTGTAAGAGGAAGCCCGGTGAGGTTTTTTACTGGGGAAATTATTTAGGCATGAGCAGTAATATCCTCCATTAAATTTTATGAACTCAATTACCTCGAAAAGGCTGACTTCTTGTAGTGACACTGCTCTAACCTCTGTAGATGTACACAGGATTTCATTATCTTGACAGCACAATGTGTGGATTTGTGGTAACTGAGTTTGGTTTAGCTTTATTTTCCCAGAGTTGTGCAGGAAATGACATTAGAGCGAAATGAGAATGTGTGGCTGTGTTTAAATACTACCTAAAATAAGGGTGGAAATGAGCAATGATGAAATACATCTTTCCTGTTGCTTCAACTTGCAACTACCGTTATTTGTTTTTCAGTCTCTGAAGAAATCTTTTTCCTCTCCACTCCGCTCCTGTCTACTTAGTGAAAAACAGATGAACAGCGAGTTAAAAGTGGGCTTCAGCGTGCCTTCCACTGAGGCAACAGTGAGACTCAACTCTTTGTAGTGTCTTCAAATGGACATATTTAAGCTGGGGCCATTCAGTATCAAAACCCCATCCGGCTTTTTATTGGCAGCTGCAGTTTGGGAGGCCTTTAAGCAATGAACATGGCAGCCTGCGGCATGGATCGAGGGCTGAGAAACTCCCAATCCACTCGCGGAGGCTGCAGTCACCTCCAGAAGAATTCTCCCAGGACCAGAGGAGGGAGGTCACGAAAAGGTCCCTGGATTTAACAGAAAGTGCCAGCAATGATAAAGTACGCTGCCAAAAAGAAGAAGAATTTCCAACATGCTGTATCCACGGGGAGTAAATGAAAACAAGGTTAATGCATTCGGCTCTTATTACCCACGCTGGAAGAGAGGCCATCAGCTGTGTCGGGAGGCAGAAAGGCAAGAAATCAAAACAGCAAGCGTTATGCGGGCTGGTATGCAATACAAGGAAATCTGTTCGGTTTGTTCTTTGGTAATGACTTACAGAGCATGGTGGAATAACTTTGTTTCTATGCTGTGTGCACCTGGGCTGAGAAGACTGCACCAATGTGATCTTATGGGACCTTATTGTGGGTGAATTGACTGCTGTATTGCCTTAGTGGCCCTCAACAGCTGGTAGATTCACTGCAGGAAAAATGTCCCAATGAGACAAAATGTTTCCAGACTCCCCGTTGGTTAGTCAACCATGGGTGATTGTTTCCAGATTACAAGAGTGCCAAGAAGCCCTCTGTGACCTACAGTGTAATGGGATGGGTCTTTAATCTCCTGTTTTGTTCCCCAGATAGTGTTGTCTTAATAAGTGGCGTGTCTGTGTTTGGATGTAATACCCTCTCTAATAAGACTTAAGCTCCCTTCTCTTTGGATGCCAGCTTGGAGCTCTGGTGCCTCGCAGTGTGAGGTCAGGCCGCTCTGCCTCCCAGCTCTCACACACCCAGATGGGCCACCATGACCAATTGCTCCGGTGTCAGTCATGTTGGCCTGTCAACACCGAGCTTAAACAGCGGGGCGGCGGGAGTCCTGCGGGCCAGCGGGGGTCCGTGGATTCAGTATGGCGAATAATCTCTCAACAAGGACTGCTGGCTGCTGTCTAATGTGCCCATTAGTCATATGGAGCCCCTAAACTTCAACCCATACTGAGACAATAACAGCTGAGCAAAAGCAACCTAACAGCCACAAACTCTGACGGATGGACGTGTTTTGACAGCAGAAGTAAAGGGAGCTTAATAGCAGCACTACTAAACTAAAACAATATAAACATCCTGTGAAGTGCCAGACGCAGTATATGGAGCTGTGGCGTATCAGGGGAGACCTCAGGATCTTTATGATCTACTCTTTTAATCCATGTAGGAACTTGTTTTATATATATATATATAAGTTATAGTATTATTCTTTGTGTATTTCTAGTTTCTTATTGATTAATTATTGGTTGTAACCAGAGTCGTGGACTCGGAAGTCCACAGTCACAATTGAGGCAAAAATTGAGTGACTTTATACTTTAGACAAAATCAATAAAAGACTTGGGACTGGACTTTAACGCCAGTGACTCATGTAACCTTTCCTAAAGCCCAAAGATTTAAAAATGTTATTGTTATAAAAAAAAAAGTGTGCCAAGAATCAATTTATTTACTTTTATTTTCTGCATTGACTAACATTATCGCTATTTATTCCCAGCAAGACAACATTCAATTCCTTGAAAAACCATGAAGAACTATTTTTATGACTGTGCAACAGCTGGAAAAATGATACCAAGGATGATTTCATATGTGCATTAAATCCACAGTTGGTCAACACAAAACAAACTGCAGAATGCAAAATGTGCAGAAAAACTTTGTTTGACATCTGAAGTTACACAAAGAACTTTAGCCAACGCAAAACATTGTAAGCAAGATAACAGCTTAATGGATAACTGACATAAACACAATTATTTTAACAAATAAATGCAACACAATCTTAAAAAGTGCTCCAGATTTTTTAAAATCTAATATATTACTCTGTTTAAAACAACATGACATTTGGTGAAGAGTGCATCAGGACTCAAAACTCATTGTTTACGATTTGGGACTTGATTTGGGACTTGGCAGTCTTGACTTGAGACTTGAGTGCAATAACTTGAGACTCACGTGTGATTTGCAAAGCAACAACTTTGTCCCCGCTCTGGTAATAACATGGCTATTGGTATCACTAACATTACATAAACCTACATTTTACTGTCATGAGTCATGGCCTGTATAGTGTGGCTTGCTCTTTTACTTGTGCCATAATGTCTCTGTGTATTGAGATGAAGCTTTATGGTTTAATACAGGTGTTTTTAGCAGCATTACACACTTTATTTTTGACTTACGTTTTTACATTACCTGCTGTTATATGCACTTTTATGGCGCTGCAACTTTCACCTCGAAGAAAATGAAAAATGGCTATACTAAACTCTACTGAATTGAGCTCAAAGAGAATTTACCTGAAGATATTTTCTCCACTAATATATATATTTGCTAAATCATTAAACCTCTCGCTGCCAGTTAGGCCACCAACACGTTAAACTGAGTCCAGCTATAAAGAGCAGTAAAAACAAACTTAAACGAATGCAGAGGGTATGACCTCTTTACTTTTGCCAGCAATTATTACCTGGCCCATTTAGCACAATCTGCACAAATCGGTGAAAGTGAATTTGTTCCCCCGAGGCTGCTCTCCCTATAAAACCCCATATACCCTTCCACCCACACCCCCACCCACTCACCCCATCTGCACCTTGAAGCCTGGGAACAAAGCCCATTATTGCGCCTCTGAACGCAGATGCTGTGACAGGTAAATGTTGTCTCTGAAGAAAATGTCCCATGATGACAACACTCACTGCAGGGTGACTATTATCCCTGATTCATCATTCTCATATACTGCGGTGGTTTGCGTATTTCTTGCCTGCAGCTTATCAGCAGCAGCCATTCTCTCTCTGCCTTGTGCTCCTCTTTCTATCTTTCCACTCCTCTCCTGCCTTTTTTCTCACTCTGTCCTGCTTCAGCAAATCCCAGCAGCCAAATGCTTTACCCCAGAAATCTAATGGAAGTGATTTGACTCCCGATTAATAGGGCTGACAGAGGCAAAACGCCGGGGCAGTGCACTACTGTGCCTATTATGCTAAACACAAGCCGCATGGAAAGAAAGCCCGCGGGGCTTTAGACTGTTTGGTAACAGCAGCTGGTGAGGTAAACACAAAACACATTTCTGAGGAATGACACAAAAAAATGTGATATCAATATTTCATACTTTGTTACACCAGTGTGGCACTTCCAAATTAAATCACGTCTTGGTGTAATAGATGCCAGGATATTCTTGGTTTCAGGCTTGACACCTATTATTTCCACTATTTTGTCCAGTTCTGTCTTGATGAATGCCACTTAATGTGATAATTGTGCTTCTGGTTTGTGTCTTCCTGTGAGACAAGGGTATAATCCAAAGCTCTGGGACCAAATTGATGATGTTATGTTGAGGCTTAAGACCAAAGTATACAGTATTTGTCTCCTGCTCTTTGGTGCTGTTCACTCTCCTCCCCGATGTAGCCCAAACTGTGTTTTATCAAGACTTCATAACTCTCTGCTTGATTTATAGACAAACTGTCTACATCTGCCCTAACATAAAGCCTGATCCCTACATTGTTCTGTTCACACTATATAAATATTATATTGTGTTTTCCCAGAATCAGGACATGGCTGCCTAGGGGACATTCTATAAATACAGCCTGACAGGCCACATGGCTTTTAGGGTCCTCTGTGAATTCACTGGGCTTGCTTGGAGTAAAAGCCTCTGTGTTTCTGCAGCTCTGAGGGATGATCTGTGTTCACCAGTCTCACTGTGATTTGATCTGACTCAGAGGAGGGCTTTTTTCATTTAAAAGTGCCAGCATGTCCAAGGTCTGTCAGAAGTAGGAGTGGGAGAATGGGCTGAAGTCCTCCATGAGGGAGTTCGCCAGGAGACAATCTAACAGAACCTCTTGGGATCTGCCATCTTGCAATAGGAGAGAGTGATGCAAATTAAACCAATCAAGGAAAGAGCTTGCAAGTTCGCCCTGTCTTCAGTATATGCAGAGGAACACACGGACAAACACGCTCCCTCAGAGAATGTGAAATGTAAGAACACTATGATTAAGTATTGGGTTTGGCTGCATGAAAACTTTTACACCTTTACAAGTTCAAATGTCACCGAGGTCAATGACAAACAAGTTTAAAGGTGAAACAAGTCCAATTGTGACCATAAAGGTACGGTGTCAAATTGGAACTTCACCTAGCTCTGAAGGCAGAAGACATGGCGGCATCAAATCCAAAGTGATGGAGATGCTGAGCAGAATACATGTAGCTACTTAAAGAGTGCTAAAGAGGACAACATGTAGAAAAACAGTCCTTGGACCAATGCCGAAAAAAAAGAAATAAATAACCACAAGCTGATTGCACAGTTGTTTAAAGGTGACATGATGGAAGTAGTTCCCACCCATATAAATAGGTTGGTGATGTGTGGACAAAAAAAATCCAGTCTGATTAAGTGTAGTCTAGCTTAAGCTTCAAACTAGCTTCACCACCAGATTCCAACTATTTAAGAGGGCCAGCCAATTGCTCACATTTACCTACCAAAATAAAAATTTGACAGCGTAGAACACACACAGTCGGAATGACAAAAATCATCCATTTCACTGCATGGTGTGGAGTATGCCAGTTGACGATGCTAAAGATCAAAATAACTCTTGTGAAATTCTGATGAGCAAGTCAACACAGCATCACAGGGCGCAGCTCCCTCTGCTCGCTCACACTCACTTCACATCATTTTTATTCATTGAATGAGCATGCATGTCAAATCCCTCTTAAAGTTCAAGTAACCAAAACAATTCAAATGCCATGCTTTTTAGGAGCTTTAGTCAAGCAAGGAACCTTCCATTACCACCGTGAATGAAAGCCATGTCACTTTTGCCTCTCTACAACAGCCAAACCAGGAGAAAATTCTTGTACGCTCCATATGCCCAGTATTAGCATTATCAGAAACAAAACAGTTACTGGCACACAATCACAGCTCGCTGCATAGCCCCTCAAATCATTTCATTACGAGGCCCCAGTTGAGTGTATATTTAAGCCATCATTATCTGCCGAGTGCAATTGTTGTTAGGAGAATCTGCCGTGGCTCATAAAACAGAATTAAAAGAATAGTTAAAATTCCCTCTTTTTCCTCGAACCTGTTCTGGGGCCCATTTTCTGCAGAGCGCTAAAACAGCACTAGAGACTGTAAAAATAAAACAACAACTTTAACAGTGAGATCTACGGTATATTTGTGGACATAAAGTAGTACTCCTCAGCTACCACAGAGACACAGAAATAATAATACAAAAAACAACTTTTATAGATATCAAAGTGCAGAAAGAGAGCTCAAGGAAGGCTGAATCCTCACAACGACATCAGGTAGGTTTAAAATCTGGTTCTGCTCCTGTGGTGTGCCTGACCTCAGATCTTGACATGCATTATCCTTAAAGATCCTGAAGTGGCCTATGTGTATATGTTGAAAATCATTAGTTCATTGTGTTGTTTTAATGCAGCACTGACCTTGAGTGCTTGCTCACTCAGTTAATGTATCGATGGAGCCTTTCATGAAAAGGAGCACACCTTTGTTTTTGCTCAATCTTTAGAACCACAACTACAAAACCATTCATAATGGTTACACTAAACTGTTTTCACAAATACTCCATTTAAGCAATTTAGCTCCCTTTAACTTGTTATGTTGGTGCCAATGTTGAAACAGTCATATCATTCATACTCAGACTAGTCAAATCTCAGAACTTTAAATTCTAGCCAGGTTAAGATTTCCATAAAAACAGACCCACTAAAGCACTTTGTGAGGAGGATCTGGGAAAGGAGATTCCTCTGCAACTTTGTACAGATGCCCTCGATTGAGTACAAAAGCATCTATCTGTGCTAAGCATGGACTCACCCAGTGCAACATTGTACACCGCACCCACTTCACAAAGGTTAGGCTCTCTAAGATCTACAAAGATGTGAATCCAACATGCAACAGATGTTGCAAAGCGCCAGCGAGACATGTACATGTTCTGGTCTTGTCCCACTTAACAGTCCTACTGGGGAATAAAATCTTTAGATCACTGTTGAAGGTTACTGGAAAATCTATTGAACCTGATGCTGTGATTGCATTGTTTGTATCTCCACCCACAGCCCCAGTGCTTTCCTTACAGGCAGCTTTACAACCTTTGTCACCCTACTAGACGCTTGTTATTGCTAAAGCAAAAGTCTTCAATACTTCTAATGCGCATTTTACAGATAAGGGAACACCTTAATTTTGTCAAACTAGAAAAAAAATTGGGTGCATGAAAGTCTCTCTGAGAACATTTTGCATTGTCTATATGAAAAGGGGACTTTCCAGATATCCCTTAATGTTTGGCTATGTGTTTTAGAGACAACAGAATTGTGATGTGACAGACCTACCAACAACCATTATGTTATGCTTTAGTATTTCATTCTTGGTCGGTACTGTCTTTGGTTTGCATTACATGTCTCGTCTTGGTCCTGTCTTTGTTTTGTATTGTTTCTGTTTTACTCACTACGTGCTCCTTTGATTTATCATGACTGCACTGACAAGATATTATTGTGTCTTCTATTTTGAAAATATCAATAAAACAGATTGTGGGGGAAAAAATATTTCCAAAGATAACAAGTATGCCATGCTGGAGGAAAGTGCATAAAAATCGCATCTGTGTTCCTTTTGCAAACACAACACTGAAGCACGTCCAAATGTCATGGAGCTACTCTCCAGAGGATAGAAATGCAGCTGCAGACAAAAAAAATCACTACAATGGTCATGTTCATTGTTATGAAGGAATATGTCACCCAGTGCTACTGTATTACATGCTTTTAAAAGTATCATTGTTGATACATGGACAAAATGAAGCCCATTAATGTCGCGTTTCAGCTGCTTCCAACTTAAAATTGTATGCTGTCTTTGACATTTGTGATATATTATTTTCATAACTTTGCAAAGCAGACAATGCAACAACCAGGCACACTTTCCGAAACAACTGTCCAGATGTGCAGAGGTGTGAAAATAAGATCTTTTGTCATCCCTCATACAACTACTTCTGTCACTTGATTTTGGAGAAAGAGTGCCTTAAAGTCTCCATTATCTCCACACCTGCATTTGTATAATTAACTGCACAGAGACTACAAAGATTCCTAAAAGACAGACTTTTTGGGAGTGGGATGCAGCCAGATGGAGCCTCTCATGTTTTCGCCCGGCCTTCGAGAGTGGCCATTTAGAACATTCACAATGTTTTTGCATTTAGATGAGATTGAACGGCACATCTAAATGCCCAAACAAATCCCCCAAAAAGTAACAAATTAAGAAGTTTTACTTTCTATAAACATAACACTGCAAGGAGATTTAAGTTATTTACTGCAAAACTGTATCATCACTCAAAATGCTTCTTAATATCGGTCGCAATTAACTATGTCTATCTTCATAGCTTCCTCAATTCGCTATATAATTGCCTGATGCTTTGCTTTGAGTTTCCTCACATGACTCTTTCATTTTAAAGAGTTAAATGACACTTATTATATTTAACTGTAAAGTCAAACAGTTCAGAGAGAAGATTGCAGGTTACCACTTCAAAGCGACAGTCATCAGCATGAATAAATGCTAATTACTAAGAAGTGGTGGTTGCACAAATTGCATATAACTACAGGAATGGGAAGGTTATAAAGGGACAGAAAATACACAGAGATCATGATTTCTAAAGCTCTTTTTTGGTAATATCAGTATGCTAGTCTTCAAAAAGTACCACAGTACTCATTGCATGCCAGCATGAGGAAGTATACAGGAGACCTCTAATATTTATATTTATGTTTCAGTGCTTTATTTTTGACTGTAAAGAACTTTACAGCTGATTTTTAGAATTTAGGAAGACTTTTTGCAGTGGGCAAGCCAATGCAAGTCTCTCACAGAAACAAACAGGGCCACAGCTACAACAGTCACTAAGCTGTGTTTTGTGACCTAATGTTAACTGAGAAGAACTGGAAGGAATCATTTCAATAACCACAGTGCATGCCAAAGTAGCATGTAGTCAACAAAGCACATTGTGGTGTGAAGTTTGCCTGTATGTTCCCTTCCCCTCCACCTGCCACCCCCTCCACCTGCAACCCCCTCCACCCCACCTTTGAGTCACTTATATCGTAGATCTAGGCACTGCACAGGATTAAAAAATATAAAAACAAATAAATAAGACCAAAAAAAAAAACTACCCGTCCCACTCAATGGCCAAAGCTGGATCCCAGAAATAAAGAAAAGTAATGGAATCTCCACCAAATGGTATCAACAGAAATAAGAGATAGTGTACATAAGCTGTATGTATACAGGTGAAAAGATGTAAAATTAAAGATCTAAAACACTATATGTAATATGTTATATGTTATGTAATATGGTAATCAAACTGATTGACAGGTTTAGACAATCACAGTTTAAATTAGATTGGCAAAACACAAATCATTATAATAAAGCACTTATTTTGTGTAGCAGCTTTGACCAAAAATTTAAATTTTTTGAGCAAGCCAGTCTCTCACCGACAGTGCATGTGATGGCTTCCATCGACAAACAACTGTTTTTTTCAGCCATTTCCACTCAGCTGTTGATTGTGTAGTACAGGTAGTAAAGTAGGCAAAGCTGTTTAAACTTATATTACTGTCTCTCTGAACCAGTCAAGTGCAGTTACAGTTTACATCTATGTCTGTCCAGACCCAGCAGCACCAAAAATCAGCATCGTTTCAAGAACACCCAAGAGTATTGTCACCACTTGACCAAATTTCTCATCTTCTGTTCCTGGGTTTATGGCGTTGAGTATTGGCAACAAAAGTGTTTTGGCAGAACATTAGTTAGAAGTTGTACTTCAACCTTTTGTATATAAAATGTCATCACTTCATAACTTCGTCCCATTAGACATTTGTGTGGAATTGTCATAAGCATAACATGAATTATTAAGTTATGGCAAAAAACATATTTTATGACATCACAGTGATTAATCTTTAACCAGCAAAACTTATCAGATCTTTGTTGAGTCCAAGTGAACGTCAAACGCCAAATTTGAAGAAATTCCCTGAAGGCCTTTACGTGTTCCTGAAAATGGGATGGCCGATAGGACCTGAAAAAAAAATGCCTCTGGCCACAGCTATCACCGGCACAGAGGCATAACAACCAGGGTGTATTTGAATAGGTTTGTGCATTTGGAAAACTTGGCACGTCAGTCTTAAAAGGTCCAACAAACGAACCATCAGGCATGTTAATTGACCAAAGGAACCAAATAGAGCATTGTGAACTCTGCAAAATTTCCCTTCCTCTAACTGCAGTCAACACCATTAACAACATCATTATCATGCAGTTTGCAAATGTGGATTAAATGCTTTTAACAGAAAATGTGCCATTAATAAAGATTTGGTGCAAGTAGTTTGTAGAAAATGTTGAAGTGACCAGTCCAAACATCAGATGTCACAGAATGATGCTATTTAAGTACTTTAATCACACTAGACCAACATCCAAAAGTGTTAAAAGTGTCTGATCAGCCCTGTGGTAAGAAATATTGTATTTCATGGGATGCTGAACATAGAGTAGACTTATTTTTCAGGGTACAAGGAGTTTAATTATTTTAATGCATGAATGAAAACGTTATACATAATCATCTGTATTAGCAAGAAGCTGCATTATGATTAAAAACTATTGCAGCTGAAAGTGAAATGAAAATAAAGTTGCACTTTGGGGTCTATAATCTTTCTTTCTGTATAGGGAATGACTTGTTTAATGTGTACTGTATATTGTACAGTAGAAGGGACTGGATAAAAGTGCTCCAGATATGATCGCACTTTAGCACACATCTCTGAGTGTGAGCTGTAAAAAATCTTTTGTACATGTCTCACAAAGCTGAGGGGGGATTTGGATGCTGTCCTGCTACCTGAAAGCCAGTTCAGTAAGTGCCAGCTCCTGCAGACGGATTCAGTAGCAAGGATGGTTTTATGCAAAGCACATCTTCAGACTTAGACTCTCCTGCACATATTTGAATCATTTATTCAGATGCACGATGTCTTAATAAGGGCTCCTTATTCAGCCCTGGTGACACACAGTTTGATTGTTTATTTGTGGGTTTTTAGGTTCTGCTGCACATTTTCCAGCTCCCTTGGAACAGCCCTGCTGTGAGCAGGAGAGTTAGGGCCATTTTCTTGGCTCTAAACCACAGCATACCTTCAGCCTGGTGGAGCTTATTAATTAATCACGTAACTATGTTCCATAACCTGGGGATTACAGCAAGCATGAGTCTCATAACCATCTGCGCACTTCTTGAACCTAAGGGCAGTTAGACTCTTTGACTCTAAGGCTAAAAAACATCAGACTGAACTACACAGAAAAGTCATCCGCATTTAGTGTTTTAAGGCTGGTACACATCAACTGCATCAAGATGCTGCTTTATGCTTTATGGGATGCTGTGCTCCCCACCTTTTGTGGCGGCTCAGCCAACTCTCGCCCCCCGGATCGTCAAATACTGACACTTTGTCACACCCCTTCGCCTAAAGGCACCTTTTAGCATCTTTTTGTGATACACCGATGCAACTTCAACATAGACCCATCAATGACTATACTTGATACTGAAAGCAACTGAAGTGGTATGAAGACTAACCTAACCAAGTAGTTTTGTTGCCTATTCAGGTTATCAGGTTATTAAAAAATCTAATGTGTGTGTCTGACCACAAGTGCCCAAAGATCCACTGTTGTGTTATTACATATTGCAAGGTAGCTTGACGCTAAAACATCCAATAGGTCAATGCAAGCCATCTCACACAACAACTATGAGCTGAGCTCCATTTAAGTGTATAGCTGCAATATCAGCTTTACCGTCAAATAGATGGATGGGTGTATTGCCTGTGACAATTTTGTATATGTTCCTAATGGCTGGACCGATGGGATGGTGAAACAAAACAGACATTAAAAGAAGCATCACTGTTTCATGTTTATATTTCTTTACAGCTGAACATATTGGGTTGGAAATTAAACGAATGCAAATATGCAAGTTAAGCTATTTAGTATACTATACAAATATGCAATATATTGTTATTTATGATGGTCTTGCATTGTTGCATAAATATATATATATATATATATATATATATATATATATATATATATATATATATATATATATATATATATATATATATATATATATATATATATATATATATATGTATATATATATATATATCATTTTTTTAATTAATATATATTTGAGCAATTTTAAAAACTGGGGGGGGTCAGCCTTCATGCATATCACTGGGGAGACTTGGATGTATGACCTTAGTTCTAAAAATCCTTGCTATCGCCCTTACTACTGCGTAATGATATTAATATGACTTTCTTCCAAAAGTTACTCCATTTTCCTTCCCCTTGGAGTGAGGAACATCTGCTAAGAAGTGAGAGATATGCATCTGTAAGGTTAACAGCCTAATGTCTAAATGTGGAAACGCTAGTTCTCACACTCACACACCATTTCTTCTCAGTGTATGTTAAGAATGCAGTTGAGACTTAATATGTTTTCATTAAAAATAGGGGGAAAAGGCTTATTTCAAATTAACTCTACAAAATTCTGCCTCTGTACTACTTTCGAGCTTGTCTTTTTCACATCATCAAGTGCCCTTGGGGAACCAATTAAAAAGAATATGAATGATATTGCTTTACCCCACTGCACACACAATACCTCTTCACAGGCCATCTGGTTTTATGGATTGATCTAAGAATGCGAGAAATAAAAGAGGTTTAATCTGTCTGCTATTATTAAATGCAGAAGCCTTCACTCCACTGCAGCTTTCTGTAACTGTCATGTCTTCTAACTTTAGAAAACATGTCAACGGCACTAAACTGAATGGTAAAAGTAATTCAAGTGAGAGCTGCACTTAACAGGAATACCAAAACAATACTGGTAAGAGGTTTTTGTTCATCACTGTGTAAAAGCAAGTGGAGGTTCAAAGAGGTCAGCTGCTCTTAAACCAAGTTCCATTCCCTCGAAAATGAAATTTAATTAATCCATTAGTAATTGTGAAATTCAATTTAGAAATCTTGGAAATTAAATAAAGAAAGCATCTTTGAAGCCGCGAGCATTACGGCAGCAGGATGACGGATTAGGGTCCCATTACTCACGATTTGTTATTCAATAAATCATTAATGGGCTCTATGAATAGCAGGGGTGATGGACAAGAGTTAGAGAGCTCAAAAGGCAGTGTTGCTGATGCATCAAAATCTGTGCGAGTACAGGCCCCAGCAGCCATGCATACCCCACAATGCAATGCATAATGTATGGCTCTTTGGTGTTGGCGAGCTGCTGGGTCATAGCTTCATGACAGCTTTTTCAGCTCAAAAATGGGCTCTTTGGATCACTCACTTTAAGAAAGAGCATTGGATTATTTCTGCATCTGTTTTTTTTCTGCAATAAAGATGAACAAACATTTTTGCAGTCATGCTGACTCAAAAAAACAAAAACAATCACGTCAGCTAGCGGCCCCCAGAGGTTGCAGCTGAAACAGCTCAGTGGTGCCCAGCATCAGTAATGCCATACTAAAGTCTATCTCACATACAAAATAATGTAATTTTAGTCCCACAACACAGCTTGAAATCTTAGTATGCATACTCAAGCAGCTCTATTATCCATCTTATGTCTACTTGCAGTTCAGTTAGCATCATTTTGATAAAAATAGACAGTAAACAAAGTAGCACCCTCTGTTAACTGATGCAGATGTGGCTGATGAGTGTCTGTGCTAATGCACCTGCTTGTTTCTTTTTGGGTTGGTTTATCATGGAAAACCAGCCCAGGCAGGGCTCAGCACTAACTTTCCAAAGTGGTTGTCTGGCTGGCAGCCAAGCATAAGCTTTTGGTTGCCAAAACTGAGATCATGATTGCCATATTCATATTTTTTGTAATTAATAAGCTATGAAGTTATATGAAGAATATGAAATTGATGCGTCACTCATCAAGGTGTATGTTGTACATGTTCCGGTTTTAATTTTCAACTGGAATATTTTGCTTCCAAGAAAAACTTTTGTTCTGTTTTGTTTTTGTATGCATATTCATTTGTTCGGTGAAAAGTTTAACTAACCTATCAACATTGCAAACAACTTAACTTGCTTTGCCTCTGTCTAAAGCAGCTGCCTGTGCACATGCAAGTAAACACACCAATGCATGTGCAATATTTAAATATCACTACTGACATAAATATTAAAAATATTCACTATTATTCACTATTCATTTTGAGGTATATGTTTGGCTGTGTGCTGTCCCTATAGTTATATGTTGTAAAGTGGTAGCCTCTGATTGTAGTGGAAAATGGTAGCAAAGGTCAAGGATGGGTTAAAATTTCTAAAATGGTTCCCAGTGGCAACCTGAGAACTGGTACTGTTGATAGGATTTGATTGGATTAATTAATATTGATTTATTGACTTGGCTTGTGTAGCTATAGGTGGTAATTTTACCGATGTAAGTGATAGCCTTGATTTAGAGTCTCCTCTGTCTCTGTGTTCATTTTGTTCATTCAGTTTCTGTGGTTCATATTAGGGTACAGCATGTCTTGTGTTAATGAGACATCTTTGAATCATCTCGGATGTCTGTCGCTGTAATGTCTGTTGAGGCATTCAGAGTCATGTATTACTGCAGGATAGTTGACAGCATTTTAGCTCAGCTGTGATTGGTGCATTGAGGTAAAGGGTCAGTCACTTGTCATTCTTAAAGCCTATCCAAAATTGGGACTAAAAATATCATACATAAAGGGTTTGCTCCCTTCTGAGCAATAATATGCTCAGTAAATTTCAAAATGGTATGCCCATTAGATTTTGACATTTCTGCTGCTCAATTGGATATTCTGCCCTGACAGTGTAAAGGTTAAAAGGTTAATTATGTGGCTGTGGTCCAGAGTGTGTGACAGACTAATGTCCCCATTCTTGGGCTCTGTCTATAACAGGGTAACAATGAAATGTTGAAAATTAAATTTAAAGTTTTAATGCAATATGGATAGATTGTTATTTTTGCTTTCAATTGTGCTCATCTATAGAGCAAGTGCTGTGTTGTTTTTTGTTTTTTTTTTGTGCCACAAGGAGTGGCACAAATGAGTTCAAGTGAAAAATGAATAAATCTGCTTCTACAATTTCTCTCCTCTCCCATCACACTCCCTTTTAGGCTTGATGATGCATCGCTATGGGAGTCTAGTTGTCACCCTGGCAACTGGCATGCTACAGGCCGTACAACCTTAGACCGAAAGCCCAGCGGTGACTTCCCCCTTCCCTTCCAATATCATTCATCTGTGTGCAGTGACCCTCGCAAGACTTGCTAGTGTGTCGTGCAGAAACTCCCTGTAGCGCTCAAAAACGGAGGAAATTTAACAGTGACGGATCTGTGAAATAAATAGATACGTAAATAAATAAATCAAATGGGCAGCCCATAAAGAGAGATTGGGGCCAGGAGAACAAATTGCAAGGTGAGCCAAAGTTGAAAGATAGCAACATCAACAAATTGAACAGAGTTGGGAGAGAGTGGGCCAGGGGAACATATCCGATCACCTGTGAAATTGGGCCACAGAGTAAAAGACATGAGAGGTACATTTCTCTCAGTAAATACAGCTTACTAGTTAATGGAGGTGAATCTAAGGGTAAACTCATCACAAGCATGTTGAGAGCAATTTATCTGAATCATGATACAGCCACTTCTCTTAACAAGCCATACTTAAACCATGTTTTCTTTCCATTTTTTCCTTTACGATATCAATTCTGATACCTGAACTTGCGAATTGGCTGAAACCAGGTACCAATACAATGCCACCATGTTAAAAAAAGATGAATAAATAACAGCTGTATACTATGAAACCATTTCCTTGTCAATAAGTAAATACAAAATAAAAAGTGGATGCCATATAAAGTAAGTTTATAGACCACAGCGCTTCATATTCTAAAAATACTAAAAAGACTGCTTTCATCTTAGATATGGAATTGCAGACATCTTGTAGTTTATTAATATTAATACGGTAGTACCCAAGCCAGCATTTAGGCATACAGGTATCGGAAGCATTTTTCATAATAGTATCGATATCAGAACAACCCTAGTTTACTCCAAACCAGAATGCCCAAAAATGTAGACCCCTATCTCTTTCAGAAAACAAGTACAATGTGTATTAAAAGAATCAGAAAAATATATATATTTTAAAAAATGGCAACTTGTGAGTCCATTCCCCTTTTTTAAAAACCAGCTGATCTACTTGCCTTTACCCACTTAGTCATTATATCCACATAACTGATGACTGTTTATAGAAAAAATCTCTGTCTAAATATTTTGTGAAAGCAAAAATTGTCAACTGTACAATATAGTTCCAATATTGATAATGAGGTATTTGGTCAAATATATTGTGATATTTGATTTTCTCCACATCAGCCAGCCTTATCCAGACCTCATCCTTACGAACAATTCTTAAAACTGACAATGACTCACATTAGAACTAGTTTTCTTTTGATTCCAGTCCATGTTGGGGAAAATATTTTGTATTCTGAGAGCAAAGTTGGGACTATTTAAATACAAGATGAGCATATTTGGAATTATCAACTAGTGGCCACATTGTGACGGGAGCTACAGGAGCTCTGCAGTGGTTTCAGTTCCTTGTCACGGTGGTTGCCACTTGGGACACAGCTGATGGTGTGTGATTGGAGAGATATCACATATCTGTGCAGCTGGACCCTGCTGCCTCAGCAACAGTGCCATAGGACAGGCATGCTAAACACCCAGATATAAGTCTCTGCTCCTAGAGTCGTCACACAGGTCTTTCCATCAGCCTCATCACCAGTTAATAAACCTGTACTGATAAGCCGAGAATATTACCGCACTTTGAGAATCAGCCATTCCGCTTAAAGACAATGCCGGGCCAAAAAGAGCGGCTCAATTTCCGCCTTCATTAATCTAATCTGAAATTGAGAAATGATTTGATGATGGCACTCCTGCCCTGTCATATTGAAGCCGTATCTAGCCCTCTTTACACGTGCATGCAAACAGGCACCTTGGGCATCATAGGCGGATGCCAGGGGATAAAGAGTAAGCACTATTTGGCAGGATGCAAAAAAGTATCCTTCATTTCAGGCTGGCATCAGATTGAGCCTTCAGACATACTCACTCACTTTCTCCAGCCTTTGTATGAAAATGCCTCTGCAGCAGCACTCCTTCACTCCTCCCCTCCCTCCCTCTCTCTATCCTTCTCCCCTTTCTCCCTGCAGCCTTCCAGACAGATAAATGGGAGGGAGTCAGACTGAATGAGGTTTTCTCGAATGATCCTACTTCCACACCAGCAAACCAATTACCATGACTAAGATAAACCCCTCCAGCACCCCTTCCAACCCCCCAACCTCCCCACCTCTTTCCAGGCAGAAAGAGTCAGCCATTGTTGTGGCGCTGCATTTCTGCCGTGGCCCCTGGGGTTGGAGAAAAAGTCAAAAGTCAGCCTGTAGTCACTTTTCTGCCTCTCCAACATGACACTGAGGCACACATAAGCACCGACCGCAAAACATAGAGCGGCATTTCCTCAAAAAAACTGACATTTTCCATCCAGCCACTTCATTACCATTTTCCTCTCTGTATCTTAAAACTGAGAAATGTCACAACCATGCCTGAGGGCTATAAGTCGCAGCGCTGTGTGATGAGTAGGTCTTGTTTTGGTGCCAAACTTGGGGGCAGGGACCAAAGCAGCCTTTGATTTATTCCTCTTGCCATACTGCTCCTGACTTCATGATTAATGCCTTGTTGAAGGTACATATTCTGTCTCAACACAATCTCATAAAAGCGACTGTGCCTGTATATTAGTCAAAATGGATTTGGTTGCTTTCACTTGTGATTTCGAGAAAAAACAATTGTTGCCCATAAAAGTTTGGGGTTTTTTTCCATTGTGGTTTTTGTCAAACTCCGTTTATACAATGCAAAGTTTGGTTGTGGGATTTCAAATATGTTTCATTGTACCAAATTCATTACCCTTAGACCCTTGAAAATACTAATAATTGTTGTAGTCTAAGTGAATGTTTAAACAAAAATGGTATTGTGTTACAATCAAGATTATATACCATCCCGAAAGTACAATGTGAGTATTTTACTAGGAATATTTATTTGGCCAATGGACTGCATTGCTCGATAGTGCCTTACTAGAAAGGCTAAGAATGAAAAGTTTGTTTTAAGAGATCACAAATGTCCTCGACATGTTTCATGAAAATAGCATTCATTGATTACTTGGATGTCAAGTCGAAATCGTTGGCCGGATGACGGCTGAGAAAGTTGAGGGGGTCAACATCCTCTGGCCATGAGAAGCTATACTCGCAAAAAGTAAACATCTTGCTCTAAATCAAAATGATGGAAGGGTGAATAAACCACAGGTGAACAAACATTGTCACCTTTCAGCCCTGCTGGTAGCAGTACAATGAGAACAAGTAACCTCATTTCATGTCTCCTAAAGATATGTGGGTTTAGATAAAAAAACACTGATCTAGATTTAGCAGCACAACATAAGTTTAAGCTGTGCCATAAATACTTTGTCTACCACTGGAACAAAAAGACCTTAACTTTAGCCTTCTGGCTAAGGGCATTTCCATTTAAAAACTATTGGATCTCACTGACAATGGCTGCTTATTGTAGTGCAGCCAGTGAAAGGTGCCCCTGCCTCTTGGCAGGGTTACAGCTGCTTACAGTACTGATACACCCCCTGTGCTCAAGGTTAAACTGACCTGGAGACTCTACGTGGGCTGCTGGGCACTTAGCCACACGGTGTTAGCAAAACATGAGGCCTGATAAATGAACTCATCCATCTTTGTTGAGCCATGCCACATATAGTTTATCCTGGACAATGCAATAAAGTAAGGCAGACTGGAAAAAAAGGGTTTCAGTTATGGTTTTAGTTAACAAGAATGATGATAATTAAAGGTAGAGGTATGATTAAGCAATACTCTGAGGAGGCACTTTGAAGACAAGGACAATAAGTATTTTTCCATAAAAAGAGCAAAGCAATAATCTCAGGAGAGCCGGAGGAAAACCTGAAAGCAAACACAGAGTAAACAAATTTGGACGTTTTCTTTCTGTCACACCTAATGTACAAATATTTGGAATATTCAGTGAGGCAAGGACAGCATATTCTCTATTCTTTTTCCAACATATTTTATAAACTGAGCCATTATATTAAAGGGTATATTCAGAATACTCAATCAACTGTAGAGATTTCAAAAGACAGGGAGTTTAGTCACTGTGTTATAATGGCATCTATAAGAGGAAACAATATGAGTTCTAATGAAGTCTTTACAACAACATCGGTTCTCTAATTTTCCGTTAGACATTGGTGCCTTCTGTAGCTACAGCCTATAGTTCTTGATATTCTGCTGCATTCAATAATTTTGGCTTTACACCAACACCAAATCATATAATACCGGAACGTTTAACACACATTTAGGGATATCTGCATATAAATGCAGAATCTGTGGGCACACGATTTTGGAAGTGAGAGATTGCTATAGTCCAAGCACTACTGACCAGTCATGTTTGAGTGGGTTTTGGCTGCATGCAGGTAAACTAGATTGCAGTAATAAAGTGCTTTTCTAATCTTAGCTACCACTCAAAGCACTTGACAACACAGGCACCATTCACCCGTTAACACATACATTCATACAGTGGTGGCCAAGGCTACCATTGAAGGTGCCAGCTGCTCATTAGATAAACATTTACAGGCACACTTACAATTTGGGGTTCAGCATATTGCCCAAGGGTAAGGGATCAAACCACTGAACCTCTGATTGGAAGATAACTTCTAGTCTAGTAGACTACCTAGCAGACTACTTCCTGAGCCACAGCAGCCTCAAAAAGTCTTTTTGGAAGGCAAAAGAGGCAGGGGGACATTGCCCAAAATGCAGTTTCTGAAGCCACAAGCTATCATCCGACAGCAATTCAGTATTTTATTATTAGCTGGCTACTTGTGAAATAATCATGCTGTACATGTTTCTCTCAACTCCAAGTACATTCTTCTGTCTCGAGTTGCTAATTGGACTGTAAGAAATGACCAGCACATGTAAGAGGAAGTCTTGTCCCTGGCATCAATGATCTGTTACCCGTACATCTGCCGGCTATACAGGAACCCCCGTAATTTGGCTGTTAAAAACAAGATGAGCATATCTTGTATTTAAGCCCCCAGAGGCTGAATCATCATCAGGCCGATGGCCAGCGTGTTCTGAGGCTGGCCATAAAGCACACTGATATGTATGGTCCCTGTCCGGATTTTATCTCACATCAATAACTCACTGCTGCTCCTTGTTGTCTATAACATGCAGCTATTCTTGTCTCTTGAAGAATTGCTTGTGGTTTCAGAACAGTGTACAAAGTAAGATAGTTTGCTTTTGCCATAGGCTTTGCAAAACAGTGCTTTGAGCAAACACAAATAACTACTGAACACAGTTCTGAGATGTGTCAGCAATCTACACACGGTATCTACTTTATCAGAAACACCGACAGAAACATGCACCTATCTGGCTGCGAGGTTTGCCAACAAGACAGCAGTGCTTTGAAATGATATTAAGTCTTTTGACAGTTACTCTAAAGATTACTGGGTTATATATTATTTTATGCTATTCGAGATGAATGGCCATTAGGTGGTCCAAACGTGTGCAACAGCAGCTTGCAGGGAACACTGCTGGCAAAGCAAAAATTGAGGATGAGAGCTGATGTTCCAGGGTGAAAGGTCACTGGCAAGAAGTTGGTGGTGTTGCGAGTTTGACAAGTGGAGTAATTGATCATGAGGGAGTCCACTCTCCTCGTTACTCCCTCGAGTCCCACACTGCAAACTGGAAGCTGCTGAGCAATCCGGAAAAGGTGGCATCAGCAAGATTCTTTGCAATGCAGCCAATGTTCTTTGTATTTATACTCCTGCTTTCTCTCCCTTTATTTCCTTTCTTCCTCAAAAAAAGTGAGACCTGCTGTGAAATGGTGTAATCCAGATGCCGTGACAATGCTTTTGTCTGTGAACCACCAGAGGCATCGCTTATTTTTCATGGGAAAAAAGTTAGCGCTTTTGATGAACTCAAAGTACTTCTCATATGCTTTGGAATATAGAGGAAAGTACACTGCTGCTTATGATGTCTCATGTAAATCCTCTACCTGGGGTCTTGTTTCACATCATCTATGAGGCAGCCTGCTTTTCTGGCACCTGGAACACTCATTAGCAATTGTCAACATGATTTAGTGCTCGCCTGCCTTGCCTGCTTTCCTTTTAGTTGAGATCATAGTTTAGTAAATATGACAAATGTCAATCGAAAAGCATAGACTTTTTAATTTGACAACATGTTATAAAAGCTACCAAACTTGTTAGGCAGCCTGAGATTAATAAAGCTTTTTCACAGTTCAATCAAGATTATTTCTCAACTTTATCTTTAGATAAAATGTTTCAGCCAAAGCTTTGGTGTTGGACCTTGCAGTTATTGGTCTAAATCCAAGGTCAGCTCAAACCTATCATTGACTGTTCAGTCAAGGCTCTAAGAGATTGTTTGACAGGTGCACTCAATGCAGAGCATTCTGGTAACCTTGAAGAAAAACTAAACATTTTTCTTCACTTTTTTCAAAAAAGGTATCAATCAATCAAAAGTTTGTTTTATGAGGAAAAATGGGTCTCTGCTGCTGGATTTGCTATAAAATCTTAGTACCTCGTTATTTTAACAAAAGGTACAACCACGGTTGCTTTCTAGCATCCAACACATCCCATGAGGTTTGACAAGCCTAATGGGAGGTAGGGTAGAGTGAGATGAAGCATGAAAACAGTCAGCCGTGAAAACCTGCTCAGCTTCAGGGAGTGGGTGTGTTTAGCTGGCTGTTAGCATAAGCTCCCCATCATGTCCTGAAAGCAAAGATTTCTGAATTACCGCCAAAAAAACATCAGCCACTGCATGAAACACACAGCTATTGAATGATAGTATGGGTTTGTCCAATTAGTAACGGATGGGAAATACAATTAACCTATGTGTATCAGCTCTGCTAACTAGCTACAACCAACAGCTACATCAGCAGAAGTACTGATACATTGTTGATGATGCCTGACAAGAGTTACAGGTTAAGGAAAAACTTATAGAATTACAGACAGCAAATAGGTGGCAAAAGAAAAGAATAAAACAACATCAATTAATCTCATCACCATCATCAGTGGACTTACCTACAAAGGGAAAATATATCAACACTGAACCTCCACATACAGTCGCAACTGCACAAAAGAGATGCGTTACAGTTAATCCTACTGTATGTTCCCATCGGTAATTGCTATATCTGTCAGTTAATGACTAAGGGAAGTTTTAATGACCCAGCTGTCACACACACCAGCACTCCTCTCTCTACAGTGGTATCAGCAACACACTCCAGCCAACGTGGTCCAAGGTGAAAGTCATTGCAGCATAGTGACTCAGTCCCTGCTGGCATCAGTGGGCAACTGGGGCAAAAATACTCTTCACTCTATGACTCCCTGCGGCTCCGTTTTTATCATTGCAACTGCCATTCTTTGTCGCATTCCCTCAGCAGTGGACTCATACAAGTACGCTTTCTACTCTGACAGCGTGTTCTAAAATGTTAGGTAATCCATAATGTCCTCTGCTCCTTGTCCAAAACGCCAGTCTCAACTCTGATAGCTTTCTGAGCTGTAGTGATGCACCCTTTGCCTTCCCGACATGGAGAGAGGAAAACAGAATGGGTCGCATTTTCTGTGAGCAGAACCACTTTGGAGAGTGTGAACAAGTCGTTTCTCACAACGGTTTTAAATAAAACTCACAAATGCATGGGAGAAGTAGTGCGGAAAAAGTGAGGAAAGATTGACAATCAGCGGAAACTCACTGAAGACATCCAGGTGAAAGACTAATCCAATGAGGGGTAATTTGGGGACCTTTCCAATGTGTATTGAAAAGATTGACACAGGTGTACAGGATGTTAATAGCTGACTTACAGAAATAATAACAGTTAAATCAGCGTAGCTGTTATTAGGCATTGAAAATGTTAACTGCTCCTTGCAACTACTACCTCAACATTACATAGGCAGGGTGACAGATGTCAGTCACTACTAGGTTTAATTATCAAGTTAAAGCTACAGTACACAACTTCTATAAAAAATAACTTTAAATTTAAATTTGCCACAACTGTTGCTATCCTGACAGTAGTACATGAGACAAAAAATCTCAAGAAATCAGGTTCCTCTGGCTCCTCCTAGTTCTCCTAATGGTAACTGCGGGAATCCACTGCACCTGAACAAAAACAACCAATCACAGCCAGGAGGAGTCTGTATTGCTGCACTGACAACAACAGCATACCAGCTATTATGCCTGTCAATCACTATCATGCACAAGCTGTACAGACCCACTCCCAAACGTATGTAATCACTCATTCAAGCTAAATATCTTTATATCTTATATCTTTATTCCCATGTCTGCAGTTATTCACAGAGCAGCATGGTTCTGATTGGTTGCTTTAGTTCAGGCATGGTTGATTGATTCTTGCAAATGCCATAAGAAGCACTGGGAGGAGCCAGAGGAGCATGATTTTTTCACACATGTACTACTGTCTGGATATGGTGGCAGTTTAACCAAGTATTACAAAACAAGCAATAAAAAATACCCACTGTACTTTCCATGTAGAAATAATAATAATAATAATTGAGACAGATTCCATCTTTAAAACGGATTAAAATTTACAGATTTGCAGTCTCCAAAGAAGTAAATGTATCTGTTTTCCATAATAAATTCCAGAATATTCTTTTTGGAAGATGCTCAAGTTCTGCAAACGATGATGAGGATGTCTTTCCTTGCATATACGAGTAACATAATCAGAGGAACACTTCAACGTAAAGCTTACCAATGGCTCAAATCTAGCTATCCTTTGTGCTCAAATAGCACAAGGAAAGTCTCCAGCACGGGGGCCATATTGGAGTAAGTATGCCTGTGTTGCAGAAGCCCCCAATTTCATTGGGTAATGTATCCCATCAATCCCTGTCAGAAGCAAATGCACAGTAATACATTTTGTATTGGATGTGGTCACTCTATTAGCCCCTTCAGCTTTACATAACCCAGCCATGCTTTGATCTGCAATGATGTGTTAGGGCAGACATGCATGAGTGACTGCTTCAGCATGAGTCGCGGGCAAAATGGCAGGAAAGGAAGAGGGAATGGGTTTTACAGCCTCGCCTTATTGCATACCATCCCCCTTTTATTGACATGGAAATCCACTTTGTTTCCTTTTTCCATGATGGAATAGTCATATTGGTTTTGAACGAGGTACAGTTTGCATAATCTTCAAGAATGATATTTTATTTTACATCAATTTCTTATAAAGCTTCAATTACTGTGGCGTTTCTGAACTCTAGTGTCTCGGCATCAGATGTTTATAAGTCTTTCCACTGACGTATTATCCTTTCCTTTGTATTTTGTAATGAAAGTTGAGTTCTTTGAGGTCTGTAGCATCCAGACAAATCACTGCACAAATGTTTTTTTCTTCCTTTCTTAAAATTCTGGCATAGAATCATGAGCCATAAATGCAGCTAAATAGAGCCATCAGAATAGCGTTCATCATGCTATCGTCTCCATAGTTCTTGTTCCCACTCAGTGTTACCAGATGTCTTCTCTGTCACTGGTGGCCCGGATGCTTTTGCATTTTAACTGCTGTGCGACTTTATCTCAATCCTTTATCCTATTTTGCTGGCCACATTACCTTTTCTCAACAAGCCCATTGTTTGCCAATGTGTTAATGTCTGAATTCGACTTGTTCATCTATTGTTGGTGCGCTGTGTTGCTTAATGAATATGCCTTGCTTACAATACACCACATTATGCATATTTGGTCTTCTCAATTTAAGGAGAGCAGCTCTTGCCATTCACATGCAGACTTGCGTTACAAGGATACTTTTCATTGTCCCTGTTTGTCACAGAACACCAGCCCCTTCTATCAACAATCACTACAAGCCCTTCTCTGAAAATGAAGAAACCGATCCTTATCATCATTAAGGCAATAACACACACATTCATGGCCTTCTCTAAACCTCCTGAAAAACGTAAGCAATCTATTTTTTCCCCAAATTGCATCATGGCTTGCCAAGTCACTGCCATATCTTTCCCCTTTGTTCCTCCGGCTCATTTTGACACGTTCTGGGAAACTTTCACATCTGCCTTTGTGTTTTGGTCTCAGCCAAACTTAAGAAGTGAAGACGCACTAAGAAGAGCGCCCTGTAATTTTCATCACCTTCGATTCAAGACTTTTGAAGACCTTTTACTGCTCATTAGAATGTAGAGTAATTTGGCGACAGATTTATCATTAGGGGAAAGAAAGAAAAGTTGATGCTAGAATCAGAAAATGGTTTGCATGACTGGTTAATCTTCTCAAAAGGACAACATTTTATCCAATGCAATGTTTCAGACTTCTTTAAACCTATAAACACCAAGACGCACACTCTCTGATTATAACTGGACATGTTCTCCGAGAAGGTCCCACCTGTTTCCTCCCTATCCATCAATACCACCTGTTTTAAAACGCGTTTTAATAACAGGAACCTCCTGTAGACTCCCCCACAGACTGAAGAGTCTGTTTGACAAAGGGCTCGTTGTCATGGAGCCTCTGATTGATGGCGCATCTTTGAATCAATGGTGGCTGCTAGCTTCTCCTCGCTTGGCAGTGGTGCGTGTGGGCTTGCTTTTTGTCTAGTCAGACTTATGCTTACAGTTGCTACTAAAACAGAGTTTTCCTTTTTACATAAAATGTGGAAATTATTAGCCCAAATTTTAGTTGATATATTCGCTTTTGGTTTAATTCATGTTTATGTATTTTGTTGCCTTAATGCATCTTTTTCTTTCATTTTGACATGTTGCAAATTAGGAGTGTGTTTTCTGAGGACAAGGTCTATAGTTAAGATGAAAAAATGTGAAATATCACCAGCCTTATCCTTAAAATTGTGTTTTAAGGATAAGCAAACCAACCTGAAAACACAGCAGAAGCTTGAACTGAAAGCTGACTGACTATAGTCCTGCCAAGAGTGATCCCACTTAAAAACAAGAAAGAACAAGCTGCTTTCATTTTTTTTTTTTTTTGCACCATTTCTTCGTGCCAACAATATGACAGTCCCATTCTTCTGTCCTCACTGCCAGCTGTGCAAATTTGATTGTGTTTAATTTTTGCTTAATTTTGCGGTACACAGTTAGCTGGCAGTTATGGCACAGAAGTATAAAAATTTCATGGTGGGGAAGTGCTCGTAGCAGCTTTATTACTACGGTGGCAGTAAAAAAGAGCAGACTTGCATTCTTGGTATTGCCCTCTGAGATGATCATCTTCATTACATGCTGTGTTTAAACCAACTGCTGGTTTAAATGCTTCTGCATGTGTGAAGGATTCTGCGTTATTAGAGAAGGCAAGGTTATTGTGTTCACTGAGGGAATTGCACATTTAATGTAAACAATACTACTGAGAAGATGCCGCATAAAACTAAGAAGTGCTTTCAAGGGAAGACAAAAGGCATAAAGATGCTACAGTGCCCATATAAAAAGACACAGATATACACACCATTAACTTGTGTACACTTTGATAAAGTAATATACATCAACTGTTGCAGGGACACAGTTTCTGCTTCATTTTCAGAATTCTACCACTTTTTCTCGTTTGTGTTCATTTGAAGTTGTTACCTGGTATTCACAGTGAAAAAACAGACAATTTAAAGAGTAATCTGACAATAAATCCATTTTTTGCCGATTTATTCTATAAACTGATCCTAGTCTCGGTCGGTTTTGTTTGCTGTAACAGTAGGTCTTTGCCATTTTGCAGAGAAAAACAAGTTCTTTGTGTCACGGCTGGTATTTGCAGCAAAATTGCTTCGGTGATTTAATGGTGAAATATGCTTACAAGCGACAAGAGTCTCAATTAGGCAGTAGGCCCAGCAGACATTTAATAGGCAGGTAAAAGGCAACAGAAAGAAAAGAGTGTCTGATGAGCACATAGGATGCGGGTGAGGAGGTGGGTGGGGAAGGCGAGGTTAGAGGAGATGAGGGAAGTGGGAGCAGGTGAGTGGATGGGTGGGGCGGTTAGGTGACGCAGTAAAAAGGGATAGTAAGAAGGTATCTAGTGGATGGATGGTGATGGCAATAATAAAGGGCTAGCGAATGAGGAATGTAGCTAGAGTGGAGGGACACGGAGACAGACTGTAAAAACTCTACCACTATCCCTTCAATTCACTGTACTTGGAACGACTGATGACATGGAAACGTGCAGTGGAGCAGTCATTGAAAATCAGAATTCAAAGCTGGAAACTTGGGCAAGATCCATATAGCACAAGTTTGCCAAAATAAACACAGCTGATGTCACAGCAACATGGCAGCGCGCAGAATGAAATAAGCAGAATGACCTTTTTGTCAGTCTTTTCACTTTGTAGTGTTCATTTTGTAAAACACTGTAGCTGCTTTTTCCATTTAGTTAATTTGTGTTTCACAGAAGTCTTTACAAGCGTAAGTATCTCCATTTCCATCCACACAAAATGAATGTACACAACAATTTTATGCTATTGATTATTTTATGCGCTAATGGCGCTGTGGTAATTGATGCAGGTTAACCGTAGATGCCTGTGAAGCTCAGAGCCATACAAACATCAGTTTGCTGCAGGTGTCGAGGTTTTCTTATGCAGATGCATTGAGACACATTTCCTAGATTGAAAGTCGGGAATAATCAAAATTATGGACTTTCACCTAACAGTGGATTGCAGCTTATGGATCAAACCACACAAACTGGTAATTGTTTTGAATTGCAGAGATGTTTGAAATCTGCAAACTTATTTGATTCTGTTGTCATTTTCACCCCTAATGTTTAAAGTATGTAGTTAAACACAATGATCCAACCTATCTTTCAGTTCTGCTGGGCTTATTCTCTGTATTGTGTTGCTCTGCCAGATTCTTTGATAATAAATCCACCAGCAAAAAGGGTTAAGCAATGTGGCATTATCTATGGGGGCTGCAACAAAATGCTATTTTACCAACCTAAAAAAAAAACAAATTAGCTTAAGTGTATGGTATATTTGGAATGATTTCACAGCTTTACCTTACACAGTAACTGACTGAGGTGGTGGTAGACCAGAAACTAAACGTTCTGAAATAACGTTGATGTTTGATGTTTTTGTCAATGGAGTCTGGTGGCTTTAAGATAACAGCTTCAGCTGCCCTTCAGATGGCTGTATGACTGCAGGGTAGAGCGGTTCAAATGTTATGAATATTAACTAAATAAAGCATGAACTAATACTGACCTTTTTAGTAGGCCTTTTTAAGGTTGCTAAAAACTAACCAATGAAGACAGCATCTACTTAGCGCCGTTTCATCCTATGCATGTTACTGGGAGTTATTGGAAACAAACATTTTGATTTGGTCTATATCTCTCTATATGAAGCAATACAATTAAACAGCATTTATTAGACTGCAGGTTTGACTCATTCCCCCTGAAAACAAACAAACAAACAAACAAAAAAAAAATAGAGCCACAAGTTCATATATGTATAAAATGCTTTACTTGTAGTCCTTTGTGAGTCTTTTTTTTTTTTTCCCACATTGCTCGATCATTCTGTTGCCACCTCAGGTTGATATCAGCCATCTGCAAGCTTAAGCCAAAATATTAATTTCACAAAATTCTGATCACCGACCACTCATATTTGGGTGATATTTATCAGTGAATACATGAATATTAGATAGGCAATAAAGAAATTGCTATCCCAGCAGTTAATCATTGCATGGGGACTGGGCTATTGCTGCAGGTTGTTCCAGAACTCGTCTTCGCACAGTCCCATTGTAATCGTCTGGATGCCGGGTCATCAAAAGTCGTAGACTAATGATCAAGCTCGCAGTTGGTGGGCCTCAGTGGCTTGGCAGTCCTTGACCGTTTTCCTTCTTATGTTGATTTACCCGATAAATTGCTGCTCTCGGCCATTTTGCATGCCGACATGAGGGCAATTAGAAATGTGCGGCAGGGAACCTTTGCCTCTCATTAAGTTAAGCTAGGAAATTTAGGAGAGGAAGAGAAAACAGCTAGGTACCTCTCCCTTTCCTGACAAACTCTACTGTCCCACTCCATTACAGCAGAGACATGTCCCTTACTATATAGGGTGCCAATCAATAAGCTATTGGTTTGGCCCAAGTGATGTTATTGCTTTAGTTGCACTCCCTGGACTTGGATGAAGATGATAAATTCAGGGGGACTGGAGGGTGTCAGGGTAATTAAGTCGGTTAAAGTAAGCTCAAGTGACGATTCCCATGCTAAACAGGCAAAGCAAACGACCTGAAATAACCCTCACACTAGTGGCTTTGTCCGGTAGGCTCAGCGAGCGCTCTCAGGAAGTCGTCTCTGTGCATAACTTTTCCCCCGCAGTGTTACGGTAATGACTTGGTACAAGACACAGCAGCACCTCGAGCACGGCGAAAACTGAACCACCGATTCCAGCCGCTTGCTTGGCCCCCAGACACAGGGAATATTTATCCTGACAAAGAGTGAGTGATTGAGGCACGCACCACACTAATCTCTCAATGCAATGAAATGTCTTTCCCCATGGCAGAATATTCTCATGCAGTCTGCTAAGTTTCCACTAATCCACGCATATCATTCTGAGTAAAATGTGGCTTTCAGAGAATGGTGAGTTTGGATATTAAAACAGAGCAGCCATCTCCACCTGTTTTTTTTTTTTCTGTGGGTACAAGAAGGTTCTCTTTTGCATCTGTCATACAAATGATGCAGAAACCAGCTTCAAGCTGAAAAAGAAACACCCTCCTTGTAAAAAAGCTCATTTGATAAATAAAAGGCAACCTCTAAAGAAATGGTAAATAATTCAAAAGTGGGGGGAGAAGATGAGTTTGAAGTCGGGCGGCAGATGTTCGTCCTGTACTGTACACGCTTGTCACTATTCGTTGAGGTTCATTTGCTGTCTACTTTGTCAAATGGAGGGAAAGGTTTCATTATTTATTCAAGTGAAGTAAAAGCACCGGCGAATTCTGAGGACATTTTTAAAAAAAGAATCAAACCGACAGAAAATCGTGTCTTGTCGTTTGAAGCAATTTTAATGGTAATTTTATGGTGCGCTGCTTGGAAATAATTGCTGTCAAAAATGCCACAACAATTTAAGAAGAAAAGCTTTTTGGGACTATGGACACATTGCATGCTATGTCCTCGCACATTCCACACACAAACAGCCGGATGTACTTTATTGTGTGAGTCCACGGATATGTGAAGTCCTCAACAGTCTAAAAATTTGGATTGTTTTATGGTAAGTTATAAGAAGGCCTCAGCTATTTGTTAATAATGTAATTACTGTCATTATTATTGTTGTTGGGGAGAAAACCTCTCCCCTGATGAGACAACAGTGCAAAATGCTCTACACATGCTTCCTCAAAATAAAAGTCATATAAAAGAAATTGCGATGAGCAATCGGTTTCACTGCCAATTTGTACTGAGCTTGATGCAAAATTATGTATTGCATTATCCAAAACATCCACTATCTTTGACCCTAAAAAGGGCAACAACTTCTTGGCAAATCAACCACCCAAAGTGCAAAGCTGTCCTGACTACCCCATAAGCTGCAGTGCTCATTAGCACCCTTAAAAACAACATACTGATGAGGTAGCCATTCTTGGAGCGCCGCTATAGTTTGTTGTTAAAGCGAGGACCATGGGGACAATAAAATCCAGACGGTTTGTATCATTGGAAGCATCAATGTGCTCAGCAAATTTCTTGACAATCTGCTGATTAGATTTGGGTATGTCTTGTGTTCAAGGCTATAAATCACACTCATTATCTCGTGATTTCTAACCCAAGAAGAACTCGTAGAAAATTATTTGCAGTTTCTGCATACATTTAAGAGTGTACATGAAAAAATGTGCATCAGTTGATTGCAGGTATGACTATTTAAAAATGTACTTCAGGAATTTAGCATTTCAATTTTTCCTTAATTCAGGTGACATTAAAAGCATCCCAGTAAATGTTGAGAGATTTATAACAGCTAACATCTATTTAGCTCAAAAATCAGCTTACACTTTGTTCCCCTTGTTTCCTGGTAAACACCTACATCGACACATCTATAGCTGCAATCACATTCTGTTTGAAGCCCGCTAGACAAGCCACTAAATAAAGCATGCCCACCAGCAGTGCTAGACAAAACCACTAATGCAACAGTTATTTAAAAAGTGCAGTGAGACATTTCCTTTAAATCACTTCTCAAAACTAATTTCATAGATTTGCTTTTAATGTGATGTCATTTTTTTAATTTCTTTTATTTCTTTTATTTTTTAAAGGTATGCTTCATCTATTTTATTTCCTTTTATTTGTGGTTTGATTCCTTTAATTGTTTCTGTTGTTGTTTTTGGTTTATTTCATATTGATATTATGTGTCCTGCATTTTTCATTATTTGTCCTCTGGTTTTAATTTTATACTCAACTTTAACCCTAGTTTCTTCTTGCTTGTTTTCAGCAGGACTGCTTGGCTTTCCGTTGTTGTATCACCTTCTATGTATCCCAATATTGCTTTGCTTTGTTTGTCAAAGTATATGTAACAAGCTCTAACACTAACCCTTACCCTAACCCTTGGCTTAAATGCCTCTCTTTCAACTGAACTTTTCATAGCTAGCTAAATGCTAACTTAGTATTTTCTGCTGCCAGACCACGGGGCAGCTATACCTACACGCCTATATCTTTCAAACACTGTCACAATTTGAACACAGGCTCACATTTTTGGTTAGCCAAAGCTCCTCCGGAGCTACATGAGACATCCCACCACTGTTTTCACAAGCTGAGTAGTACCAGCCATGACTCCTGAACTGGTATTTTCTGTGCAAAATCGCTGGAGTTTCCCTTTAAAAGTGTTTAATGCAAAGCTCTCTATGACAGCTGCTTCTGCGGTTGGTTGCACAACATTAGGTTTCTTATCTATGACACTGAAGTAACGCAGCATACCAGAAGTAAAATTGTCAATAAATACATTCTCTCCTTGAGGATTCTAATCCATCTTTGGGGGATCAACAGTGGAATGTAATCCCCCGGGAAGGAAACCGCTTCCACTGCCTGGGAACTTCTCCCTAAAGTAGCCTTAGCCTCTAACAGGGTCATGTTTATAGAGCTTAAAATAGAAACACCCTGCCTTTTTCCCTTGCATTTATTTTAGAGAACTATTCCCAATATTCTGCTGATGGCTGGAAATGAAATATTAATTCTTTGAGTGAGAATGCAGGCTGTTTTGCCCTGGGAGTTTAATTTTATGTCCACACTAGGCAGTTTCTTCCCTGCACCACTTGGCATGTGCTCACAGAAATGTCCATGGTGGAGCACTTAACACTGTAAAAAGTTTAACTGAACAGTTGCAATGGAGAACTTAAAACAGATGCATCCTCAGGTATCCCAAAAAAATGGGATATGAACAGGCCTAGGACAGTACTTTAAGGGCCATATATGTGTTTTAAGGGTGACTCAGTTTTTACAGACTTTTTTGGGATTGATGTGGTATAAAATCCCTGATTTCACAGTAGCTTTTCTTAAAAAATTGCAATGCATGTTGCAATGTTTTTAGGCGTTTATTTCGATTAACCATTCCTGGGGAACAGCTTCATTGATACCATTAGATGCATAACATGCATCTCCAAAACATCATAAAATCTTATATTTCCTGAAGAAACTTCTCAGCAACTAACACACACAATTACACACACACACACACAAGTACACACACTCCTCAGAGCGCAGACAGGTGGTAGATGATAAGGCAAAGCTACTTCATGGACAGCTTGAACATCAACATCTGTCAGTCTGCCTCTGCAGCATCCATTAACGTCATCACTCAGCTCTCCTCCGTCTAGCTGACACTTAAACAGGGACATTGGTGAATGGAACACGCCGTCGGCCCACGTCCGCTCAGGTGAAACGTCAATCACTTCATCATAATTATCCCCTCGCACCATGAAGAAACCTTTCCAGCCAGACACAAACCGCCACGACAACTTGCATGACTGCAAAGACAGAACGACACAGCTGAGAGTCATCCTCGGTTTATCACAGATGAAGTCTTACACCGCCTCGAACAAATGCATAACACGAGGCTGCTGGCTGTCACACATCCTGGCTTTTATGCAAATACATGCCGTCACTGGGCGAAACAAAACCTAACTCCCGGACAAGCTTCAGTTGTGTCACAACTCAAAATGCTTTTTTTTCTGAAGGATTTCCCCATTATCATGGTAAAATTAGACAATCAAATGTGTTGAAGGTTATGTTTTCAGACCATGCAAACGTCTCCCTTACTGGCAACTCTCTAGTGGTTTTATTTTATTTTATTTTATTTTGTCATTGTTTAGATATATCCATCTCTCAAATGTCTGCACCCAGTGTCCCATATACTCTAGAAAACACCTTACAGTCCGTTTTTATCAGAACTACTCACTACTACTAATAGTCTCTTTGGAAATTAACAATGAGGCCTATGGATTATCCAAAGTCATGAGAACATGGTTTCTAGCAAGAAATATTTTGTATAAAGTGGTGGAGGCAGAAAACATAGAGATGGATCTTTCAAGACCTGGACAGGGTTAAGAATAAGAATTTTAAGAATTTTATTCATAATTTGAACTGACCCTTTTAGACCAGGCTTGATTAGAGTTCAGAGCTCTAAAGATTGAGGAAAAACAAAAACTTAATTGTATTTTAAGGCATTCACCCCCAGGTGTAGGGTGTCCCGATAGAGGGGTAGGGCGTAAATGCCAGCATCGATGACTACCGATGATGTATCAGGTTTTAAAGGGTTAACTCATTCCATATGGGAAGATTTCAACCACTAACCTGTGTAACTCAGTTTCAAGGTGGCACTGAAAACAGGGGGGAGGGGTAACAATAGAAATGTCTGAATATGGCATTGGACCTGAATATTTTAACATAATTACTTAAAGATGAACAAAATAATGAAGATGTACTGTGCTAAATCTCTGGCAGTGAGTCAGCAATTTTCATTTTCATTTCAACACCAAAAAAAGACATTTGTAATTACGTTTGTGTTAAACTGAAATAAGCAACATGTTAGATATGATGGCTACTTGTCATAGCCACTGTGACCCAAAAGCTGAGGTGTCAAAAGTGCAGCTGTGAATGTTAAACACAAAAACAGGCAGTACTTCAGTTCTACATGTGCTTTCTTTAAAAAAAAAAATTTAAAAAATGTCAACGCTGATCCTGCCACCACTACTAAGCCTACTACTAATTATAATAGCAGCAATAATCACTCAGCTAAACCCATCTTGTTAGGATGAAAACATCCCAGAGCTGACAGTTATGACCAGCATCTATCTTTCCTATAAACACCTCATGTATTAACATTGTGCATAACTAAATACTGAATGAGCCACCACTCAACTAAGATGCCTCAGATGAATATTTATGAAATTGGGTTACACACTGGAGAGTTTCTGCTTGCTGAATGTTAAAGCACCTGTGAGCTGACTTCAAGCTGTTTGATAACAGGCCACAAGCAATTTCACTAGTCAGTATCAGAACTTATATTGTGAGTGACACTTAATATGACTTAGCATATGGCCGAGTTATACAAGTATTACATACGCTATACTGTAATGTAGAAAAGTGTGACAAGCCATACTGCTGTCAAAACTGTTCAAGCCAATTGCAAGAATAAAATGTTGGCATTGTACATTTCTGCAAACCATTGATAGGTCACATTTGTACTTAACTATGTGGCAGTATGTCGAAAGTTTACGTGTGGTTATATGTTGGCGAAAAAAAACATGTTATGAAGACAAGATTATGCACGGTTCCTACAACTTAATGCAACTGTAATTTAAGAATTTTTGAGAAATTTTCTGAAATACTTTTTTCTTTTTTTTACTTTAATGCAAGAAGCATTTGTTGTTGTTTTGTCTAAAAACTTAGCCATTATTTTAGGATTTTACAAAGCAAAACCAGAAAAAGAAGAGAAGATTCATATAAATGCAATTATTCACGCCTTAGCATTTTTAAGACTTTTTAAAAAAAATACATACATAGACATTTTAATACCAATTAAGGACTTATTTTTAGACTGATGAATAATAGTATTATCAATAGTATATAAAATCCATCACATCATTAAGTGTAAAAACTGATCAACATGCAATGCTTAAGGTAGGACTCCCTCCATAGCAAAATAGTAGATAATAGAGACCCAAAGGGATTCTGCCAGTTATGCGTGGGCCTAAAGCACAGAAAGGACAAGAAGTAAAGCTCCGAACATCTTGTAGCCAGTTTGCATTCTTTATACACAGTTTGATACTGTGATCTCTGGAAGGTGCTGCAGAATGCCTTTTATTCCATGTACAAAATCGAAACTTTTACAAAACCTGGCCTGCGGTATTTTGCATGATTTCTCTTACTTTATTGCCATTTGTTGTATTTTACAATGCCCTGTTTTTGATAGTGTTGCTGTACTGTATATGGTCCTGTGCTCATAAAGTTTCTTGTTGAGCTAAAGACACATTTCTCCCCCTCTAGACAATACAGTTTCTTTATTTTAGTCTACTCAGGTATCTTACTCAACCATGGCACTAATTACTTACATGGCTCCTCAGATTTATTTAATTTGCTCAGTCCAGCTGGACATAAATACATAATGAGACATTATGGACATTATGGTAAGTCGTCAGACTATATCGTATTCACTGATAATAAGGAAATCAAGGGAGAAAAATGTCTTGATTTCCCTCACAGCCTGTGTAAGTGAAGTTAAATTTGACTATTTATCTCCTGACTGACGACCATCAACAGAGCTGAGGTTATGCATTGATGTCACTGTTGCATGGGACACCACCCACCTCACAATCACTGGCTGGCCAAACAAAACCAATAGGTGGCTGTGATACCAGGGGGTGGAACAAACAAAACACAACAAAAGGCCTAGAAATGGACTGTGACGCAATGTGACATCACAGTAAGCAGTCAGAGGAAACGTGGCCAGAAACAGAGTTTTGGGTCACATAAATTAAACTGTGTGTATTTGGCTCAGGAAGTAACATAAAACTAAAGAAAGACTTAAAGTAATTAGCACAGAAATCTGGCCCTGTTTTACATGTTGCAAAAGGAGTTACTTCAGCTGAAATAGATGTTTTAGATATTTTAAACAGATTTAAGTTTTTCCTATTACTTCATCCTATCATTGAAAAAAGTGTTGTTTTGTCTACATTTCTACAGGTCAGAGGTATTATGTCAGAAATCAAACACTGGACAGTATATAGACCTCTGTAAAAGTCACTGTGACTACAGAATGTAATTTATTTTTCCCACTCTCCTCTTTTCCTTGATTTCATGGACTACATTTGCAAAGAAATACAAAATTACAAGTAAGGGTAATTCTCCCAGTCACGGTCTGAGGCCCACTAATATCCCTCAAACCCATAAATGTCTGAATTATAACTGAGCCAAATGTACCATAAAATACTCATTTCAAAGTAAACTCCAAACTGAGCATCCACCACAAATTACTTATTTCTGATAGTGTGAAAAAATGTACAGACAAAATGTCATACAATATGGCCTATACTGATATTTTATGGGCCTAACACTGGATAATGTGAAGTAGGACAATCATGCCGAAGCTCAACATCAGTTATGGCACTGACCTTTTCCTATAATTGCAGCAAAGAAGTGCGAGTCATTTCATTAGTCCTGTGATATCAAACAGTTTGGATATTTTACACTTAGTAGTGTGATTTGTGAATGATTGCTCTGTTTCTGCAAATGGAAAGGTCAGCGCCGAGGCCGGTCTCTTTTTGGAAATAAAGTGCTTGGCAAAGCAAACGAAACAAGACAGCAATCAGAATGTTAATAGTAGAGTGAAGCACTGCGGCAGGCACTGAGACAGTCTGAGTGTCTGGACGTAGCAGCGGGGTCGGTCTGGCCATGAACTGGAGCAGTTGAAGAGTAAGATGATGAGAGCTGACACGACTGGCCCTGCCATAACCTTGGCTTCATAGTGTAGTGGACCAATCCATAAAACCCTTCCTGTCCAAGAATCACTGAAGAAAACGGACGGGGCACACAGACCGTTGGCAATGTCTATGAAATTTCTGTGACGTACTGTACACTTAATATTTCCCTTCATTCTGCCTGGTTAAGAGCCAAAGCACCATCTTCTATTTCAACTATAATGCTTTCTGCGAGGGCTGGACGGTTAACCCGAGTACAGAATTACCAATATAATAGATGTCTTGAGGACAGAAATTCACTCATACCACAAACTGGACAAGTCTTGGTCAAATTTGGCTAGTCTTTGCCTTTAATACTATGGATATGGCGGTTGTACTGTGGTATAAAAATCGATGGTTATCATACCATGTCCATTTGATTATTTATGGAAAAAAATTGCAACCCGATGCAGAATGTCATCTTTATTTAATTATTTTTCAAAAGGGAGGGTTTGATACATAAAAAAAAATATAAACCATATAAAATGGTTTAGTTTCAATCATTAGAGAGTCTCTGTTAAAAAAAAAACAACCTCTGTTTATTAATTTGTGATTTGCGCTATTAGTTTCAGTCACATTGACCCTGAATCACATTTTGAGTTTTATACATTCCAGGAAGAGAAGATACTAAGCTTTCTAATTATAGCATAATTGTTTTTGTACTTGAAATATTAAGCAAAATATGTCACGTTACATAATAATTGTCCCGGAGCCATGATTTTGGGAAAAAGGACTTCAAAGTTTGCAGTGGCCATGAAGATATGTGACAGAGACCATTAGCCTCCCAAACTGGGAGCACATACTTTACTTCAGGAGCTGTTTCAGGGTGGAAAATACACAGAAAAGCTTGCGTACCCAACAACATGGTGCAGGAAGATGAGAAATTAATGTAATTATTATACTGGTAGAACTGTGGTCTGTTTGACAGACAGTGAGCAGCCAATCCCAAACAAGTTGGATTAATTTTTATGAAATGCTGTTTTGATTCTTTTGATTGGCAAACCCATATGGACTAAAGAAATATTAACTATCAATAACTGGGCAAATTTGGACTTGACGACTGCTTCAAAAGTAGGGAGTTGTCATTTTTTATGTCTCCCTTGTTTACCACATCGATAAATCTGAATAAATTAGATTTTGGCGCACATTCTTTCAAAAATTTAACAATCAAATTGTGAACTAACTAAACAAGCTAACAATGTGTTTTGCATTTTAACTTAATTTATGCAAGTTTAAATATAATATTTGTTACACAATACTAAACCACTTGGAACAATGTTAGTTCAAGTGAGTTGCCAGTGGGTACCCAATGAGTTTTAAGAGGTTCTAATATTTTGAAAATATTTTTATTGATTTGGACTCAAACAAAAACCCACTGTCCCCAACCATGCTTTGTAACAATAAGCCTTTCATTCATAATTTCAGGGCGACATAGAGGAAGAGAGGAAGACTGGCAGTTAGTAAGATCAGACTGAAAAGTCTTCGTTGTGAGCTTGTTCTCACGCCTTTGCATGCTTCCGCTTCAGATTTGAATTAACATATTCTGAAAGTCAAGACTTAATCTATTTAAAATCAAACAAAACCAACACAACATGACCGAAAATCGAGATATTAACAAAAATCCATGTTTATGTCAAAAAGAGCCGTTACTGATTCTGATAGAAAACACCAGAGGTTTAATCAGCCAATCAGCCTATAACCCAGCATCTTTGCCTGAACTGAAACACGAAACACAGATTATAAGTAAGTCAGCATTAGGAAGGAAACACATGCGTTGATGTATCAAAATAATTATTCCTACATTTACCATTATCATGATTTTTATGATAATTTATCTTGATAAAAACAACATCAGCATTACCACAAGTCCGATTTTGCCCATGAACATGTCTTCCTACAGTTAGTCATCTGAGCTGTCAGGTGATTTATGGGGGAATGTGGTATTACCGTATGATCAGCGACTGAGTGAAAACAAATGTGATGTACATAAAAATAAGCAGCGATCAGTGAGAGGGATGGAGGTTAAATATCTTCTGACCTGTGCAGAAGGAAATGTGACTTCAGTGAGATTATGGAAATTGGTTACCAAAGAAACACATCACATCATTACGTCAACACTGTCAGTAGTAAGAGGCTGAGCATTAAGCCATCTTATCTGAGCAACCAAGTGTTTGTTCAGTGTGTCAGAGAAAATTGAAATGTTTGTGTGGCCTGTGTTTTCTTTTGATTACACCCGTGGAGTCCAGCCGCAGCATTTTAACTACGTTGTTTGACCATTCAAAGTTAATAGTGTAGTCACACATTTCTTATTTATTTTACAAGATATTAAAAAGGGGATTGCTGTTGTTTGTGTCTGTGCGAAATGCATGTTTCTGCACAAAACATCAAAATATGACTGTAAAGCCAAGCTGCTCCGCATCATAGCATCTGTTCAGTGTAGCCTAAGGGAAGTCATTTGAAAGTTGCTAACACCAGTGTTTGACGGTGTTGGGGGAGAACTTGCACTGGTGTGAAAATTGTCCCACTGCGACAAGCCTACAAAAGACAACATACGGTACATGCACTACACAAGTGACTCCATCCATGCAAAGAGAAATGAGAAAAACACCCAGTTATACGATGCTCAAAATCGAGATGGCAGTTGTGTGAAACAGTGTTTATGCAACAGACTGAATGTCAACCCAAAGAGAATCAAAATTGCTCCCAGAATTCAAGCTTTAAATGTCTGCAAATTGGATTCGGCAGTGAAATTTGGGAGCTCCTTACCCTCCAAGCAGGGGACAAGATCAGCCGCCATATAACTGGGATTGTACATGACTGTCATTGCCATGTCATGCCATTGTTAGTGTTAAAAAGCGCTGCAAGGACATATGTTATATGTCATACTAGAGGACAACGTGTGTGTCAAATGTCAAACCTGTCATGCTTCTTTTGCTTTTGTGATACCAACATGCTACCTTAAACCACAAACTGGAGCAGCATTATATCTGCATTGTTTGGTTCTGTATAGGAAAGCAAAGATGGCATAAAGAAGGGACTTTGTCGCTGCCTTATTGCACAATCTCTGTGTGAAAATGGGCTTAAGATGTCCCTTGGAAGTCGCAATTAACTTCTCACTTTCTATTTTTTACAATTTTAGGCTTGTACTAATTTCAGGCGAACTATTTCCAAGAGAAATTACTGAAATGTTCTCACAATACTCAGGTAATGACAACTGACTCAGGGTTTCCCACACATTCCTTTATTTGTGGTGGCCCGCCACATTTAAAACATCTGTCGCCACAAATAGATTTTTTATTTTTGGTGCTGAAGTGTTCATTGGGGTTGCTAGTTGAATATACAGAACATGATGCTCAGTTATCTAAAGCACCACACCATATTTCACATTAACAGGTTTTCCATACAACAATCTTATTTATGTTAATCTAAGTTTTTAACTTTTTTTAAACACCTTCTCAAGCTCTGTATATCAGCTTATTTTGTTTTTCTATCCTTGTGTGTTTTTGTTAATTTGTTTGTTTTGTACCTTTAAAGTCACCAGTGTTTTAATTTTGCGCAATGTGGGGTACTACACTGTCGGAGCGCAGTGCATAGTCTGGGCACAGATGGAGCAGTAGAACATCAGGCAGAGTGAAGCTTAACCATTCATTCTGCTTGGTCTAAAAGTTTGCATTCACTCGCAGCAGCTGCTCCTCTCATCGATCGATCTGAACTGATCAGCTCTGACCGGAACAAAAACATCAAATTTACTCCAGAATTGTTTCCACCGCTTTGCAAAAGACAAAGCTATTAAATCCAATATGCTGTGATTTAAGACTGCTGCACCATGTTTCCCACTCCTTAAGTGGACATCACACAAAACATGTTTTTCAGATTCCTGTCACTCATCCAAACCTTTACCTTTTTGCATGCTGAGGAGCTTCGCTGACTGATGCTCAAAATAGAGCTCACTGCATTCCTCCAAAATGTCACCAAAACAGCTCAAACAGTGACAACAATGGGTCTCTAAAAAGGCTTTTGTCACTGTGATTGTGGCTACATTTGGAGATAGAGTCTGCAAGTCAGATTGTTAGAACTAACTGCGTTCTTTCAGCCTGTCTGATAACAATGATGGACTCTCAGACAGCTTCTGTTCCCTCTTGCTGATTCATTCAGACCACTTTGCTCAGTCATCAGTCAGCCGGCGCTTTTGTTTACATGCACAGAGAACTTCATTCAAACACTAACTGCTTCTTGCACGCAGTGTGAAACTGGGAGAGCATAATTGTGTGTATTTTTTTCAAAAGTGCCAAGAAGATTGATTACTTTTAGGGTGATCATTTGTTTCTGCCATATCCGAAGGATCATAGTGTTTGCTCAGATTTCATACTTTTGGAGAGACATTCTGTAAAGTAGTTTATTAATCCCAGTAAAAAATCCCTTGGTGAGTGCAATCTGTTATCAGTTATGGCAAAAACTGTAAGCATAAGACCCAAGTTGTAATAAAACACAATTATGCTTTAATTTCTGAGAGGGATGGCTTTCTAAATCAGCTCTGGCATCTAAAAGTGCCATTCCCAAATCCCGACTGCAGTTTTGGAAAATAAATAATTCCATTTACTCAAGTACAGTAAACAAGTACAAGTATTACTCATACTTTCTATATTTTGTATAGTTATTGTCAAATTGGAAAAAAAAGATCAGAATATTTCCTCAATCACTGCCTGACCACTCAGTCACCCATCCTGTTGGCCATCAGCTCTGCCTGAGCGTGACAGCCCAAACTGAGCTTGACGCCTGTTGAACGAGTACAGTAGAGCAATTTTTTTTTTTTTTTCCCTGAATAGTCCACTATAAAGCAGTGGTTTGGAAAATCTGCTGACCCTTGAGTTTCCAGCCTCTGGCAACAGTGTCCAGGAGCCAGACCCCCCCTGTGCTCAGGCTTAAACAAAGAGCTGAGATGACAGCTGGAACTGGAGCATGCTAAGAAACAATGCACGAGTCGTGACCTCCCAGACCTTCCCACTCCTCCTCCTCCTCCTCCCTTCTCCCCAAGTGTCCTTCCCGCCTTGTTTTTTCATGTATGGCGTGATTGCTCCCACAGCATGAATGGAGTGCATTATCCCCCTTAAAATGCTAATTATGAACTTACAGTAACATCCACTCATGAGTTTGCTGAGCCACTAGTGTTCTTTGAATTAATCTTTTTTTTTAAGTCCATGTGAAGAACAACTGCTAAAACATTCCCAATTTTGCCATTGCATGTCATAGCAACATGTTCTTGTAAAGGCTTGCCACTGAATGCATTTATTATTATTCTTTTCATTTAACCAATGTAATACAGCCTCGCTATAGTTGGACAGCATTGTTTGCTAAAGATTCAAGATTCCAAGTATTTGGACAACTAATGCAACCTCACAACCTCCCTTTTTAGTTTGGCTTTTAGTTGAACTTTATTTATCTATTGACTATTTATTTATATATTTTAGTTTGTTTCACAGTTTTACTACTTTCTGTATCGTTTCATCATTTTTGACATATTTATTATTTCACTTTGTGCTGTTATCCTGTCATTTATCTCTTATTTACAGTATTTTACTTATCTATTTTATTTCATTATTGCTATTATCATTTTATCTATTTATTTACTTATTCATTTGTATCTTTCTATTTCTATTTATAAGTTCTTATCCTGCCTCTGGTGTTTATGGTAGCATTAGGTTCCTGAGTTATGGCCAAAAACATGTTTTGCAATGTCACATTGACCTTTGACCACCAAATTCTAGTCGCTTCATTCTGGAGTCTGTATGAACATTTGTGCAAAATTTGAGGAAATTCTTGCAGGGCCCTTATGAGATATCGTGTTCACCAGAGTGAGATGGGCACAAGGTTACAGCGACCTTTGACCATCAAATTTGCATTTGCGAGATATTTTCCGGAGAATGAGATGGACGTACAGACAAATGGAGAAAGCAAAAATATCATGCCTCGGGCTTCAGTTATCACTGCAGAGCCATTAAAAATGGGGCTTAAGGCTGTTGGCTAATTAGAACAATATTATCTGCTGAATCTCAACATCAAGAATACCAAAATCTTGACAAATGACACTGTAAACAACTCCATATTACCATATAAAAAGACACAGTATGTGGAAGAACCAACCTTGACGGAGCAAGATGTAACATGTTCCAGATTATGCTTTAATATGTTTGAAGGCTCTACACAAGTCTGCAACAACACGCATCTATCCATCCATCATCTGTAACTGCTTATCTTATGAGGGGTTGTGGGGGGACTTGAGCTGAGTAATAACAAGCAATGAAGTGCAATATATATGCAGAGAACAGTATATCCTGCAGCCTTCTTCATAAAGTATTGAATAACCCTATACTTTGTAGGTGAATTTTTGTCTTTATGATGTCTTACAGTTTAAAATTTTAAAGGTACCAATGTTTTTGCTGAGTTTACCCTTTTAATAGTGCATTACTGATAGAAATTTCGTATCTAGCTATTATTTGCCCCATGAATGTATGCTAATGCCTAATGACATTCTCCTAATTGTAGCTTATTGTTTCAAAATCATACTCTCGAAAATTGAATCTGCCTCTGCACTTTTGGCAGCATAAGACTGGGCCATAAAAACACCAATTACAAACCATTTACTTCAGTTTATGTTGACAGGGATATTACAAGGTGATTTATGACTTTCAATCACACAAATGCTTAATCGTGTTTCCTGTGAAAACATCTTAATTGTGTTTACAGGTGCATTGAACTTTTGCATAGATTGTGAGATTACGCAGTTACACATGACGAGATTACAAAGAGAAACGCCGTCATCTTAGTCGAAACACAAGGGCCACATTAAGTCACTCAAGGGTTTGCTTCAAAAGCTGCCATGAGCCCTTTCCCCTGACTTAATTAATTTGTGAAATACTTTATGATGATTACACAGTAAGGGTTCTGATTTACCTCCTGTAAGGCATTAGTGGATTTGATCAACACGGTTAAAGATGCATTTACTCTGGTCTCTTTATTTCTAATGAAAGACGGACGATACCAACTGTGTTTCCTGGTATAGCCCATTCATAATAATTCACATTTCAATCTGCAATAATCCAAAAATTGATGATTAACCTTCCAAGCACCTTTGGTTCATTTAGGTAAGTTATGGCAATCAACTTGCAGAACACACCTGTTAAATCATCCAGAGTAACTGTCCTGTCACCTTTTTTTTTTTTTTTAACTGTAATGTAATTTGAAAGACAAATTAAATTACAATAATAATTGCATTACAATAACATTATAATAATGACATTGATATTGTGACATGTTTAGCATGTATTACTGCAGAACATAGTCAATTATGACAAAGTACTGGCTGACTGGGCTGGTAGTAGTGTATTTCTCCAGTTACAATAGTTTTTTTATTGATACTTTGATTCTGCAGAAACATTATTTTTTTATTTATCAATGGTTTTTTTTTTTTTATCAAGTGGGAAAGAAGTATTTCTTTGATAGTATTATTCATCTGTCCTTGCCAGGGGAAAGGGAAGATATAGTCACAGAAGTCTGCAGAGGAAAGGTGAGGAAGACAGAGATAAGTGGGCATGTCCACGTCTTTTTAGGTGTTAACATTTTTATCTCATGGATTGCCCCTTGCAGTGTTGCAGTGAAAGGCCAGAGCATGAGGATTTTAGTTTTTTTTTTCTTTTTCTAGATCAGTTAGTTGGGGGAAGGCTGCAAGCTGCGAGTGTTATCAGGCTAACTTCACCAACACTGAAAACGTCTGAATTGTAGATGCTCGTTTGTTATTACAGTAACTTCATATTATATTATATTCTACTAGTGTTATTACAATAGTGGCATTTATAACTTTAAGACAATACCTTAAGAAATATTGATATTCAAAACTAATTTTGATACTGTGGGCAAAATTGACATTAACAGAATACAACTTTAAATTTGTTTTAAAGAAGATAAATATAAAAAGGCTATAGCATGACATCATTTCTTTTCATGGTTAGTAGCAGAGTATCGATACTGCAGAAAATGAGTATTTAGACCAAATATGTAGAGAAAAAAAAGATATGTTTTACAATGCTATATTCCACACCCTGATATCTTGAGTTTTTTAACTGGAATGGTCAATTATCCAACATTGCCCTTGCCCATGTATTTGTTTATGCAAATGGCCTAAAACACTCAATCCAATTTGATACTTTAAAGAATGTGAAAATTAAAAATACCCCTGGTTTCTGGCCTGAGAGCAGTTCAGCCAAGATGCTTAACCGCAAAGATGCTGCCTGGCAGAGCGCCCAGCTTTCAAAACCCACAGATTGCTTTATCATTGACACAACTGAGCAGCAAAAAGTGAAATCAGGCTGCACCAAAAGTAGCAGCTGGATAATTTCAGGAACATCTATCCTCCAGTGATCTGACCCCTAAAAAAAGTTTGGGCAGACTGAGAGACAAGTAAAGGGAAAGCTTTGTCACTGCTGCCATTCCAGAGCGTCACCAAAGTGAGCATGACACAATAATGTGTCAGTTATAAATATGAAAAAAAGGCTGTGTTTTTTGCAAATGACCCTAAGTGCTAAATACTGAAATTGACAGGGGCTGGGCATTTTGCAATGTCAGTGGGTAAAGAAGATATAAATCTCCCGTGTACATTTTTTTTTTTTTGTTTTGTTTTGTTTTTTTACAAAGGTAAGTTTTTATGCATTTTATATTTGAAATATTTTGCATCTTCTTCAGCATTGCTGAAAGGCAGAGGCATGAGTATTACTTTGCTAGCTAGATTGTTATCAAAGCCAAAATGCAATTTTGACCTTTGACCTTAGCCACCATCAGGCACAAGTTTCTGTTTGCTCATGTGAAACACAAGGCAAATTTCTTGAAAACTAATGGCTGGTTTTCTGTGAAATTTACTGAGTATATTTATGATGCCAAGAGGATAAATCCATGCTGGACTGTACCACCAGCAAACAACAAGTTCTCAAAATAAAATTGCAAAACATTTCGCCTTCAAAAGGATCTGACACCACTATCTGCTGTAACACTTACTTCAAAAGCCTTTTAAATTGCTGCAAAAAAAAAAGGCGATTTGTATGACTGTTTCCTCATCTACCAACACCACTGTTACAGATGAGGTAGGTTTAGGCACAAAACACAACCTGGGAACAAGATGAGTCTATGAGCTCATGTTGTATTTACTCTGGCTGGTGCACCTGGTTCTTCTCCCATTCAGATAGATTTCAAGCACGAGACGTATGTTGCAGTAGCCTTCAGGAGAAGGTCATAATTTGTAGTCACAGTTTTTATTTCTGTACAGCATATGTATTTCTTCAGAGTTAAAATTTACAATTAACCAATATTGGCTTTGCTTTAAGTGAAAACTAGTGAACTTCTGCCAACAGGAAATGTTCACAAGATTGAAAATCCCTTTTTTTGGTACAAATACCTATTCATTTCCTGAGTACATCAACCAGCAGTTACCAAGTGTTCTCTCCTACAGTGCATAATGACGCCACCAAAGCCATAACCTTATTTCTTTTCTGCCACACTAACATTTCATTTACAACTTTTAGCAATTTGTTCAGTTGCTTTCCCGTAATATGCACAAGAGTAGCAGAAATCCATTAGCAGGTCACCAGTTACAGTAGTAGTCAGTTCTCCTCCATTCGAGCTAATAATATGGCCCTGGCAGTGCTTTCCTGAAGATATGAATTTCCAAAAACCTCACTTTAAAGCACTCAGTCAGCTGCCTCCTAATAAATCACTGAAGAAAACAGAAAAAGGGAGTTTTTAAGGCTATTCTCACACAGCTTGTGTGCTCGATTTACAACTGCTGTCATATGAACTTGGCTGATATTTTACTCTGGTGGGGCGCAAACTTCCATTTAAGGTTTGAAAATGTCAGCTTTCAGTAATGCCTTCCCAGGAGATATGCTGTTAGCCCCTATTATTCAGGCCGTTTTTTGCTGGGCTGTAATTGTTTGAAGGAACCCAAACAAGCTAAATTTTGCTCTCCATAAAAAAACCTTCTGGGATGTTATATTACAAGGAGCTACCTCTTCACTTTGTGTATTGATACAATTTATGGACCGTGCTTTCAAAACTAAAGTGGTACTGAGTCATGTTCCTCAAGGAGACTGCAAAAAAATGATAATTTTCCTCCACAGTGATGCATCACTTTAAAGGCTTCTTTCATGGCACACTCATTTTTTATGACAAGAGAGCACTAAGTATCATTAACAACAAAAGATACATGGAATTCTTCTCCACATTGTTTGTAGCTCACCTGGGAGGGTTAGTTTATTACAGAAAATGTGGCACTTAACAAGACTAATTTTACTACCCAATGTAAATTAGCATATTTGTTATAAAAATGCAACTTGTACTATGTGGATCATAACTTCCTTAAGCAGGGAGCAAAGAAATGTGTGTAAAATCTAGGTGCAGACATATTGGGCAAACAAGATAATAATGTGTGCACACAGCATTGTTTTAAAAGACAGCAAATCATCAATACTCTTTGTGTGCAAGATAATAAGTCTGAGATAACAAAATGCCATATTTCAAGACTTCCAGAGCTCTGTAGCTTTGCCAGGTTGTCAGGTTAAGAATAATTTTTTTTTTACACGTGGGAGTCTTCATCACATATCTAATATTTCTGTGGACGTTATTATGCAAAGCATTTTGCCCGATGTGTTCACATTTGTTCATTTAATATTCAGCCTCCTACTTCCCACTCCACTGCACTGCACCATGTTGCCTGTTCTGTTCGTACATCAGCCTCAGATGACCACAAAGGCCGGCTGAAATCTGAAGGTTTTTACAACTAAATTTTCAACTTATTATTAACATATTTTGGCTTCACCATCATTTCAATAATCTGGTAATGACAATATAAAACTTTATAAATTGGCTTCCACTGTGTAAATCTACAAATCTACCTACACAGGAGTATATTTATTTACAAAAGCTTTCAGCTGCTACATGCATACCATATCTGGGCTGTCTGTTACATATAAAGTCCTCAAACACCAATATTCCCCTGGGCTTTTTTCTCATTCCACTTCACTGGGCTGAGACTGGAATGAGTTGCATAAGACTCCAACTGGACAAATTAATCTGTTCCTGTTTTTGAGGCTGCCATCAGAGACATTAATCCAGATGCATGCTGTTGCTCTCCAGTTTAATAACTACCCTGACAGTCACCGTGCTGTTTCCCTGCGTGTTTTATTCCCTTTAAACTAGGCCTCGCTTGTGCTTGCCCGTGCTGTTTGTCAGTCATCCACATGATGCCTGTTGTTCCTCAGCTGTAACCTGCCTTGTCGTTTGCTTTAGTTTTTCCTCTGTTCCCCTCTTTCGCTTGTGTTTGCACCATCGTTGTTGTACCTTTTTATTAAAGCTTTTTTTTTTCATTATTTGGATATGACTGTTCCGGATCATTGCTATAGAACAAAATGTATTTCCTCACTGTCCTGCCTGGCTAACCTTCAGCCTTTAATAAATACAAACATTTTGTGTGTTCGTCTGACTTTGGGGGAAATCTCATTTAATACTGTTGTAATATGGTTATACACTAGTGCACCAGGAGGCAGTCTGGCAGAATATCACCCTCATTTGCTTTCCGAGACAAAGACGGTACAGTGAAAACACACTGTTGCCACGGGCAACTAGCCATGGTTCATTTCAAGATGGTCAGGTGGGTTTTTCCACCTTGACCCACGCTGCCCTTGTTCCTTACTAAATGCCTTTGTTGACAGTTGAGTGAATGGAGCTGCTCGAGCAGTGGAGGGAGAAGCTCAAACTTGGTAAAGCTGTGGGTGTTCCTGCGCACAACCGACTGAATGGCCAAGGTCCTTCTCTCTGGGCTACTGAGGAGCTGCGGAGCTCCGTCAACACGTGCATTTCTAACTGCCTTTTGATGACCAAGGACATCAGCAAACCTCCTTCTCTGACCCTTTGTACAGCACTGCTTTTCAGTCGCTACATCAGAGCAACGCCTGTGGGATGTTGATTCATCTTAGCGAACAAAGTCGATGGACAGAAGCAATGAAATACTTATTTTGAGGTTTAAACATCTGTCAGACAGTCCACTGAACGCCCACACATATGCATTCAAGCTCACTGAAAATTCATGCAGGAAAGCTTGAAACATAACATTCCACTTAATTTTTTATCTCCCCAAATGACGGCAGCTGGCCTCGAGTCCATTTGGAAAAAGCACACTAAAGCACGCCGAAGCAGTTGACACTTTGTGCGTCTCTGAAGGTGTTCATGCAGACCTGGGCGCTGCCAAAACAAAGAAACAATTTTGTAGCATCTCGGTGTTCTCCTGGTTCATTACCTATGGCATCTGCTACTGACTTTGACCTTCAGGCAGAAAAGGAAAAAGATAGAATAAAAATAAAGAGTCCATAGTTTTGAAAACTACAGACTCACCATTCATTTGGTTATCTGTAGATATGAGATTCCTTTTAATTAGAAACAAAGTTTTTAAAAATCCTAAAAAACCTAATCTTTGCATTGTCATTGTTTGTCTATTTTTCATTCAAATACACCCAACTGAAGATTGGTTTATGATTATTTTAGGTTATAATTTATACACAGTTGTTTTTTATTTTATTTTATTATCAGGCCTATTACTGTTTCAGATTTCATATTTTTCATTCTATTTTTTTTTTTTACAAAACCGAAAAACAATTGTGAGGTAAAAAGCCAATCAAGTTATTTTAACTTCAAATTTAACACTTTTTTTTTGACTGCTTGACAAGTTTAAATTCACCCCAAGAACAGCTGAATGAGAAACAACCACAGTTTCTTAAGACAGACTAGAATTACTGCCTAATAGATGTGTGCCTCCTTGATTCAGTAAAAATGTGTTCACATTTTACATCCATGTCTGTGAAAATGTGGACGCGCATGTTTTCACCAGCAGCACAGAAGATCTATACTATCAGCATAATTTCAAGGTGGGCATCCAAGATTAGTGTGACCAACTCAGTATCTGACCAAATGTCTCCCCTTCTGTTTCTGAGATATGATGTTGAGCAATGGCCAGAATATTGTTTCTGCAAAACATCATGACATCACATTGAAGCTGACTTTTCCCTTTTGGATAGGATATCTAATGTCAGCACTTCATTATTTTATCCTTTTAGACATTTGTGTCATTTGTTCAGCACTGTATGAATTCTTAGTATTGAAGTATTGAAAAGTAACAGTATTGAAGTAATACTGAAAAAAAGTATTGAAAATTGTATTGAAAAAAAACATGTATTGTGAGGTCAGTGAAAAATAAGTGGTGTTCTCGAGATATCATGTTCACATGAATGGGATGGATAGAGGAATGGAAAAAAACACAATGCCTGCGGCCACGGCTGTTGCCGACGCAAAGGCATAAAACCATTTTTGCTGTTATGCAGTTAGAATCTGTCCATGACATGAAAACTCTTTGTGCCCAATTCAAGAACTGCCAATACTGTTGGCAACGGGATTAGTTATTGGAAAATTGAAATCTGAATAATCTGTATCAATGTCAGAAATCCCAGATTGGTTTATTCTCACTGTAGGCAGAATAATATGCATCGGTCTCTGGAGCAGCAGGGTCGGCTTTGCCAAGTCTGGCTTGCATCCCAGTTTGCATTTGCGGCCATGTAAGAGCAGGATACAAACTAGGGATGAAGAGGTGGGGGTGGCTGCTAAGAGAGGTTGCATGCTTGAATTAGTGCAGGTTCCCATCAGCCCGGGAGAGCGCTGGAGCAAGCTAACACACATATACCATCACAGGCAGAACAACACACTGCGCACACACAAGCCTGCTGATACAAACATTGGCACAGAATCACAGCATCTCCGAGAGGCACGCTCTGTTTTTTTTCTTTTAATGGACACATTTAGACATATAGCATGCACACAGGCACGCAGCTAAAAAATGGTATCTCTGCATTCGCTCTCACCCACAGCTTTTCTCCCTCTGAGCGGACTAAATGCGGGAGAACTGTTATGTAACTCCAGCTGTTTCCACCGTTCGGTTAATACGCTATCAGAGGGAGTCTGCGCCACATTCAGCTCAACGCCTTCAACCCTGGCAGGAAGCGACAGCCCGGGGCCTGCAGCTACTGTCACCACATCTTACAACAGCCTTAGTTCAATTTACGGCCACGTCGACTTCATGAATATTCCTGTGGCGGAAAAGCATTTGCCCAATAATGACATGGCGGTAGTGTGTTAACATCACACACAAAAACACCCTGTAATCCCCGTTACACAGTGGAGTGAAATAGATGTTAAAGCTCAACATTAGCTTCATGGCGAGTTAGCCACTTAGCAGATTTATAGGTGATTCACCTTTGCGCTTCTTACTAAGATTGCTAAAAAGGTAAAAGAAAGATAACTGGCTTATAGAGGACCTCCCTCTGTGGAATTACACAAAAATATACTGAATTATTACCTCTTCTATTGTACTCCCCTGTTTAATTATTGTAGGGCAATAAACATAATACCACATTTCTTTTTGAGATATTTAAGACTACACAAGAAATAGTAGGCCTAACACATGATGTCATAGTGGTGTTTGTGTTTTCAATGGTATTACATTTGGTAAAGGACACATTGATTTAACACGCAACTGACCTGACGCATAAGCTATCGAAGCGACAACTTAGGGCCCCTGAAGCAAGCAGAGGGCCCCCAAGAGTGCTTAAAATGTCCCACAAGCGGAGCTGAGTGACCCTACACCTATTATGCAAGTTGTGTAGGGCTGGCCCTGAATTAACACTTTGATTGGATTAACAATTTATTTTACAGTTAGTGTACAGAGTTTTTTTCAACAGTTTATCAGCTGAGTCAATAATTTAACTGTTTTTAATTGTTTTGCTTCATTCTGTAGATGTTTAACAGAGTATTTGTGACAAATCATGAACATACCGACATTTTCAAACTATTTTAGTTTAACTTTTCAGGTCAAGTGAAAAAGTCCAAGTCCAACTTAATTTTTCTGCAAAAACGTAGCAAAGAGTCACATTTACTCTATAGAAAAACATCTACATGCATAGCAAAACAGTTGAATTGTTGAATCGCAACTAATAAGTACTCTTTAAAAATACTCTTTATCTAAATGAGGTGTTACTTTTGTTTCTATCCCATAGGGATTAGTTGACTTGGGACTTTGTTGTCAACTCTACAGACTTTTTGTACTCATGACTTGCAAAACAACAGCTTGAGACCACCTCTGCCACTGGTGGTAACTGATCTAATTAAGACTCATCACAGCAGTGTCACAGCACACCAAAAAATACCAGGGGAAAGAGAAATGCAAAGAGAGAGTCACATTGTAAAGCTTGATATATGTGTATATATAGGCCTAGTTACGATCTCATGACGATTTCTTCATAAAATTGTTAACATACAATGGACTGCTGACCCAGCCAGCTTTGCAGTACAGTAAAAGATGCTATACTGTGATATATTAGTAGACATATAAAATGAAGCACAGTACATAAAGTTTTTATGATATTTAATCATATTACCTCATTGGAAATTCAATTTATGGCTGTGTTCGCACTGCAAGCCTATTAATACTTACAAATTCTGATAAAGACCTGATTTTCTTTCATATATGCAAATGAATACCAAAGCTGTAAAAGTCACAGCCAGCTCCAGGACTTGATATTGTACGTATAAGGCTAAGAAAGTCATAACGCTGAAGAACATAACAGCACAGGGCTGAAAGTTCCTCTTGTTTGCTTTGTGGCCCGACACCATACATCCTCCAAATGACTGGAGTCTTTTAATTGACCATATATAGCAAAGTAAAGTGGATGATTAGCTGGCATCGATCTAAGTCCTCTCACGACACCCAGTGACATTTCCTCCCTATTCTATTTTATGTTTTGCGTTGCCTTATTTTCTTTTTTTTCCCTGTCAGGGCCCCACAGCTGAGTGAGCATGCAGCAGAAAGCTAATATCACCACACTAATGCAACCCTTCATCTTCCAGCTCCACCCCTGCTTCTTTTTTTTTTCTCCTTCGTGGCAGCAGTGCGGACTGTAAAAATTATGGATTTCCTTGCAAATGGAAATAAGAAAAATAAGCTGGGGAGAAAAAGACAAGGAACAGAGGCCCTGGTTGACTTGAGTGAAACCGGGGCCCCTGAAAGCTGAGGTCTTGGTTCTTTACAGATTAGAAGATCAGTCCTCCCAGCACTTCCCCTCAGGGCCGAGCAAAAGGAGAGCAGTGGAGGAAAAGCTTTTACTCTGATGCAGCTCTGCCAGTGTTTCCATCCCAGAGCTACGGATGCTCAATCTCCTCTCTGAACCGGCTCCCAAAAAACAGGCTTTTCTGCTGTAATGCAGACTAAATCTCTAATTACAATTTTGGGCTTGAGTAGCAGAAGTCATAATTATGGTACCTCTTATTATGCAAATTAATTGACTGATTCCAAAGAATTAATTACCTCTTGTCCCAAGTTTGATTAGCAAATGAGAGTTTTCGGCTTCTATTTTGATTTGGTGTTTGGATTTCCTTTTTTTCTGCTGGGAAGAATGGGATAATAAGGAAACAAAAGGTGACGCCGAAGCAACATGCTGGATGAATGAGAAATTGAATGGAATATTTGCTCAGGACGACAACAGATGAGCCTTTTTGGAACATGCAGTGTCTGCAGTTAAACTTATTATTTTTCAAGGTAAAATGGAAAAGAGAATTAGGAACATATTTTTAAAAATTATGCAGGATTTTAAAATTCTGGTATTTTACAAAATAAGAACACTCCAGAAAGGCTGTGCTAACTAAATGGCTCACATACTGGTTTACCACCATAAAAGTAACGGGTGCGTATGTGTATATAAAAGTATGTTTCATAGTATAGAATTAAAAAAATTGGAAATTAAATTGGATTACATATATTTTTAAGAATAACGACCTTAAATGTGGTTCCCACACATTATCCATTTAAAAATTTGATACTTTTCAAAACTTCAATTCCAGACTTCTTCCAGTGTTTTTTCTGTCATACCATGACAGAATACTATGCTGAAAATATATGTTTCATTATTTTCCCTAAAGATAATGAATAAATAATATTATATTTTTGTTTTCCCACACATTGTTAAGTCTCTTTTTTAAAAAATATTTAACAGCATCTGTGCTTCTGTGTTTATTCTGTGATGATGACCGCAGCTATAAAGGTTTCCTTTTTCAGAAAAGATAGTCCATTTACTTTTCTGATAACTAATTATTGCATAACTCAAAAATGTTCAAACAAGCTCAATATTTGGTTATTTGTGATGCTATGTATGTATATAAAATTTAAAGGTGCTTGCGTATTTTCTATCAAACTAATTTGGACTTGTATGTCCAGATTTGGCAGAGTTAGAAGGCACATGGGGCAGAGCTGTTAAACAGGCTGTGACATACAGGCAGCTCTGCGTAGGAGTGTGCGTTCAGTGGCATGCCACACTTCCTGTCTCGTTTTTGAACACATCAAGCTTACTCTGTCCTGAATCTCTCACACAGTGATGAACATTTCTGCTGTGCTGCCTGCTCCAAACACCATGAAAAACATTCTGCTTCTACTAAGTTTAATTTTAGAAATTCTGAGTCTCATATTTTAGAATACAGAATCAGGATAATAGTCTGGGAACATTAATATTTTTCCATATTTATGCTGGAAATTACTAAAATCAAATTTCATACTTTTCTAAACTGAGTAGAAAGCCTGCTTAAGACTCAAAGTGATTGAGCAAATTACTTAAATTTCTTCTGAAAACATGACTAAAAAGGCAAAGAGCAACTTGGCAAGAAGTGTCCCACAAATTGCAAAGCTGACAAGCTGGCAATTTAAAAATAATTAAAAAAAATAAAAAAATAAATCATAATAAAAAAGACAAAAGAGAGAGATATATCAGCAAAATATTGTTATTATTATTATTCTTAAACATACATTTGTAATTACATATTTTAAAGTTAATGCCATTTACATTTTATTTACCTTTTTCTTTTTTTTTCTCTGATAATATTTTAGTTAATTTTCTTGTAACTTTTTACTAATTGATTGACGATTTAAGGGAATTTCCTATGAAAATGCTCATTGTGCCAGGATTTGTGAGGAGATTAAGCCAGTTTGCTTAGGTTTCAGGGGGTTAAGACCTGATATTTCTTCCTAAAATTACAATACATTGGCCAAAACTCTACGGACACACTTATATCAGCCAGTCTTAGTACTACAGCATGCAATGAATTTTAGACAATAGTCTACTTTCACTTTTATACACTAGTTTGGAGAAGGCCCAATACGCAATGCCAGGTCCATTAATAAACAGTTCTCCCAGTTTGGTGTGGAAGAAACTGGCCTGCATTGTTTCTAAACCCCATTCAACAAGTTTGGGTTGAATGTGAACATGGACTGTGAGCCAGTTCTTATTGCCCGACCTCACTAATGCTCTTGTAGCTGAATGAGAGCAACAAGGTTCCAAAATCTGGTGGAAAGCCTTCCAGAGAAGTGGAGGTTGCTGTTATTATAGTAGCAGATTAATGTCCATGGTTTGGGAATTAAGATGTTGAATGGGCATCAAAAAACTTTTGGCCATGTAGAGTCTATTGCAGACTTTCTTACAGAGCTGCAGACACTCGGAACAAAGCGTGTAGTCAGCCGCATATCTGCTTAACCATTCGAGTCTAAGCATGAGGCTTTAGCTCCAGCTCCACACCATTGCTGCGATGTGCCTACAGTATGTATTCAAATAGAGTTGTATCACCTCACCCTCCTTGACATTTTCAAAGTTAGCCCACCTCCAAGAAAGCGTGAAACGAGTGGTCCTAATCCCTGCCTTAGCTCCGTCTCAGTGCCTCCGGTTCATCTCCAGCAGGATTCAAAACAAAGGCCTGGCAAATGAAATGCATGGGCAGAGAGGCAGCACACAATGTGGTCCACCTGAATAGACTGAAATGAACTAGTCTTGACAAAGCCAGAGGGATGAGAAAGGGTCCCGCCAAAGCTCTGAGGCCTGATTTGCCGTACCAAATGAGAAACCCCTCAAAGCTGGAGAAAGCCAGACCCTTGACTTGTACCCGCGAGGCACCTAAAAAAAAAATTAGACACATGCTTTCCATTCTTCTCAGTCATTATCACTAGATCAGAACCGCAGCAAGAATTAACTGTCTAATTGCTTCTGTTAAACAGACAGAGACAGGCATTATAAGAACTATTGAGCTGAGTTCAATGAACTGCCGTCTTCAGTGTTCGAACCAGTGGACAAGGTCAGCGTTCAAAGTCTCAGTAATAATGCAGGTTGCAAAGAGAATAGGTAAGTGTCAGACCAAAACAATCCAATCCACATCAGCATCCAGCCTTCGGGTTTGTTTTGCAATAAGCCTGCATTTGTCATTGGCAGGGCTAATTATGAGGGCAGCAGTTATACTACAGGATAAATTTCCGCATAACAGAACCCTAATTTTGTCTGCCGGGCATTTAAATTCTTCCTTCCTATGGAAGATAACAGGAGCATACGAATAGCAATTAAATGCTGCTCAACTTTGGTGAGATTACACTCCTGAGAAAGACAGCCTCTAAGAGCAGGTTTATTGCCTCTGAGAAGAGAGAGGACACATTGTGGTAGAAAACAAGAATGTTGCACCAACAGCAGTCGTATAAAAGTTTAAAGTTTAAACATATTCATTTTAGAGACAAGCATATGTGTCAAAACTGACATCATCTTAATCTCATTTAACACATAGGCATGTCCAATCCTGCAGCTATAAAGTATGGCACATGCTGGCTGCTACATAGCTTCTGTGATGAACAATGTAGTGCTCCGTATATGAAAGCTTGCAGATGTCAGGGTCACCTTTGAGATTAAAGGACACCGGCATATAACGCACTATTACTCTTACAACTTCAGCAATCCACAAACTGAATCATCTTCAATATGAAGAGGAGAGAGAAACACATACACAAAAAAGATCGGAAATACAAGGTCCAAACACACATATAATGATAACTGATCATATTGTTGACCACGGCGCTCACAGGCAACGGTGCACTGGGGTAAAAAACACAGCTAAACAAAAATGAAGCTCCTCTAAATGATCAGTCATGTCAGACAGTGACACAGCAAATGATCATCCCTATTGCCAGGACACAAAATTGATATTGGATAATTCTGCAAAACCCCCAATTATATTCACTTAGTACATTTGACATTTTACGCCAATATCTTTAAAAATTGATATGAATCATAAAATAAGGTCTTCATTGTGAACATAATTTGTCGAAATACTACAAAACATTATTATTTGTGGTGAAAAACTATTACTTTCTAGTCATGCAGGAGCTGCTTGCTCAGCTACAGCAAATTACATTTTGGAAAAACATGATGATGACTAACATTTAGTCATGCTTTTAAGCTCAATGAGACTCATCAAATCATAACCAGTTTATAAGGTTATCAAAAGTATCTACCTGTCAATACCACATGTTTGAAACAATGCAGTCTCTCTTAATTACATTCAATAGTATCAAAAGTACCAAAGCTATCAAAAAATAAATTTAAAAAATCTATAATCAGATTTTAACCCAAGCTGTGATTACCATTAATGTAACCAGCACTTTTAAATAATTAATAAAAGAAAAGAAAGGACAAATAAATACATACATTTTGTTTTGTTCAGATGTTAAAAGAGGTATAAAGTATCCTTTTTTATACTGGTATTGTTTCCAAGCTTAAAATTCTGGTATCATGACAGTAATACAGTTTACTTATTTGAATCTGTGTCTTTTTTTTCTTTTTTTTTTTAACAGAAACCTGTGTATCACATGGTTTTCTGGTAAGATAACAACACGGTGGGAATATGTGTCAGCAGTGCAGTCAGTTTGACAATACACGGGAACACTCGTGCTTTTGGTCCAAACTGAGCAAACAGCTTTAAAACATATGTATGTCAAGGTGAACAGTGACCTGGCTTTAGTCACACAAAACTGCCACATGTCAGTCTCCAGTTGTGTGAGTGTGATTTTTTATAACTGAACCACATCCACATGAGCACGGATACCCTGTTTCTCTTGGACAATGTTTATCTCAGTTTTGTTGGTTTTTGCTTCCTTGGAGATTTGCAGATGTTCTTACTCGTTTCACATTCACTTCCCACACTCTTCCAGTCTCTGCTTACAGAGACAAACATTCTCACAAAGCAGCCCAGCACCCAATGACTATATTTGACTATTTACAAAATGATGCTTGACATTTACTTTGGGATGTTTTGACCCTTTTCAGTAGGCAAGAGATAACCAAACAGTACAAAGAAAGTGGTGAACTTCTTTGGGTAGGTTGAACAGGGTCATAATTGGATTGAGAAATTATGCAAAAAAAATTAACTGCATCATCATGGATAAGAATGGAATAAATAATGTGCTTTCTCCATGTTTTGAGTTTCCATCTGACATGTGCCCTTATATATAAGCAAGGGCAGTAAATGAGATTCTACTATGCATACAGTATGTTGCAGCAACCACCAAGCTCGCGTTCATTTGGTAGGATTTAAGTCTATCAGGCGGTTCAGTCCCTCAGTGGAGGCAGAGAGAAGGGACAGGCGAATGAGTCTTACCTTCAACTGGCCTAACTTTCACTTCTTTTGTTTGTCCCCTACATTTGAGAAGACGAGGCAATTTGCTGGGCATGTGCACAAAGGTGAGGAGTTCACTGACACAGATGGATGTGACAGATGGTGGAAAGAATCCCATGTCAATGTATGAAGGAGCTGCAAAGTCCCAAACTGAGGTGTGCGGCATCGAATATGCTACATACCATTAACTCTCAAACAGAGGTCTTCATTTACCCCTGACTTTTAGCCGGTCTTTCATTTCAAATGTATCCTGTTTTTGTATCGGATTAATTCAATAAAAAGTCTTCCTGTTTTCGGTTTTGCTCCAATTAGGATTTTTTTGCTATTGCTTTTCTTGCAAACTCACAATTTCCTCCTTATGTACTTGTTACCTTGACAAATTTAGGATATACATTTTCACAGTACTAATTCCACCAAAAAACAATTAAATTGTGTGACACTCACTCTGCTGCTCTGAGTTTCTCTTTTAAGAGAAATACTGTTTCAATCACAATAATCTCAGTGTTCATTCTCTCTCTCAAAAACAAAACAAAAACAAACCATCTTCTTGCTCAGAGGGAACAATCTAGGGCTGGGTCGACGAAAAAAAAACAAAAAATAATCGATAAAAATAGATTAATCGATAAAAAAATAATCGTTAGGTGCAGCCCTAGAACAATCCCTCCCCAGTATTGGGATAGGCTTTTAATTTGAATTAAAAAATGCATTTTTCTGCAGAAAATGTGTGTGAATGCTGAAATTAATTACAAAGAATTGCTGAAAATGCAGAAATATAAAACACATTGCCTACAATATTTAAAAAACTGTAATTGATATCAGAAACTTTACTTCTACTTTATACAAAGTCTTGAAAACTGTGTGAAGTTTAAATGAAGTTTGCAGCTGAAAGTAAGTGAAAGCAGTGGCTTTGTTTAAAGTAGAGTAGATTTAGGAGGATTTCAAGATTCTATCCATTGTTTTCATATTTTTTTTTTAATTTGGAAAAAAGTTTAATATTTTAACAACTATTAAAGGGGGAAACAAGAAATATATAAAAGCACACATCTTCAGGAACTAAATATATTGGTATTTGAATAGTTTCTGGGGCTGAAAGTATATAGAAATAGTGAACGAAAACCTTATGGCAGAAAAATATTAGAGAGTAGAATAACAATAGTTTCAATGCCTTCACCTACATCTGCAGATCCGCAAGATTGCTTGTACGGGAAATATTTGAATACTAGCTCTAAATTCCACACAAACATGAATCTTTAACTTCACTTTAGAAGAATGATATCTTTTCATTTCAATGCAAAAATATGAATTACCTACTTAAAATATTGCAAGGTCTTTCGAATATTTTAGAGTATTTATTTTCTACAGCAGAGCAACAAAAACATCAGTAGTCTCACAGTAAGTATTGACATAGTTGCCTTGTCAAATTATAATTATATATATTGTTGATCTCACCTGTAAGGCTCTTTCTTAATCTGACATTTGAGTACTCAGTCAGTTGTTACTGATGAGTCAAAAAATCAACATGATGCTGTAATAAAGGGAAGTATGACTTTCTCATTTGTGTGATATTATCTGGATGTTCATGCCTGCTGATTTTCCACATTAACAAAAGCCGGTAGGAGGTACGAACTCTCAGGACATCACTGTGTTTTGTTCTGCCTTTCCAAGTCAGTAATTTGGCTCAACACCTCACCTAATAACTGTTTTGATAAGCACATAAATACCACCTTGTTTTTTTGTGATTCAGAAATCAAGCTGTGAGGTGGGTATACTGTAATCATCAGACCTCTACTTTTAGTGGTCTGGTGCATCTCCAGCTCCTGTTAGGTCTGGATCAATGCATGGTCAATCCCTTCCCTGAGAGGATGTATCGATTTGGTTCCTCTGGCTGACCAACCTCTAATCTCTTGAAACGTTGTGGTGCTCCGCCTGCTCTTTGGAGACACTGCATCCTGCCTGAGCTGAGGCCTAGCGCACAGCACAAAAATACAACCATGTCAGAGAAATCTATTCACTGCCGCTTTGATAGTCTGTAATGTGAAATGTGTTCGATTTCAAATACACGGCCTCCCGCAGTAGGGGTTTAGGAGGCTGCTTGGAGTTCCCATGAAATAGTTTTGTACACACAGAGAATGGTCCATCTCCATCCAGTATCATGCAGATTTCATCGGATGGATTTAGTGTTGTTTCCCTACGAATCGAGGGCAAACCGCAAAGAGTAAAAAGCTATTTTCTTTGCAAGAAACCATGCTTTTGAAAACTTTGTGTTTTGTCAAGGAAGGAAATTCTGTGGTCTGGAAACATTGCTGTAAACTAGATGTGGTACATTTGAACCAACATGTTATTATTCTGCTAATATTGTCTCCATTTTGACCATCTTTTCACCCATTTGGGTAACACATCACCTATTCTCTGATCTCATAAAGACCTAACATCCATTAAATGACAAGATTGAGTTAATGTCTCCTAATAGGCTCATAAGGAGCATTCTGAAAGCAGACACTAGACGAGAGCGAGCAAGCAGCATCATGTTAATGAATGTGTACATAGCGCTCCATTTGGGTTGAGAGGGAAAAAATAAATTAGCAAGTGCTAAGCATCACAGCTCATGCCATATTTCTGTCAGCCGGGATAAGTTTACCATGGTGTGAACGAAGCCACAGTGTCTTGGAAGTGATTAATATTTGATGAAGGCTAAGTGCAGGGAGGGAGCCATAAGGTTTAGTTTGCTGCTTGGGGAAGTGTGAGCAATTGTATGTGACTGGGAGAAAAGGTCAGCTTTGTTTGGCATCATTGTAGGTCACCGCAGAGAATTACCCATCCTTTGTTTGTGGGTGTATTCATAAGTATCTTTTTAATGGTTTATTTAAAACCTGTTGTTTCTGGGTTGGTTTTTTTTTTTTGTTAATTTGGTCTAAAGTCTTAAGAAAGGTTTATCAGGGCAATGTTGTGCAATTGTAGCAAACAAGCTATAACAGTAAAGCTCATTATACCTAAAATCAATGTGGATTGGACTTAAGTTGCCAATTAAGGGGTCGGCTTCAAAAGACAAAATCTTCTTAAAATGGGGCCAGGTACAACTAAACAAAACTCAATAACAAAATACACCAATTAAAACATTTTGTTCAATTTGGATCATAAACAAGACCAAACATATTCTATAATATATGGCCAAAAGACTGTGAACACACATATAGTAGTTTTTCGTTGAAAGTTTTATCATGGTTTCGGGTAAGAGCCCTTAGTTCCATGAAGTAAAAGCTTAATGATACAGCATACAATATTTTAGACCATAGCGTGCTCCAACCCTATCCAGCACCTATGGGGAGAGCTGGACCTCTGCACGAGCCAGGCCTTATCGGCCAACATCAGTGGCCGACCTCTCTGGCGCTCTTGGCTGAAACCTTCAGCCCGTTTCCAAAATATTGTGGAAAGCCTTCCCAGAAGAGTGGAGGTTGTTCCCACAGCATATTAATGCCCAGGATGCTAAAATGTCATGTTCAACGACCACATATGGATGTCCACATACAGTATGTGCACAGCGTATAGTAAAGCATAGTATAGTTAATAAAGTGTATATGAAGCTGCTGTTAAATTCATGAGAAGTCTCATAATCTGCACATTTAAAGCAACCCTTTTTTGGCTTTTGGTTGTGAAATATTAGCCAATAAGATATGAATACATATTTAATGAGAAATTTTACATTTTAACTGATGTAGTGTATTAATGCAATGACACACTGCACAATCCAACAGACCTTAAAATAGTTCATTAGTTGGCAACAGTATGGAGCCTATTAGTAATAGATTAATTTCAACCTGGGGAGTAGAGAAGCTGCCCTAATCCTAGTCATGCGCAAGCCAAGATATGTTATCCAAAGCGGTTCACAGCGTCTAAATATGGAAGCAGTGAGATACCCAATGTTTGGCTGTGCCTACAGAATATATTTCTATATAGACTTGATGCAGTTGTTGTTTGAAGGAATTCAAAGGGGTCGAATCACACCTAGTCTATGTCTGATCTTTCTTTAAATGCACTGACTGCAGGGCAATCTGGACCACATGGGGTTTCTGCAGAGACCAGCTGAGGCATACACTTTTAGCTTCAAGCATGAACTAATTTTTGCAAAGCAAACTGCATGAGCATTGTTATACAACTGTGAATACTGAAAAGGTTAATTCCATTGAGTAAGCACCCTAACCGTAAATGTACACGCCTTGATTTCCATTTTTGGAGTCTGAATTTCACTATAAAAATGCAATGTAACTCTCTCTTAGGACAGCCAGGGAGACTGAAGCATATGGACTTGTAAACAAAAACAATGAGCTGATAAAATACCTGCGAAAAGCTGCAAATATCTGTAGTCTAAAGTGTTGATTCTCAGTGGGATCAGCAACGCTTGCAACGGTTTTTGATCCTCTGATTCAATGTTTATATACAAAAAGTACAACTCTAAGAGTCAGGGTTTGCGTAGCATTTTATGGTGGAGGCTTGAAATGAAAAGCACCTCTACTAACATTAGAAAAACATCCGAATTATTACACTTTACTCAAGATTGTGGGAAAACCAGAAGAAAACGCCACATTTTTACCGACTATAGGGTTATTAAAAGGCATTACCAAATGACGAGGGGATAACATGAAAGTAAGAATAGTGTCAGTATTTCAAGCAAATTATGTCAAAAATATGTCACAACAAGATGTGTGTTTTTTCTTCAATACAGATGCAACAAAAAAGGAAACGTGGTATCTGATTTCCATCCAGGTTTTATGCTATATGGTACGCACTGTATTTTTTAGTTTTTGGTACCACTGTCTTTATCAAAGGGTTTAGAAACTAATGCTTTTTTCCTATTAAATACAGGTAATATGATTTTTTAAAGTTTTTAGTCACTGTGACTACCTTGCTGTCACTGATGGCTGCAGGCTATGCATACACATGGACACACAGGCAGGTAGTAAGAACAGCATGAAGATCTGAGGCTGACTGATGCACTATTTATTCCATGCAGCAACATGGTGATGCTACACTGATGACAGTGCGAGTGGGGAAAATTACCAGGCTGCCTCTCCACAGGCCTGACTGATTATTCTCAGAGACTAGCCTGGGTGCGCCATAATCCCCTTGTTTCTGAGGGGGCCCTGATTGTGCTGCCATACATGCGGGAACTTTAATAAAACAAAACTTCAGAGGAGGCCTGTAACATGGCGCTGTGCTGGGTTAGGGGGAATCCAGGCGTGAGTGATCTACCAGTGGTCTGCTCTGTCTGTTTGCATTAAACAGCCGAGTACAGCCAGCAGTTATGTAATAACTAAGGTTGTTGTTTTTTTGTTGGGGTTTTTTTTAAGCATGATAGGTTTAGTATTGTCATGAAGTGATAAAACTTTTAAAAACGTCAGAGCAAAAACAACTAACATTTATTTTCTTCGGGGCAGTATATGTATTTTACAGCTTTAAATCCATCAGTGTTCACATCCTGTTGTTTTCATTTGCACTGGCAGCACTTACAAAGCATTAGTCAAGACCGTGTTTAATAATGAATTGTCACAAGAATTGTTTTGTCTATAAAAAGCCAAATAATAATTGCAAATGCCAGTCAAATCACAAAGATGTTTAATTTGTTAATTTTCAAACCATCAAAACACCAAATGCTTTCTATAATTACAATTGTTGAGGTGAAGGTGATTTCTTTGTTTTTACAAATTAATTTTAGAATTAGTTGATGATCAGAATTGTCACTGTAGGAGCAGGTGACAGATTATCCTGAAGAAACTTGAACTATAATTTATTTATTTTATTTTAGTGTGTCAAATGATTTATTAATAATTTGTGCAGTTTTTTGTTTGCTGATGATCTTGTCACTAACATGATGACAGCTATCACATTAAGAGCACAATGACCACAGTGTGTTAAACTATGATAATAATCACTTGCAAATAAAATCCTGCCACTGACAATAGGTTTTATTCACCACACCAGATCTATAGTATAATATGTTACATCATGTTACAACCAAGTCCATAACCATGGCCAAAATAATACTGAGGTCACCTCAGCAAAATGTCACCATCCATTTTCATATACTTCTTGTTCTGCTATAGTTTAATTTACATGTCCATAAACAAGATGGTTTAAATGCTGTTCAAAGCCTTCTGAAAACTACTAGGAATAGAAGAAAAATGCCTAGTAAAGACTAGTTAAGGCATCGACCTAAAAGTAGTCCAGTTTAAACACACAGTCAAAAACAGCCAAAAGGGGGGCCATAACATGATGTAATAGAATAGAATAGAATAGAAATACTTAATTAATCCCGTGAGGGAAATTGTTTGGTTGCAGCAGCAAAGAAGATAGCAGTGACTGAATGAAATATTCGTTAAAAAGGGCAAAATAATGCAACTATATATATATATACAAAGGAAGGCACTTAACATAGAATAAAAATGAAATTATTATAAAAAAAATAAATTTATTATAATAATAATAATAATAATAATAATAATAATAATAATAATAATAATAATAAGAATAAGAATAAGAATAAGAAGAAGAAGAATAAGAAGAAGAATAAGAAGAAGAAGAAGAAGAAGATATGTATAGTATGTACAGAGTACAGTATGTACAGTGTAAAAAGCATTGGAAAAGGGTGTGGGTCTAGGATTAGCTACTACATTCACATACTAAAACAAACAGATAAAACTAATGACTTAGACAACATTAAAAAATTAATATAGAGAATATACCTTCATTGGCCTTGATGATACCTACAGCCTTGTTGATAACTCACAAATTATGCTCAAAATAGTCTCTTTAAAGCCAATTCCACACAATAAGATACAAATCTTTGAAAAACAAGCCTTTTAAAACCAACACTCGATGATTGCCAACATGTTCTAAACAACAGCAAGGCCAAGCAGCACCCACACATACTCCAGTACTCTCATTCTGAAGATGGCTTATGATACAGCGACTATTAGGCAAGTAGTTAGTGGGCACCGACCTCTCTGCTTAAATAAATGCCTTTTAAGTTCAGCCCTAACCTCGAAGGTCAACACTCACTGCCTAAATGAACAGCAATGACAAAACTACCCTCTTAAATCCTCCTTTTTTTAGCAAGCTAAGCTTCCATTAAACAATGTTCAATTGTTCCAACTGCTCATTAATTTCAGTGGGAAACACATTGTCAGTCTCTAAGCCATGGTAAATTACTCGCTGGCACCAACTCAAAATCATATAGGAAGTGGCTGTGTGAGCCTCAGCAGCTTCAATCTGTGAGGCACCGCAGGAGTCTCCATCTGACTAATGTGAACAGTGAGGGGTATGCAGCTTCACAAAGTAATCAAAACCAATACAACAAAGTTTTTCATTCTGCAGTTGACCAACAGAATCTGGTTCTTTATAGATTCAAAAAGTTTTGTGAGGATAACACGCCGACAGACAGAATTGCCAGGGGTACATTGACTTGTTCTGAATTTTAAATGAACACGCTGCCATGTGTTTGATGCCTATCTGTGCCCATTCTATGAGAACTGAAAAAACAAATGAATCAGCATTCTTCTTATGCTGCTCGTATTCGAGCAGAAATGCCGGGCAGCAGTATGTACAGAGGTCAGGGCCAACTAAAGAGTTTCTGAGGCCCAGGGGAGAATTTGATTGGAGCAGTCGCTTTTGGGAAAGAGCTATGTGTCAAATCAAGCAGGATGTATAAACAAAACAGTGTCTGTAAGAGCTAAGAATGGCAACAGTGCGTTTTATGCTATAATCATATTCAGTCAAGAGCTGGGTGTCTTTTGAAAAATGTAGATACTAGTTTTTCAGTGGAGTTTCAGCACTACTGCCAAATTCTTTTTAATAGTGAATTTCAAACATATTTTTCTGAAAAACTTTAATCTAGAAAGAGAGCGGCTGTTATCAAATGGTCAAAATTGTAAAAATGTCTGAACATAAGTAGCGATAGAAAAAATGCCTGAAGGATAGTTGGCAAAATTTTGATTAAAATGTTTAGGGGGCAATTTTGACCCAACATAAAACAAAGTTATTTGGTTGTTGTTTTTTTTTTCCTAAATTAAAATGTAATAAAACACACATTAACATGACTCCAACATATTATTAGCTAAGATATATTGGCCAATTTGTAAAATAAATAATACAAATTTGAAATACACAACAATAATGATGTTTTCTGTCAGTCAATGAGCCATCATGTTATAGTTTATGCTTCATCACTGTATGGCATGTGCCCATAACGGCGAGGCAAACCAGTTAACAGTTACAGACTGCTGAAATGTATTGGCCAGTTACCTGCATATTTCAAGAGTATGAACATTCTTGTGAACCACAATGTATCATTTTGTAATTTTTCAGGCAAGAATATCTGCGAGAAAATGCCTTCCACCTCAACAAAAACACGATGCCCTCCACACTGTAGAGCCAGTTTAAATATGCAGCTCAGTTTCTTATTATACATTTAGTAGGAGTACCTGTTCTGTCTCTCAGACAGACAATGCCCCTAACTAAATCCTTGGTCCTTGGCCTAAAAAAACGTTGAAAATCACCTGCTCTGCATGCTACAGACATATTACAATCAGTACAAAAAAATAAATATTATGGGTTTAATACCCTGTTCTAAACAAAATGTATCTGAGAAGCAAAGAGAAATGAATAAAACAGATGGATGAGGCTCAAACATCAATAACTAAATGTGAATATGAGGTAGAGTCTAGTCTATCATGGTCTTCGTTATTCAGTCTTTACCTGAGTTAATGTTCTCCGGCAGCCATCTTTAATAAGTGAGGGGTAACATAGGTGAAGGCTTTATATCAAGAACTCAATGAGCCTGTTGTCCGCTGATTAATTGTGGTAATTTTGATATTTAATTAAAACAACCATGCAGTCAAAGCCAACATTCCTCTGCCAGGTTCAGTGTTGCCAATGAATCACTGTCCTTACAATCAGTCATTTAAAAAGGCCTTTTGAAATATAGCATTTTAATAGAACTCCGCAGAAGAAAAATCTGCATTAAATAAATGTTCTTAAAGACCTAAACAGCCACATCATTACAGTTTTATGTGCTTTTATAGCATGTAACTAACATGTTCGTAACTGATGAACACCCTCTTGTACAACCGGGAAAAAAAAAAATAAAAAAAAATAAAAAAAGAATTGTATGCAAATTTTCAAGAATATATGTTCACTTGAGCAAATGTTCATCCACTTCTTGTTGCCTGAATGCCCAGATGGTGTCTGGCATTTTAAGACTTAAGAAGAGAGCTCACAGTTTTAAATTATTAATGTGGTCCCTTATGATTAATGGGCAATATGTTACAGTCTCACATGAACTGCTCAGGACTCATCTTGGTATTACAGTGGATAGTAGGAGATCAAATCTAGAAAATGTAGCAGTGTTTGCTGGACCTGCAGTCACAGTCTACTACCTTTGCCATTTTCCCTCTGAAATGACCCACAGATGTCATTTTTCCAAACATTAGTGAGACAAAATAGAAGGCAGACTGACATGGCCGTCACACTCAGCCTTTGCTATTTTTGCTCCGAAATGACCCACCCTTGTCATCTTTCAGCACATTAGCGTGACAAAATAGGAAGGAGATTGAAGTGGCACCATCTGTGGATGACAGAGGACGCAATGAATTGATTTTTACTGTCTGATGTGCTCTTTCACACTGTGCTACTTTTCTTTTAATATTATTGACCCACCACAGAATATTTTACCAAATTAAAAGAGAGAGAAACATAAGAATGAATCATGAATTGATTACCAATTCAACCATTCAACTGTGATCACACAGTTACTGCAAAAGAAGATTTGTTTAACCTTGAGCGGATTATAATTATACTGTTACATTGCTTACATCTCTGGCACACTGGACACCAATAATTATACAATTTACATTACATATTTGTAAGGGTTTCTATGTAAATGTGTTCCAGCTGATTCTAGTACACTTGTACTGGACAGTTTTAATGTTTAGTGCTATAAGGGAGTTGATGAAAAAAACAATGTATACATTTTGATGATCGATTAAAACATTTGATGGTTCCAGCTTCTTAAATATAAAATGGATGGTTTGTCACTAATTAAACATTTTACCCAAAAAGGGAAAAAAAATGTATTGTTTTAACCACAAAAAAATTCCATGAAGCAGCCCTCCAATTTTTTTATAGATTTTATATCAGCAGTGCCGAACCTTGCACTTTGGGCACCCAAAGCAAGCTTCCCCCGCCCGCGAAAAAAAATAATAATAATAACGATAATAATTCTAAAAAATATATACATATATAAAAATAAAACAAGTAGTAAATGAGAAATCAACTAAAAAACAACTCAGCTAACAAACAATAATATTAATAATCAATCAAAGCATATGGTATGTACAGATTTGCAAATATAGTCTTCCTTTTTTTTTTTTTTTTTTAGCGCCAGATGGCTTTTGCATTTTCGTTTTCTCTTGTGCTCTCCACATACACTCCACTCCTCCATACCCATCAGTGCTCCAGTATGCTCTGCTGACAGAGATGATCACTCACTAATAAACACATTAAGCTGAATTGCATTGCCAGGAATAGAGGTGGTACATGTACTACAGACCGACTGTTCACATTATATCTTTACTAAAAAATTTCTTATGTTTCTTATGTTTCTTAGGTTTAATTTTTTTTCCCTCCTGGGTAACGGGACACATAGAAAGTTCTGCAGTGTTCTTTTGCCACTTTATATAAAAGAAAAAACAAACTTTATCTCACTGAGCTGCCTGTTTCAAGCTAAATTGTGGGAATAATCTGATTCAGCTGCACAGATATTAGGATTTTGGGATATGTGGAGTTACACAGAATATAGCAAATTAAATGGTTTCTGATAGGGTGTGTGATGAATGTGTTATATATTGCTACAATTTTACAATAACTACCAGGAGAGTCTTTCACCAAATTAAGGTAAGTCTGGAGAATTTGAGCTCTTTAAGACTAAGTATAAAGTTGGCACAAGAACACTTTCTTGCCTTACTTAATAGTGGCTTCTGATATATGAAAAAAAAAACCCGACCTTCTATTTGAGGTATAATGGTGTTATATGGCTTTCAAGAAGCACTAATAGAGCCTTCAAAGCTACAATTATTGGCCAATCATTCTGGTGTAGGAGGTAATATAATGTATGTGGAGCAAAGCGCTGTCCTCCGCGAGAATTGTTGAACAGGTCAGAGTTGACACAAAGGATGTACAGCGACGGGAACACGCTAAGTGGCTATGTAGGCGGCGATGGAGGGAACGTATTATCTCAGATTTCAATTTGACCGAAAGGCTTGGTTCATGAACTACTGAAGGCATTGTGTGTAAACTTACAAGGTCGACTCTGATCGTGGTCAATTATGTTTACAAAGTTTAAAGAACAGTGAGAATTAAGACAATAGGCATGTACAAAAACTGTGTTACTTCTTAAATTTCGAATAATTACTAATAAATCTACCTTCTACCTTCTAGCAGACAATGGTGGAATGTAACTAAGTACATTTACTCAAGTACTGTACTTGTACTAGGAATTTGAAACACTAGCTCTTTACTTTAGTATTTTCTTTTCATGCTACTTCCAATCCACTAAATTTCAGAGGGAAATATTGCACTTTTTACTTCCCTGCATTTATCTGACAGCTTTAGTTGATTTAAAAATTTTGATTTTTGCATAAAAATCAAAAACCAAAAAGAAGAGTTTCTAAAGTATCTTTTGTCATTAATTAAATTGCCCAAGTACAAGTATACAAGTACAAGTACAATACAAGTACAGCTGCAACAATTACTTGCTGCACTCTCTTGATAAACATTTACTTCATATATATATATACACATATATAATTTTGAGGGTTTTGATGGTATTTTTTCTGCTTTTTCTAAATTAATAATAATTTTGAGTTTTGAGTTTTATTCTATTTACAATCGTTTTGAGTTTTTTGGTGCTTGTCTGTTTTAAGATTTTTCTGCATTGGGTATTTTTAATACTTTAGATACCTTTTTCTGACAATACATACTTCTACTTAAGTACTATTTTCAAATCAGGACGGAGTATTTTCAAAGGGCTGTATTAGTACTTTTACTCAAGTAAAGGATCTAATTCCTTCTTTCCCCACTGGTAGCAGATGTGAATATTCCTCCATATTATACTGGTACTACTTGTTTCTGCTTTGCTTCACCCCCTCCCTTCCCAGTGTGGATGGATGGATGTATAATGTGTTAATATCTGCTTAACTTATCATGTTAGGTCACTCCAGTTATCTTCAAAACTACACTTGTAAAGCACTGCACGTAGGTGAAGCTGCCAACATTTACCTTCTCCTAAGTAAGCGTAATGGTATCACTGATCAATTATAAATGGAAAGCAACCAAGCCACCTCAAGTAAACAGTTTAAAAAGGTCAGTGCTCCCTGAAACGCACAGATTCAGAATGCAACATTTTCCTCCATCTTTACAGACACTGCCATGTTGCAGGTATTGTATCATCGTCACCGGTAACTCCATGTTAAGATAAGCCAAGATTCTGCTCAGCAATCAGCGGTGTAGAGGGAATTAGATGATCCCGGCATGTCAGGTCAACTCTGCAATGCCAGACAACCAATCAATACGCAGACAGTTTGCTAGACTCGCAGCTTCTCATCCTCAAAAAATATTCTTATGCGGATTAACTGCTCCTTCACCCATTTTCATTTTCAGTCGAGAAGGTATTAATCTGACAGCCAAGTGAAGCCCAACAAATACTACACACTTCAAAGCAGCGGGAACTGCTTTGGAAAAACGGCCGGGTTCAAACATTTCCTTTCATTCCTATTTTCAGCCTGAGACACATACCCTTCCCATGGTGTTTTAAACAACTTTCAGTAAACCCTAAAATAAAGAGAACCTCACTGATGTTCTAGCTAAGCATTTTAGCTCATTTAAAGAGGGATCTGCTGCTTCAGGCAAGTATGTTAGGGCTGGGGGAGCAAGTAAAGCTTTGTGTAAATGCTCAAGACCCACAACATATAGACACACCACTGTCCTCTTTTTACTAAGTAGATACCATCAATCTGTCATGTTCACTTCATTGTGTTTTTAATGATTTTTCAACTGCAATTGCATCTGTAGGCACTTTGTCTCAGTCTGCCTCATTTATTTCAAGTTCAGTTAGTAATGTCCTACATTTCACAGAGAGTCTTTCACCTCCTACACAGAGCACAGTGTCTTTTGGCTGCGCTGCATCGAGGATAATTAGAAGAAAAATACAAACATTACTTATTAAGTGCTGGGCTAAGGAAAACTTGTGTAGAAATTACAATGCCCACACACAGTCATGCTCCCATAAAGAACTTGTAATGGATGGAAGGACGGACAGCAGTTTCAGCATAACAGCTTGTCCTGAGGTCGAACAGCAAAGAGCCATGACCTGGCAAAGAGGCCTGAGTAGTGAGTGTTGTACGTCCATTAAAGTTGTGTGGGAGCAATGTGTGCAGGCACTTTGCTTTTGCTCCCTTTGGTGGACAAATTGGTATCTGTACCTCCCGCAGGATGCGATTTCACCCTGAGTGCTCGCTCAGTGTGAGTGCTGGGGGGTGAGTCTGAAGAAGAACTTGCTTTTTGATTAAAACTAAAACCAGATACAAGACAATTGAACTATGTTCCGCTATCACTCCCATGTAGCTATATTAGAACCATCAAATCGAACAATGTTTTTGTGTGGGCAGTTATCTGTGGGAGACACAAAGAAAACTATACCACAAGATATGCAGCAGCCAATTATAGGAGGTTTTTGTTGCTGTTGTTTATAGAGGGATGTATTTAAAATATTCATCATTTTTTAACTTCTTCAAGAGAGAGTGCAGGAGGACAAATGCAGTGAACTGGATTCAAAGTCTGTCAGATCAGAGGCTGATGAAAAACTGGGGGTGGTTTGTCCTACTTCCTGAAATATTGTTGTTTCCAAGGCCTGATTAATTGTGTTCCAGGACATAAACAAACCAAACATTCACCTATTAGATAAAAAACACATGTCCAAAATGTAAACAATCACTTCTTACATTTCAGTCTTTGGTGTGGGTTACATCATGGTCTTTTCATACGATGGTCTAAAGTATTCACATGTTATGATGCATTACTTTTCTAGGTGTTTTAATGAACATGTCACTTCCTCTCTTAAGTTTTCTTCCAAAAGACAAGGTCAAGCCAAGATTTACAGTATAAGTCATAATAAACACATTGCAACCCATTCGCAGCCAAATCTCCCCATAGAAATACTCGATTTTAGAAGGCCTTACTGAAGAGAGCCTTGGCTTGCAGCGGAAAGCACCGTGAGCATAGCACTCCATCAAAGGTGCTTTGTGAGTCAGGAAAACCCTGAGTTCATATTGAACATCCTCTTTATAGTCTTCATCAATAAGATGTTTGCTGCCAATTCTTACTGTTCTAAATGTTGAACAGACTCGCTGGGCAAAAGAATCGATTTCTGGTGCCAACATGCCATCTCTGCTTTAACTCAGGTTTTTCATATTGGTAGGCAACAGAACCTGACAACTTGATCAGGAGAGCTAGCCGGCTCAGAGCAAAATTAAGCAAAAAAGGCAACAGAAGTTTACTATACTGATAAATCAACTCATCTAAGGGGTTTGGGGTTTGCTGCTGTTAGTTTTTACTTTGGTCACGGACATGTCTTACGCCTACGGGAAGCTAACACGATGTAGAACTTCACAGGCTGTCACTGCTTAGTCAAGTAACATACAGATGGTTATGTAAAATATAGTATATATCAGGGTTTCTCAAACATTTATTTATTTCTGGTGACATGCCACGATTATGACATCTGCTGCCATGTACTGATTTTATATTTTTGGGGCTGGGCCACTCATGTGGAACACTATTGAAATATAGATACCCCCTGCTTTTCCATTGCACCTCTCAGAGCGCAGAGCATACTCTGGGCACAGACGGAGCAGCATAGCATCAGGCTCAGTGAAACTGAAACTTAACCGTTCATTTCACTGGATATAAAAGTTTGCTCCTCTCATCCATCAATCTCATCAGCTCTGACCAGAAAGGCATATCCAGACTGTGTTCGCGTACCCCCAAAACATCCAAATTTAGAGAGGGGGCAAAGAATGATAAAAAAAGGAAACACAAAAACAATAGATAGAGTCACTGTCAGCTACTGCCACACCTAGATTCCAATTATGTGGGAAACACTGGGTATCGATAGCTTTGACCATTGTTTTTTTCAGTTGTGCTCAATCTCAAAAAGAACTCCCTATAATGGAAACTGAAAACAGCACTGTCAGTCACAAGGTAAACAACAGATTGTCAGTTTGATAGGCCAATATTATCAGTCGGTAGACACTGCAGCAAAAATTGAGCCAGGTTCAATCAAGGTGTGGATGGCAGCGAGTTAACTGGAACAATGGTAGTAATAAAATGTGCTTTAATGTGTTCAGTGTTTGTCCCTAATGAAGAAACATCCTGTGTTATTTCATCTGAATAACAACTACTGAAAAACAAAATGACTCAGGGAGGTTTTAACGCCATTGCCATTTCTTTTTCATGCAAAAGAGAATCATATTGTGATACTAAACAGAATTAAGTGGTACTTCACGTCCTTCCAATCTATAATTTCTGCACAAGGGAGAGCCCCATTGTTCTTTAGCAGGTAAGATTTCCCCTCCGCATCACCCAACTAGGACACAAAGAAAATGAGATGGTGCGTTATTGTGCCGCAGTTGTCTGGCATTAGTGCAGAAAATATCAGTCAAGACAGGGTTACAATAGATGAGACAAAGGACGGGAACTGAGCACAGTGGGGAGAAGTGATCCAGTTCCATGCGAGACAGTGAAACAGCCTGAAGGGTCTCATCAGGAGCAAATTCACTGAAATGTAATACAAGCTGGAGTGTTATGTAAAATGAAAGATGGGAGAACCCAGATCACTCAAGCCTACTGCGTTGCGATGGCTGATGCATACCTGTATTGTATTCAGAAGGGCATTCATTTCCCCTCGGATGATTACAGCCGAACACCAGCTGTATTGTTTATTTGGTTGAAAGCACAAATGATATGCATTGATTCCTTATTCATTCATTGTTGAACTTGGCATTGTATCTATGAATGCCGGCAAAATGGGCCCAATTACAGCAAGCGATGCCTCCCTGTGACTCCAGAGCCGAGCAAGATGATGAAGGCCTCAAACTGGGAGGAAAAGAGCAATCAAAGGCCACTTGTTGTCTTTTGTAAATTCAAATACTGAAATTGAAAAACATTTCTTGCTGTGACTGACAATGGCTCACTTGGGACTACAGATTAGATTAGTCAACCCTACGCATGCATTATACGGCCTTCACATTTTCTTACTTTTACAAATGCTCCAGTGTCCTTGACATGACCACACACTACGGCTGAAATAATGTGTCAATTTATCAATGAGTTGAACCACCAACCAAGTACAAATACATTGCATATTTAATCATTGTTTTTAGTCACTTATGTTCAAGTATTTGTTGGTTCCATATCTGGCAAGTTGCTGCTTATTTGTGTATCATATCATTGCAAATTAATTCCCACTGGGTGTTCAGACTGTTGGTCAGATTCGCTTTGGTCTCTGCATTCGGTCTCTGATTACCAAATTAGTCAATACTGAAGGCATAATGTATACTTTCATCAGTACAACAGACTCACGTTACAGTCACAGTTAGTGCTGAGTATTGTTTAAAAAATTACGATACCAGTGCCAGTCCCCTTCAAGTGATACAGATGTCAATAGGGTACTTTATTGGTTACCTTTTTATTTACTTAGTTTGATAACCATTATGGAAATGGGAGCATCCAGTTTCATAAAATTCTACCAAAAATTCCTCACCACCAAAATTATTCTTACACAAATATATTTTGAAAGTGTTCCAGTTTTTAAAATACCTATTTAACTCAATGTCAATTACTTCAATCACTGCTCACTTTAAACTTAATAAGTCTTATGGTGATTGGCAGTGAGCAATATGGTCTGGGTACAAAAAGGATCAAATGCAGCAAACATCTGACTGGAGAAGTTTCAATAGTATTTATTTAGTATTAAGTACCGATACCCAGCCCTACTTACAAATAGTTTTTATTCAGTTATGATTTTCACTGCTCCCACTTAGCAATTATTATTGCCGTTAAGATAATCTCAGTGAAACTCAACTACCTCAAAAAGGAGAGGGATTATAACCATAAGGTGATGAGGGACTTTTAATGTAAAACATTTTTACTGGATGTACCTTAACCATGAACCAAAAACAGCACAGTGGAAATAATTAGCAAATTAAAACAGTATTTCTGTATGGCATGTCTGAATTGTATGGAGTTGGTGATATTAAAATGTGCATTATACTGACTACATCAAAATAACTGAACCGAAGAGTAGAAAAAATTAAGCCTGAAGGACCGTCTCTGCAACCTTGTTTAAATAAAGACTTGATTCTCTCTGCTGATGATGTAAATAAAGGCCAGTATTGAGAATTTATGGCATGGAGATTGTTAACAACAACTACACGAAAATTTAATCAAGCATGCATTCAGCCAGCGGCACTATGAGTGTGGGGAAAAATCCACAGGGGTTGAATTCTGTTAGGAAAGCAATGCATTTAAATGTGTCATTTTAAACCACGACTGTATTCATTTCAACCTTTCTTTTATCATTTCAAGCATTAATACCCAAACAGAAGCCATAATCATATTTATATTAGCATGGAAATGTGCTTGCTTGATCAAAACGTATTTTTAATCAACATCCAAAATTTTTACACTGTAAATGTACGTAGGCTAAACTCTTCAGATTTTTTTTTTTCTTCTGTTTTTTTTTTTTTTTTTGGCTTTTGATCAAATACGTGTGAGTGTGTGTGTGTGTGCGTGTGTGTGTGTGTGTGTGTGTTATCCCAGTTGTCAGTGTTTGGTCAGGATTGCTTCCATGTGTCAGAGGCGCGGGGCAGATCCACCTGCCTGAGGCTGCTCTCTGATGTTGCCAGGGCTCCTCCTTGAGCTTCACAATAAAAGGCCACCTTTTTTTTTCATTGTTTCTCCATGAGAGAGAATAAAAAAAACTCAAGTTGAGTGAAAAACACCTTTTACTTTTAGGCAGATCGTGGATTCTAGCTGATAACCTGGAGATGAAATTGGATCAACAGATGGTTTGCTGATTGAAAGGATCTGCAGTTTGCCTTTTTTAACCCCCCAGTGTCACATAATGAGACAATATTTAAGTTTTAAAAAGTTAGCTTACACAGCACTATTGTGTGGTTTTGACACTGACAGCAAAAACATTTTAATGGAAGAACCCTGTCGCTGCACAGGCCACTGTTTCTAAATAATGTCAAACCCCATGCAACACTCTGCTCTGCAGTGTGCCGAAAGCACAACATCAGTTGTCCCCAGGTCATGATAGAAGCACAAGAGGAAGGATCAGATGGTGTCCATTATAACAAAGACCTGCACTCTGGTCATTAAAATCCAAGCCCAAACCCCAGAGGACAATGTTGGAAGATAATGTCTTTGCAAACCACAGATAAGTTACATTTGTACATTACACAGATAGGCTTTTAAATGATTTTAAAGTGAAAATGAGCTGATTTGGGATGGCTGATCACTGGGACGCAGTGAACGCCATGTTACTTCATTACAGACGACTGTTTGGGACCAACATCCTAAGTGGTTGTTTTTGGCAAGTCATCGCTGCATTTTAAGCAGCATTTTAGCCAACAAATGTGGGTGCTTTGAAGCAACCTGTTATTGTATTTCCACTGGGCATAATGACACGCAAAGTGAATGTTTTTTATCAAGACATCGCTGCATTTCTTGTTGAGATAGTGCCAAGAAAGGTCATTGTTTTTCTACTGAGAAATCATGCACTTCCAGCTGGGATTGTGTTAAGCACAGCGTTGTCGAAACCTAAAGAAATGTAAAGTTCCATGTATCCTCTGCATAATAAAATACAAATGTAACATATCCATGGTTTACAGGTATATAAAATGCCAACATTTCCTCTGGCGGTTGGGTTAAAATTCATACCAAATCTGGCCTGAAGTTGTGATGGTTAAAGCTTCACATCAAACTAATTGACCAAAACAAATTTGATTTCCAAACCTGAGACAAAATTTCCAACCCTGAAACAACAAGCTTTGGGATAAATTTAGTTTTTTCAGCCAAATTGGAAGATAAAAGGAAAATGCCATTGAACTAAGCAAAAAGTGAAGATGTCAGCATTACAGGCCAGCAGAGAGTCACCAGAGAAGACATCAAGCGTCTGACGATATCTGAATTTCATTCATTTAACCTGAGCACGTACAACTGCTTAAACAGCAGAGAGTAAGCTCTTGCTGTAAGCATGCTAGACTGTCTCGGTCTTGACTTCGCTTTTTTCATGCCCAGTCATGTGTTTTTATATGCATGACGTAGCGTAGCACAGCCAATCACTGTATGTCTCTGACAGTGACAGTTGAGCCGTGGCGATGCTGTAACACAGACGGACAGCAGAGAAAAGCAGCGAGTGATGACTAAGAAACATTTTGTTCCAAAAAAGAAAAGTCAATCCTGCTCAAAGCTGACAGCTGCGCTGACTTTATTTAGTAAAGGTTCAAAATATTACCAGGCTCATTTCTCACTGAAAGAGAGAAGTGACGGCAGAAGGAAGAGAGTGTCAGAAGGAGGAAGTGCTGAAGTCCTTTATGCATTTAGCAAAAACTGACACTAAAACTGGAGACTGGTCTCACTTTTGATCTATAATCTTGTCAGACCAGGACCACACAGGTGCCTTTCTGTCGAGTTGACCTTGGTCACCAACATGTCAAAGACTTATATTTTTTTTGAAAATACTGATTGATGAACTATCAACTATCAGTTGTTTGTTGTCACACTGAGTTTCCATCTTTAGTCTGACATTGTGTCCACTTTAACTAATTTATGTGAAAGAGGGAGATTCCATTTTCTTAACCAATCATGAGAGACCCAAATATCCACCTAATATGTCCACTGTGGGTCTGCACCATTAGTATGCCGGCATATGCCTGAAGTGTGCCAAGTCAGCAGGGTCTGTGCTTTATTTGACAGTTATCAGAGCCAACAGATACACTGGATCCAGGGCTAAATTTCAGCAGCAACTGCAGCATTTGCTTCACAACAACCACATGATGCGTCATTACGTACACCTGTGTTGTCGGAGTTATGAATTTGGATCAGAGTGAAGTTAAACAAACTATGATTTCAGGTGATATTGAGAAGACATTTGAACAGACTCAGTAGGAGCATCTATCGTGTCGATAGCACCCTTTTTTGTTATCCCTTAGTTCTAGCACACCGCTTGACAGCTTGACACACGTTGGTCCCACCAATAACCCTTATTGGTTAATCGTTTGTTCCCCATTGGCTGTTTTATATTTTAACGGGAGACCACTATTTCATGCCACGATTTCAGACAAGAATCATTTTACTCGAACTCAATGGAGTGGGTGGATTCAAAGGTCTTGACCAAAACAACTAGATCTGCTAACACAGTAACAAACATGGCATACATACATCAAACAGTTTCTCTAAAAAGCTAAATCTAGCTATAAAAAAGTGCTTCATTTGAGAAAAATAATGCAGGTGAAAAATATCACTTAAAAAGAGTGATTTTGCAAAGTTGGGAGCCTCACAAGGGGCTGATTAAAAACAAGAATGCTCAATAACGAGATAGCGGAGGCTGAGTTATTCTGACTTTTAGCCTGCAGTATGGGTCAAGCTCCAAAAAACTGCTGACGTCTTAAAACTCCAAGCCCCAGTTTGTAACAGGCTTTTTTATTATAAATCTGTCCGAGCCCGAGCTGAGAAAACCCTGAAGACATCATCAGGGATACTTTCTCAAACTTGACAAAGCTCCTCCAGAGTCACAAAAGACATTGAACAACTGTTTTCACAGTCTGTCTGCGTAGCATAACAAGTAAACACATCTTGATGTATATAATCACAGCAGTGCTCCTTCAAATTTTAACTGGCTGAGTGAATTTTTTTGCATGTAAAGTACAGCATGACATGAAGTGAAAAAGCGCTGTATACACGACACGTTTACTTTAATCCCCAAATAAATGTATCACAGCCTGCCTTAGCGCCTTAGACTCTCATTCTCTGTCGTTCTTACTCTTTAAGCAATTTGCTGATTTTTTAAAAACTGCATTTGTTTTTAGCACACGCTTGCTAGAGGCCTCAGCCGGACAAGACTCCTACAAGTGATGTTTGGAAAATATTTGCATTCACCTCAGTAGCCTTTTGTACATCAACATTATGTAAATATGATCATAAATATTCAAACGTCAGTTGAATTTGACTCATTTCGCTTCTTTCACAGCCAGATTGTCGAAACTGTACAGCGCAGTCTAATTCGATACCGAGGCCAATAGGCTGCTTTCAGAATGGCAGATTGCTGCCCACGCCCACCCCCTCAGCCCCCCCACCCCCCTGCAAAACCCTCAAGAGATTTGGAATCGGAGGGTGCTTACTTGACATCCCATCAGTCGACGGCTCACTAACAAGTAGGCCATAAACCTTTTTTCTCTCTTTGATTACACTAAGTGCACAGGGGCCAGATGCGACCCAGCCCAGTCATCTGTTGGCTTGCCAGCCGAGTCACCGTAGACTGGCTGGGGCAGGAGGAGGAGGAGGAGGAGGGGTCACTCGGGGTCCCCTCCCTTCAGGAATAAAGCCATTGTTCTTCATTACAGCTGGAGAGGCTGCTGGGGGGCACAGAGGGAGAACAAGTCCATTTCCACACCTGTTTTCCATCACCAGGGCTCCTACTGGCTTGACTCAGAGCCAAGCCACGCAGTACGAGGATACGGCTGAGTCTGATACAGGCTTTCTTTGGAAGGAAAGTTGCCTGTAGGCAATGTTTACTGCCAGTTCACAGTGAAAACAAAAACGGCAATTTTCACGTCTAAAGTTTGTATAAGGAAAGAAAAAAAGTATTATTATTATTATTATTATTATTATTAATATTACTATTATTTAATTGTTTTTGTCAGGGCAAAAAAAAACAGCATTTAGATTGTTACAGAACAAGAAAACAATGAAACTCTGCAGCCATATCAGCACCAATAAAGCTCTTCAGTGGCCGTAGTGTGTGTGGTATTAACAAATTCTCAACTGTGTTTCACATCCTATAGATTGTTGCGATGGCATGCACTTTGGCACAACGGCCGTCATCTGTTATGAGAAAACTTGTTCACAGTATGGAGATTCTTCGCAATAAGTGAAGGAGGTGAGAGAAATACAGTGTGGTATGTGATAGATCAGGGTGTCCCATTTAAGGCCAAGTGTCTTAAAATGTGTCCATAATAGTGCAAATAAAACACTTGAATTCTGGTATAGGAACTGAAACAATCATTTTCTCAGTACCTTATATTGAATATAGACATTTTTTTCATCTACGTCTTCGTTTCACAGAAGTAACTGTGCAAGCAATACACATGGCTTAAGAGGAAATATTAATTTAAAATGGAAATAAAGATGTTTTTATCAAAGGATGAGAAAACTACATTATGTATGTTAAATTCATTAACAAAGTATGGATGGCTTTGTGTGCGGTGACTTGCTGGAAAACTATAATTCCCCTAAAACAATGCCGGTACGCCAGCACCTACCAGTAATTTTCTAAATTTTCAACAAATCAAAGACCACAACAGGCTTAAGGGTGGCAGGGGACAAGTTGGCAGTATGGATGGAGATCAAATCTTAAATGAGCTGATGGAAGGGAGGATGTAAACAATCACATCGGAGATCTGTTGTGTATTCAAGGCAAACAAATGCAAACTGCAGCCTAAACTCTGACTACAGGAGTAAAAACTATTTTCAGGAGCACAAAAGATTTTTAGAAGATCTCAAATGACTTTTCTCTATTTAAGTTTAAAATCCCTCAATCATCGCAAGGAGGCAGTTGATGCGCCCTTCAGTTTAAATATTTCAGTCATCATAAGTAATAAAACAAAAGAGTGAACTCAGGCCAATAACAAAAATGTAAAATACTCTTTTTGCTAAGATGTAAAGTATGCTCTATGCAAGCAACAAATGGGTGACAATGCAAGAAGAAAGTAGATGGATTAACTTAAAAATAAATGTGTTGCACTGCAAAAAAAAAGTTACAAAAGAATCTATTTACTCCTGTCTATTGTCCAAAGTATGATTATTTGCAAACTGAAAACATGCAACCTTAACTTTAAAGATGTCCATCAGTATGTTCGACTTTCATGCAATGCTTAAATCTACACAATAGACAGAATCGAAGGCCTTCTCCACTGCAACTTCATGAAACATAGATGAGAAGCATCATTGGCATCCAAGATCAAACACGTAGAAACCATGTAGTCTGAGAAAAAAAACTCAGGTAATCTTTGGGCCATCTGTTACCATTCCTACATTCAATTACCTGTCATGTTAAAGTCATGTCAGCATACATGCTTTCAACACAAACAAGTCCTGCTCTCACCTGCTCTGTGGCACCATTACGTAATATCACAGAACTGAAAGCAGAAATGCTTCTCACTAAAACTGATGGATTGCCTAAGCAAGTTTTCAAGTCTCAGCAAGCTTGTGGTCAGAGCATGCTGCGTTGGCACTCTTTAAAACACCTGTAAAGCACCGTGCCCCTGGTGCTCCAAGCGTATAATGTGCATTAAAATCAGACTTGCTAAATATTTCTGAGCAGAACCATAAAGGGCTGCATAAAGACGAATATAATGACAGGCATTTTAATAATAATAATTACAAAACGATGCAAGATATACCTGCATGAAACTTTAGTTACAAGTTACATCAGTTAATGTTGGAATCTTTGTGCTTATTCTTCCACCTTTACTAACAAAATGCATGTTCTGAACAGAAATGTGCCCTCTATAAATAGAACTTAAAATGTACAAATCTATAAATGAAACTTTCATTAAAGACACTGAATCTAGGCAGAGAATCTAAATGCAAAATGTCAACCGTTTCTAACTCTAATTATTTGTAGAAGCCAAACTGCAATCACACTATTATAAGATTGTGTGCAGACTTAATTAAGATACAGGAATATACACATTTTATTACATTCCTGTGTGCTTATATTTTAGGGATAATGTATTTTCAGTGCTCTAATTACTGCAAACAATAATTAGATTTTAGATTTCTTTGTTGTCTAAAAATAAAGCGGTGGTCATCTCAGTGCTCAGCTGGAGCCCTTTATCTTTGAATAAAGAACAACATCACCAAAGTCAATTTCTATTTATTTGAATATACCACTATTTGTGTGAAATATGAGCACCATTTGAGACTCAAGCCTGGTAAATTTCTTCCTCCTGTCAGCTGAAATGATTTGTATAGTCTGATGGTATAGACCAATGACTGACAAATCAAAACACATCACTTAGTTGCTTATTTTCAAAGGATGAACTGCACTGTATCCACTCAGCCATCTGAAACAAGAGCCACGGCAGCCTAACGCAGTGAACTGTGAATGCTTTCTCATAAATCCATTTCATTTGGAGCACTTGTGTGATTTGATGACTGGATGAGGTGAGCCTGTGTGCCAAAATGGAACTTATAGTTGGGGGTGAAATTAATTAATGCAGCTCTCTCTCTGACTGCACTGCAATTCTTACCCTCTTAGCACCAACTTCCATTTATTGAGTGAGAAGAAAAAAAAATCTACTAATGCTTAGCACAATGAGAGCCTACAGTGTGCGCCGGAGGTAAATAATTGATATGCTCTGTGCAAGCGTGGCCTGAGCTTTGTTTGAAATCAGTGGAGCCGTTTCCATGAAGGTACACCAGCACTACCCACTGTCCAAAGATCAACAGAACCTTAGTTTCATGCGCTTTACAGGACTGTTTAACTGATTTAAATGGGGGGAAACATAATCAGCGCGCGTCCATTTTAATGGCTAAAACGTTGTAATGGATTAAGCCTGGTGGATAATCCAAGATGTGACAAACGGCGACATCTGCCTCCCTGTCATGCTCACCATTAGATGCTCCGACTCAGCATAAAAGGGTTTACATTCTTACGTGGAGCAGCTTTGCACCGAATAACTTTTGTAATCATTCATGAGAGAAGTGACTCGACGTAATATAGCAAACAGGAGGATAAAAGAGAACAGAAACAGTGCTGAAATTCAGCATAAATCCATACTTTAACCAGTTATATAATTGTGTTTCTAGTTTGTACCAGCATGCGCGTGCTGCGAGGGGGGTGCGTTGCCCAGACTACTATGATTTCACAACATCTTCATCGTATCAATGCGCAAAGATAAATAACCCCAAACCCAATGTGCATCCCTGAGTGGGCTAGTTCACGACTTAACACACAGCCCATAAAACGCTGACTAAATACTGACATGCAAAAAAAGCACTTTATCCCATCTTAGTGTTGTAAATAAACGTGTGTGCCTGCTCCGCAGCCCGCCAACTCGCAATTATCACTCACAACAACATCGCCAATCGTTCAAAAAGCCAAAAGCGTTTAAAATTCATGTCGCAGTTTTCCCCCTCGCGAGCTTTATTTGTAGCATTTCTCTTCTTAAAAGCGTCTGACTCACTACACCCGCACGAAGCTTTGATGTTTCCATGCATAATGCTACGGCGAATTCAGTCCCGATATCACCAAAACACAGCCCGGAACCTCATTGGAAACTCAGGCAATTTAATGTTTTCTTACTTGCCAGCGATAGTACGTGCGTATTAGGAGGTAATTTAAGACATAATGTGGATCACACTTAGGTGTTTTTCACTTCGGCATATATTCAAAACACCAAGCACCACATGGTTCAGTGAAATTAGAACTTTTATAACAGGTTCTCCCGCCGTTGTGATAGTATTCCCACCGAAATCCAGCGGGGTGGCCGATTGTCAATGAATTCTTTAACTGCGATTTAATGGAAAACAGCCACAGATTCAGGATCTGTCTTTAAGCCGAATTCATCAGAAAGGTTCATTATTGTCGATAAGTCTTGAGTGAAGTTCTAATTTTTGTGAATTTTCGACTGAGTGGCGTCTATTTAAATCAAGAGAGCTGTGAATAGAGTTTGCTGTGGCGTTTCCTCAAACTGCACGTTGGCAGGGCTGCTGCATATTCCACTTTAACGCACCGCTGTTTTCTGTGATTTACAGCAGCCCGGGCTCCCTTCTCAACAATATGCCACAAAAGTAACCAAGCCAGCGAACTGACCAAACAAACAGCCATCTAAGCATGCCAAATGTATCTCTCGGCGCCTCCCGAGCCACAAAAGACCACGCTAATTCTTTTTTTCACAACAGAATTGGCTACATTTAAGAGTTGCCAGCTGTGTAGCGGCAAAGCCATTTATAATGGTGAGCTGACCAAAGTGATGTATTCCTCGGCAGCGTATCTGTAACGCCTGTTTTTGGACATGGCAGACACATAAATCTGCTCATTCAGGTCCGTATTTCAACTTTACGGACAGTTAGGTTTTTCTCACTTGCTCAACAACATCATACATCCAAATGCTCTGCCGCGCACGTTCAAAAATTGCCAAGCACGCTGATAAAATTACACTCCTTCATTTGCATCCATGGAAATCTGAAAGGAAAGTGTGTACTCCGTTTAGGTATAAAAGGAAAAAGTCCTACCTTTAAGAAGAGCCGCTTGAAACACGAATAAAAAGAGAATAGTCGCGAGAGAGCCGCTGCCAGTGTTCGCCATGTTGGACACCTGCTTCAGTATGGCAGAGAGAGGCAGCTTCACCTATAGCTACGACGGGACTCAGCTAATGAGATGCGAGGACGGGAGGGAGGGTACTATACTCTTTACCATATTCATTTAATTCGCAGTTTTGATGAATCGTGTTACTTGTAATGAATGTGTCTGATAGTCCACAACTCTTTGCATTTATTTAAAATGAAAAAAAAAGGGCGGAAAACTCAGCAATGTTCTCGGTGCTTTTAACGTGTTGTGCTGCAGAAGTGGTGAGCAGGGAGCTGTGTGTTTGTGTGCTGTTATTGGATGGGTCCTATCCTCACATTAGTGGTCTTTTCACTGCCTCCCTTAAACTGAACAGTTTACCAAAAGTTTCGGTTTTTTTTAAATGGTAGTTTTGGTATTTCAACTACCTGGACTAATTCAACCTTTTGTAGTGGGCATTTTAGACAGGCAGGGCTGGTTGCAATATTTTTGAGGCCCCAGGGACCATACCATTTTCCTGACCAGGCCCAGAGGAAAAATTTACTGCTGAAAAATTGCTCCTCTTAAACTTAAACTTAGTTTTTTTCATTTCAGCCTCATTTATCTTCATTTTTATTTTTAGCCTCTTATGTTCTCCATGTTCTGTTTTTGCCACCTGCTTTTGCCTTGTCTCAAATTGACTTTTTTTTTAATTAAGGCTGCTGAAACTGTACACAGTAAAATGTGGAACAACTGAATCCTATATTTAACAATCAAATGGCAACAAAGTTTCTGTAGGTTTCAAGAGGTTAAGATTGTTGTAGATCATTATGAGCTATTTGCTATCTCATGTCCTTACTGGCAACCAAAGTTTTTTTGTTTGTTTGTTTGTTTTTCAAGTAAAGCTTTTTTTTTTTTTTAAATGTATTTATTTATTTATTGTAAAAATATTTTTCAAATCAATCGCTCAGCCCCAAATGTAGTGTTAATTTGACCAAGTGGGCTGCAGAATTCTCTCACTTAATCTTAAATTCACAGTTTCAGGTGAAAATTACTCGACCTGTTCACAAAATGCCCGTAAATCAATGTTTTTGTCTGAAGCTCCCCAATACACTGATAACAATAATCCCACTAATAAGAGACTAGATACTGTCTAAGATTTTGATTATCGCCGTATCACCCAAAATAAGTTACAGCTAAGATGTGCAGCAGAATTATGATTCAATACCTATCTTTAAGTGAGTTTTAATATACCTTTTTGATAACATACCTTGGAAAGACACACCCTCCATCTTTAGAGTTTCATGAAGTTTGAAATCATGGTCTTAATAGTCTCAGGATTTTGTCTTTTTCCTGGAAGTTTTTTTATGTGTTTTCTGCTGCTGTGTTTCTGCGTGCCTTCAGAGGCTGGGCGTGGCTTCCTGGTGCTGGAGCTCTGCAGGCACACCTGTTGCTCATTCAACTGCGGCTTTACAATCCTTCATAGTGATACTTTTGGCTCGTCCCCAATTTTGTTTTCAGTGAATATTCTTCCAGTGTGATTCTTGGGGACCAGTGTGTCTTTTGGGGAACTGGAGTGCCTGTCAGCCAGGTGAGAACTGGTCTGTTGCTGGTCTTATTCACTCTCTGAAAGAAAATAATGTTAGTGCTATTTCTTACTCAGTTGTTTGTTCTACAAAACCACACATTGTAATGACAAACTCTGTTTTTTCCCTTTTGGATTTATGTATATCCAAAACATTATGGTTGTTAAAACACAATGCAAAACCTAGCATCTGAAAGATACAGGTTCTTAAAAGTTAACGTTATGGGTCATTAATTTCCCATAGTGGAAAAATGCCTTCAGCCTGTTGTTTTTATGTCATGCAGAAATATGTATTATGAAGCATAATGGAGTTCCCAAACTGTGATGATGACTTTGTAATCCTCTCACTTATGTTGAGAAAAATAAAGCTGGGTAAAAAATATTGGCCACCTTTAAGTCTGAGACACAAAGAGTTTGTCAAGCTGATAGAGGACGACAAGTATCCAGATTGTTTTAAGATACAGGATGTCAGTGGGTCATTTTCAAATAGCTAAAAATACTACAGCCACACATCAAAAAGTAGAAGGCCAATTATGGCAGGTAAGGTTATGCAAACAGACACACAGGCACCGTACAGGTACACAGTCATTTTCCAATGTAACTGAGAAGCTGAAATAATCAGTTGCAGTTTTGTTTTAACTAATAACATGCCTGATTATCTAATTAAATACTATTTAGTGTCTGATTTTCTTTTGATTTGACAAAGATACACATATCAGGGTGGCTAAGATCCAGCAGCTTGCAAGAAATCCCCCCACATACCTAAACTGAATTCATTTTTTCACTTCAAGTCTGTTTATAGATACTGTGCAAAGTTGGAGCTGTTAAAGCCGTGGTTGGGAAAATGCAGAAAGTCGGTGCTGTTCCAAAAGTGTATCTGCCCAGAGGCCATTTTTTAGATGTAGCATGTAAACATACGCAAACATGAGGTCATTTGAATCTTTTTTAATGTTCAATATTTTTGAACACAGTGTGGTGCATCAATATGGTTGGCCTAAAGTCATCCATGTAAAAGCAAAGCCAGAGCAACAATATACAATAATTATACAAAGAAACAGAAAAATAGGCAAAATGTAAACATAGAACAGTGGTTGTATGCACTCTGGTGGGATCTTTGGTTTTGCCATGACAAGCTTCAGTGACTTTCTGGCCAACTGCCTCACAATGCAGGCCTTGAACATCACTCACTCAGATTCTGTGTCCCCTACCGCGCCAAGGCTCCAGGAAAAATCCCTCCTAATGGAGGAACTGGAGTTCATGCGGACAGGGGCCTTCACCTTTAGTACTTGTGTAGGTTTACCAGGTTTCTTTTCCTATTAGTCAATACATACAGCTGCAGATGTGAAGACCATGAAGTCAATCATTGACCTATGGGCTAAGGTTTTGAGACCAGGTACAACTTATGGACCACCTTTTGCTGGACCATGGTGTGATGGACAATGCATCCAATGACAAATCTCATTCAGTATCAGATCAGACAGGTGCCATTTCATCCAAACCCTTCTAGTAAGGCCAGCCCTTGAGCCAGCATGTGGCCACTTGACCACGGGGAAACTGAGAGAAAATGAGAGTCCATCCACTCTGGGAGTTTAAATCCAGAGCGTGATATCCTTCACCAGAGAGATAGTAACATGAAAGTGTTAACAGTCATTCCTTCATGCCTTGTGTAGACAAGGTGCTTGCAAGTAACAAGGTGCTCACCAACAAGCTCCTCTCCCAGACGTAGCAAGGTAGCGTGCTTTCAAAGTCCAAAAGATACTGGAATCACTCTGGGTCAGACCCCATGCTTCGGACCAGTTATCTTTGGGTGACCCTAACAGGAGCTATTGACACCAGCAATTTAGCTCTTCTTGAATGTATAACCAACCCTTATGTAGTCTGGTTATTAATTCATCCTTGCACCCTGTCCACACAATGGATGCCAATAACCAGACCTCATGAGGTTATGAAATGATCAGCGTCCTTAGTGTTGTCGGAGAGTGAGGGTGAAATAAATGCATGAATGAGTTTTAGCCATTTGATTTAAATTTCTAAAATAAATGAGTTAGGCTATGTTATGCATAATTTTAATAGTTATACAGTGCAGTGTATTAAAAGTGATCTGACTAGGGTGTAAACAGAATTTAAAAATGCACATTTTTTTGCCATGGGGCAGTTGCAGAATTGCCAAAAACATAAATACACTTAGTTAGATTAATAAAAAATGCTCACAGGGACCCTATAGTTTGGTAATTAGCTCTGTGGGCCCCTATGGCCAAGAGGGATGAAGCACAAACTTGTTTGCTACAATCTTTGTTGTGGAGGCTTACCTGAGTTTGATGTGTTTGTATATTATCCATTTCATTTATGCATTCCACGATTCAGACTGTACTCGACTGATTGGTCCCAAAAGGGATTAAAAGATCAAAGCAAGCTGACATACAGTAATGACTGGCCCAAATGGAAAATTGTCATTCTTTGGGTACAAGGCTTTATGATATTTTATTATGTTTTTCCAAATGTATTTAGGTTGGCTACATGACATTCTGTATGTAGTAACATTTTAAACATGTTTGAATGCTAATCATCAGTGGGTACTGCAGGTACTCTGCTGTACCTCCTGTTTCTTTTCCCTCCTTGGTGTATGTATGTCCTTTGTTGCTTAGTGATTTTTCTGCTGAAGATAATCAAAGGTTTATCTTGCCTTATTTTTAGCCTTGTTCACAATGAAACAATTGGAATGAAAATTGCCCCGACACATTTTAAGTAAAACGTGTCAAATGTTAATTTATATTCTACAATGTACATTTTAGGCATGAACCAAGAAATACTGAAAATAACAATTAATCTTCACTGGTCAAGACCTACGAAATTACGAGCATAATTGGTCCACAATAGAGAAAATGAACAAAGAGGAATGTCACAAACCATTGCAATCAGTATCTTTGAGAGACCGTGTAAAGATGCAAATTGCTGTTTCCAGTGTTAAAACAGTTTTGTGATATGCAAAGGAAAGTAGTAATTTCTGTTGGGAAAAAAAAGTTTATTGATAGACAACTCTGTAGTGAGCTGAGCCGACACGCACACGTATTAATTTAACAGCAGCCTAAGGGCCCAGATAAGATATGGCCTGGCAGCAGAGGTTTGCAGTGGGGAGAAAACTTTGGATTGAGCTGTTTGGAAATCCAGGCTGCAGGACATGGGCTGGTGTCCTTCTCCAGGCTGTAGGTGGCGCTGCAAAACTAGTGTGAGTGCAAGTTGGGCCCTGATGTGTTGGAGCTGGATTTTTTATTAGTTGCTTCCCAGAATACATGCATCTGCTCAGCACTAGTTCAGGAACTCGGCATATTTACTTTTACCAACCTCATCACATGAACCTGTGTCAGTGAAGTTGTATTGCAGCACAATTGGAAAAAAAGAGCTGCATGCATATCCCTAAACATCTGCAGATTCTTTGCTTAGTTCGCTTGGTCCACAAATAAAGGCTTTACAAGATTAATATGCTTGAAAATGTCTACTTAATGCAGAGTGCCCTTGAGTCATCTTGGAACCATTAACAATTGTCCTGTGAGGGCAATAAACATTTACACCAAGGCCCAATCCCAATATACCCCTTGCCTCTACCTCTTTGCCCTTACCAGTCCAAGTAAAACACAGTCTCTTTGTCAGTGCTTTTGGCGTAGGAGTGCAATGCCAAAAGACACCTTTCTTGGGCGCCTGAAATGCCGCTGGATGGCATCAGGTGAGAACGCATTTGGACAGCACCTGCTGCTCTGCCAGATGCACACACAGGCAGTGTCAGAAAACATGGCCACACAGAACCTGTCACATGCACATGAAATGTAGGAGGAGGGTGTCAGATGGGAACGCTGCCGGTAACGATGTAATATAAGGAGGGGAGATGGATGGGTCAAACAAACCTGGACTTTGATGGCGGGAGTCTGGTGTTCGCTTCCCGTTTTAATGTGATGTTACTTTTTCTTCACCTACCCAAGTGCCTCCTTCGCCTAAACTTAACCATCCCTGACTTTGTCACCTAAAGTTAACCATCAATGCCAGCATGTGCATTAGTTGACGTTCTGGCTTTGGTTGCCATTTAGTTTAGTTTAGTGTAGTGTAGTTGTACACAATTAAAACTAAATGAGGCTGCACATAGTTACCTAAAAGTAACTATGTGCTGCATCATCCCACCATGTGCCTTTGTTGACATCAAGGTAGCAGCTTCCTAGAGTGTAAAAAGAAGATGCTGAGGGATACCTAAAACATGTATATTTTTAGACACTGAAGTCCACAGAAAAAGCTGCAATATGTGACGACTTGGGATGAGAATGTTTTGGTACAACAGGTACCAGAACAAAGAAAAATGAAAGGTGACAGTGAAATGAAGGCATATGGTTCAGACAAACATAGTGTTGCAGATGGTCGGCCAGCATCAGCGTCCTCAGAAGTAGGAGCATAACCTCAGTCCACTACTGAGAAGACATATAGCAGGGCGACTGAGTGTGGTGGTGCAGCAACTGTGGGAGGAGTGTTGGAGGTAGCACTGGGTTCCCACTGGCCTGTTTCTGTATCATAGGTGTCTGGGCTGGGGTAGGAGTAGAGACTGGCGTTAGTGAGCCAGACGGTGCTAGTGTCGGTCATATGACAATGAGAACAGATAGGCTATGAGTTTCAATTTGAAGGTTTCCACAGTCAGTGCTTCCTTTATCGCTGGTGGTGGAGGAGGTTGCAGAGAAGGAAAAACACTCTGCTGCCTGCAGATTTTTTGATTCTCTGGAAAGTAATGTAACCACTGTCCTGTGATCTGAGGCCAAGAGGGATTACATGATGGATGATGAGAGTGGATAAATATTGTGGTGTGAGCCTATGATGATTTAACCAGCACTTTACAGGGAGGTGTGGGCTGCATTTAAAGCCATAAAAGGGAACATTGGTATTCGTAAGAATAATCTGACAGCAGCATTTCACATGAAGTACTTTCACTAACAAAGACAGTGCCACTTGTGTATGCAAATCTGGTAATTATGGGGTAAGGTAAGGACGGTTAAGGTTGGGGGTGGTGAATGAGAGTCCATGAAAGAGGGATGAGAGAGGGGTCCAGAGGTGGAGAGAAATGGGGGTCAAGCAGGAGATGATGAACAGAGGTTCATATGGGGATCAGTACTGGGCATAAGCCAGGAGGCGTTGCAGAGAGGAACCCAGAGTGTGAGACTGAGGTTGGGGGCAACTTCTTGAAGAGGCTTTAAAGGTCCACCATCCCTCCTGTGGTTCCTGTAATGAAAGAGAAGGAGGTGAGGAAACAGAGAAGTTAGTCTTACTCACAGAAGAAAAATATGTTTCAAAGAGACACTTTAAAAATAGATTCAAGATTTAGAAAACCTTCTTGTCTATCAAGACAAAAGTCTCACATACGATCACAAAACAATAGGCCCAGGTAACTATATTAACGTGAGAGTCATAATTTGTGGTGCATTTATATATTTATAGTACAATAGCTGGTGGAGTTTGCTATTAAATTGCAAAGATAACAATCTGGTTAAGTGTGAAAATACAAACATACATACTAATGCATTGGTTGAGCATAAGGGAATTGAGCAGTGGTGGACTTAGTGGTGTAACTTAGTACATTTCCTTAATGCTGTACTTAAGTATAACTTTGAGGTACTTGCACTTTACTTGAGTGTTTTCTTTTCATTCTACTTTACACTTCTATTCCACTACATTTCAGAGGGAAATATTGTACTTTTTATTTTACTACATTTATCTGGCAGCTATAGTTACTTTACAAATAAAGATTTCTGTGTTTAAAAAAAAAAAAGAAATGTGTGTAATAAATTAAATTACAGTTTATACAGGTACTTCTGCCACAAGTAGTTGATTAACCTGATCAGTCGATACACAGAAAATGAATTGCCAACTATTTTGATAAAGTCTTGTTCTATTTTTTTTTTTTGAGTTGTTATTTTGGATTGTGTTTCATAATTTTAAGGGTTTTTCTTTTTTTCTTTCTTTTAGGTAATTGCATTGGTGTTTTGTACTTTTTTGAAAGTTTGTTGTGGTTTTTTTTTAACATTTGTTTTAAAAATAATTAAGTGTTTTGGCTGTGTTCCTTTTTTTTTTTTTTTTTTAAAGATTTCTCTGCATCGGGTACTTGTACTTTTCATACTTAAGGTACATTTTGCTGATTATACTCACTTACTTTTACTTAAATGCCATTTTCAATATAGAACTTTTTCTTGTGACAGACAGAGTGTTGTCACAGGGTGGTATTAAAACTTTTGCTCAAGGGTAGGATCTGAATACTTGGTCCACCATTGGAATTGAGTGGTCTTCCTTTAACAGGTTACCACAATGTGATTCAATTCTAAGTGTGCACACATGGTAATAGCCCAAGATCTCCAAGGAAAGATGTTTCATCGCAAGAATAAGCCATTTCATATTGAAGTGAACACAAAGGTGAACACCACATCTTTTGCAGCTGTCAACAGATTGTAGATTGTAGCATTTATAGCGTGGGGCTGCATTGCCATTGTGATCAACAAAAGCTGCTCCAGTGAGCCTGCTCCATGGGTGTAGCTGCTTTTCAGTGTGCAAACATTTATTTTTTCAGCTTGCAGCAGGACCACATATGTGTGTCTTTTTTGCTAATATTGCAAGTTGGCTTTATCTTTTTTTACGTCTTTGCGCCAGCAGTAACTAGGGCTGAATGGACTATGTTTTTAGGTTGTCAATTCATCCATCTGTCCATCCATTCATCTATCTATCCTACTTTTGTGCACATGATATCTCATGAGAGAACTTCCTAAAACTTGCTACAAATGTTCACTTGATATCAGCAAGGAACTTATTAGAGTTTGATGATGATGATGATGATTTTGATGATCAAAAATCAGGTCAAAAAGTTACTGTGACCTCGTCTGTCTCATCCTGCTAAATGCGATATCTCAAGATTACCATGAGGGAACTTCTTAAAAATTTAGCACACTCACTTAGACTCACTGTTGAACTGATTAGATTTTGATGGCCAAAAGTCAAGGTCAGTGTGACCTTACAACCATCTCATTCTCATGAATGTGATACCTCAAGAAGGCCTTTAGGTAGTTTCCTCACATTTGGTACAAATGTCAACTTGGACTCGAGAATGAGCTGATAAGAATCTAGTGGTTAAAGGTCAAAATTCAAGGTCACTGTAACCTCACAAATAAAAAATGTAAACTGAAAGTGAAACTGCAATCTGCAAAGCCGTAAATTCAGTTTGAAAAGTTGATTTTTCAGCTGTATTGGTTTGTAAATGCAAGATGAGATGCAGAAGCCAACATCTGAGAGGGAGCAGGTACTTGTGTACATTTATGTAAATGCAACAGTACAGCAGGAATAACAATGACATTGTTTTTAGCACTGATGTGAAACAAGAGGAGGGATATGAGAGTGATGTAAAAAGGAACAGAGAGTATGTTGCTCAAAAATATAAAGCAAAACTTTAAAACAATATTTCATAACAGTTCGCTGATGATAATTGCACTTTTTCATTTTGTCAAATTTCAAAATATTGACAGGATAAAGAAAGTAATTGATCCAACTGAAGGAGAGAAGCGGAGAGAGCAGAGGAAATGGGCTGTTTAGTGAGGTTGTGTTAAAACCCCAATATACATTTATAACCCTATAAAACTGCGACTTTTTCTCATTTGTTAAAACTGATTTATGTTCTCATTAGATCTCACTGCTCTAGAAAATATGCTCTGTAGTTTCAATCATTTCAGTGACTGAATGTATGACTCTGAAAACAAGTGTTTTTCTTGAGAGATGAAGATCTTTTTCTGTCTTAACAGATGCTGACAATTAAAAAAAGGCACTTGCAAAAGTTCTGCTATAAAGAAATAACAGAATGCTTTATTTTGAATTTCTCATTCAGTATTTTAACTGGCCAAACATATTTAA